>NW_024543080.1:842500-1559166 GCF_018167655.1 Microtus oregoni
GAGTTTCCACCCTGCCTGAAGGGTGAGCATCTGGGTTGCGGTGTTCTCATCTCAAAGAGGGAAGAAGGCATATGTGTTTAGAAAGCCATTGCAACTGCTTCAGACACTAGTTTCTTGCCAGAATGAGAGTCCGTTGGCTGCTGGAAGATCTGGCGGTCTTGAGTGACTTTAAACCAGTCCTTGGTTTTGTTCATTACCATATGTGTACCAGTGCTTGGGCTACCACATCTGTCATTGGGGGCTCTGCAGGGGTATTTTGAAATCCCCTCCATGCTCACAGAAAACTGTTTTCTTAACATTTGTTCATAAACTCTTAAACTTAGAAAGCTTATTTCCTCTTACTTGTCCCCCACTGCCCACATTTTAAAAAATGCCTGCTATTCAGTAGAATTTCAATAAAGTTGGTTGTGTGTGTGTTGTACATGGTTAGTGGTGAAAAGCTTGAGGGAAGGAAATAAGGCGGGAAAATTAAATGTTGACAGCTCATTACCCTTTTAGAATTGGAGTTCAGTATAGAAACACGTTCTTGGTAGACTGTTAGGTAGCTTTGATTTTTAGTTCTGGGTAAAACTGTATTGCCAATCCCAAGTCAGTTTTGATCTTGGTTTACTAGGTATCTACTACCAGGTGAGTTTACTTCTCTTCCTGGGGTTCTGTTTCTCCTTTTTAAAAATTCTTTGCCTAAACTTAGTGTGTATTAGAGTCAGGCCATGTAGCCATATCTATCCTTTGGGCACTGGGGCAACTGTTAATTCATTGTATGCTGTTCCCAAGTTAGAATTCGGGGTGTTGTGGAGATGGCAGCTTATCTTGAGTAAGGTTGTTATACTTTTATGCTTGGAATGTTTCCTTAGTTCAGACTACCTTGTGCTTTGCATTTTGTGTTTCGGATGTTGAGGTATTAGGATTGGCAACCAGAAGGGTTGAACCCAGTATCTAGCACAGTTTTTGTGTTGATTATGAACATAATGCCTGCATTGTTAAACTCTAGGTCCATGCTTAATACGGTAGTAATGAAGTTAATTTATTTTGGAACAATTTCCTAATAGTGCAATAGATTGCTTTTTCTTTTTTTTAAACTAACTTTTGGCAAGGCTACATCTTTTATTCATTGCTGGCCACTTTAAAGCTGTTAACAGTTTAGCAGAGTTTAGACCTCTTGTCTGAAAATTTCCTTGGGTAAAGTTAAATACACAATTGTGCAAATTCAATTTGCTGTCGTTGAATTTGCCCTTAGTTGCCTGTAATCCAGTAATTGGGGGAAGGGTGATTATAATGTACTTCATAGACGTGTGTAGGCCATCTACATATGTGAATTGTAAGGCAGTGTTGCCTGGGATTCTTTATTTCACATAAACTCCCTTTAGCTATGCTACTGTATTAAAAACCTTAACTCAAAGATAGAATAAACATGTTGTTCCATAAGGTGTTCTAGTTTTTGCTTTTATCTCGTATAAAGACAAAGTTACATATTTTTATAAAGTAATTCTGCATCTAGCATGGAAGAATAATTCAGAAGATTGTTAGCATTCTAGTGAGTATACAAGTGACAGTGGCAGTAAGTGGCCGTAGTTGGGAACACACTGACTTGTAGTTTTTAAATTCTCTACAGTCAGTACTGTTTGTACCTCAACCCTCTCATCAATGACGTGAGTCATCCATTGCATTTTGAATTAACCACTGGCTGACTGAAATTGCCTTGCTGGAGTTGGGCTGGTTATGTATTTACCCTCTTGTCCTGAGCACCTTAGAGTCTTAAGGATGTTTGGTTGTGGCAACTTTAATGTAAATGGCCTTAGATAATCTGAGAGTCATGTGATTTAGGAAGGTGAAGGGGAAAGAATTTAGGAAATTGCATTAGGGCCTGGGCACGTGCCTAAGGAGGGAAGCCCCGGGTTCATTCCCCAGTTTAAGAAAGAGCAAGTACGATGTTTCAAAATTAGATTCTATATAAAGGGAAGGTGTTAAAGTAGTCCAAATTTGTTACTTTAAAGTGGGAGGGATTTTCATTAACTATAGTGATAAAGGTTTTAGAATTCTATTTTGGGAAACTTGATGTTTGGCAGCAACTCTTCAAAGTTAATTTGTATCTATTTGTAATTGGATTGGTTGTATTCTGTTTGCACTCGAGAATTCAAAGGCAAGGTTACTTCCTTTACTTTAATTGCTTTTAGAAAGAAAATACTGGAAGAAACTTACGAGATCTGTTAACGCCAGTACTTGAATGTGACATTTAACATGTCATGGAAACTGCTTTAAATAAATACTTGAAAAGGAATTACATAATTGCCTTTTTTGTTGTTGTTGTATGAATGAGCGTGATTATATGGAGCTTAATCACATTTTTTCATAAAGCTGGTATGAGACTGAAATGGAATCCTTACTAAATTTTGGAAGATGGCCTTTTGAGTATTATAGTAGAGATATGGCTAACTCAGTAAATAAAACTTGGAACCAGAAACTTGTAAATGACTTTCACAATCACTGATCTATAAAGCATGCTACTGCCAATTAGTTCTATGTATTAAGACCTGTCAGCATGTCTTTTTTAGTCTGTGGTTGACTTCATTTTAAACTATAAGATGTCCTCTGTACCATTTAACATTTTCAGAAGTTATTCTTCCTGGGCAAATTCTGTCGGGACTGTTTCCATTGTAGAGACTTCCTTATAGATTCTTCAAATGGAGCTTACAGTGGACTTTCACGGGGTTTTAATTTTTTGCACTAAATTTTATTTTCTGAAAGATCACTTAATGTTTATAATGTAGTGCTTTTGTCTTAACAATTAAACTTTTATAGCACTCATGCATGCTTTGCGGTGTCGTTTTTCCCCCTAGTTTAAGCTATTCTCTTGGATGGTTGTCTTTAAATAAAGACTTTGTTTTTAGTTGAGAAGGTAAGAGAACTGTAATGGTTTAACATCACACAAAACTTTAAATGCTGGATCATTTGAAATTTAGTCTTTATATACAAGTAGTCAAAAACTGTGTAACAACGTTGAAGAATCAGTGCTAGAAAAAAGGGCTGTTCCAGTTTTCCCCAGAACACTCATGAGGGTGGCGAGACTATGTATGAAGGTGTTTGGTCTTTGGCTTGTGTGTTGTCGGGTGTAATGAGTCCACTATTTTTAGAAGAGAGTAAATTTAATTAAATGTTTATTGGCAACATTGAACAAGATCTTACCAGTAGTGTAAATACAAGAAACAGAGGGCACTTCCATTTCCTTTCGTGTCTTCTTTTCCCTTTTGTTTTGTTGAGATTGGGTCTTGCCCCGTGCCATTCCTAGCCATTGGGATTCATTATGTCGATCATGCTGTCCTGAATTTGAGCCTGTGTTGCCTCAACCCCTTCCAAGCATTGGGATTGCAGGCTTGTACCAGCTTGTTAAGTTCTTTTACAGCAGTGGTTCTCACTCAACCTGTGTGCTGCTGCCTCCTGTGTGGGTGGGGTAGGTAGTGGTGGTGAACAATCCTGTAACTAGCAAAATTAGTTATGAAGTAGCAACAAAATTCTGTTTGGGGGCCGCCACATGAACTCTAAGGGTCAAATATTTGGAAAGTTGAGAACCACTGTTTTGGAAGAATGTGGATTTTTATTCGTGTTGGCCTTGCCAAGTCATGGTGTAGGTTTTAACAATTTAACAAATACATGAATGGGATAGATGATTGCAAACAGATAATGTGTTAGTCCTGCCTGCTGTTTCCCTACTGATATTGGCCAAACATCCATTCTTTTCCATATAAAACTTCCTCACCTGGGCATAATTGAGGCATGCTTATTAATGAAGCTATAAACATACAGAGGGTTTCATCCCAGAGTGACAGTACTATTAGAGGTAGGGTCCAGATGCCTGTTAAGATTTCTGAATCTAGCCTGATGGTGGCATGTTCCTTTAATACCATCTTAGGAGGCAAAGGCGGATAAATAACCTAGTTCAGGGCCAGCCAGAGCCGCAGAGTAAAACCCTGTCTCAGGATGTCTGTGTTGCTGAGGCTTGGGAACAAGCTTCATGTCTGCTGTGTGTATCTGTGAGGTTGTAAATGAGGAAAGTGGCTGGTGGCCTGCTGGGCGCACGAGAAAGGGTTAGGATGTGGCAAGGCCCCTCTACAGCTGTTTCTGTAGGTCTTTGGTTCCCTGAGCTATGAAACAGAACTTTGACAAAGGAGTCTTGTAATATTTGCTGATCGAATTGGAAAGAGCCAAAGGGAAGAGTTAAGGTCGTTTCAGATTACTGGAGAGTTGAAGTTTCTTGTACTGAAACTAGAAAAAGTCAAGGAGGTTTGTGAAGGAAGGAAAATACAGTTGGAGTTAGGAAATCTTTAAAATTTGAAGTGCTTGTGCTAATATCCAGGAGGCTGTAGTAATTGGGAGTTGAAAACTGGTATTCAGAGGGTAAAAGTGGAGAGGGCAATAGGGAGTGAAGAAAAGCACCTTGGGAAATTACAAATGAACCAAGTGCTGGGCTCTGCTGTAGACTGAGCGATGATCACATGATTGTGTTCAACAGAGCCTGCTATACCTCCAGCAGCATTCAGTGTTGATTTCCGGCCTTTGGTAGTTCAAGGGACTCGATGTGACAGCTTGGGCTTCAGGCATCTTGGGTGTGCCATGGAAATTATCTCAGTTATTGGGAAGATTAAGAATCTAATTACCAGCACAGCACATAGTGTGCTGAATAAATGTCACCGTCCACCGAGCTGCTTCTGACTTGATACAAATGGAACTTGGAGGCTCCACTCCCCTGTAGCTCATGGCATCTAGTGACTTAGCCTGTCTTGGTTGTTCTTTGAATTCTCTGCTGTGCAGTATGCTATTTGTGTAGATCCTGTTGGAGCTGTTGGTGTCATTTTTCCGATTTCCTAACTTTTCATGGGATTATGGCCACTCGTGTGTACAGACCTCATTCTGTTTCTGACATGAGTTTTCTGGGGAAAAGCGTGTGAGCTGCTTGGTGTGGAGGTGCGGAGCAGGGCCACAGCCAGTTTGAGAACCTTCAGCCTGAGCTCAGAGACCAGGAGGTGTTCCTCAACTTGTACATTCACATTCTCTGGAAAAACCCTTAAGTACCCTTAAGTTCTGCTTAAGATTGTGTAGAAAAGGAAGCATCGAGACCCCTTCAGCCCGGAGCCAGAGCAGTAGCTGGGCTTCTACTGTACTGTCTAATTGGAGATGGGCTCAAAACCCCACACTGCCAATCTCAGGCTGTGGAGCTTTGGGATAGCATTTGCCTAGTATGCACAGGGTCCTGTGTTTGATCCCTAGTCCCCTCTCCCCACAAGGATTCACCATTCTTTGAGGCTTTTGGTTCTTGTCTTTCTGTTATGTAAAATGAGGGAACTGGGTTTGGTGATGTTGAAGTGCTTAACTTCTTAGTAATTATGCTAATGTGTACGCCTAGAACTTCTTGGGTTTTTTTTTTTTTTTTGTTTGTTTGTTTTCTTTTTTTGAGACAGGGTTTCTCTGTGTAAGTTTTGGAGCCTGTTGTGGAACTCGCTCTGGATACCCAGCTGGCCTCAAACTCAAAGATCCGCCTGCCTCTGCTTCCCAAGTGCTGGGATTAAAGGTGTGTGCCATCAACACCTGGCTAGAATAAATGTTTTATATATAGAATTATAAACCACTACGTTTTTAAACCAGTTTTCTATGGCTTAAAAAATATGTCTGAGATGTGACAAATTTTTTTACTATTCAGATTCTTTTGCCTAAAAATTGTCAGGCAACAAACTGCTGCTTGTCCTGTGTGATCCACAATCAAGGGGTCAGACAAGACACTAATAATTCAAATGGGTGTGGCTATATTATCAAGTGCTTGATTCAGTAAATATCTTAACTTTGAAGCTCTGATAATTTTCTTTAGGTTGGCCTTTTTTTTCTTATCTAAAGTAAAAGTAATATAAAACAGGTTTTATGTGCCTGCCGGTGACCTGTAAACGTCACGTCACTAACAGTGCAGTTTAGTGTTGTGTGCCCAGGCTGTTAGTATGCTGTAGGAGAGGCCGGCCAGGATGACTGTGAATGGGATGTGCTTTCCTGGTTAGAGGACTAAACCAGCAGAGTGGCTTTGCAGGTGCTGGCTACTGTTGATTACCACAGCTCATTCAAGCATTAGCTGGTACACTTCCCATCAGTCACTATGCCTTCTTAGTTTGTGGGGTTTTTGTCTCTGTGGCTGTGGCTGGCCCCTAGCTCAGAGGTCACCTGCCACCGCCTCCGAAGTCCCAGGACTAAGGTAATGTACCACCATGCCTGGATCACTCATCTGGTTTTTTTTTTGTAAGCTACTAGGTAGCCTAGGATGGCCTCAAATAACAAATCTACTTCAGGCTTCTAAGACTTGTACTTAAAGGCATGAAGCCAAATGAGTTTTAAAACTTAAAAGTTTTAAGTTTGAGTTGGTGAGATGGCTCAGTGTGGGGAAGGTGCTTGCTGCCAAGTTTGATGACCTGAGTTCAATCCTGGAATATGTGTATGTGGGAAGAGAATCAGCTTCCATAGAGCTGGTCCTTGACCTCTGCAGGCACACGTGAATAAATGTTAAAGGAAAAAGACCTTTGTTCCCATTGGTGTTAGTAACTGCAGAGCAGAGCTGGATGCTGTGTCAGAAGTCTCGGGGACACGAGGTTGCTGGATGAATTGCCATTTAAAGCAGCCACAAGGGGCTGTTAGTCAAAGTGCTCAGAAAAGGCACAGCCTGTGACTTGCTAAAATATGGCTTACTTGTTTTTTTTTTTTTTGACCTGTACACAAAAGATTTCCTCATAAAACATAATGGTTTGAATTTTCATTTTAAATGAAACATGAAAGATAAGGCTGTATGCGTATGTTAAAATTCTTATTTCTAAGGCTATTTTAAGGTTGGGTATGGGTTTCAGTATGAATATCAGTAATTAATGGCATTAGTTCAGTAACCCACTACTAATAGATGACACAGATGATGACCTCTGTGGGAAACGTGTATTTGGTATCTGCCCCCAGGTGAGGAACAGGACAGGGTGTAACTTGTCCCTGAGACACAGGTGATGCGTGGCAGAGTTGAGTTGAACTTTTATAGTATAATGTATACAGGGTTTGTGCTTTTTAAAGTTCTTACTTTTTGAAACAACTCGCTGTAAGACCAGTCTGACCTGGAACACGCTGCAACGTGGGGTAGCCTTGGACTTCAGCAGTCCTGCTCTCTGAGTGTCGGGATTACAGGCATGAGTAGACTCTTGGTGTAGATTGGTGGCCTGGACTTGGTTTGTAGATCTGCCTGCCTCAGTGTTCAAGGTGAGGGGGCCAAGGAGAAAGTACAACAGTGGCAAAGCTGTGCTAGGAAGAGAGAGGACAGACACCAAGGGTCCAGTTCTCCACCACCAGGCGAGTTCAGAATTCCCGATGCAGAGCTCTGATTCCATGGAACCGTTTATTAGTCCTGGGAGGGAGGGAGGGAGGGAGGGAGGGAGGGTCAAGTGGGTATCACGTGTGTGCTTAAAAGAATGACAATGACCAAGAGGAGGACTGTGAGCGTGGTGATGACAATCTTGAAGCACTTCCACCATGTTCTTTTGGGAGTCTTTCTTGACTTTTCAAATTCTTCAGCCTGAAATAGAAGTAAACACAAACTTAGAGTTTTCTCTCCATGTCTGAATTTAATGGCACACTCAAATACTTAATGAAGGCTAATTTGATAGTTGCATTTTAACTAATTCCAAAAGCAGTCATGAGGACCAGGGATTTATAAAGTGGAACACCATGGCTCTAGGTGCCTGTGTTGAGCTGTGACAATATTCACACTGGAACCTTCAGCGAGTTTTTTTCATCTTCCTTTTCCTCATGTTTTTACTGAAAGGATTCCTCATAACCCAGTTTAGACTTTTTGTTCTAGACACCTTGCTCTCAACTGTTTTTAAAGATTCTTTTGTCTGTGTGTGGCATTGAATTCCCTGGAGCGGAAGTAACAGGCGCTGGAACCCACCGGAAGAGCTGCAAACACTTGTAACTGCTGAGCCGTCTTCCCAGCACCCGTGTTCTCATTTCTTTGTTGTTCAGTTACTCAGTAAGTAATGTCATTTGATGCTAGGTAGGAGAAAGCATTATGGCGTAACTTGCCTGTTTGGCTGCATTCTCTGTGTAGGACAATGCATGGCGCACAGTAGGCTAAATATTTGATGGACAGTTTAAGTGGCGACAATAACACCTGCTGTGAAGCGCCACAGACTGAAGATCACTGAGAAGAAGGTGATCCTCACGCACATCTAAGATGACCGCCCTATGAGAATATTGTTATTTACTTGTGATTTTCATAATTAGATATTGTTAGGATTTGAACCTGCCATGTCCTTTACAGACTCGTGTTTTGAACAGTTGTTCCTCAGCTAGTTGGGCTATTTTGGAAGCTTGGGGGTGGCACTAGCTTTTGGGACGCTGGTAGAGGTGAGCTTTTGAAGATCATACCGAGCCTCGGCTATGATGGCTGAAAGACACCCTGTGGGTGCTGAGAGTTAAACTCTTGGTCCTGAAGAGCAGCCAGTGGTCTTAACTACTGAGCCATCGCTCTAGCCCTGGTCTCACATTGCTTTTTAGTTATTCTTTTATGTAGCACAGTTAATAAAGCCCAGAGACAGATATTGGGGTTCAATCTGAAGGTCAGAAAAGCAAAGCAGCCAGCCACTGGCTTTTACCTCTACCTCAGTCTGAAATGGTGATCCTGCCTCTAGGAATCTCAGCATGAGACTGTGTGGGAGCTGTCTCCTCCCATTTTATAATCCTCTAATGCTGGGATTACGGGCGTGCACTGGTTTCTATGTCAAACTAGTGTGGTTACTGGGATTAAAGGTGTGTGTCACCACTGCCTGGTCTGTAAGCCTGGCCAGGGTGACTGTTTTACTCCCTGATCTTCAGGCAAGCTTGATTTATGAAAGTACAAATGAAATGTCTCTACACTTTCAGATTTATTGTATTTGTGTCCGTGCTTTGTGTGTATGTGGTACACACATGTGCCTGGAGTCCTCCGTAGTCAGCGTATGTAGTACACACATGTGCCTGGAGTCCTCAGTAGTCAGCGTATTTTATACTAGAGTCCGAGGAACACCTGGAGGGAAACATTTAACCTGTCCAAAAATGTGTGATCTAGATTTACTTATCTGTAGGAAAAGCTGACTTTTGTTAAAACGTCAAATAAGGGATTAGGGAGCTGGCTCGGTGATAAAGTGACTGTTCAGCAGTCAGGGTACTAGCACGCATGTCAGAGCTGGGTGGGCAGCCCCTGTCTCAACACTAACACTGGGGCCGTGGGGACAGGCTGCTCCTTAGAGCTTGCTGACCAGCTAGCCCAACCAAAAAGTAAGCTCTTGGTTCAGTGAGAGAGCTTGTCTCAAGAAAATAAGGTGGAGGGCTGGAGAGATGGCTCAGTGGTTAAGAGCATTGCCTGCTCTTCCAAAGGTCCTGAGTTCAATTCCCAGCAACCACATGGTGGCTCACAACCATCTGTAATGAGGTCTGGTGCCCTTTTCTGGCCTGCAGACATACACACAGACAGAATATTGTATACATAACAAATAAATATTTAAAAAAAAAAGAAAATAAGGTGGAGGGCAGTGGAGGAAGATGGGTGGTGTCTACGTCCGGCCTCTCCATGCCCTCTCTTGCCACGTGCACCTGCACATGTGTGCTAAGAGTGGTTGCTGGCATATGCTTTTAATCCTAGCACTCAGGCGTCAGGCAGAAGGAACTCAGTTTAAAACCATTCTGGTTCCAAGTCAGCTAAGGCCACACAATGAGACTCTGTCTAAAAAAGAAAAAAAACAAAAAAACAAAAAAAAAAAACAACTTCTAAAAGGATTTTTGCATTGTATTTGTGTGTGTGAACATTTTGCCTGTTTGTCAATGCTTTGTTCCTGGGAGTGGAGTCACAACTGCTCTTACATGCCAAACCATTTCTTCAGCCCCTCAAATATCTTTTTGTTTTTTGAGACAGGGTTTCTCTTGTGTAACAGCCCTGGCTGTTTGGAACTCCCTTTGTAGACCAGGCTGAGATCCTCCTGCCTCTGCCTCTTGAGTGCTGGGATTAAAGGTGTGCACCACCATGCCCAGGCTTAAATATATATATTTCTAAAAGACCAATGTAATCTTTACAGAAAAACAAGATAGAAAAGAGACAAAACTAGTGTAGGCAGCAAGACCGAACATTGTGAGAACCAGTCTGTGATCCAGCTGGTGTCGTAAAGCATGGCAGCATGCGTGTGCATGCCTGTAAGCACTGCCCTTGGGAGGCCGAGGCAGAAGAGTGAGCGCGAAATCAGACGGAGCTCCTGTCTAAGCAGCCGCTGCAGTAAAATTCTCTGTTTTTCTCAGCTGCTTCTATTCCACCTGCTTAAAAAAGAGGGCACTTTTTTCTCCAGTGAAAATGTAATGTATACATGAGCTTGGGGTTTGTAAGGTAAGACAGTGAGGTAAAATAAAATCTCTGGGGTATTTTTTTTTTTGCCAATATTTTCTGTGATTTAGGTGCCACCTCAATTGCCATAGGATAGACGAACTATCATCTATTAAGCAAATAGCTCCATTGATATGGTGGATTAAGTTTCCTTGCAATCTTTCCAAGTAATATCACCTAGAAATGCTAGATAAAATAAGCTTAATTAGATGGCTGGCTTTGGGAGAAAGCATGCGAAGAGCTGGGCCTGGGGAGCAGTGAGAACCTGCTAGTGCTGCCCCTTCCACTCAGTCAAAGCACCGAGGTTCCCGGGGCTTACTTTCTCACCTCATCTTCAGGGTTTTAGGAGTTTTAACATCTCACAAATGTATCCAGAATCCAACTACTTCTCACCAACAATGCTGCACTCAATATTCACTGCAAGTGACCAACTTCAAGTAGGTTTTTGTTTACTTCAAGTAACCAAAAAAGTGGTCATTTTTAAGAAAACATATTTCTGAAACTTGGGCTTCTCATCTGTCATACTCCATCTACGTGGACTATTTCCTCAGGGTTTCTTTCGCTGCGCTCGTCAAGACTTAGCCTCTGATGTTTCCCATTCACAGCGCGGGGGCCTTCCCATCACCCACAGCTGTTGCTGGCAAGAGACCTCCAGTCACAGAGGAGGTCTCCGGCTCCTCACTGACATGTGCACACGTGTGTGTATACATACATACACATAGACACACGGGAGACTAGGTTTTACCAGTCAGGGAAGAGTAAAGCTGTGCTCCTACTCCGGGACTGAAGGGGCTGATAAGCAAAGATGTCTTTTCTGCTCACTGTTGAACAGATTGTCCACATAGAGATTCTCATGCTTGAGGCAAGGTCAGTCACAGGAGGCACAAAGCCTGGACTGCCCAGCTGCTCACAGAAAGTCACTTTTGACTTTGATGTCTGCGGAGGGAAAGCACTGGAAGCTCAGGCATGTAGCTACATTGGCTACAGGTTCTCCAATCCTAAAGGTGAGGTAGTGCGGGCTGGATTGATGGCTCAGTGGTTAGGAGCACTCCTTGCATAGGCCCCACGTTTGAATCCCAGCACCCCTATGAGACAGCATGCAAGTGCCTGTGAACTCCAGGGTTGTCTGACCCTTCTTCTGGCCTCCGTGGGCACTTGCACTCGTGCGGACACTGCACACATAACAGTTAAAAACACCATTTTTTAAAAGACAAGCTGTAGTCATTACAAAACTCTAAAAGCGTGGACCCAATGTGCAGATGACACGGAGACCCACGTCTGTGAGAGCTTTGTACTCCATGTGCCTCCTGACTCTGTGCCTGCACAAGAAAAGGATGGAACAGACCGGCATCGTGCTTTGTGGGCACCGGTTGTAGTTAGCAGGGCCCATCCATCTGCCCTCTTCTGGTCTTCAATTCCCACCTCTGTTTCTCTAGGCTGAGCTCCCTCTACCTAGACCTTGGGTCCCTTCTGTTGGCCTTTTGCTGCTTCATCAGCTCCTTTTCCTGTGCTGGTATTTGTATTCCTCTTTAAGTAAGTCTGTACTCATTTAAGATATACCTCTTTGGGGAGCATTGAAAGGTGGGACACAATGTTGACTTTCTGGCCCAAACAACAGAAAAAGTTTGAAGGCCAATGAATTAAAAATGCACATTAAAAGTCTACCTTGTGGGGCTGGAGAGATGGCTCAGTGCTTAAGAGCACTGACTGCTCTTTCAGAGGATCTGGGTTCAAGTCCTACACCCACATGGCAGCTCACAACTCCCAAGATTTGACATCCTCAAAAAGTCTATCCTGCTTCAAAAACAATGTGATTCTAAACACAAAGAATTTGAACAGTGATTTATGTAATCTTGACACACAAAAGGGTAGCAAGCCTACAAGAAGGCATGTGACACCATTGCCATTAAGGAAATTTGAAATAATAACACAAGACATCATAGTCACTCTGGTAGTAGCAGCGGTCATGATAGGAGGCCAATGCTGAGGGGGTGAGATGATTCCGGTACCGTGGGAAATGGTTCAGCAGTCCCTCAGGTAGTTAAACAACGACCACGTGATCTAGCAATTGGACTCCCATGGATATGGAAAAATGATTTGGGAGATAAGTGTAGTGGTGCATCCCTTTAATCCCAGCACTCTGGAGACAGACAAGCCAGCAGATCTCTGTGAGTTTGTGGCCAGCCAAGCCTACACAGTGACTTTCAGGACAACTACGGCTACATAGAGACCTTGCATTAAAAAGATGATTTGAGGACTGTTTTCAATTCTGAACATAGTTCTATAAAGAAATGAACCCATGGAGTCAGCTGGATGGTTCAGAACGTGAAGGCGTCTGCCACCAAGTCTGAACACAGAATTTGATCCCCAGACCCCATATGGTAGACGGAAAAAAGTGTCTTCCATAAAGGTACAGTGGTGTTACACATGCATGCACACAACACACGACAAGTGTATTAAAAAATGTATTACTTAAACTTAGTAGTCATTATCCACAATAGAGGATGTGATGTCATATGACTATAGTTCTAGCAGTTGGGAGGCCGAGTCAGGAAGAATGTTGAGCATGAGGCTAGCATAAGCGACACGGTGAGACAATGTCTTGAAAAGCCAAGAACTGCATCTATGGTGTAGTGGTAAAGTCTGGCATATGCGAGGCCTTCACTTTGCCTCCAGCACCACAAAGCAAAACGACACCTACAAAGCCCCAAATGTTTATGAATTTCACTGATGGACAAACAAACTGTGGTATATGGAATGTAAAGATAATGGAATATTTTTCTGTGGGAGTAAAGAAGTTACTCATGCTTCAACATCAATAGAGCTCAAGTCTGCAACACTCCGGTGAAAGAAGACAAGTGGAAAAGTTTGTATGTGATCCAGGTTATATGGGATGTGGACAACAGGTGAGCCGGGAGAACACAGTCTGTGACCCGGGTTTATGGGATGTGGACAACAGGTGAACCGGGAGAATGCAGTCGCCTGTGGTCTGGGTAGTGACTATTTGGTGAGGTTTCCTTTTAGGGGAGGAGAAAATGTTTTGGAACTAGACAGAAGTGAGGGTACACAGCACTCTAAATGCACTGTCATTTTCCTGTACACTTTCAAAGTGCTAATTTTATACCAAGTGCATTTTACCTTCGTTTGAAAATGATATTCTGGACACTGGAGACATGCTTCAGTGGTTAGGAGCATTTGGGTGTCCCACAATCATGGGGGGCTCTCACCACCCATGTCCAACACACCCCTGTAACTTCAGCTCTGTGAGGATTGGGGTGGGGATAGGATGACTGGGGCCTGCTGGCTTCTAGCCTACCTGAGAAAAAGTGAGCCCCAGGTGCAGAGAGAGACCCTACCTCAAAGGACTAGGGAGAGAGGTGACAGAGGAAGACAGTTGGTGGCCTCTTCTGGCTTCTTTGTGTGCACAAACGTATACATACACATACAGATAACTAATTAGAAGAATTCCAACCTGTGATAAATATCTCATTAAGTATGTAGGCTTCAAGTAGAGCACTCAAACCATTTGCTCTTAGCTAGTTACAGTCACAAAAGGGTGGGAATGAGCCGAGCAGTGGCCACATATGCCTTTAATCCCAGCACTTGGGAGGCAGAGGCAGGTGGATCTCTGTGAGTTCAAGGCCTGCCTGGTCTACAAGAGCTAGTTCCAGGACAGGCTCAAAGTTATAGAGAAACCCTGTCTCAAAAAACAACAAACAATCAAAAAAGGATAGAAATGAATAATAAACCTACCCATGGTATGTTGAAATAGGAGCGGTGGGGCTGCGTCCCCGGCACCCGGCCGCCCACGTGGCTAGCTCTAGCTTATGCCCCAAAATAATTACAGGGAAACTGTATTCTTTTAAACACTGCTTGGCCCATTTCTATCTAGCCTCTTCTAGGCTAACTCTCGCACCTGGACTAGCCCATTTCTAATAATCTGCTGTAGCCCACGAGCTGGCTTACCAGGAATGATCATAACCTGCGTCTGCCTGGAGTGGGAGAATCATGGCGACTCACTGACTCAGCTTCTTTCTCCCAGCATTCTGTTCTGTTTACTCCTCCCACCTATGTTTTAACCTATGAGGGCCAAGCAGTTTCTTTATTGCTTAACCAATGAAATCAACAGATTGATATATGACACTCCCACATCAATGGTAGACCAAATAGATATATGTGTGTGTGCATCTATAAATATTTTGTTTGTTTGTTTTCAAGACAGGGTTTCTCTGTAGCTTTTTGGAGCCCGTCCTGGAACTTGAGCTATAGACCAGGCTGGCCTCGAAATCACAAAGATCCACTTGCCTCTGCCTTCCGAGTGCTGGGATTAAAGGTGTGTGCAGTTATGTATACAACATTCTGCCTCCATGTATGCCTGCATGCCAGAAGAGGGCATCTCATTATAGATGGTTGTGAGCCACCATGTGGTTGCTGAGAATTGAACTCAGGACTTCTAGAAGAGCAGGCTGTGCTCTTAACCACTGAGCCATCTCTCCAGCCCCTTGTTTTTTTGTTTTTTCTTTTTTTTTTCTTTTTTTTTTTTGAGACAGGGGCTCTCTATAGAACCTTGGCTGTCCTTGAATTCACAGAGATCTACCAACCTCTGCCCCCTGAGTGCTGAAATCAAAGACATGCACCACCATGCTCAGTGTTCAAGAACATTTTGTAAAGCTAACATGATAAAAACAATATTCAGACCACTGTCCTAGAAAGATTTTGTCAAGCTGGGCAATGGTGGCACACACCTTTAATCCTAGCACTTGGGAGGCAGAGGCAGGTGGATCTTTGTGAGTTTGAGGCTAGCCTGGTCTACAAGAGCTAGTTCCAGGACAGGCTCCCCTGTCTCAACTCCCACCCGCCCCTCAAAAAAACCAAAAAAAAAAAAAAAAGAAGAAAGAAAGAAAGAAAGATTTTGTCCAAAGGTAAGGTATATATTTCTAGGAGTATTTAACACAGTAGTGCTCACAGTGCAGAAAGCTCCGAATGGGGAAGCACGAAAGACAAGGGGTGGCACGAATGTGGGAGGAAGCTCCCGGGGTGGAGGCATCAAGGGAGGGGAGGATGGGGAAGAGAAGCACCGATAGGCACAAAGCTTGTTTAAAAAATGCTGTAATAAAGCCCAATTCTTTGTAAGCTAATAAAAAGATAGAATCAAGACAACAAAGGACAAGAAGTAATGGCATTTTAGAAGAGGGTAAATGGATCTATTTCAGAAGGAGGATTGAACTACAAGACCATGTTATAGAAAGGATAGGTACATTACATTTCATCAGTATAAAATAAATGTTGGGACCTATGAGATGGCTCATAGATAAGGCCTTGCTGCCAAACCTGACTACAGAGCTCAATTTTGTGTCACAGTTCAAAACTGTAGGAGCACAACACGGTGTCATGGTTTCCTGGAGCCAGCGCCAGGAAAGTCAGCGGCAAAGCGCAGCAGTGAAACCCATGCCAAAGGCTTTCCTTCCCATCTTGATTGTGGTTACCGACTCTAGTTTGTCAACGGAACTTGAAATGGAGCATTGCTATTTGTTGATGGAGGAAGGTCATTGGTTAATTAAATAAAGAAACTGCTTGCCCTTATAGGTTAGAACATAGGTGGGTGGCGTAGACATAACAGAATGCTGGGAGGAAGAGGAAGTAAGCTCAGAGGCGCCATGCTCGCCTCTCCCGGGCAGACGCGATAGCTCTGCTCTCTGAGGCAGACACGATGAAGCAAGCCGCCAGGTCAGACATGCTGAATCTTTCCCGGTAAGACCGGTGCTACACAGTTTATTAGAGATGGGTTGATCGGGATATCAGAATTAGCCAGTAAGGACTAGAGCTAATGGGCCAAGCAGTATTTGAATGAATACAGTTTGTGTGTTGTTATTTCGGGGTATAAGCTAGCCAGGCGGCCGGGGTGCTGGGGACGCAGCCCCACCGCTCCTATTACTACAATTTGTAAACAGTGTCACCATGAAGGATGGAGCCACATGGCCTCTGCTGTGACTACTCAAGCTGTCATTTCAGTGTGAATGCGGCCAGAACCAAAACACAGCTCACTCGGAGGTGGAGGTGAGGCTGTCACTGTGGCTGGCATGCTGGGTTGAGAACACTCCTGGTGGCAAGTCCCTGGAAACTACAGGGTGGAGGAGAGAACCGACTCTGGCAGGTTGTCCCCACACACATCTGTGTACCGCGCATACCCACCAATAAATAAAAGTTGACAGAGGACATGGCGAGGCCCCTTGCAGAGACTCAGCACCAGTGTTGGTAGTTATCAGTGTGTGGCAAGTTTCGCTTCATTTACAATCCTTTCTCCAGTTATCCTGAAGCAAATGCTCAGATAGGATGTAATTGCAGCCATGACATTTTAGTATGAGTCTTTCTCAATGACTTTTAAAACCATTAGTACAGCATTCTTTTCACACCTGAAAGTTAGTAATAATCCCTCAATGTCATTTACTATCCAATTATTTTTTTAAAGATTCATTTATTTATTATATATACAATATTCTGTCTGTATGTATCCCTGTGGGCCAGAAGAGGGCACCAGATCTCATTACAGATGGTTATGAGCCACCATGTGGTTGCTGGGAATTGAACTCAGGACCTCTGGAAGAGCAGCCAGTGCTCTTATCCTCTGAGCCATTTCACCGGCCCCTCCAGTTGTTTTTATTTTATTTTTCCAGTTGTTTTTAAATGGTTGTTTACTTGGTGTGCATGCATGTGCATGAATGTGTGCATCTGCATGCCACAGGGCCAGTGTGAGGGATAGGACAGCTTGCTGGACTCCCACCTTTTCCTCCACTCCATGTGGAACTCAAGTGATCAGGCTTGGTAGCAAGTGCCTTCACCTGTGAGCCAGCTGGCAGCCCTGAAATTATTCCTTACTGTTTCTATTGCACTCCATTTTCTTTCCTTTTGGTTACAAAGTATTGTCTCACACTAGCCCTCTGTGTGTTTGCCTTGAGCAAGCTGTATCTAGGTCAGTAACATTGCTGGTTTGGGGCACTGGAGGTCAACATCCATGCAAATTACTTACAGTTGCCTGGGGGTCCTCTGCTCCTTCAGTGATGATGGTCACTGTTTCTTTTTCTAAAACTGTATCTATGTTTCTCAACATAATGTTTTTTACGTCAGTCACTTGACTTTTCACTGAAGACACTGTGTTGTCACTTTGATTTCTATTGTATTCCATCTACACAGAAGAAATGGAACAAAAACTTAATTTGTATTAGTGAAACACATTACTGTCAAGGGCACAACTAATTTTTATAAGGAATCAACTAAACCACAAATTGTCCTATTCTAATCTTGCAAAACAGAAAAACAGGCAAAGGGGAGAAACTCCCACCAATCCATTCAACAAACAGTGGGTGATTTTCTTTTTATTTCCCTTCCTTCCTTCCTTCCTTCCTTCCCCCTTCCTTCATTTTTTTGAGACAAGGTTTCTCTGTAGCTTTGGAGCCTATCCTGGAACTAGCTCTTGCAGACCAGGCTGGCCTTGAACTCACAGAGATCCACCTGCTTCTGCCTCCTGGAGTGTTGGGATTAAAGGCATGTGCCACCATCACCCGACTTGGGTGATTTTCTTTAAATGGTTTATTTAATCATTTTAAAACACAGACTTTACTTTTAGAAACATTTCATGCTCACTGTAAAATCCAGCTTCCTGGCACTCCCTGGCTCCTCTAGACACACCCTCTTTTACTGTCAACATCCTGCATGGTGTGGGACATTTGCCATAGCTGGTAGCCAGAGTCCAGTTTTTACCGATGGCATGGGCAGGAGGTAGGAAGTGTTGGCAGTTTTAGGTACAGGGACCTTACTTCTTGTCCATGGACAGAAGCTGGGAATGTCTTCTGATCTGGCTGGAGGACAGAAATGCCGTAAGTGCTGTGGACTTTAATCTGGTTTCTTGCTATGTTTCTCCTTTTGCCCCGCTTCCCGGAAGGTGTATGTGAAGGTATGATCGAAACTCCACTTTATTCTTTATTTTTATTTTATTCATTTATTTTTTTCAAGACAGGGTCTCTCTCTGTAGCTTTGAAGCCTATCCTGGAACTCACTTTGTAGACCAGGCTGGCCTCGAACTCACGGAGATCTGCCTTCCTCTATGCAGGGATTAAAGGAGTGTGCCACCACCGCCAGGCCAAAACTCCACTTTAGATACCTGGGATGCAGAGGTACATGGACACCTTGTGGGTGGGTCTAGACTGACCAGCTCACTCCACATACCTCAATCGAAACAAATAAGTAAATAAAAGGCGTATCAATCCCTAGACAACCACTGTCATGACGACCCAGTTGTTGGGCCCACCTTTTGTCCAGGAACACTGCTTTCTCTTGATCTCACCTTTTTCTTCTTGTGCCATCAATAGCAAACTTCTTTCTAAAACTCTCCTATTGCCCATTAAACTCTTTCTTCAAGTTTTGGAGACAAAGGACCAGAAAGGTACTGGCCTGGAGTGGTGTGGTGGCTGTTGATCACGCTGGACCCTGGCGTCCCAAGTTAGTTCCCCTGAGGTAAGGAAACCTCTGTTGCTCCCAATGACCTCCCCTTTGCTCCACATCAGTCAGTGCAGTCCCCAGTGGTGCATGTCTGGTGGGCTGGACAAACAGATACGCTATTTGAAACAATAATTGTTTCATTTTATGTGTATGTGTGCTTTGCCTGCCATGGAACTGGGGCTTGAGACAGTTGTGAGCTGTCATGTGGGTGCTGGGAACTGAACCTGCATCCTTGCAAGCATATCAAATCTTCTTAACTGTTGAGCCATTTCTCCAGCCCAATACATCATACCTGGTAGTTTTTTTTTTAATATTTATTTATTTATTTATTTATTTATTATGTATACAATATTCTGTCTGAAGGCCAGAAGAGGGGGCCAGACCTCTTTACAGATGGTTGTGAGCCACCATGTGGTTGCTGGGAATTGAACTCAGGACCTTTGGAAGAGCAGGCAATGCTCTTAACCACTGAGCCATCTCTCCAGCCCCATACCTGGTAGTCTTATGGCTAGTGAAGCCCTCTGACCTCCGTCCCCACAGTGCTCTTAGGTGCATGGTTTCTGGAGTGTCATGATTTGGACAGCAAGGAATGCAGCCTTCTCCCAGTGGCTCCTTTCATTCACTAATACGGATTTTTATGTTCTTCCATGTCATTTCTTTTCTCTCATTTCCACCAGAAATAACTTATGCAGTTTTTACCTGACATTTTCAAATAACTATGGCAACATGAACTATTCTGAAACAAGACTTCAGACAATCCTTGCTGACTTGGCGTAGGAGTTTTGGGCAGTCCAGTCTGTAGCTGATATGACATTGCATAGCTTCGTTATTGTCCTTAATCTTCATGTAACCCAATGCCCCAGCTTCTTTCCTATTCAGGGGACATCCTAACACATTAACAGTTGAACCTCACACCCTCCTTTGTCTGGCAGCCACGTTCCCCATCTTCCCTGCCATTTCATAGCTAAGTGTGTGGCTTGCTTTCTTCCCTCTAGCGTGTTGGCTGTCACTCTGCCCTCAGGACAGACAGGTCCCTGGGCAGAGTGACTCCTGTTCCCACATAGATGTCACTGCTGCTAGCATTACTTGAGGCAGGCTTACCACATTTATAAACTGAGGAATATCTTTTTTTCTTTTTTGTCTTTGTTTTGAATTTTATTTTTTAATTACTGTTTTGGGCTAGCATACGAAGTTGGGCTCCATCATAACATCTTCATAAATGTGTCATTAAACTCTGTTATTATTTGTCCCTTCCCCACCTCCAGCTGGGTCTCCATCTCAACTCCTCCCATGAGTCCCTTTCTAATCTGCTTTCCTGTTACCACATGTATCTAATTGTCCTCCAGGAGCCTTTTCCATTAAGACATTTTCCTCCCCCTTTAAAGTTCCCTTTCTAGTGTCATGATCTACACACACACACACACACACACACACACACACACACACGTCATTTATTTGTGATGATTTTTCAAGTTTTAAACTACATTTTGTTTGTTTGTATGAGAGTATGCACCACAGCACATGTGGAGGTCAAAGGGAAACTTGGAGGAGTTGGTTCTTCCCTTCCACTGTGTAAGTGCTGGGGGCTGAATGTGGGTCTTCAGACTTGCTGGCAGGTGTCTTTATCTGCTTAGCCACCTCACTGAGATCCCATTTTTCAGTGTGAGCATACAGATATAAACTTTCTTCTTAGAATTGCCTCAGAGTTTGGCTTACTGGCCAAGTGCTTGTAGGCACACACAAGCCCCAACACTGATAAATAAATAAAATTTAAAAATATTTTAAAACTGTCTGAGCTATGTCTCAAAGATTCTGGTAATTATAATTTCATTTTGATTTTTTCTAAGAATTTAAAGACTTCCTTTATGATTTATTCAATGATTATTCAAGAGTGTATTGTTCAATATCCATGTCTTTGTGTTGTTTTCTTTTCCTTATTGATGTCCAGATGGCGCTGTGATGGGAAAGATGTGAGAGTACGTCCTTTTCCTTTGAGACAGGGTTTCTCTGTGTATCTGTGGTGCAGTCACCATAGAGTCTGAGGTCTCTGTCAGTGTTTAGTTTGGATGATGTATCTAGAGATAAAAGTGGGTAATAAAGTCACTATTATTATATTATGTCTATTAATATTTACTTCATTAAATTGGGACTGCTAACATTTTGTGCGTATATAATTCTTATATCTTCTGAAGATGAATTGATCTCTTTATTAATATGCAGTGATCTTCTCTCTTCTGGTTAATTTTGGTCTGAAGTCTGCTCTATCTGATGAAAGCTATGCTAGCTTTTCTTCAATTTCCGTTTGCTTGACAGATTGTTTTCTACCTACTGCCTCTCGGTCTGTGAGGGTCTTTACCGGTATTTCCTAGAGGCCACAGAGAACTGGACTAGTGCGGGAGGTCCTTCTGTCTATTTGTTGTTTTTATTGGTTAATGAATAAAGAAACTGCCTTGGCCTGTTGATAGGGCAGAACTTAGGTAGGCGGGGGAAACTGGACTGAATGCTGGGAGAAGGAAGGCAGAGAGGGGGACGCCATGGAGCCACCAGAGTCAGACATGCTGAAACTTTGCTGGTAAGCCACTGCCACGTGGCAATATACAGATTACTAGAAATGGGTTAAACAAAGATGTAAGAGTTAGCCAATAAGAAGTTAGAGCTACTGGGCCAAGCAGTGTTTTAATTAATATAGTTTCTGTGTGGTTATTTTGGTTCTGGGCGGCTGGAATGAACAAGCAGGCTCCCTCCAACAGTTGGATCTAGTTTTTTTCTTTAAAGATTTATTTACTATGTTCTGTCTATACAGTGTTCTATCTGCATGCATGCCTGCCAGAAGAAGGCATCAGATCTCATTATAGATGGCTGTGAGTCACCATGTGGCTGCTGGGAATTGAACTCAAGACTTGGAAGAATAGGTAGTGATCTTAACCTCTGAGCCATCTGTCTAGCCCCTGGACCTAGTTTTAAAATCTAGTTAGGCAGTCTAAACAGAGGCAATTTACATTAACGGTCATCACTGAGAGATGCTTACTAATTCCTATGGTGACATTATTTGTTGCTGCTACTGCTCCTCCTCTTCCTCTTCTTCCTCCTCTTCTTCCTTCTCTCCTTCCCATCCTCCTTCTTCTTTTCTTCTATTGTGTAACTATTTCAAGTGTGTGGTTTGGTGGCCTCGGTGCATTTACTGTTATGTAATGAAAATCACTGTTCATATGTAGATTTCTCATTTGTCCTGAACTGAACATACATATATGTCAACGTCAACTAACATCCGCTCCCCTTTCTCCATCCTGTGAGGTTACACTCCACTTTCTATTTCAAGCGATTTAACTATTCTTGGTATCTCATGTAAATGCAATTATAGAGTATTTGCCCTTTAGTAACATTTTATTTCACAAACACGGAGAAGTTTTAAAATTTTAATTTGATAGTATTTAATAATTATATAAAACATTCACATGGTTAAAAGGTCAAGTTTAGACACAGGTTTTTTTTTTTTTTAAGATTTATTTATTTTATGTATATGAGTGCTCTCTCTGCATGTACAACTTTATGCCAGAAGAGGGCACCAGATCCCATATAGATGGTTGTCTGCCACCATGTGGTTGCTGGGACTAGAACTCAGGTCCTCTAGAAGAACAGCCAGTGCTTTTAACTGCTAAGCCTTCTCTCCAGCCTTCAACACAGGTTTGACACAGGGAGACCTTGTTTCTCTCTCTGATGGCTCAACCCTTCTTTCCCTAGTCCCATCCAGGCATCCATTTATGCATTTCTGGTTTATCCTCTTACTTTTAAACTAAAATAAGCAAATACGTATATTTGTATTTATTTGCTGTTTCTGAAATGGCTGAGTATAAGAATGCTGAATTCCCCGGCAGCATGACACTTGTTTCCTGCTGCTCTGCGGAAACCCCGGTGTGAACCTCTGCACCCTACAGACAGTTCTCACCCTTCCCTCCCACTCTTAGGACCAGCTCGTCAGTAGCACTGATGAGCTTAGGATATAAGTTGAGGTACGTACCATGTGCTGTGCTAGTATTTGTTGAAAATCTGTAGCAGGTGCATTTGAAGGGAAAAAACGTTCTTGTGACATCAGAGGATTTCTCGTAAAAATATCACTAACCTGGAGAAATTAATGGAATATGTAACCTGCATGGCTAATGCCAAGTGGAGGACAACAGAGTCAATGTTCATTCGAAGCAAAACATGGCAGAAACATGAGCTGTTTGGTGGCAGGGCATCCTTTCCACTTTAAGACATGGTAATTATGAACATTGTGTATGGCTCAGGCTTATCTAAGGTTCTAGGACAAACCAGAGACTCGAACAGTTTGACTGCAGGTATTCCCTTCTTCCATTGGTATCCAAGGACACGGAAAGGGGAAACCTTTGACATTTTCCAAGTGGTGCTATCATTGTTTTTCTCCTGCCCTTGTCTTCAAAATTGACTCAGAAATCACAAAATGGTGCCAAGTGCCATTCCTTTTCTATCAAATGTTAGTTATAAGAAGTTTCAGCACCTCAAAAAGAATCCTGACAACTGTTTGCACTTAACAGTGTACTCTCAGAAGTACTGGTAAAAACAACCTGCTTAGCAGTTTCTTGTCACCTGGTGTTCAGAAGGGCAGTAAAATTGGGACGTTTTGTAAAGGACAGAGAGAAAAAAATTAGGGGTATTCAGTTCAATGACTAAAATGCTTTACTCTCTGAACTCCAGCGTTTATCAATACAGAGAGAATTACCCTTTACTTTACATACAGTGACCATGGGAGCTGTCTCAATGTTATTTGTGCTCCGAACAGATGAAATGTGTGCATGATTCATAAGAGTGACGGGACAAGAACTATTAGTAACCGTGGAGGAACTAAAGGAGTCAATGTTTTTATTAAAATATTTATCTTGTTTATATATTTGGTAATATATAAATTTGAAGATTGGGAACATTTACTTTTAAAAATAAGAAACAGGGATTAGAGAGATGGGTCAGCACTTAAGAACACTTGCTACTCTTGCAGAGGAGCCAGGTTTAGTTCCTAGCACCCACATGGTGGCTCACAGCCATCTGCAATTACCACTCCAGGGGATCTGGTGCCCTCTTCTGACCTCCATGGGGATGGCACACATGTGGTGCACGTATATACAATCAGGCAAAAGACTGACACACATAAAATAAAAATAAATAAAAAATAAAAATAAGAAGCGTCCATAGAAATTCCCAGGACAATGGCTTAGCTTATGTCTTTAGACTGCCTTTTCTGAAGTCTCTTATTGACTGACCTCAGCCTTGGAGCAACAGGGGATATCTGAGGCAATTAGCCTCTCAGAAATGGATAAAGTCTCACTTTACCGTAGTTGGTATTTGCTAGCAGTTCTGTTAAAATTTTCCCTAGAGATAATATATCTTTATTTAAAAACAACTTTCTTGTGGGTAATGGGCTGGGGGGTCTAGGAGTGGCTGGAGGGTGGGAAGTGTGGATGAAATACACTGCCTGCATATATGAAATGAAAACCAAAGTTGATATTTATTTCATTTAGCTCCTATAATTATTTATATACTATAACACAAGTATCTTTAGAGTATTATTCTAAAAAATTTTGGCCACTGACATCCCTATGAATATAGTTATTTGTGAGTTATATGTGCTATTTCTTTTTTCTAATAATTTTATTACTATAATAACATTCAAAATTTCCTCTTCCTCCCCTCCTCCCACTTCCCTCCTGCTCCCCTACTCACCCTCCTCCTCTCCCCTTTCAGTCCTAAGAGAGGGCAGGGTACCTGCCCTGTGGGAAGTCCAAGGCCCTCCCCTCTCCATCCAGGCTGTTTAATTTTTTTTCTTGAGATTGAAAATAAAATGACTGTAAGGAGAGGTTCTAATGGATTTCAGTGGAGGGTCTTTGTGACACTATTTCTGAGTTCAGGGCTTTAAGGAACCAGGAGACATCAAGTCTCTAAGTCAGTACAGCAGCTTAAAATATCAGCACAGCAGTACAGACAGTTACTTACTTTTTTAAGAAATGCAGATGGTGCCATAGTATCCAAGTCATTGTCTGTAGCACATAAATAAGTGATTCCATCAATAAAGAGAGTATGGTAGACATAGCTTTGAAAAGAATGCATCTATTTATAATACTGAAGAAGTTAAGTACAACACACCGAATTACTTGTTTGTCATTTACGAGCTGTCACTGTGGTATAAAAACTATATACTAATTTACATGTAACTTTTGCTCTTTTAGATAGGACTTTGATAAGTAGTCCAGGCTGACTTCCCACTTGCTCTGCTGCCTATGTTGGCCTCAAATCTTTGACAGTGCTGTTTCCCGAATGCTTGGGTTATAGGCATGTACTATTATACCTGGAAAGACAAGTAACAAGCAGAAATACTGTGCCCACTGACTTTACTCTCTGTACATTTTTAGGTAGACATAGTTTTGCGTTTCCTGGATTTCCATCACGATGGGTTGGAATTTTAAGCTGTGAACTAATAGTGCCAAGTAGTCTAGAGGACAGGACAGCTGGGGAGAGGAGAGCCAAACTTGTCACAGTTGGCTAAAGCACACTTTGCCCGGACAGCACCAGCTCCTAGGCTGCAGCCATGCTCTGGGGGAGCACCTCCATGACTCTGCTTGGTGCCTAGACCCAGACTTTTGAATAAAGAATCTCCAGATGGCTAATGGGCAGCGGATCTGGCCAAATATTAAAGTGGGGATACACGTGTTATGAGAAAATCAAGAAACAGCCCGTATGAATAAATGTGTCACCCAGGGTAGCCCTCACTCTCCATGCTCCCACCCTCTCTTCCAGTGCTGGGATTTCAGGCATGAGCTGCCATATCTGGTTTATGTTTAATGGTTTTGGAAGAATCTGCTTCACAGGTGTGCTTTAAATATTGTGACACCCAATGTGAGAAGAGATATTTTAAATTTATGCTTAGAATATTGTGAATAACACCTGGAGGCTATTTTTAACATTTACAAATGCAAATACTTGGTATCTAGGATGTATGTTGCCTGACACAAGACCGTTAAATCCCGCTTGCACATGCTACAATGATACAAGTATGGATGCTTTTGCTCCTTACATAATACATTCTTAAAGGAGCATTTCTTTGAGGAAGAAAAAGAAAAACAAAAGGAAATTACAAACCCAAACCTCGTTCAAAGTGCTTACCTACCTAGAGGGAGGAAGAGAGAAGTGGGTAGAAAAACAGGGACAAGAATTAGACTCTGAAAGGAAACTTGTTTTGTGGATTTCACTTTGAAAGCACACTTATGTTACTCAGTGAGGGCTTTTAAAGGCACAATCATTAGAAATGAAACAAAATGAGAAGAATGACTTTGTATTGCATAGCCCAGATAAAGATGACGGTGGGCTGGTTCCTATTAGGAAGGGAAAAGAACATGATTTGCGGGGAGATTGGATGTAGATACAGGAGAGACAAGAATCAGAGATACAAGTTTTAGGTACTAGGAACTGACTGCGGATGGTTGCTAACATCTCAAACGGAAATGTAATAAGTCAGTATACACCATCGAGCACTAATGGTCTTGCTGAAGATGGAGCCTCTGGAACCAGCTGCCTGGAGCCTGGTGATCTCTGTGTGAGCAGTCAGCAAACCTAGACTATGGGAAACTGTAAATTCTTTAACATTAATCTGAAAGGAAAGGGATGGAAGGAGCTTAAATGAAACTGGAAGCAGGCAGGACTGGCCTGTCACAGAGGGTGCATTTTTGGGGTACAGAGGCAGTGAAGAAACTGTGACCCTGACAGAAGTAGAAACAATGGCTGGTATTCAGGGAGGGAGGAGGGAGTGGATGGGACCAAACACACAATGGGGGAGGTACTGCTTTTTAGGCATGGGTAGCTACTTCAAAAATTATATATATATATATATATATAAACAAAACAATGTAATATATACATTACATTGTATATATGTGTATATATAATATAATATATACATATATGTGTATATATATATATGTATTGTTGTTGTTGAACATAGATTTTGCTAAGTTACCCATGTTGGTCTGGAACTCCTGGGCTTAGGTCAAGAACTTGTGCCTCAGCCTCCTGAGCAGCTGGGACCACAAGTGCCACCTGGTCTGAATTTGTTCTTTGTAACTGTGTAGGGGTATATTGCTTGTATTTAATAAATAAATTTTGCCTGAAGACCAGAGGCAAAGCTAAAGCCACTAGAGGTCAGGTAATGGTGACACACATCTTTAATCCCAGGATTTGGGAGACAGAGGCAGATGGATCTCTATGGGTTCAAGGCCCCCCCTGGGCTACACAAGACTAATACAGAAGCAAATCCAGGTGGTGGTGGCAACACTTTTGATCCCAGTACTGGGGAGTCACATGCCTTTAATCCCAGCACTAGAGGCCTAGTGTGCCGTCACTCAGCCTTGGTAGAGGGAAGACTTCTCTAGTGGCTTGGTTGCTTTGTTTTTCTGGTTTTTGGGTTGAACCCCAAATTCTGTCTCTGGATTTTTATTATTTGTGTTACATACTTCTTTTTTTGAACAGGTTAAAATAAACTCATTAAAAAATATTGAAAGACTGATCAAGTGGCCCACACCAGTAATTCTAGCACTTGGGAGGTTGAGGCATAACAGTTGCCATGAGTTCAAGGCTAGCCTGGGCTACCCTGTCTCAAACAACAACAACAACAACAACAACATCAACAGCAACAAGTGACTTAAAATAACAAATGCTCTTGACTCACCCGCTTGTGTCTTAACTACAGTTTCATACTGGTTTAGAATATATATAATATCCCAAGTAAAACTTAATGATGGTGGCTATCTTATTGACATTACTAAATATATTTTAAAGTAGAAGTTTCTTTTGTTCGGGCAAATGAAATGTTATAGGTACACCAAAACCACCTGAGCCCTCTTTCAGCTCCACCTCCAGTTAGGACTCTGCGGATGCCGTGATGTCGCCCTCCCCTCCCTCTACACAGGTAGCAGGTACCCTGAATTCGGCAGTTATCATTCCATTGGTGATGTTCTGCTTTCCCCCTTCCTGTGAGGCCAGGCAATCGTGTGTACGGTTGCTAGTCTCCTCACGTCATCATTAGAACCATTAGCTGGAATCATAGCTGTTAAGAGAAGACTCATGATAGGGTGTTCCTTACCTTCCTATTTGGATTATGGTCGCGGGTTCGGCTTTCAGAAGCACCTGTCTAAGCACCTTTGCCGCTGCTTCCTAGGAAAAAGGCAACCTTTATTTTATGGAGGACTCTAGTCAGTATTTTTCTTCTAAAATTACCAATGTTCTGGTTGGCTTATTAAGAAAAACCCTCTTCCTAAGAGAATTAATTGATATGACTCATGAGTGATAAGAGGCAAGATGCCATGAAATATGTGTATTTCATGTGCAAAATATGTTATATGTACATATATAAGTATGTGCATAATAGGCTGCATTAGATAATCAAATATTTTTTTTGATTTAATAAAGTTTTATTTTTCCAAACGTACAGCTGATTGAACCTGTTCAGGCATCTTCACCAGCAGCTGGGGCATCTCCACCCTTTGTGTTTCTGGTGTAAATTACTTGGGCTCTGTGCTTTGAAACCAGCTTGATAAGCCCTTTACTAAGGAGCTCCTGAAGAGCTGCCCTGGCCAAGGAACCGCGAATCTTCAGTCTCTCAGAGACCACGGCTGGAGTAATAAGTTTATAGTTGGGCACTTCCTTACAGAGTTTGTCATATGTAGCCTTGTCAAACAGGACTAGATTGTTGAGCTTGTCCCGAACTTTGCCTTTGGACCACTTCTTCTTTTTGGCCTTGCCACCGGACTTATTTACTGGGTCTTTGTCTTTTTTGGCCGACTTTCCGGCATCTTTCTTCTTCTTGTCATCCTTGGGCGTTGTGATGAAGCTCGGAGAGTGGTGACAACCACTGCAGCCTCCCTAAGATGTCGGGGGAAAACTAGATAATCATATCTTTACAGAAAGATCTTAGGTTTGGCTTTAAGGCTAGGAAACAGTAGCCAATCAAGTATTGTGTCTTTTTCCCCAACCTCAGAGCTGAGGACAGAACCCAGGGCGTAGGCAAGTGCTCTGTCACTGAGCTAAATCCCCAATCCCTCAAGTAGCTTTCCAATGTCAGTTACTGAGAAAAACTACATGTGAAATGTTTTGAGGCTGGAGAGATGGCTCAATTGTTAAGCGTACTCATGCACACAAGAGAAACCGAATTCAGATCTCAACATTCATGTAAGAAGCCAGGAATGATCCTAGGTATGCCCATATGGGTGCTGGGGGACAAAAGAGGGAGAAAGGGGGATCCTTATGGATCACTGAAATAATGTGAACTCCAAGTTCAGGGAGAGACCCCTCCTCAAAAAGTAGAAGGTGCAATGATAGGATATTTGATGCCTTCCTCTGGCTTCTGAGCACGTACACAGAAGCATATACATCTCATACATACATTTGCACACACTCTTAAGTTGCATGTGCATGTGTGCATTTGTGTGTATGTGACTATCACAGCATGTATGTCAGAGACACACGTGAGCTTCTGGGGATGCTCCTGTCTCTGTCTCCCATCTCTGCACAGTGATTACAGATGTTCTCAAGTTGTGTGTATGGCTTCTGCTTGAGTTCTGGGGATCTGAAGTCGGGTGTTTGCACTTACATAGCAAGTGCTTTTATCCCCGCAGCCATCTCCTCGGTCCCAAACTCTGTCTCTTACTCTCTGAATACACTTAGCAAACTTCTATTCGCAAAGTTAATAATTCCCTCAATACCAAACAACTATTTATTATCTGTGTGCATCTGTGGGGTGCATCCTGTTGCTCTGAGTGGCTCTCATGTGGAGTGCAGAGGGCAGCTTTTGGGAGCTGGTTCTCTCCTTCTACCTTAGGTGGGCTCCAGGGGTTGAACTCAGGTCATTGGGCTTGCTAGCAAGTGCCATTACTCACTGAGCCATCTCGGCAGCCCTATTCATCGCTCTTTAAAAACTAGTATTTGCCAAGAAATCTTGCAGCTGCCTATTCCTTATAAGGGTGGTTCCTCGGGGGAAAGCTTAAGGTACTATAATTGCGCTGAACACCTTAGAGCGCATGAAGTGGAATCCCATGCTTTTACTTTAGAAGCATGAGAGGATCTGAAAGTTACCCGGGCAGCCCTAGAGAGCCGCACTCCTAATTAACTTTCTCATTTCCTACAAACTAACACTTAAAATAGAAACTTTTATGGATGAGTAAAGCCTATTCATGGTAGAAAGTAATTGCTACTGCCTGAGATGTCAAGGAGTCGTTTTCTAGGACAGAATTTCCTAAGACACCTGAAAAGTTAAAGGAATATAGCCTTTTCTGTTGTTTTACTATTAGCAATAAAACACACCTCTCTAGCTCCCCTCAGGTGTTTCTTTTGCACAATATAAACTATGATATCACAACAAGACCGAAAACAAATGACCCCATGAGACCGAGCATGTGACAAAGGGGGCTCTTGTGTTTGGAAGTTCATATGCTGCAGAGCCGCTGAGTGGCCTGGGTCGGTTTCCTTCAGGGAGGAATGAAGACTGAGCACATGACTTCCAGAATCCAGTCTAACCTCAGAGTCCCACAACAGTGGTTGGTTAGCTTCTGTGATTAAGTTTGCTACTATTTTTTTCAAATAGTGTGTGTGTGTGTGTGTGAGAGAGAGAGAGAGAGAGAGAGAGAGAGAGAGAGAGAGAGAGAATATCTTTGGCACTGAGGGAAGCCATGATATCATTTCCTCCCTCTAATTGTAACTGTCTCTTGAATCTCTGGGCTGTAGTTTGCCTTCTGTGGTTAGCTGTGGGCACAGCAGGCACAGCAGGCATTCCGCACCTGTAATTTACAAATCCTGGATTGCGGGGTGCCCCCTCTTCTGTGTTCTCACCTCCTATGTGCTTAAAAAGAGAGGCCTTATGACACTCCTGACAGCTCTCTCCTCTTAACAAGGCGTGTTGAGGACTCACTGTTTGTTAGGCTTTGGATTCGACTGGGGAGACAGAGATGAAACATTCTCTGTCCTGAAGTTTGATGGCAGAGACAGCAAAGGAAAGAAGATTCCAGTTCAGCTTCGTTGTTTGGCAGAAAGACTCCAGTTAGTCTAGGCACAGAGTCATGGGAAAAGGGAGAAAACTCCCAAAGAACAGATGAGATTATACTGCCCCAAAGTGGAGAAAAGTGGTCTCCAGGAAGAGGGGCAAGAAGTGGTGAGAAAGCGGCATGAAGTTTAAGGTAGCAGAGGACAGGGCAATTGCATAAAGGAAGGAGAGAGCAGGGGGGGGGGGGGGGGGAGCCCAGCCATTCAGGAGGGCCTGACTGCCCATGGGAGGAGTGCTTGCTTTATTCTGAATGCAGTCGGCGCTGCCAAATATGGTGAGCGGGAGGGTGGCCCAACTGCAGGTATTTGGGGGAACAATCACCTGAGCAGCACTGTGGAAGCAGCCTTTGAGGAAGACAAGTCAACAGGCATTTCTGTAAGCTTGGTAAGAAGTAATTAAGGCTGGAATGAAGATATGGTTCAGAGAGAGGGAGAGAGAGAGAGAGAGAGAGAGAGAGAGCGCATAGAGGTGCCAGATGAACAGATGTGAAGACAAAAAAACGGGAGAAGATGGAGGGCAACTCCCAGTCCCCACCTGAGTGTCTCAGGAGGGAAACTCAACAAGACTGGAAGCATATGAAGAAACACCTGCAGAAGGGAGATTTAGTTTTGTTTGACTTCTGTTATGAGGCCATCTGACTCCGAAAGGATGTAACTGAAGTGGAAAGGCGCCATTGGTGTCTGTGTGACGCTAAGAAGGAGTCCCAGTATGTTAGGGACTGGCAAAGGGACGAACTCTAGGAGGAGGCTGAGCGAATACCCCACACCCACACCCCCTCCTTCCTCTCAGAGCAAGAGGGTGCTGCTCTGGCCAAGCTCATGTCTTGTTGGCCAGTTGTGCCCCTTCAGGCCTTGTTCCACCAATGGCCTTGACCCGTCTTATACTTATTCTTTCTGTAAGGTCACATAGGTGGGAATGTCTCCATATAAACAACTGAGGACCCACCCTCCTGGGTCATGCTTCTTCCAGTTTCTACTCTCCTCCATTTCCTATATAAATTTCAGACAAAAGGGTCTCCCCATCCTAAGTTCCTCTTTTCCTATCAGCTGGCCCGAAGCAGTCTGGCCTCAGTATGACCCTCAGACGTCTCTCTGTTGTCTAACCCAGTGGCAGTCACCCACCTCTTCGCGCTCTGAGGATTCTCTTTTCCCTTCTCTCATTGCGCACCTTCCGGGCAGCCTGACACACGACTCTCATTTCCGGTGCCAGACCCAGACTTTCGGGTACTAGACTAACACATCCATGACCTCCTGAACCCATTCTGGCTTCCAGAAATGAGGCAGAAAAATAAACATATACGATGTGTTGAATTTTTAACAAGCAACACGATTTGGCATGTTGTCGCCTTCCTTCTGCATTGCCTTTGAGTCCCCTAGTCCTATCCTTCTCTATGTACCCTCTGCTGTTCAGCGCTGCCAAAGAAAGACGCAAGAATCGTCCTGTGCACAGTTACAGCCCTCATTCCACATATTCAGTCAAGTGTCAACGCTAGAGGGCATTTACCAGGTTTCTTCCGGACCTGCCACACTTCTACACCCGTACCTTGAGTGCCTTAGCTCAGAACCTTAGAGTCGATTTATAGACTATAACCATATCATCTTCATGGGTTGTGTCTATCTCCAGCCAAACACTTTTTACCCTCTGGGAAAACTGTATGGATCTAAGGTCCAGATACAATACATACAATATTAGATGACATCTGGCAAGTTATAGGGGAACTGTGTGTGTGTGTGCTGGGACTAAACTCATCCTCCCATACTATGGGCAAGTGCTCTAACATTGCATTACTCTTTGTGCTGTCTCTTTTTTTTTTTTTTTTTTTGAGCGCGTCTATGAAGTCCACGCTGACCTCAAATTCATGGCCCTCACCACCCTGAGTACTGGGATGCCAAGCTGCGCTGTCGGGGTGGCCCTCTCTTTCATGACGCTGGGCTTGTGCAACTACTACGTAGTCACTAAGTGTGTGCTGAACTGCCGGTTATTTCTGGGCAGAGGGAAAATCTAAGAGTTGGGTCACGTTGGAGATGGCTAGAAATCACCGCCAGGCGCCCGCGTGCAGGACCAGGCCTAACCCCTGGGCGGCGCACGCGCGGCTCCCGCCGAGGAGTCAGCGCTGGGGCGGGGGCGGGGCCTCCGACCCCAGAGTCCTCCGTGATCACCCCGCGTCCCGACCCTCGAGGAGCAGAACCCTCAGGTACCTGATAGGAGCCGCCGGTCAAGGCCAGCTCCGCCAGGACCGCCCGGCCATTAGCAACGCAGCTGTAGGTGATCGTCATAGCCCGCCGGCCAGTGAGAGACCGGGCTCGCGGGTTCTAACCGTTCGCCGCAGCCCGGCCGCCGCTCCGCGCAGGCGCGAGGAGCGGTTGATTGGCAGGGGAGGAGGCGGGACCACCCGTGGGTGCTGCAGAGCCGACGGCTAGAGAGGTGAGGTCACAGAAGATGCTGCGGGTTGGAGAGGTCTCTGTCCTCCTGGTCGTCCGTCAAAACATTAAGAGCGGTTTAACTGCTCGGGCCTTACCTATGTGTATGATTTAGTCAAAGGAAGACCTGGTTTTAGAATATAGTTCACTGGCTGTGGAGCTGGGAGTAGGTAAAGTCTCCCACGGAGATCGGGGTTCGGATTTCCAGAACCCACGTTCTGGTGCACGTGCCTTTAATCTCAGCACTCGGGAGGCAGAGGCAGGCAGATCCCCGTGAATTCGAGGCCAGCCTGGTCTACAAGAGCTAGTTCTAGGACAGGCTCCAAAGCTACAGAGAAACCCTGTCTCGAAAAAACCAACCAACCAACCAACCAACCAACCAACCAAAAAATTAAATTAATCAAAAAATTAAAAAGAAAAGGAAAGGCACGGCAGTATTACCCCCCCCCCCAGGAGCGAGAGTGGTGGGGACAGGTGGATCTTTGGAACTTGTTGGCTTACCTGAATTGATAAGCTTCAGGCCCAACAGGACTTGTGTAAACCTGGCTACAGGATGGACTCCTCAGTCATCTGAGAGGAGGGGCCCTCAGTTAAGAGAATGCTCCACAGGATTGGGCTGTTCTTAGTGGCCGATGGAGAAGGGGAAGCAAGCGGATAAGCTGCACTCCTCCATGACCTCTGCAGCGATCCGGCTCCAGATTCCTGCCTGCGGTGGGAACTCCTTCAGCCAATAGCCTTCAAGGTACTGGCCCACGTTGGGCGTGGTCAAATGTAATATATATATATATATATATGTATGTATATGTATAATATACATATTATACATATACATACATATATAATATATGTATGTATAATATATATATTATACATATACAGATGTTAAAACCGTGCGTGACAGGAGCCCTTGGCTGCTGGATCAGTTTCTGTTGCCCGCTCATGCAGTGGACTGCTGATCTACCCTTAAATAAAGAAACCCTTGCTATACTTCATTCTGGGCTAGTGTGGGGCTACTTTACCATAACCTACAGCCTGTGCTCTGTTCCTGTCCTGATTACCTTGATGAGGAGCTGTTAGAACTGTGGGTGAAACATGCCCCACCCCCACCCAGCTGCTTCTGCCCTGGGCTTTCCTCACAGCAGTCGTAACCCCAAGACAGCTGCAGAGGGGGGACGAAGTGGGTCAGGTGACACTGGAGTTTGGACAGACACTGCTTGAGACTGCGTGTAGAGGAAAGGAAGGCAGAAATCCAGGTTTTAGCTTCTGGTGACCTGGGAGGCGCAAGTGTGGAATAATGCTTAAAAAATCATTTTATTTTCTTACATTTTATTTTATTTGGTGTGTGTGCATATGCTCGGTGTGCACATGGAGGTCAAAGGACAACTTTTGGGAGGTGATTCTCTCCTTTCATCTTGTTCAGTCAAGATCTCTGTTGTTGGGTTGCTCTGAGTACTCCAGGTTAGGTATAGACAGGCTTCTCCTGTCCCTACCTCCATCTCGCTGTAGGAGTGCTGGAGGGATACCTGTTTGGGGCTGGAGAATGGAATCTGGGTCTTCTGCAGGAGTGATAAGTGCTCTGAACCACTGAGCCATCTCTCTAGCCTAGAGGCTCTTTAAAATAATTAGAATTATTTATTTATTTGTTTATTTAGTGGTGTGTGTGTGTGTGTGTGTGAGAGAGAGAGAGAGAGAGAGAGAGAGAGACCGAGAGAGAGAGACAGAGAGAGCCTGAGAGCTGGCCCTGACTTGACCCTAGGTTCTCCACCCCCTCCTCTTTGAAGATGGATTTCAGGACAGTGTGGCACTGTGGACTTTGTATCCTAATTTTGCTACTTCCTAGCTATGTGACCTTGACTTCTCCAAATGTCACCCCCAAACCTAGTTCATAAAACAGACTAGAGTGTACAAACATGTTGTGACCTCTCTGGTGGGCATCAGAGTGGATGGCGGCTATGCGATGACTTCACGGTGCCCTGCAACCAGTCTGCCCAGCGAAATGAGTGTTTGCTGGAGAATGTCCTGGCCTATGTGAGTGACTTCTTCCTACATGAGCGATCGGATCTGCGCCATCATTTACGGAGTTTGTCATAGAAATTTCCTAATTTGAGAATGTGTTCTTTGCCAGCACCTCCCTTTTAACTGGTAAGTTCCTAAGAACAGAGGTGAGGATTCCAATCTTTTTAATCCCTAAGACACCACACCAGGATGGGCTCAGTTTATCAACCATCCTCCTCTAACTCCATTTAAAAAACAATAGAGAAAAGGTTGAGCTCCCATCTTGGCTGGAAAGTGTAGCCGAATCCCAGAGAAGCAGCAACCATTTCTGAGGGCCCCCAGGTGCGTTGGCATTTCGCTGCCCCGGCTGCTGTGTCAGAGCCGGCAGGGGGAGCACAGAGCACAGGTTTGAAGTAACAGTACGTCTGCTGAGGAAAACGCACGCCGGCCACGGGGGTGGGGTGGGGAGGGGCTTCTACCCAGGAAAGAAAATGAGCTCTGGGAGGAAGGTCCCCTTCGTTTGCCCTCTCCCGTCCCGTGCCCGCACTGCTCCTCCTCCAGGACAGAGTTTACTGCTCTCATCTTTCTTCTCGTCTCTTCTCTGTAGTGCTGAGCAGCCTTCCCTTTCCTCTGGTCAGGCAGCCACCTTCTCCTTTCCTGGGCTGCTTTCTCTTTTGTTCAGGTTAGTGGCTTGGCTTAGATTTAGGGGATGCGTGCTGGGAGAGTTCTAGAACAAAACGCAGAAACCCAGGAGCCTTAGTTCACTGTCCCCACCGGTAAAGCCAGCTGAGCATCCTGAAGGGAGGCACAGAGGTCTGAGGGTCTTTGGTGCCTTAGGAGTTAAAGAGACAGTTGAATGGAACAGGATATGTAGGAGTGGGTTGGGCAGGGCAGGGACTGCGCCTTCCTGCTTCATTGTCTTCCACAGCTCTGTGGTGAGTAGGTGTCTCCAAACATGCAGATGCTAAAATGAACCCGAGTTTCGGATTTATTTTTTTGTGTAATACTAGGATGTCAATTGGTGGTATGAGGGGATAAATTTGTTACCAAATAATTATGTAGAAATTATGGAGTAGATTTCTTTTCTTTCTTTCTTTCTTCCTTCCTTCCTTCCTTCTTTTCTTTTCTTTCTTTTTTTTTCTTTTTTGTTTTTTTGAGATAGGGTCTCTCTACATAGCCCTGACTATATGCTGGAACTCACTATGTAGACCAGGCTGGTCTCAAACTCATAGACTCTGAGCAATCTGCCTGCCTTTGCCTCCTGAGTGTTAGGATTAAAGGTCAGGAGCAGGCAGATTTCTTAACTGTGGTGATGCTTAGATTTTTAATGAAGTAACGTGGTATAAGAATCTCAGATAGATTCACCTTATTTAGCTTCTCTAGGAACATGAATTATAGGCTCAATGTCCTTTTTTTATGGCTAGAAACCAAATATGAGTGAGTACATCCCATGTTCCTCTTTTTGGGTCTGGCTTACCTCACTCAGGATAGTGTTTTCTATTTCCATCCATTTGTATGCAAAATTCAAGAAGTCCTTGTTTTTTACTGCTGAGTAATACTCTAATATGTATATATTCCATACTTTCTTCATCCATTCTTCCGTTGAAGGGCATCTAGGTTGTTTCCAGGTTCTGGCTATTACAAACAATGCTGCCATGAACATAGTTGAGCATATACTTTTGTTGTATGATAGGGCCTCTCTTGGGTATATTCCCAAGAGTGGTATTGCTGGATCCAGGGGTAGGTTGATCCCGAATTTCCTGAGAAACCGAAACACTGCTTTCCAGAGTGGTTGCACAAGTTTGCATTCCCACCAGCAATGGGTGAGTGTACCCCTTTCTCCACAACCTCTCCAGCAAGAAGCTAAATAAGGTGAATCCAAAGACAAACACATAGGCATCCTCAGGAATATTAACCTTCATCAGGCGATGAAAGGACACAGAGACAAAGACCCACACGGGAGCACCGGACAGAAATCTTAAGGTCCAAATCAGGAGCAGAAGGAGACGGAGCACGAGCAAGGAACTCAGGACCACGAGGGGTGCACCCACACACTAAGACAATGGGGATGTTCTATTGGGATCTCACCAAGGCCAGCTGGCCTAGGTCTGAAAAAGCATGGGATAAATCCGGACTAGCTGAACATAGCGGACAATGAGGAATACTGAGAATTCAAGAACAATTGCAATGGGTTTTTGATCCTACTTGCATGTACTGGCTTTGTGGGAGCCTAGGCAGTTTGAATGCTCACCTTACGAGACCTGGATAGAGGTGGGCAGTCCTTGGGCTTCCCACAGGTCAGGGAACCCTGATTGCTCTTCGAGCAGATGGGGGGGGGGACTTAATCGGGGGAGGGGGAGGGAAATGGGAAGCGGTTGTGGGGACGAGGCAGAAATCCTTAATAAATAAATAAATTAAAAAAAAAACAAAAAAAACATCTTATGAAATATCCCAGGCTATGGATACAGGTGTACATAAAACATAAATAAATTTCATATGTATAAAAAAAAAAAGAATCTCAGATAGAAAGGGATACAGACTGGTGGCACCAAGCCTTTTTCATAGATAGGAAGTCGCTCATAGGGCAAGGGTTCTATGAGTTATGCTGATGGAAAGGGCTGTCTGGTTTGGAGGTCAGACACTTCTAGTCCGTGAACTGCAGTCATGAAGGGCAGTATTTCCTAAGATCAAGCTTGTCTTTCTGCCCTCACTGGATGAAGTAGAAAAGGTCTCTAGAGTGGTGGAGGAAGGCATTTCATACCTTGAATGGGGCTTTTTCGAAATCTCTCCCTCCCTCATGCCTTTTGCTAACTCAGGGTCTTGATAACAGTCCTCTGGCCTGGAGTAACAAGTCTCTCCTACTACAGGAAAGGTCTTATCTTTCAGGTCTAGTAGAGGAGTTGCTAGCAGAGGAGTTGTTTGTTAGTCTCCTCTGGAGTGGGGTTAACATCTGAGTGTTATCCAATCTTCCTATACCTTTCCCAACTCCATCATCTTTCCAACTTTGCTCTGTATATAAATTATTTTGTTAGTTAATGACAGTCTGGCGATCTAAGATCATTTTATGACAAACACAAGATGGACATTAGGAAGTGTAATCTTTCCCACATTCTCCTAATCCCTCTTCCGTCTAGTTTAAATGCCAGTGCCTTTAGAAGTCTCTAGCGACCGACCAGGCTGCTCAGGTTACTCTCTGTCCTTCCTGTTGGTTTTAGCTGTTAACTCTGTTTAACCAACTCCTTGTTGATTTTGCTGACTTTCAGAGTTTATGAACTGATGGTTTGAAATGTAAAACGCAATTCTCTGAAGAAAATATTGTAGTTGAGTCAAGGTACATTTGCAGTAAAAAATAGAAAACCATCGTTAGTAATTAAACAAGTAACCATGGCGAGTAAACAGAGCAGGGAATCGATGAGGCCGAATTAGCCGCTCTCCTTTATCTGGTGCTGGTGTTTAAGGGAGATGAGGTTTAATTAAGGAGGTGGAGGGGCGTTGGGAATTGGTGCACATTCTGAATGGGCCTTAGGGGCCCAGATTTGTGGAAGACATAGGCTTTCTTTTATGTCTGCAGCACTACACAACTCCTAGACTTCCATTTCTGTGGCGACAGAGAATGGTTGCTTTCTAGTGCTTTTGTTTTTAGCTATAGATGTAGATCATCTCTAACTTCAGTTGTGCAAGAATACCAGCAAAATGATAGGAAGGGGAAAGCCAGAGGGCCAGAAAAATCGCCCTCTATAAGAACAATGAAAAAGCTTGTAATTTTTTTTTAAACTAACATTTTTAGGGCTCTGGAAATTAAGCAGTGGCTTTGAGCATCTCAGGGATATTTTGTTCAGGAAAACAGCTGCATCTCTATGAATGGCGAACTCTGGTGTCCTGGTTGGCTCTAGTCTCTCTCACTACTTTCTAGCCATTGCTAGAAACAACAGTCCACATCAGGGAAGTTTCCCGACTACCAGAGAACAAAGAATGGATCAGACATCTTTCTCCATGCACACAGCGTCACACAGATGTAATTCCAGGACACAGGATGGATCTAACAACTTTCTCCCTGTACACAGTGTCACACAGATGTAATTCCAGGACACGGGACGGATCAGACATCTTTCTCTCTGCACACAGCATCATGCAGATGTAATTCCAGGACACAGGATGGATCTGACATCTTTCTCCCTGCACACAGTGTCACACAGACGTCATTCCAGGACACAGGATGGATCAGACATCTTTCTCCATGCACACAGCGTCACACAGATGTAATTCTAGGACACAGGATGGATCGGACATCTTTCTCCCTGTACACAGTGTCACACAGATGTAATTCCAGGACACGGGACGGATCAGACATCTTTCTCCCTGCACACAGCATCATGCAGATGTAATTCCAGGACACAGGATGGATCTGACATCTTTCTCCCTGCACACAGCGTCACACAGATGTAATTCCAGGACACGGGATGGATCTGACATCTTTCTCCCTGCACACAGTGTCACACAGACGTCATTCCAGGACACAGGAGATGGAGGCAGGAAGATTGTGAGTTTGAGGTCAACTCAGGTGACATACAAGACCCTGTCTCAAAACCAAACCAAACACAGTGCTATCCAGCCAAACCACGCTTTTAAGCTTGATCCACTTCTCACTCAATGCTAGAAACTTACGCCTCGCCACCAGGGAGGAGACCACTGTCAAAACTGGCTGTAGGCAAGTATTTTGACTTTGTAGAAGCCCTAGTCAACCACTGTGACAAACACAAGATTAACCCCATACTAAAGAGGATCGGCTGTAGAACGGCCTCTCTATCAGGGCCTTGAAAAGTTCTGACATATTTCTGCTGCTGCAGCTGCTCTTGAGGTGGATGAGTCTGCCGAGAAAAGGAGAACTGAGACAATCCTAAATCCTCATCTCCGGGTTCACTTGAGATTCTGCATGAACAAGAGGGGAAGGCTAAGTTTTAAAGCCCTCCTCCCCCCATCCAAAATCATTTAGTGAGGCTGAGGGGGTTCTAGGCCTATAAGGAAATCTCTGTCTCCATTGGCTGGTCATTATGCTGACCAAGTAGAGATGTGAACTTGCCAAAGATGACAGGTTCTACAGAGTCACTTCCCAGAAGGCACTAAACAGACTGTAATAAGCCTGTGGAGCTGGGCCTCTTATTGCAAACATTTTCACATTATTTTAATTTTACCTTTTTAAAAGAATGTAAGTAACATTTTTTTCATTTATTTTATGTATCAACCGGTTTCCCCTTCCTCCCCCTTCCCCTTCTCCTCCCCTTTCCTGAACTCAGGTCCTCTACGAGCAATATGTTTTCTTAGCCTCTGAGCCGTCTCTCTAGCCCCACACTCTTTTCATTTTTGAAAACAAAGAATGAAGCTTACACAGGAACAAGAGAGTATTATCCATTTAAAGAAAGGAAAGAAGCCAACCAATAGGAACTGTTCTTGTGGCGCCCCTGATGTTGGGTTTCCTAGACAAACATTTCACGTTAAAGTGGCTGCTTAAAGTGTATCTCTCAAAACCAAGCCACATGCAGAGTGTTAATGTGTTATAACATCTCACCAAATAGAAGGCCTTTCCAAAATTATAAACTTTTTATGTATTTTCTTTCTATAATTTTGGATCAGCCAGTAACTGATGATGAGACCATGGTGCTATTGGCAGGACGTTAGTTTGGTCTTTTTGTTCCTTGTCAGGAACAGTGAGGTGGCTGGATAGGCGCATTGTTTTTCAGATTTTGGAAATACACTATGCTTTAGGTCTGGGCAGGGCTAATCCTCTGCTGGGGACAGCGGTTGCCCTGTACCCATCTTCAGGCTGGCATTGGAGTGGCACTAGTGCAAATCAGTTGTTAAACTGCGTAAATATCTTTATCAAATGACGGCTGTAGGGAAACTAAGTACTACCAACTGTTAAGAGTGCTACGGTGTGGATCCCGGAATACTTTCATGCCACAGACTCAGATATGTGTGCGTATATATGAACCTGAAATGCGAGGAAGATGAACCTGTGTGGGTAGGGGCGGATGGTATACGGTCTTTAGCATTAAATGGTAATGAATATATTACCTAAACTTACCTGGTACTGTTTTCCTTTTTACTGAGATAATAATAATATCTCAGTGTAACTGTGGAGAATTGATAGGATAATTTATGTGGAGTCTGGTAATAATATATAATAAATGTGCATTTACCTTTTACTTGTACACATGGAATAGCCTGTGTCGAGGCATTTCCTTGTGTAAATTCTGTACTGGAGCTTAGCACATGAGCAGGAGCACTATGCCTTAGCATTACTTCTGTTACTGATAGTAACAGTGACTGTCAGGGCAGTGCTGACTGGGGAGGGCTGTGTACACAACCGAGGCTTCGTGATTTTCTTCTCTCGGTCAGCGATCCTCAAACATTTTTGCTTGAATGCCCTCTCTAAGTATTTGGAAACAAACAGACAAACACTGTACACCCTATATTGGTAGGTTGACATTAGACTCTTTATATCATTAATTTAAATAGTTGTGAGAGTGTAGTTATTGCTATATTTAAATATTGTCATTTGACAATAAAGCCATTGTTTATTTTAGGCTAGTGTATTTCAAGTAAGAAGCAAACTGAAAAATACTGGTCCATAGTGGGAACAGCGTGTGCTTTAATCATTCCTACCAAGGACTCCTCCCCAGTTTCCTGCCTGGGTACTTCTCTGGTTTTGTTCTAGGAAAGCCAAGTAGAGGCTTCACGTCTGTTTCTGACAGTTGGACATTGCACCTCTGAATTAAAACTGTGCTGGCAAACTCTTCCTAAAGGACCGGAAGGAACCTAGTGCAGGTTTTGAATAACGTAGCCTGGTGTATGTGCTCAGCCCTCTCTCGTAGCAGATGATCCATTAATGAGGGGCTCAGACCTTGTTCCAGTAAAATTGTTTGCTCTATAAACACTCTCTCTACCTCCCTAGTGTCCCGTGTACCATGGCCAACCACTTCTATGTCTATAGATTTACTAGCTGCAGAACTTTAGAAGTCCACTTAAAGCTTGCTCCAGTGACACTGGTAAGATTATAATTCTCTTATTAAATTGTTTCCTGCTTAAAATTCCTTGAGAAGTTTCCCGCCTCAAACCTTGAGTTGCCCAGTCAAAGTTAAAGGAGAAAAGAGAATGGTATAGATCTTTAAGCTTTTAAGTAAGACTAAAAATATTATTTTAAGTTTCTGTAGTGCATGTTCATTGTACATGTCACGTAAGGACAGTTTCATATGAATATGTATGTATGCTAAGCATATTCCACCCATACTTTCCTTTCCTACCTTTCCTCCCTCTCATAGTCTTCTTTGTTCCCCTACCAGGCAGGTCCAACCTGTGTGCCATGGGTCATTTGTGGCTGCATGCCTCTGAGGACAGCTAGAAATACAGCCCATCACAAAAGTCCAAACTTGAAATATGAGACTTTTTGTGCTTTTCTTTTGGAGCTCATTGCATGGCTCTTGGGCATGAATTTTGTAGGTGACAAGGTCTTGTTGCAATGTCCAAAGGTTGGACATGTTTGAATGGCTTATATTTTCTTGCTTTGTGTATGATTTTATATATAATCTAGAAACTGAAAATGAGAAGAAAAAACACCTAGTATTTGTCTTTTTCAAGATTGACTCAATTCACTTAGTATGATTATCTCCAGTTGCAGACATTGGCTGCAAATGATCTAACTTCATTCTCCTTTATGGCTTAAATGATTCCATTGTGGACAGCACTAATTTGGCTTAGTGGGTTGTAATTGGAAAGAAAAAAAAAAGAGGACATGAAATTGGAAGGGAGCTTTGTTGGAGGGGTTTTGGGTGAGCTGGAGGAAGGGAGTGGGGGTGGGTGTGAACAAAATGCAGTGTATACAAGTATAAAATTTTCCAAGAATAAAAAAAGATCACACCATCCAGTGTAAACCGAATTCCCCTTTCCATTCCTCTGTTGTTTGATACTAGTTTTGTTCCATAAAATGGCTACTGGGAAGAGTACTGCAATAAACTTCGGTGTGCAGGCATCTCCGCATGGGATGGGTTGACTTGAAACACTTTGGCTAAATACTCCCGAGTTGTATAGCTGAGTCATAGGGAAGATCTACTTCTAGTTTTTTAAAAAGGGTTTTAAAACATTTAATGCATTTATAATCTTTGAGCATTTCATGTAATGTAGTTGATACATTTGTTGAGTATTTTTCCTTAACAACCAACTTCTCTGCCAATGCAAATAATTCCATTCAGAACAGATCAGACCGAATTGAAAGATGTTTATGTTTAATGGCTGCCCAGCACTCCCAGGTAGCCTCCTGGGGAACACGGAGAGGGGAACAGAGAACCGAAAGATCATGGAAAATAGAACACCACGTGTTCATTCTCTAGGGGGCAGTTTAAGTAGCCTGTGGGAGTGGTCTTGACCTTCCCTGTCACTGTTTGACAGGCTTTGTTGGAGGTGGAGTCTGGACTGCAGCCACTCCCAGGGAAGGGGGCTTGGAATGGAGTTTTCCGTCCAACATTTCAAACTCCTTGTATCTATTGATGCCAGGGGCCTGGGGTGAAGCCCCCCCGCTAAACAATCCAGACTCTGTATGAAGGAGTGTCTGGGAGCTGAGGTGATGCTTTTAACCAGACATTTCAGACTTTCTTTGGATTAAAAAAGGGATGCTGGCTCAAGTCTGGCAACTTCCTGCAGGCATGGGGCGACATGGGAGAAGGGAGAGCTGGGAGTTGGTGGGCTCAAGCTCAGCGAGAAGTGTGGCTGGAGAGGCATCTGGTTTACTGTCATCCTGGAGACCTCAGGCAGCCGTTCCTTGAGGAAGATGAGAAGGCAGGTAGCTAGGAGAAAAAATATATTGTTGCTATTGACCCTATGAATGGGGCTAGCCATGGGAAGTCACTAACTGCCAGAAAGAATGGGACAGAGAAGTGCCCTGGTTGTGCAGGTGAGGTTGGGTGTATAAGTGGGACACAAGAGCAGATAAAACCAGATTTTAGTTGGTAGGTATTCTTGAGCCAGGAGAGTTGGAACCAATGGTGAAGTCCCAGGAGTTGGTGCAGGTGTTGGCATTGTCTTGAGGGCCCTTTGTAAGTTGGTCTTGGTCCAGACGGCAGGAGTGACCTGTAAAATATGCTTGAAAATGGGTGGGGATAAAATAGGTTCTGGAGACTGTTAGTTTTATTTGTTTATTTGTTTATTTATTTATTTATGTTATTTATTTATTAAAGATTTCTGCCTCCTCCCTGCCACCGCCTCCCATTTCCCTCCGCCAACTAAGTCCCCCTCCCTTGTCAGCCCGAAGAGCAATCAGGGTTCCTTGCCCTGTGGGAAGTCCAAGGACCACCCACCTCCATCCAGGTCTAGTAAGGTGAGCATCCAAACTGCCTAGGCTCCCACAAAGCCAGTACGTGCAGTAGGATCAAAAACCCACTGCCATTGTTCTTGAGTTCTCAGTAGTCCTCATTGTCCGCTATGTTCAGCGAGTCCGGTTTTATCCCAGGTTTTTTCAGACCTAGGCCAGCTGGCCTTGGTGAGTTCCTGATAGAACATCCCCATTGTCTCAGTGTGTGGGTGCACCCCTCGCAGTCCTGAGTTCCTTGCTCGTGCTCTCTCTCCTTGTGCTCCTGATTTGGACCTTGAGATTTCAGTTCGGTGCTCCAATGTGGGTCTTTGTCTCTGTCTCCTTTCATTGCCTGATGAAGGTTAATATTTAGGAGGATGCCTATATGTTTTTCTTTGGGTTCACCTTCTTATTTAGCTTCTCTAGGATCATGAATTATAGGCTCAATGTCCTTTATTTATGGCTAGAAACCAAATATGAGTGAGTACATTCCATGTTCCTCTTTTTGGGTCTGGCTTACCTCACTCAGGATAGTGTTTTCTATTTCCGTCTATTTGCATGCAAAATTCAAGAAGTCCTTGTTTTTTACTGCTGAATAGTACTCTAATAGGTATATATTCCATTCTTCCATTGAAGGGCATCTAGGTTGTTTCCAGGTTCTGGCTATTACAAACAATGCTGCTATGAACATAGTTGAGCATATATTTTTGTTGTATGATAAGGCCTGTCTTGGGTATATTCCCAAGAGTGGTATTGCTGGGTCCAGGGGTAGGTTGTTCCCGAATTTCCTGAGAAACTGAAACACTGATATCCAAAGTGGTTGCCCAAGTTTGCATTCCCACCAGCAATGGATGAGGGTACCCCTTGCTCCACAACCTCTCCTGCAAAGGCTATCATTGGTGTTTTTTATTTTAGCCATTCTGACAGGTGTAAGATGGTATCTTAAAGTTGTCTTGATTTGCATTTCCCTGATCGCTAAGGAAGTTGAGCATGACCTTAAGTGTCTTTTGGCCATTTGAACTTCTTCTGTTGAGAATTTTCTGTTCATCTCAGTGCCCCATTTTATAATTGGGTTGATTAGTTTTTTACAGTCTAGTTTCTTGAGTTCTTTATATATTTTGGAAATAAGACCTTTGTCAGTTGCAGGGTTGGTGAAGATCTTCTCCCAGTCAGTGGGTTGCCTCTTTGTCTTAGTGACAGTGTTCTTTGCTTTATAGAAGCTTGTCAGTCTCAGGAGGTCCCATTTATTCAATGATGCCCTTAATGTCTGTGCTGCTGGGGTTATACGTAGGAAGTGGTCTCCTGTGCCCATGTGTTGTAGAGTACTTCCCACTTTCTCTTCTATCAGGTTCAGTGTGTTCAGACTGATATTGAGGTCTTTAATCCATTTGGACTTGAGTTTTGTGCATGGTGATAGATATGGATCTATTTTCATTCTTCTACAGGTTGACATCCAGTTGTGCCAGCACCATTTGTTGAAGATGTTCTCTTTTTTCCATTGTATACTTTTAGCTCCTTTATCGAAAAATCAGGTGTTCATAGGTTTGTGGGTTAAAGTCAGGGTCTTCTATTCAATTCCATTGGTCGACTTCTCTGTTTTTATGCCAATACCAAGCTGTTTTCAATACTGTAGCTCTGTAATAGAGTTTGAAGTCAGGGATGGTAATGCCTCTAGACGATCCTTTATTGTTTAAGATTGTTTTGGCTATCCTGGGTTTTTTGTTTGTCCATATAAAGTTGATTATTGTCTTTTCCAGATCTGTGAAGAATTTTGATGGGAATTTGATGGGGATTGCATTGAATCTATAGATTGCTTTTGGTAGAATTGCCATTTTTACTATGTTGATCCTCCCAATCCAAGAGCAAGGGAGATCCTTCCATTTTCTGGTGTCCTCTTCAATTTCTTTCTTCAAAGACTTAAAGTTCTTGTCGAGACTGTTAGTTTTTACCAGACCTGATTTTTGATACAGCGGCAGAACTTTTTCCCAGGAACTGGTAGGTGTCTGTAAGACAACTGGAACAGGCTTCCTTGAGCACATCCTTGATGTGCTGTGTTATGGTGAACCTGAAGATATTGGGGCCATGAGACCAGGGATTGAAACCTCTGAAACCATGAACCAAAGACACTGTTTTCTCTTACTCTGACCTTGGGTCTTGTCATGATGATGGAAACATAGAGCTGAAATATTGATCATCTAATATATGGGTTTGAAATACACATCTTTATGAATAGCAAAATCCTTTGCAAAACAGTGTTCATATTCATATTTACAGGTTTCGCTTGCTTCTAAGAAGTGTAGGGCTGGGGCTGCAGCTGGTTTTTGGTAGATGCCTGTCTATTTTGCATAAAGTGCAGGTTAGATAAACTGTGAGTGCCTATAGTTTCAGCCCTCAGGAGTGGGAGACAGACGAATCAGAAGTTAATCCTCCACTCACTCTACAGTGCGTTTGAAGCCTGCCTGGGATAAACGACATCTTGTCTCACACAATAAAGAACCACAAGGCTTTCTGTGCAGAAATAGTGATATCTTTGTTCTGTTAACCATCACCCTTGGTGAGCAAAGTGAAGCTATTCTGTCATCTCAAAACACAGTATTTACAATTCATGATGACTACTTTATGTTTTACCTTAAAACACTTTAGGTTTGAGGGGCCAGCAAGATGGCTGAGTGGTTAAAGGCACCTGCTGCCAAGTCTGATGATCTGAGTTCAATTCCTCGGCCACATGGTGGAAGGAGAGAACCAACAACCACAGTTGCTCTCTGACCCCACATATGCACTGTGGCATGTATGCAACCATCCCCACTAAATAAGATGTAATAAAAAGTGAATTTTAAAGCGGCCTTATTCTGGAAAGGGAGACTTAACCAATCTTAAAATAAGTAAAAGGAGATTTAAAAATATATTCAAAATCAAGATGTGGGATTTAAATGGAAACTTTTTTTAAACCTTAGTATTTTCTCTACCTTTTCACTAAACATTGCCCAACACTTGCCTTTATTAAATGATAATTTCTGTAATATGGCTTTGGTGATAATTTTTGGAAGGCTAATGCTTACTTCTGCAATATTTGTTTATTATTCAATAACTTTCTTATTGTGGAAGCCATAAACAGTTTAGAACTGTTAATATGACAACATACCAGCTGTGGCCTGATGAGGGCGCTCGTACTCAATGCATGGTTTGCAAACTGCCGTTCAATCTAGTTAATGTCAAAAATTGTTAAAATAAATGAGCGTGTGAATTACTGCTTTCATACCAAATAGGAAGTTTCAGGTTAGTCTCATTTTGGAAGCAAAACTGTGGAAAGAACTGTAACGGGTCTTTTCCCTAGGTTCGAAGACACCACTGTGTTTATTTAAAACAGTAATGAAACATAGGAGGTTAGCATGGGCTTGTTCTGATTCTGTAGGGAAGATGTGGAAGAGAGTGGTGAGGCTGGCTCTGTCCAGCACCGAGGAGGCGAACAGGCGTTAGTAGAACACACTTTCTGTGTGGCCCTCTCTCCGGAACCGGGTCCAGCTGCGTGCACATCAGATTGACTGCTTTTTTGTGTCAGTGGATTATGGGATTGTCATACAGTCTTGGCAGAGATCTGATGAACTTGCTGAGTTCTAGTGCTGAACAGAGCACCCTCCCAACGTGTGTGCGCTTTCTGAAGTGCTTTCTTGTCTTTCTTTCTTGTTTCTTCTTTTGGTTTTTCATGATAGGGTTTCTCTGTGTAGCTCTGACTGTTCTGGAACTCACTCTGAAGACCGGGCTGGTTTCAAATTCACAGAGATCTGCCTACCTCAGTCTCCTGAGTGCTGGTATAAAAGACATATGCCAACACTGCCCAGTTCAGGGAAGCATTTTCTTTTAAACTTATATTTAAAATTTACGCTGCGTTCCTTCTCTGTTTTTAGCTTTCTAAGTACTATAGAGAAACGTCTGAAATAGAGTCGACATGAATAAGACTTTTTGAGAAAGGGTGTTAGATAAGATGCCTGTAGACTCAAGGAAAGATTCCCACCAGTAGTGTGTATTTCTGTCAATGCTTGGCAGATGAGTGGAGCAGAGGTAGGTAAAGGGTTGTGCCTGACTTGCAAGAGTCAAACTGTAGGCACCTGTTGTCTTAGGGTTTCTGTTGCTGTGAGGAGACACCATGACCATGGCAATTCTTACAAAGAAAAACATTTAATTGAGTGGCTTACAGTTCAGAGGTTCAGTCCCTATCATCATGGTGAGACATGGCAGTGTACAGACAGACATGGCACTGGAGAATGAGCTGAGGATTCTGCATCTTGATGGGCAGGCAACAGGAAGTGAACTGAGACACCGGGTATATCTTGATATAGAAATTCCCACAGTGTTTTCTATTTCCATCCATTTGCATGCAAAATTCAAGAAGTCCTTGTTTTTTATTGCTGAGTAGTACTCTAATATGTATATATTCCATACTTTCTTCATCTATTCTTCCATTGAAGGGCATCTAGGTTGTTTCCAGGTTCTGGCTATCACAAACAATGCTGCTATGAACATCGTAGAGCATATACTTTTGTTGTATGATAAGGCCTCTCTTGGGTATATTCCCAAGAGTGGTATTGCTGGGTCCAGGGGTAAGTTGATCCCGAATTTCCTGAGAAACCGCCATACTGCTTTCCAAAGTGGTTGCACAAGTTTACAAGCGATGAAAGGAGACAGAGACAGAGACCCACATTGGAGCACAGGACTGAAATCTCAAGGTCCAAATCAGGAGCAGAAGGAGAGAGAGCACGAGCAAGGAACTCAGGACCGCGAGGGGTGCACCCACACACTGAGACAATGGGGATGTTCTACTGGGAACTCACCAAGACCAGCTGGCCTGGGTCTGGAAAAGCCTGGGATAAAACCGGACTCTCTGAACCTAGCGGACAATGAGGACTACTGAGAACTCAAGAACAATGGCAATGGGTTTCTGATCCTACTGCATGCACTGGCTTTGTGGGAGCCTAGGCAGTTTGGATGCTCAACTTACTAGACCTGGATGGAGGTGGGGGTTCCTTGGACTTCCCACAGGACAGGGAACCCTGATTGCTTTTCGGGCTGGGGGGGGGACTTAATTGGGGGAGGGGGAGGGAAATGGGAGGCGGTGGCGGGGAAGAGACAGAAATCTTTAATAAATAAATAAATTAATAAAAAAAAAGAAATTCCCACAGTGACATACTTCATCCAATAAGGCCACACATACTCCAACAAAATCATATCTCCTAATAATGCCGCTCCTAATGAGCTTATGTAGGCCAGTTACATCCAAACTACCCCATTACACTCCCCGGCCCCCATAAACCTTTAATGATATCATAATGCAAAATGCATTTAGTACAACTTCAAAAGCCCCAATAGTCTACAACAGTCTCAACAATGTTTAAAAGTCCAAAGTTCAAAGTCTCCTCTGAGATTCCTGTAATCTCTTAACTGTAATCCCTTGTAAAATCAAAATAAAAAAATAGATCACATACTTCCAACATATGATGTCACAGGATATCACTCCAATATGAAGCATAATATTGAAATATTTGACCAAAGCAAGGCCAAAAACCAGCTGGGCAAACTCTAAACTTTGCATCTCCATGTCTGATGTCAAAATGCTCTTCAGATCTCCAGCTCTGTTCAGTTTTGTTGACTGTAACACACCCATGGCTCTGGCATCTCTAACATCAAGGGGTCTCCAAGGCAATCCAGGCTTTACCTTCATAGCTTCCTGCAGTGGCCTCCCTAGGCATTTATTCAGGGACACCCTTGACACAGGCCTGGGCTCAGCAACTTTCCTTAGTAACGAAAGTGAATTCCGTAGCCTGTTTCTTTTATCCTTAACTTCAGAATCATGTGGCCAAAGCTGCCAAGTTCTGCTGCTTACTGGGACTGGAACACGTCCCCCTTGTTCAATTACATCTCCATCATCTCTTTCTTTCTGTTAGTTTCTTGCACTGCCCAATCTTGGCTGTCCTAGAACTTGCTCTGTTACCAGGCTGGCCTCAAACTCAGGGATCTGCCAGCCTCTGCCTCTGGAGCATTGAGATTAAAGGCATGTACCACCACACTCGGCTCTAAGCTTTTCTTTAATTCCTTTCCACAAGTTGGAAACTTAGCTGAGTGGGATCTTGCCCTGAGGTCATCATTCCCTGTATTCCATTTCTGAATCTTTTTATCTTCTTGAACAAAGAACTCTGCTCCATTCTACTGGGTGTTCCTTTTTGCCTCATATTTTCCCTTGCTCAGCTTGCGCCTTATCCTTATGTATCTTCATTAGCCTTAACTCTAGTAACCACAGTAGAGTCTACAGTAGGCTATGTTTCGAGATTTCCTCTGCCAAGGGAATTAGTCCAAATCTCTCCACTTTAGCCTCAGGCAATTTTTTTTTTTTTACGCAAAAGCAAAAAACATGCACACTCTTTACCACAGTATCACAAGAAGGCTCTCTCAGCAACATGCTGAAATTCGTGCTGAGCACTGAACAGCTCTGCTGCAGAGAAGAGCCTCCTAGTGCTGTCCTGTCGTGATACAGAGTACAGGAAGAGTCTTCTCTTTATCATGGCAAGAGACAACATTAGAGGCTCTCTTATCTTACTGTGGGTGGCATCATCCATCCCTTCCTATCGTAGGTTTCTATCACTGTGATGAGTACCATGACCAACAGCAACTTGGGGAGGAAACGGTTTACTTCGTCTTACATTTCTAGGTGAAGTCCATCACTGAGGGAAGTCAAGGTAGGAACTCAAGCCAGGAACCTGGAGACAGAGGCTGAAGCAGAAGCCATGAGGAGAGAGGCTTAGCGGCTTGTTCCCCTTGGTTTATTTGCTTTGTGTTCTTTTGCGCCCCAGGGCCACCTTGACCAGGTGTGGCAATTCCCAGTGGACTGGGCCCTCTCCACATCAGTCACTGTCATGTAAATGTTCCACAGACTTGCCTATAGGCAATGCAGTGGAAGGGGTTTCTTCAGTGTGGTTCCTCTTCCCAGATAACTCCAGTTTGTGTCAAGTTGAAAAAAAAAAAAAACCCAAAGAACCATAACCAACCAGGACACTTCCTTTGTTGTATTTCTGAAACTATGATTTTTTTTAACTGATCTACTGCACTTAAAAGACATTTTAAGATGCCACCGTCCATTCAGCTATAGCTAATTTATGATAAGGATTTTCCTTTCCCTCTCCCTCCCTCCTTCCCTCCCTCTACCCTTCATTCCTCACTTCCCTCCTTTTTGGCTTCAGTAGTTTAGCTAATAGTGCTTTAAGTTGGAGGGTTTTGTTGTCTGATATAGCTAGTCTAGAAGTTCTAGAATTGGTTAATTCTGCAGTATAATAACACAAATTACATTGTATACATTTTATATACTACAAACCCCAGAATTCACCAGTAGCATCTCTCTTGTCTATCATAAGTAGCTTGGTTCTATGGATCCTAAGCTATGCTAGACCTCAAGCCTGGGCCCCGTGAAGTAGAATATGGATTAAGTATGCAGACTGGTCATCATGCCACCCAGTATAGTGTCACCCAGCGTGTATCATGTCTAGTCATACATAACATTAGATTCTGTAAACAGTGGGAAAATGTTACAAACCCATGCTGGTAGCAAGGTGTGTATTAGTTAGGTTTCTGTCCCAATAATAACATTCCTGAGACCACCAACTGCTAAAGAGAAAATGTCTCTTTTGACTTGCAGATGCCTAGTTGCAGCCTGCGACTACACAGACCCCTGCTTTGGTTTTCTGGTAGATGTCCTAGATGGCAACGTTGCAGAGTTGATGGTGAATAAATTGTTCACTTCATGTTCAGGAATGAAAAAAGGAGCAGAAGGCTGGGAACTTTCTGACTAGTAGGAAGATATCAGCCTACAGTGACCCAAGGGCCACCTCGAAAGACCTCACCCTCATAGGTTCTCCAGCCACTCAATAATACAACCGTGAGGGCAGAGCCCTTCTCGCTTAGACCTTGGGGGACATTAAATACACCAACCATTACACAGGGTGAAAAACTGCATTCAGAGTTGGGTGTTAGATCCTGACAAATGGCTAACTGAAAAAAGAGTTCTCTTTTGGGAGAAATGTTGGCGTATCAAGCGACATGTTTGATGGGAGCATGGGTGGGGAGGCTTGGACAGTGCAGCAGAGGCAGAAGTGGTGAGAAGTGTCGCGCCCACCTCGGCCAGCAAGGAAGACGCAACACCAGAGCTCTTCTTGCAAGCAGTTTATTCAGGACCTTGTTCTCTCTCTCTCTCTCTCTCTCTCTCTCTTTCTCCGGGCAAACCTCTCCCAGCCCTTAAAAAGGCACCGGCCGCCAACCCCGGATGCCAGGTGGGCACTGCCCATAGGTCCACGCATATGCAAGCAGCTGACAATCATTGCATGATAATAGGATGAGTCAGGCCTTAGCCATATTAGGAGCTGATTATCACAGAGAGCACTCGCTTTCGGGATCGCGGAGGGCGGAAGCCAGTACCATCAGGTGCGGCTCCACTCAACTCTCCACATCGCCATCAGGTGCGGCTCCACACAGCTTTCTACAGAGAAGTATCTGGATTCCAGACGAACTGGAACATGCATTGGAAGTGAGGGCTGAATGCACACGTGCATGCACGTACGCACACACACATGCACACACACACACACACACACACACACACACGCACACACGCACACTGTGACTAGCTCACGAGCTTTGGACATGAGCAATGGATGATGTAGGGAGTGGAGTTGCTTTTTGTCAGAATGACGATGACTAGAATAGCTCAATTGTTCAGAAAATGAGATGGATCACATTTGTAGTAAGACATTGTAAGGGGTCTGGGATGAGAGATCTAAAACAGGGAACTGGAGTCATAGTGCTGTCCCAGGGTCTGGGCAGAAAAGGTACCTGGTATGGGCAAGGACTCCAGAATGCCAGGGCCTCTTCTTCCGCCACAAAAGTTCACTTGACAAAGAGCTCTGCTACTTGTTGTCCCCACTAGGGGAGATCTGACAATACTGACTAGAGTGTTAGATTATAATGTATAAGAAAAGAACATATCTAGCATTTTAAAACATTTTAATGTTTTGCCTAACCTGGTCCTGGATATGGTTTAATAACCAAAAGGCAAACTAATTTTGATTCCATCAATCACGACCATGGTTAGACATGGTTAGACCATGGTATCTAGCGTTTTGAAAGCTCACTCTGCAATCATGACTCCTCATACCAGCTTACTTCCTTGTGTAGCACAGGTGGCTTGGGCATTCCATGCTCTATCACAGAGACCAAGAACCTAATTTATCACTTCACTGATGGCCCGTAGCAGATGGCAAATCCCATTGGTTTGAAAAAGCAGCAGCCTTGCATTTTGCAGCTCATCTTCCAGACACACTGTCTGTATGCGCCTGCTCTTTCCTGATTCTTTCACAGGGTACCACTAAAGGAAGGTCCTTGGGGGTTCTGGGAGGAGTTCCTGCTTTTACCTTGGTCACCACATCCCTTGCCATGAAACACGTGTTCTGATGTTTCCATACTAAACTGGTGGCAGGGATAGTGGTGCCCTCTCCCCTCTCCAGTTTCAGTTCATACAGTATTGTCTCGCCAACAGCAGGTTTGCAGCTTCCTCAAGAGGTGGGAGAAGGGAGGTGACAGAGAGATACCATGGTGGTAATGGCAGCTTTTGGTAGACACAGGAAAGAGTCCTGGAGCCTTCTCCTTTCAGATGCAGACACGCTATGTGCAAAGGAATGAAGTCACAGCAGGACAAGATGCTGCTGGGCTACTGACTAATGTCTAGTAGTCTTGCACTGTCTTGTGCTTCACATATATTATTCCTTGACACTTACAAAGCCCCTACGAAATAGGCACCATTATTATCTGCTTATGCTTTGTGGGAAAATGGAGTCATTGAAAAGCTAGACAGATTATTCCAGATCATACCACTGAGAAACGTGGAGCCAGGACACAAACAATACCGAATCACAACTAATGAATGATTGCATGAATGTCCTGCTTGTGTCCTTTTCTCAGGTTTTGATTGTGTTGGGTTTACCTCTCTTTTTTATCGGTAGGAGTTCTTTATTTATTATAAATATTAACTCCCTTTCTATTCTATATGCTGCAAATATTTGCCCTAGTCTGTCACTTGCCTTTAAATTATTTATTTGCTGTCCTTTGACATTCATTTCTTGTTTACCTTGGACAAGCTCCCAAAGCAGTAGTTGAAGCTATGGCCTTAGACACTGCTGGTAAACCTACTTTTGCGAAAAGCAGTAATCACAATACAGAGGGATTACTCCGTGGGTAACACCGAGTCTCACTTAGTTGGTCTAAGTATGAAGAATAACCGCACGGGAATTAGTTGCTTTCTTCACACCGAGGCAGTTTAAAATTACAACCTCCCTGGAGGCACATTTGTAATTGGGAAAGAAGGACTTGGGGTCTTTCATATTTATTAGATTGACGTTTGGGAAAATGAATTTTTACTTCATCTGCAGCAAATGAGTCCTAATCAGCTAAGTGGCTCTGGGCTACCGTGGCTCCTTTTTCTCATTTTCTTTCTGTTTTTGAACAGGTCTTTCTGATCTGTGGCGCCCTCCCATCCCCTGAACAGAGTCCCATGTGGCTTCTGTAGCTTTCAGGGATATTTGGTAGCAGATTTTGTGTTTTTCTGTTAAGGGTCTCAAACTTGTATGGGCTTTTCCTTTCAACCCTGTGTTCTCAGGCATGTAAAATTACTTCTAGCCTAAGTGACCCAAGAAGAACCGATCTAAACTCAACCATGCTTCTTAAATTTCAACAGACATTAGAAAGCTCCATTATTTCACAGTTTACCGATCCCAAACTCCAGAGAACCTGATTCAGCAGGTCCAGACTGGTTGATATTGTGAGGCTGGCAGAGTAGGTGGAAGGCTAGGCTAGAGAGGATCCTAGCTCTGGAAGTTGCCATGTTGTTATGCCACCAAGGAACCAACTCTGGAACACATTGTAGAAATATTATGAACACTTTGAGTTCTATAGATGGTTTGTATTACGTAGCCTAACTAGAGAGAATAACTGGGACCCCTCACTCCCACAGAGCCCAGCAGAAGGACTTGTCACCCTGACATTCGGGTTTCCCAAGGAGTGGGAGCCGAAGGTAACGGAGGTAACAAGGCCATCTTACTCTTCTCACCCCCTCGTCCCCAGCTAAATTTCCTCTCCTGAACTCTGTGTATGTTATTCCATGGCCTTTATTATGTATCTCATATTGAACCTGCACCTCACCAATTTGGCTAGACTAATTGGCTAGCAATCTTCCTGTCTCTGCCTTGCCAATGTTGAGATTACCAGCACATGCTACCGTGACTCCCTGCCTGCCCCCGTGACTCCCGGCCTGTCCCTCCATGCTGGGTGGATTCTGAGACTCCCTGCCTGCCCCGTCCATGCTGGGTGGATGCTGTGACTCCCTGCCTGCCCCTCCATGCTGGGTGGATGCTGTGACTCCCTGCCTGCCCCCTCCACCATGCTGGGTGGGTGCTGAGACTCCCTGCCTGCCCCCTCCACCACGCTGGGTGGGTGCTGTGACTCCCTACCTGCCCACTCCACGCTGGGTGGGTGCTGAGACTCCCTACCTGCACCCCCTATGCTGGGTGGATGCTGAGAATGCAATGTTAGGTCCTCACACTTGCATGACAGACACTTTACTAACTGAGCCATTCCCCAGACCTTACTTATTAAATATTTCCTATCTGTTTGTTGGTAGTTACTGGAAATGCAGTAGATTCTTATGCCTTGATTCTATGTTATTCAGCCTTGCTAAGAATCCCTTACCCATCAATTGATTTATTTAATTTCATTAGTTCATTCATTAATTAATTTTTGAGATAGGATTTTACCATATAGTCCTGGAAGGCCTGGAGCTCACTATGTAGACCAGGTTGGCCTAGAACTCAGTGGTATCTGTCTGTCTCTGCCTCCTGAATGCTGGGATTAAAGATGTGTACCATAACACTCAGTTCAATTTTTTTTTTAATTCTTAATATAGTCATATCATCTTTGAACAGATTACATTTTTCTTTTGATTCTTAAGTATCTTATCTATCATCTGTCTGTCTATTTATCATCTACCTATCTATCCATCTATCATCTGTCTATTTATCATCTATCTCTCTATCCATCTATCATCTATCTATCATATCTATCATCTATCTATCTATCTATCTATCTGTCATCTGTCATCTATCTATCGTCTATCTAGCCCTTTACTGTACTAATTAAGACATCTAACCAATGATGAGCAAAGGTACAAATAGCAGGTACTTTAGTCTTAATATGTTTTTTTTAATGTTTTATGATTTATACAACAGGAAGTCGGTGGACTCACTGAGTGGTTTCCTGAGTATATGAAACATCTTCCTCCAACAAAGCCATACCTCTTAGTTGTGGCACTCCCTAGGAGATTATGGGATTATAGGGGTCTATTACACCCAAACTACTACAGCCACGCTGCATCTATTTAGGAAAAAAAAAATAGCAGTTTGTTTCCCCCTTGAGCTCTCAGTGAGATTTTGCAATGGCTTATAGCACCTGACATGAGTTTTGTCCAGGGGCATTAAATCCAGTCCTGAACAGTGGTTGCGCCTATTGAGGCTGTGTCTCTGTGCTATAGTGACTACGTCTCACCCAGCATGGTAATAGTATGGCCCACAGAATCCACAACTGAGCAGATGGTGGTGACAGCTCTTTTTCAGCAGCCTGCATTGTGTGTCCCACCACTCTGAAAGTCATTCGGGAGGGAACTTCCAGCTCAGTTTCCCATGTCCAGCAACAAAGTGTAACATTATCCTCCAGACTAAACCTTTCTCTGGCCTTTCTGGCCAGTAATTTGTGTGTGTGTGGATAAGCCTACCTGTGGCACTGGAATTCTCATTCACCCCCCTATGGCTTCTGGAAGTGCCCTTTTCTACCAATACATGGTGCCGTTGTTCAAACTCTTTGATTGCCATTTGTAATATTCTTCCAGATGGCTTCCCAATTCTCTACGACACTCAACAGTTAGTATTATGTAATGAAGCACTTTTTCAGATGGGAGCAGGCTCTCTGAAGACTCCCCGCCATCTGTTCCAAGCAAGCGCCTTAACTGGTCTTAGGAAACTAAGGGGCTGGGGGGGCTTAGCAAAGTCTAACACACCACTTAGTGAGCGGGTACACTGGCATTGACGGAGGACACTGTCCTACTTAGTCCTTGGCAATACGCAGTCATCTCCCACGAGACACCACCCTCTTCATCTGGGACACTGCTGCCACCACCACTGGGCATCTGTGTCTCTCTGTCCAGAATGGTTTTGGTGGTTTGGCTTGCACTTCTCAGGCACATCAGGGCCCAAGCAGGAGAAGGGCCACCTCCTAGCCTGATATGACTGCTGGGGCAGGGGTCCCACATCCTACAAGCATGAAGCTAGCCCCATGGCCCTTGCTTGCCATTGTCACACCAGGCTGCCGAAAGGAGCCCAGGCTGGGCAAACAATCGTCACTCCCCTTATACTTCTTTCGGGGGAGACACGCACACAGCACCCTCTGGGGATCAGCCGCCCATCCCTAGGATAAGTTCCATCCTTCTCCCCTTGTATGGTTTATCATTTATGTCTTCTGTGGATGGTTGCTCAGGTTCTGGAAGCTTTCTGTTTATCTCCCCAGTAATTCCGGCTCAACACAAATCTTCCCTTCAAGTCTCCTAGACAGACTTATTTGTCTACCTTGTATCTCTTCTCAATTGCTTTATCACTAAAAAACTCAATTTGCCTGCTGGGTTAAGTAATTCAGATCTGCTAGAGCCTCTGCTGTCTCAAGCATTGCATCCCACCACAGGACTCAGTGAAGTGACCAAGACCTCACACGGTGACAATGTGTGTTAGTGCCCCCTGAGGACCCTGTCTGTCAACTTCCTTCTTACCTGTCCTGTAGACACAGGCCTGCCTGCCCAGTGAGCTGGTTATCAAACACCCTTTTCATGTCCAGTTTCCTCAGAAGTTGGTGCTTGTCTCTGATTCTTCCAGTCCCTGATCTTCATGGGGACATTGGCCAGTGACAACCAATGTCCCTAATGGCTCATAGGAACTAGTCAATCCGGGACTGATTTTCCTGTGTTTCCTCATATTACAAAACCTTTGCCGAAGGGAGGGGTGAGTTGCGTTGCTCAGTTTCCCTGTTTCTGTAGCAGTCACGCTGGTCTCCTCTGCCCAGGCGTCGCATGCATGGTCTGCAGCAGTGGTTCTCAGCCTTCCTAATGCTGTGACCCTTTAGTACCGTTCCTCATGTTGTGGTGACTGCCAACCATAACATTAATTTTGTTGCTACTTCATAACTGTAATTTTGCTACTGTTAGTAAGATGTGCAGGAAGCATGTAGGTGTCTCTCTAACAAAGAGGCATACCATCTTGTACCACAAGGGGAAAGGCAGCTCTACTGGGATTATCCTGAAAGACACCTCACCATCACACGGATCAATCTCAATTGGGTCTTGTCACCCATTGCAATGGCCATGCCACTGTGCCCCTCACAGCTGTGAGTTTAAGGGGTCTATTTATAGGAGCGTGAACGAGAGGCTGCTTCCCACAGTTGGGTGCTGCAAAGGTGGCTGCATCATCAGAAAGCTCGGGGACAACTCCCAAAGGTGGCATGGCTGGAGCTGCCTGCCTAACCTCCAGGCAGCTGCACAGGAGAGCGTGTCTTTGTGTACTGCTTACACAGCGGTAGGGAGCAGGAGACGTGTGAACCCAGGAACTTTTTGAGCTGAGCCCTGAAAATTAGGAGTCCTCGACTCCCACGAGCGGGACTGTCGTAATGCCAAGGAAACACCTTTACGACATGCCTCTTTTCTAGGATGGCGTGTTGTTTCCGTGGTATCTGGGGGCTGTTTTCATCGGGAATGCTTACTTTTGACAGTTCTTGGTAGCTCAGATTGAAGGCGGATTACTTTAAATTATTTGCCATTGTGGCAGGCAGCTGCAGTTACAACCAGCTTGTTCTATTTTAAGTCTTAGTGGTGATGAATATTTTAAACCAGGCTTTAAAAATTTAGGCGACTCCAGGGCCAAGTAGAGGACACAACATTTTAGGGTTCGTATTTTGTCCTTTCATTTAGCACGGAACTGGAATGGGTCATTTTCATTTTAGAGGGCTGTCATACGTCGCTGGCCATCCTTCAGGGTGCAGACTTTTTTTCTAATGGGAGAGGAAGGGCATTCTTATTGCGGGTGGAGCCATCTCTGTCTTTCATCTCCTGTGAATGCTTCGATTCCTATTTCCTGTGACCCGTGAAGCCTCAACAATTCCCTGGCTTAAATTTACACAGTTCCAGTGATGCCCTCAGCAGAAGAGGTGGCATCAGTGCGACATCCATTCACACATTGTGACTCTCGTTCACTCTCACACAGTGTGACTCTCATTGTCTCACGCAGTGTGACTCTCGTTCACTCTCACGCAGTGTGGCTCTCGTTCCCTCCCACGCAGTGTGACTCTCATTGTCTCTCACACAGTGTGACTCTCGTTCACTCTCACACAGTGTGACTCTCATTGTCTCTCACGCAGTGTGACTCTCGTTTGCTCTCACGCAGTGTGACTCTTGTTCGTTCTCACGCAGTGTGACTCTCGTTCGCTCTCACGCAGGGTGACTCTCGTTCACTCTCACGCAGTGTGACTCTCATTGTCTCTCACGCAGTGTGACTCTCGTTCACTCTCACGCAGTGTGACTCTCATTGTTTCTCACGCAGTGTGACTCTCGTTTGCTCTCACGGAGTGTGACTCTCATTCACTCTCACGCAGTGTGACTCTCATTGTTTCTCACGCAAGGTGACTCTCGTTCGCTCTCACGCAGTGTGACTCTCGTTCACTCTCATGCAGTGTGACTCTCATTGTTTCTCACGCAGTGTGACTCTCGTTCGCTCTCACACAGTGTGACTCTCATTGTCTCTCACGCAGTGTGACTCTCGTTCGCTCTCACGGAGTGTGATTCTCGTTCACTCTCACGCAGTGTGACTCTCGTTGTCTCTCACACAGTGTGACTCTCGTTCACTCTCACGCAGTGTGACTCTCATCGTTTCTCACGCAGTGTGACTCTCGTTCGCTCTCACGCAGTGTGACTCTCATTGTCTCTCACGCAGTGTGACTCTCGTTCACTCTCACGCAGTGTGACTCTCATTGTTTCTCACGCAGTGTGACTCTCGTTTGCTCTCACGGAGTGTGACTCTCGTTCACTCTCACGCAGTGTGACTCTCATTGTTTCTCACGCAAGGTGACTCTCGTTCGCTCTCACGCAGTGTGACTCTCGTTCACTCTCATGCAGTGTGACTCTCATTGTTTCTCACGCAGTGTGACTCTCATTTGCTCTCACGGAGTGTGACTCTCGTTCACTCTCACGCAGTGTGACTCTCATTGTTTCTCACGCAAGGTGACTCTCGTTCGCTCTCACGCAGTGTGACTCTCGTTCATTCTCACGCAGTGTGACTCTCATTGTTTCTCACGCAGTGTGACTCTCATTTGCTCTCACGGAGTGTGACTCTCGTTCACTCTCACGCAGTGTGACTCTCATTGTTTCTCACGCAAGGTGACTCTCGTTCGCTCTCACGCAGTGTGACTCTCGTTCACTCTCATGCAGTGTGACTCTCATTGTTTCTCACGCAGTGTGACTCTCGTTCGCTCTCACACAGTGTGACTCTCATTGTCTCTCACGCAGTGTGACTCTCGTTCGCTCTCACGGAGTGTGATTCTCGTTCACTCTCACGCAGTGTGACTCTCGTTGTCTCTCACACAGTGTGACTCTCGTTCACTCTCACGCAGTGTGACTCTCATCGTTTCTCACGCAGTGTGATTCTCGTTCACTCTCACGCAGTGTGACTCTCGTTGTCTCTCACACAGTGTGACTCTCGTTCACTCTCACGCAGTGTGACTCTCATCGTTTCTCACGCAGTGTGACTCTCGTTCGCTCTCACACAGTGTGACTCTCCATTTTCACGCAGTGTTACTCTCATCGTTTCTCACGCAGTGTGACTCTCGTTCGCTCTCACACAGTGTGACTCTCGTTCACTCTCACACAGTGTGACTCTCATTGTCTCTCACGCAGTGTGACTCTAGTTCACTCTCACGCAGTGTGACTCTCATCGTTTCTCACGGAGTGTGACTCTCGTTCGCTCTCACACAGTGTGACTCTCATTGTCTCTCACACAGTGTGACTCTCGTTCACTCTCACGCAGTGTGACTCTCATTGTTTCTCACGCAGTGTGACTCTCGTTCGCTCTCACGCAGTGTGACTCTCATCGTTTCTCACGCAGTGTGACTCTCATCGTTTCTCACACAGTGTGACTCTCATTGTCTCTCACACAGTGTGACTCTCGTTTACTCTCACACAGGGTGACTCTCAGAGTGTGCATCAGCAACTGGTGCTCTTGGCCTTTCATTCAAAGGATCATCCATATTTTATTAAATGCTATGAAAAATTGCTTACAGTAGGAGGATCAGCCATCATACTTAGTAAAGATAATTCCTTAGTGTAGCTGGCTCTTACATCAGTTGGCTACATTGAGTTGGCATCTATGAAGTGCAGGAGAAACCCAGTACAGGTAGACTTTCAGTCACTCATATACTCTCGCTCACTCTCACACAGTGTGATGAGTTGGTATACATGTAGTGCAGAAGTAAACCAGCATAGGTAGACTTTCAGTCACTCACATACTAATTACTACATGCTGTATATTAAGTAGCATATAAGCCATTTAATATATCAGCCATTTAGCATACCAAATGGCTTACATGCTACTTAGTATTTTTACGTAATTCTTTTGTGTGAAGCACGATTAGTAAAACTCAGAGAGATATTGGTATTCAACCTGGAGATCCAGAAAGCAAACAGCCAGCCACTGGCTCTTACCTCAACCTCAGTCTGTAATGGCAATCCTGCCTCCAGGAATCTCAGAATGAGACTGTGTGTGAGAGCTTTCTTTCCTGTTTTATAATCTTTTCTGTTTCTTAGATTAAAGGCATGCACTGCTCAGTTTCTATGGCAACTCGTGTGGCTACTGGGACTTAAGGTGTGTGTTACCATTACCTGGTCTGTAAGGCTGAGCAGTGGGGCTGCTTTACTCTCAGATATTCAGGCAAGCATTATTTATTAAAATACAACTGAAATGCCACTACATTTGTGAATTTAATTTTTTGTGTGAAAATATTATACAAGCAGGGGCTCTCTCTTTTAGTTATTCAAACATACACTATGTTCTATAGAATGAGTTAAAAGTTTACTTGTAGTCACTGTGGTGTAATGAGGTACACAGACATTTCCAATACGCTGTGGGATGGTTAATTTTGATTGCCTACTTGGCTGAACCTGGAATAAACTAAGATACCACCGGGGGTCCTTGTGAAAGCATCTCTAGGAGGGATTAACTGAGGGATGGAGGGAAGGGCTCGCCTCCAGACTGGGCAGCACCTTCAGGCACTGACTTGAGGGAAAACAGTGCTACTTTTGCCTGCCCTTCTGCTCTTTGATGGCAAGTGCACCTGCTATGCTTCAGCTGCCACTGCCACTATCCTTCACTGACAATGGACTTCAGCTTTGTGGGACGTCCATGGGCTATAATTCTCTAGGAATCATTTAGGCCTTCAGCATGATATTTTGATTATTGAGGCATCTAGCCATGTGGATTGGACAGCTATAGGTTTGGAGCCTTTCCAGGGCACAGACAGCCATTTTTAGATTACCCAGCACCTACTCTATAAACCAATTAGACAAATTGGTTCTATTCCACTGGGGAACTCCATACATGCAGTAATCTACATTATATCGTACAGGCTAAACATTATATTGGGAAGTGATACCAGTATTTTTAAACCCTGAGTTTCAATATGGACTATTATTGTGTAACAGTTTGCTTTAAGATGGAACACTCTACCCTTCAGGGAAGCTCCTTAAGCAGGAAGGTAAACAACTCAGAACAGCTTCAGGAAGTTCCTGAAACTGACCAGATTCACTAGGCCCCTTCCTCCAATAAAGACTGCTCAGAGTTGCTCTCAGACATGCCAAGCTGATAGAAGACTCTGAGATCAAACTGGCTGCCTGGAGTAAACAGAAGTTAGCTGAGCTGCCTGGCAGAGCTTGAGACCAACTGAAAGAACACTCTCCGATCCACTGAGCCACCTGCAGGCTGTATGTGTGCTCCAGGTTCCCTGCTTTGGGAACTGCCACCCATGCTGAGGTGGGCTTTGGTGAAGCAGCTGCCCCTGAATAATTTCTGCTCCTGTAAGTAACCCCAATAAAACTCACTGGGTCACCAAGTTGGACTCTGGTGGTGTTTGTATTGTGGGTTCCTTATCTGGGATGAATAGACGTGTGCATTATGATCCTCCAGAAAGGTTTTGTCGTATGATGTAGTTGGTGCCTGAGGAGGGACCTGACAGAGCCAAGGAGGAGCTGAAAGGAGGAGGAGGGAACCTCACATAACCAAGGAGGAGCTAGGAGGAAAGAATTCCTGGTCTTGACTGGGTAGCAAGGCCTGCAACTGAGCAGCCTACGTGGCGGGCATCTACCAAAAAATTCTTATAGAATTGTCCTTTCTTTTATGGTGTGTGTTAGCATACCTTTGTGCTGTGGCAGCGGCCACATGGTCATGAAAGAGGCAACTAAGACTGAGCCATCAGAATCAGGAGTGTCTGGGAAGACTCCTGGGATGGCAGTCTTGATCTCTGTGATATGGAGTGGCGGCCCTGCTTGATGAGTGGGGTCCCCTACGTGACTACGGAGATGCCCTGAAAACAGTTAAAGGTTTAGGGAGAAACTTGCAGCCTTTGGAATAGTGCAGAAGGGCTGAGTTTGTCAGCAGCGGCGGCAGAGGTTGACTGGCCACGATTGTGTGCAGTTAGAAATGGATTTGAGACCGAGATGGACCAAGCAGGACCTCGTTTGTGTAAAGGAGCAATTGCAACAAGAGAGGGAGATGCATCTTCCTCCTCTAGGTTAGCCTCTGGTTTGTTTTTTTCTAAGCCTCGGGTTATATAAGTGAGATGGAGGTGCTGGCTTACTGGCTCTTAAGGCTCAGGGGCCTCCTCCAACAACCAGATACAGTGAATGGGGAGACAATCGCTATGGTGCTAACCTAGGGGCCTCTTTGATCAAGGGAGCCAGCAGGTGCAGCAGTGGAGAGCGGGACCATGTCCACCTTTGGCTTCCAGCAGAGCTGAGATGATTAAGTCAGGCAAATTAACTTCTCATGTGTGGAGAAGTGTAGGGAGGTTCCATGGACGAGCTCCAGGATATGAAAATGTAATGGCTCAGAAAACGGACCGAGATTCACAGGAAGCTAATTAAATTAGCGCCTCTTATTGTACCCAACCTTTATCTGTGGAGGAAGCTGTATCGGCATAAATAAATGCAAGGCAGATATTAAAGAATATATACAGCTTTAATGTTTAAATAAACTTACAGAACCGAGGTTCCCACGTAGCCATTTCACAGGAGGCAGGAAAAGGGACGAACCGCCTCCGCGTGCCCGATTTATCTGTATGCATTCGCCCGAGGCAAACCTGCCCCCTAAAGGGGCTGGCTTAACCCTACATCTCCCGCTTTTGTCTAAATAAGACAGAACTAAACCAAATATACCTATAAACAATAATAACAAAGGATAAATATAGCAAACAATATTGAGAACAGAAGTTTTGCTAGACATTCTATCTCAAGGAGTCTAAATAATGTAGAGAGTAACTACAATAAAATAATCTTCAACTCCATCAAAGATCTGAGAAGGGAATAAATATTACTTAACAAATGAGAGATATCCAAAATGTGCAACAAATGACAGAGACAACTGACTACCTGGGCAATCACCCAAAGTCTCGTTTGCAATGTTGAGTCAACCAACTTTGGCTAAGGCCTAACATAACTGACATACCATTATCAAATGCAAGGAACTTTCTTAGAATTATCCTACCCTGTCTTGACAAGATAAGACAATCCTGTTTCATATCTTAGTCAGTAGTTGAGGTATGGGCTTTTCTTAACCCAAAGGCCAGTTCTGCCAAGAAGACAATCTCTGAGTGGAGTGTCTTTGGTGCTCAACATTCTCTCGGGAGTAGAGTGGTGTTGCCAGGAGTAATTGTGTCTCGTTGGCACAGAATTCTAGGTTAGATTAAAGGCCATTTTCTACAGCTCTTCAAAGAGGCTGAAGATTATACTATCTATACTAAATATAATCGCTATGTATCTAAAAGACCTGATTAACCTAAAAATAAATATGACAAACATATAATTCTCAATACCTATCTAATTTGAAAACTAAGAGAATAAACAACTGTGCAATATATGAAGACAATGATCTTCACCTGTAAACAATGTCATTACATATCAAATGTAAACAATGTTATTACATAAATAGTATCAGAGGTAGAAATGTACATTGTGATATGATAGATGTATCCATACAATATAAGCATACTCTTATACAAAAATAGAGGTAGGAACACTCACATTCAATATTCAATATATCAATATACAAGAAACAGTACCAATATAATTTCTAAAAGCAGTAAGTCACAAATACCAATCATCCCATCAAACCAGTTAATCCTCCCTTTTTTTTGAATATACCCCTAATTCCATACAATATCTCCCCATCCCCTCAACCCTAAACCAACCACTAAAAGATGTCCCTAACCCTGTGGGCAAACTCTGTTGGGAGAGGGGACGTCGTCCTCTTAGATTGCTTCTAGCTGACATGGGGGCGACGTTCTTCTTAGGGGCCCCTGTGAAAGCAAATGATGGTAAAATTCCCAAATTAACCTTTGACCTAAGAAATTATAACTAGTCTCTGAGCATTTTGAGAAGGTCCGGCCAGAATGTTGTCAAAGATGTGCATCATTCGAAATTGTCTCCTGCAGTTGGTACCAAAAAACAGGTCTAATATTAGCGCTTAAAAAAAATTCATGACGTCATAAAAACCAGATTGAGTTGATGTTGTGGGGCCCCATCTTCATCCTGGAAACTTCAAACATTATTGTAGGGAAAGTTGTTGCTTGTTATGGGAAATTTAAACATTAACAACGAGGACATATACTGACATATAAAGAAAGACACAGATATGAGGAAAGGCAAAGAAAGTTTATCAAGTGTAAAATTATTCTTATTCTGTCCCATTTCATGGCTCCTGACCTGAGACAGAAACTCTGAAATAACTCTTATCAACAGGCTTGGAATTGAAGAGGGACTGAGCCATAGTCCAACTCCAAAACCAGCTCTACACATTTATAAAGAAGTGTTCAATAAAACATATAAATATATATAAAAAATCAATACTTACAGTATGTATAGAATTTTATTGTTGATACTTAGTGGGTCATAACTATTTTCCATCCATCAGTAATTAAATATTCAGGGTCCCTTAAATTCTTTGAAGATGAGTATTTTCCTGTGGAGATAAGAAAAGAACCCTGCCCCAACCTATCTGTAAACCTTACCCTCAGTATGCTCGCCATCCTTGTGAATGAATTGTTATTTATCTTTTCCAAGTGACTTCTCTTCTTCAAACCGAACCTTTATTAATTTTGACGGTATCCATAATTTTTCCTCACCTGTGGAGATAAGAGCAAAACCCCTTCCCCAACGCAGCACATCTCCTGGCTTCCATTGTGAGGTCAGCACATTTTTGAAATAAACTGGTTGATTTAGTTCAGCAGACTTTTCCATTATCCAATGTCTTTCTGCAGCTGTCGTTCCCTTCTCATTAGCGTTGAGAAAATTCAAGGTTAACAAAGCATTATGTAACCTATTTCTGGGGGTGTTTTCCACCCCTTTCTGTTTGTTCAACATATCCTTTATAGTTTGATTTGATCTTTCTATGACTGCTTGACCTGTAGGATTGTATGGTATACCTGTAACATGCTTGATATTGTAATAATCAAAAAACCGTTTCATTTTCCTAGAAACATAAGCAGGACCATTATCTGTCTTTATTTGTGTAGGTATACCCATGATAGCCATGACTTCTAATAAATGAGTGATTACTGAATCAGCTTTTTCTGAACTTAAAACAGTTGCCCACTGAAGGCCTGAATAAGTGTCAATGGTGTGATGAACATACTTCAATTTGCCAAATTCTGCAAAGTGGAACACATCCATCTGCCAGATTTCATTCCTCTGGGTGCCCTTTGGATTAGCCCCTGCAGGCAGTGGCGTTTGGTTATAGAAAGAGCAGGTAGGGCATTTCTTCACAATCTCCTTAGCTTGTTGCCATGTAATAGAAAACTCTTTCTTCAAACCTTTGCTATTAACATGATGTTTTTTTATGAAATTCAGAGGCTTGTAGCACACTACCAATCAATAATTGATCAATTTCTGCATTACCTTGTGCTAGAGGACCTGGCAGACCAGTATGGGATCGGATGTGTGTTATGTACATAGGGCAAAGCCTGTTCCTGATCAAATCTTGAACCTGGATAAACAATGAGGTTAGTTCTGTATCATCTTGTAGTAATAAGAGCGGCGGGGCTCCGTCCCCAACACCCCAGCTGCCTGCTCGGCTAGCTTATGCCCCGAAATAACAACACACAAACTGTATTCATTTAATCACTGCTTGGCCCTTTTTTATCTAGCCTCTTCTAGGCTAATTCTCACATATTAATTTAGCCCATTTCTAAACATCTGTGTATGGCACCCCAAGGTGCGCTTACCAGGAAGATTCTAGCCTATGTCCATCCTGGGTCGGAGCTTCATCCCGGGAGCGGGGCATGGCGTCTCTCTCAGGCGTCTGCTCCCCAGAGGAGAGCTGTTGAGACTGAGCTCACTTCCTCTTCCTCCCAGAGTCCTGTTCTGCCTACTCCTCCCACCTATCTTCCAACCAATAAAATGGGCCAAGGCAGTTCCTTTATCAGCCAATGACCTTCCTCAATCATCATCAGGTATAAATTCAGCAGTTTCAATATGTAAAATAACTCTTTCTGCGTATTGTGAATCAGTAACTATATTAATAGGTTCTTTAAAATCTCTTAGTACCATAAGAATGGCATATAATTCTGCCTTCTGGACAGAATCATAAGGACTTTGTTCCACCTTACCCAAGTCTTCTGATTTGTAACCTGCCTTCCCTGATTTATTGGCATCAGTATAGAATGTACGGGCTCCAGTTATTGGAGCATCACGGACGATTCGAGGAAGGATCCAAGAAGTTCTCTTTATGAAGTTAAGCCGCTTGCTTTTTGGATAGTTGTTATTAATGTCTCCCAAAAAATTAGCACAAGCTCTTTGCCATGGTTCATTATCTTCCCATAATTTCTTTATTTCATCAGCAGTGAAAGGCACTATAATTTCTGCTGGGTCTATGCCTGTTAGTTGACAAAGTCTCAGCTTGCCTTTTATAATTAACTCAGAGACTTTTTCCACGTAAGTTTTCAGTTTCTTACTTGGTTTATGTGGTAAAAAGATCCATTCCAAGATAATATCATCTCTCTGCATTAAAATTCCTGTAGGAGAAATTTTTGATGGTAGTATGACAAGAATACAATCGAGCTCTGGATTCACTCTGTCCACATGTGCCTGTTGTAATTTCTCCTCAATCATTGTCAGTTCCTTTTCTGCTTCAGCTGTTAATTCTCTGGGACTGTTTAAATCTTTATCACCATCCAAGGTTTTGTTCAAATGAATTATTAGAACAGGTGTTATCCCAATAGCTGGTCGTAGACTGGAAATGTCTCCTAACAGTCTTTGAAAGTCATTAAGAGTCCGTAGGCGATCTCTCCGAATTTGTGCCTTTTGTGTCTTAATTTTTTGCAAACCTATTCTATAACCTTAATAATTAACAGAATCTCCCTTCTGAATCTTTTCAGGAGCAATTTGCAATCCCCATTTGGGTAAAAGTATCTGTATTTCTTCAAACAGTGTGTTTAAGGTATCTATGTTTGAATCGGATAACAAAATGTCGTCCATGTAATGGTATACTATAGATTTGGGAAATTTCTTGCGTATTATTTGCAATGGTTGGTTCACAAAATATTGGCACAGGGAGGGGCTATTTAACATACCCTGGGGGAGGACGGCCCAATGGTACCTCCTCGAAGGTTGAGAATTGTTATTAGTAGGCTCTGTGAAGGCAAATTTTTCTCTATCTTCTTTTTGCAAAGGTATAGTGAAAAAACAATCCTTTAAGTCGATAACTATGAGAGGCCATCCTTTTGGTAATAAAGAGGGCAAAGGAATTCCAGATTGCAGAGGGCCCATAGGTTGAATAACATTGTTGATGGCCCTGAGATCTGTCACCATTCTCCATTTACCTGATTTTTTCTTAACCACAAATACAGGAGAATTCCAAGGGCTGGTAGATTCTTCTATATGTCCAGCATCTAGTTGTTTTTGTACCAGCTGTTCTAAAGCCTGTAACTTTTCCTCAGCTAAAGGCCATTGCTTTGTCCATATTGGTTTCTCAGTCAACCATTTTAGAGGCAAGGCTGTTGGTATCTCTGAAGGGACATCAATTGCTTGTTCTTGCACAGCCCGAATGGCCAGTTTTCTCCGTTTGTAATATCTTTTAATATTATTCTCAGAAATATAGGCTCTAGAAGTAGCAGGAATGTTAATTTCGGTATTCCATTGTTGTAATAGGTCACGACCCCATAAATTCATTGCGATATTGGCTACATATGGCTTTATTTTCCTATTTGTCCCTCTGGCCCTATACATTCAACCCATCTCGTGCTCTGCCTTACTCGAGATAGGGTTCCAATTCCCAGGAGCTGAACATTTACATTCTGAAGAGGCCAATACGGATGCCAAGATTCTGGGGTAATGATACTTATATCAGCACCTGTGTCCAGCAGGCCAGTGATGAAAATGCCATTTCCACACACTCTCAGCTTAGGTCTTTGATCATTTATAGAAGTTTGCCCAAACACACGTAACTCATCTTTCTGATTACTATTGCTTGTAACAGTAGGCATGTGGCTTCCTAATTGTCCTGACAAGGCATGTTCTCTGCAGAAACTGGAAATGACTGAACCATGTTTGCCATGGGGCCTGTGATGCCCCCCCCCCTCACGTTTCCCATCTGTATCAGGTTGCCTTGTCTATCTCTTGTAGACCTGCATTCATTCATCCAATGTCTGCCTTTTCCACATCTTCTACATAAACCTGAAGGCTGAGTCCTTCTATTTCTGTTATTTCTAGAAGTTGCATTATTATTATTTCTGAAAATCCGTTGTTTACAATTCCTTTTCATAGGACCCATTTTGCCACAATTAAAACATTTGGTATTCTGGTGTCTCCTTTTACCATTGGAAATTGCTTCTTCTACCCATGCTTCAGTGCCATAGTCAAATGTGTCAACATTCAGTGTATGCAAGACCCATTCTTCCAAGGGCGCTGATCTGAACTTTAAAGGCCCCAAGATCTTTTTGTATTCCTCATTTGCATTTTCGTAAGCCAAAGACTCAATCATTATACGTCTTGCTTCTGGGTCAGATATCCCTATTTGTACAGCCTTAGTTAGTCTTCGTAAAAAGTCACTAAAGAGTTCTCTCTGACCCTGTTTAACTCTGACAAATGATTCCATTCTCTGCCTGGGTCTTGTACCCTGTCCCTAGCCCTTAAGGCTGCTGTAGTACACATGCAGAGTGTGTTTTCATCCATAGTAGCTTGTTCCTGAGGGTCGGAAAAGAGCCCTTCACCTAGAATTTTATCTAGGGAAATGTCAATTCCCTTCGCCTTTTCCTGCTGTTCTAAAAGTCTAGCCTCTTGCCTGAATAAGCATTTCCATTTCAATTGCAGTCCAGTCTCAAGGACTGTGGAGCTCAGCTGGAGCCAGTCCGAGGGGGTTGCTCTGCTTGTTGTGGCCTAAGATTTTAGCATCTCTTTAACAAAAGAGGCGTGCATCCCAAAAGTCATGACAGCCTGTTTAATTTCTTTGAGATAATTCGTATGGACAGGCTCCCATGTATCTTCCTTGATGACCCTAGGGTTTCTGGAACCAATCACCTTTTCTGTTGTTATTACTGAAAAGGCATGTAGAGCTGTAGGTAGAGCTTTGTGGAAATTGTCCCGGAGAGATTTACCCACAGATGTAGTTAAAATTTGCCTTTCTACCCTTTGCTCTTCTTCATCAGAATTTAGAAATTCCTCAATCTTTTCAATTCTATTCACCATTGCTTTTTGCAATGTCTGAATCTCCTGTCCAGAATTATGTTCCAAAGCCTTCATTGAGGATTCTAAAGTATGAAGTTTGTCCATTAGAGATAACTTGTCATCTTTGGACATAATTTTTATGGCATAAACTGTGCCTTCTTGTATTGACAATCTTTCTGCCAATCTGTCATAAGCTTTAGACAAAATCCGATTTTCACATTCAGCAGTTTTGATTCTCTCAGTTAATGTTTCAGTTCCTACAGAAAGGGACTGCTGGAACTTACGATCCAATTCAGCTGTTCCTTCTTCCATAGTAATGAATTTCTCCTTAACATCAGCCTGTACCTTTTCTAGATTTTGCTCAGTTAACCGAGTCATGTTAAACAAAGATCTGTTTTCTTCCTGGAGAACTTCAAACTGATTCTTGAGAAGATTGTTGTCATTCTCAATAGTTTTTAAACGTTCAACCTCTGCCTTAAGTGTCTTTATCATTTTCCTATTGTCAAACCATATAGTGCTAAGGAAAATTAAGAATCCCAGAAATATCCATAGATGTGGGGTGATAGACACCTCTTGTAAAATCTCCCACATGGTACACTCAAAAAAGCTGTTAAAATCTAAAACAGTCACGTTCTCAGACATTTTATTTATAAAAGAAAAAATTCTTTTACCTGCAATGACCGGTTCCTGCCAGTGGTGGCGAAAGAGTCCACTTGAGTCCACGTGGCCTAAGTCTGAAATAAATGACTCAAAAACAAAAATTGGAGCAGACACCAGGCTGATAAGTAGCAATTGGGCCAGAAAGGGAACAGAGAGAAAAGCCGCCAAAGTGAACAAACCAAAGGGATGCCGGTGTGTTTGAGCCAGCTCGCAGGGCCGCTGTCACGTGACCCCAGTGCCGGCGGAGGTGGGAGGGGAACAGAGACCGATCAAGCTGTTACAGAGGTGCTTGTGCCACTGTCAGGCAGGGCGGGGCCGGGGAGTGCTAATACTCCCATCCCGTTTGACTTTTTAGCAGGCACCAGGACAGATCCAGTCGCTCAGAATCTCAGCTGCGTCCGCATCCGTAGCTGGACCGGAAAGGCGCAGTGCTGAAAGGGTACACTCGGCGAGCCCAGGGAGACCTCCGGGGGGAGGTGCCACTGGTAGAGGTAGCCCCCAGGAGCCTCCAATTTGGGGCGGGTATCCTCAAAGCCCCACAGGGCAGGCGCCAAATTTAACGGCGTAAATAAATGCAAGGCAGATATTAAAGAATGGAAAAGGGATGAGCTGCCTCCTGCGCACCCGATTTATCCGTATGCATTCGCCCGAGGCAAACCCGCCCCTTAAAGGGGCTGGCTTAATCCTACAGGAAGCAATTGATAAAAATGGATGGGGCTTTTCCGTGCTATAATAGACCTCACTTCTTAGTTGTGAACTTCTGGGATCACCCAGCACTTGCTAAGGACAGATGACAACAGTCTTCTAGAGAGTTTCACCAAGGTTATGTTTGTAACCACGTGATTTGCTATGGGATGGTGGCTCAGGATGTGGCCTCGTCCTGCCCACCTTCTGGAAAAGACTTTGTTTCTAGACGGCATCATGCTTTGGAAAGCCATTGAATGTAGTGGCATTTCATTGTATTTTAATAAACAAAACTTGCCTGAAGATCAGAGTGTAAAACAGCCCCACTGGACAGCCTTACAGACCAGGCAGTGGTAACACACACCTTTAATCCTAGAAGCCACACAAGTTGCCACAGGAACCAGGTGGTTCATGCCTTTAATCCAAGAAACAGAGAGGATTATAAGACAGGAAAGAACGTTCTCACACACAGTCTCATTCTGAGATTCCTGGAGGCAGGATCGCCATTTTTGGACTGAGGTCAAGGTAAGAGCCAGTGGCTGGCTGCTTTGCTTTTTGGATCTTTAGGTTAAACCCCAATTTTTCCGAGTTTTTATTAATTGTACTTCAATCAGAGAGATAAACATGTACAATGGTACTTCTGCTTATACCTTGCAACCCTGCCGGGGCTGGGTTAATTAAAAGGAAGAGAAAGAAGATCTTACCGAGTTACTGAAAAGGTCAACAGAGATGTCCCCAAGGTAACGTTCATATGGTAAGGTAATGTTCATAAGCAAGACAAGGCAATTGTTGTTATTACTGCTTATTTTGGCTGTTTTCTAAGACCACTAAGCTGGTTGACACTTAGGTTTTAGGTTTCAAAGCCATATCATTAGGGTCCGAAAGAGTGTGCTTCCTGGGTTGTCTGTGTTCACCAGTTATTTTCATGTCACTGACCCTAGGTCGGTGCTAACTTCCTAATGGAGAAGACAGTAGGCACAGCTCCACCCTCTGCTCTCTGTGCCTTGTAACTGTCGCTACGGCTAATGATGAAGAATTACGGTCACTAAATGGCAGAAAAATCCCTGGTTGCTTTTTAGCTGACCAAAGGAAAAGCGGTCTTTGACTTACTTATTGAGGACAAACTGTTCAATATGACTCCTAGTCCCTTTGAAATCTGTTTAAGGAAATGGGGATGTGTTCCCTACGGGTGGTTTTCATGCGTTTGTCTATTTCTGAGTATAGACGGAAGGAAAAGCTCTGAGAATATCCTGGAAGCCCGAGGCTGCAGAACTTACTGTTATTCTTTATTATAACCAAATAAGAAAATTTAAGATTCAAAGTAGGCCTTGATAAAGTCGCCATTTTCCCCATTTTACTTATGAATTTGTTACTGATAGTCAGTAATGTTTGATAATATTTAGCTCCCTATATTTTGTGAACTGTTTTTTTTTTTAAATCAGATTGATCTATAGGAAAAAGATTTGACCTCTTGTCTCTTTTTATGAAAACTCTGACTCCAAACACTGCTAGAACTCTCCAATGCAGATTTCCGTAGCTCTGGTCCTCATGCCGTAGCTGGCTTACAGAGCTGCCCCGGGGTGCTGTAGAGGTCCTTGCGAGCTGTGTGCAGCTCTCATGATTATAAACAAGTTAGAAAGTAAGCTCTCTTATTTTAGTATTCTTTAACAAAACATGAAAGGATTTGGAAAACGCGTTTAAAGGGGGAAAAACAATTCAGTCATTTCTCTTTACTGGGTGGATGCGTGTGTGTGTGTGTTTAAAGTGTGTCTCCAATTGCCAATTAATTAAAAAACACTCTGAAAGGAGATAACAATATAGAATCTAAAAACTGAGCTTTGTTCCAGATTTTCTGAGGACATAAGTGCAGTTTTAGTCAATTTAGATGACCAGGACCCACCCTTTCTAAGGCAGTTTTCTGTGATTATTACTCAAACTTATTTACTAATTCGTTTTCCAAATAGCAAGTTAAATCTCCACTCAGTCTCCCAACTCCAAAGGTCCCATAAGAAATCATTTTGCTACTAGCCTGGAAATGTTCCAAAAATACAGCAGTGTGGTGGCCGTCGGCAGCATGGCCTCTGGGGATGCATCAGGTATCAGTTCAAATGTGACTTTTGTGCTCTCCGTCCTGTCTGAAAGTAAGGATGCAGGTGTGTGTCTGAAAGGGAGGTGCCGAATAGGGCGTTCTGTCTCCTTCAGATCCTCAGCCTCGGGGGAAGTGCAATCTACAAGCCATCAGTGGGGTCCTGGGCATTGCCTTTAATCTAGGTCTTTTTTTTGGGCGCTTGAAATATGGCGGGAATTGAGCAAACAAATGCTAACCGTGCAGAAGCCAGCTGTATGAGCAGTTCTCAAGTGGGGATTAAAAACACTTTGCAAAACATAAGTCATTAATCTTCACCGTGGCCTCCGGCGTCATAGACATCCATCACTGCTCATCTCTGCCGCTGGGAAATCAGGGCTGCACCCAGAGTCCCCGTGGATCCTGTAATCCAGACTCGGGTCAGAGCACTAAGCTCGGAGCCTCATGCCCTCAGAAAGAGCGGTGGGCTGGGTTGTGTTTGGGTCTGTGAAAGTGCTGGAATAGACTGTTAAATTCCGTGTAATCTGAAGGATGTTGGAGGGAAACTGAACTGTTTGTTATTTATGGATCTGGTCGTTTCTTTCTCTGATTATCCTCTCGCGACTGATCTTTCTTTCCTGTGATTGCTTTTTCTTTTGAGATGGGATCTGACTCTGGAGAACTGGGTGCTTTAGAATGCAGTCGCTGTGTAGCCTAGGCTGACCTGAGACTCATGGCTAATCCTGTTTTGCCTTCCTGAATCTTGGGATTACAGGTATATGAGGTATATGTTACCACATACAGTTTATAATCCTAGTTAATTTGATCTCCTGAGCTTAAAACCTAGAAACATGCTGTGTTAAATGTCTCCATAAAAACGTGCTAATCTGGGCAGTGGGAGAGTGGCTGACAGCGAAGACAGCATTTAAGGAGAACTTTGTTCCATTGTCTATTTTATCCTGGAAACCCCTGGCTCCAAATAGTTCCCAGATGAAAATATGAGTGAAGGCAACTGTGCTGTGAGTCAGGATGAGAGGGGAAGGAGCTGCAGCAATGTTACCTGTTTCTGTATGGTTGGGGAAAGGGTTAGAGTTTCCTAGGCTGTCCTTGATTTGATGCTGTGTCAGCTTCTGGGTACCTTGGAACTACTGTGCTTCTTATTTCATTTTCATGAATCTTAGACGTGCAATGCCCTAATAAAATATGACAAACACTGGTTACTTCTTCCTCACACAGGGCCTAATTGGTATAACACCATTTGATGAGCGGGTCAAACTCCCGGTCTGCCACTTATTACCAAGGCCACTTAATATTAATTATTAATATGGTTATAAATGTTTTTAATCTGCAAAATACTAATGATGGCTCTAGCCTCCCCAGGATTAAATAAGACAGTGAATATGCATGTGGTTGGTGCATGGTGCAGCACTGTTGGTGCATGGTGGAGCATTGTTGGTGCATGGTGGATCACTGTTGGTCAGCAGGCATTTTCTACTTCTTTCAGTCAATGGGAGGCTCCCGCTGGAACTCGTTTTTCTTATTGAGTCCCATATAGCAGCTTTCCATAGTGAGATCTCCAGACAAGGTTGGTAGTTATTGAGCAAGAGGGTGTGACATCTAAGAATGGGATTCTGTAAATGTGTCTGGATAATGTCAGGCACTTCAAGCAAAGAACACTTATTGCATTGATAGTGCCGAAACACATACATTAGGAAATCTACTGCAGGAAGAGTCCTGTGTGTAAGGCAAGCGAGGAACTGGGTAGGCTGGGGAGATAGCTTAGTCAGCGGAGTGGACCTATGTTGCAGGAACTGAGTTTGATCCCCCAGAATCCACACAAGAAAGCTGGGCGTGGCCGCACATGCCATGGCAGAGTCAGAGACACAGGATTTTGAGGCTCGCAGGCCAGCATTGCAGCTTCAGGTTCAGGGGTGACTCTGTTTTCAAAGACAATTAGAGTGATTGAGGAAGACATCTGATGCTGACCTCTGGTCTATATCCCCCCCATATACACACAGACACGCACATGCACAGACATACACACATGCACACACACACAATACACATACACACACACACACACACACACAACATGGGGGGGAATAGGGAAGGAAAATATTTGTTTTTTTTGTTTGTTTTTTTGAGACAGGGTTTCTCTGTAGCTTTGGAGCCTGTTCTGGAACTCGCTCTGCAGACCAGGCTGGCCTTGAACTCACAGAGATCCACCTGCTTCTGCCTCCTGAGTGCTGGGATTAAAGACTTGCACCAGCACCACTCAGCAGAAAGTATTTGTTAAGAGTCTTGCGGATACATATTTGACAGACAGACATCTTGAATGCAAAAATTAGGGCTTAGAATTGGAAGAGAGCATCAGTTTAGTTTAGGACATATGTACCCAAGTGTCTGTCTTAGCCTCACCCTCTATCTTATCCATACAGACCCTTGGTTGTTGACTCAGTTCACATTGGATGCCTCTTCGTCCATCTGGAAACTCATTTTTCTGACTAAAAGTTAGTTCCTTATTTTCTTATTATTTATTTGCCTGTGTATATACCTGTATGTATGTGTATGTGTCCATATATATGTGTGTGTATGCTCATGTGTGTACCTGTGTGCTTATGCATGTGTGTAGAGGCTCTAAGACACATCATGTATCCTCCTCTTTCATTCTCTACCTCTTTCCTTGCAGCAGGGATGCCTCTCTAACCTGGGGTTTCCAACTTCTCAGCTGGACTGAAACCTCCTGTCCCCAGGAGCTGGGGTTACAGGCATTTGTAGGGGTGCTTGGCTTGTTATGTGGGTACTGAGACCCAAACTGTCATCCTTGTGATTTTCGAACAAGCACTCTTACCCACTGAGCCACCTCTTCAGTGTGTTTAGTGTCAGTGGTGCTCGGGTATTGCTCAGCTTTGGATAATGATATGTAAAATAATGAACTACATGTTTCTGAGGATTTTCATGTGTTAAACAGATATATTAAAGGGCATTTTCTTCTGTTTTTATGCACCGTAGCATGGGAGCATAATCGAAGTAATTGCAGTTGTCTTATGACTGCAAAGGAACCAGTAGGAGGTAAAAATCCATGTGCTCAGTAGACCAGAGCAAGAAGCGAAGGAAGCCAGGGTCCCGGGTGATGGCGCTGCTCGCTGGAGCAATTCCTAAACTGCCCGACCCCAGCCTTGCTGTTGGTTGAAATAATCTAATGTCTTTATTATCTAAACCATCCTAAGTTGGGCATTCTGTTTATTTCAGTTAAAACATATAAATACACTCTAATTAATCCTGTTCATTGTCTCAGAGAGGGTTTAAGGCACCTTGCAATATGATTAAAGAAATATAAAATAAATAGCTAAATCATGAGACAAATGAGGAAAAAGGAGAATAAAGAAGCATAGAATGAAGGCTGCTGTTATTACATAGAAGCATGTCATAAAAACCCTGTATGCTTTCTAGAAGAAAGCAGAATCTTACCTTTGAGAGAAGAGACACAGCTGACACAGTCCCAGGAGTCCCTGCGAACACTTGTTGGATGGATAGGAGCAGGAGGTCCTGTGGGAAGGAGGCCCCCCTTTCCTCCCTCCCTCAAGTCACGGGGTTTAGCGAGGCTCTGCTAATGAGGCTGGACACCATTGTGACACCCTGTGTGAGTTGTGTGGTGACACTGAGGCTTTACTTGGCCTTTGTGACCGAAAGAAAGAGGGCTGTGGAGTCCTCAGATCCCAAATAAATGAAACTTTTTTGTTGTTGTTTAACTTTTCTTCCTCCTCCTCCTCCTTTTCCTTCTCCTTCTTGTTCCTCTTCCCGCTTCTCCTCCCCTTTTCCTTTCTTCCTCTTCCTCCTCTGTTTTGGAGTCAGGGTCTTACCATGTAGCTCAGGCTGGCCCAGTGTACATAATCCTCCCACATCTACGTCCTGACAGTTTGGATCCTGGGTGTGTCCCACCATATCGATCTCCATCCTATGAATCAATTACAAATGACAAGACATGGAATGTGTTGTCATTACCGAATTTGTGATGCTAAACACTGGAAATGATTTAAATGCCAACCTGAAAGGATTGTCCTCTATTATCCAACTTTTTGTTCTACAGCACATTGTGGTTTATGTACTTGATAGAATATTATATACTTGGCATCTAAATACTTCTACCCATATTTAAACTTTCATAGCTACAGCAACATGTCCCTGCTTCACCATCTGTAGTGGTTTGAAAGAAAATGGTCCCCAAAGGGAGTGGTACAGTTAGGAGTTGTGGCTTTGTTGGAGTAGGTGTGACCTTGTTGGAGGAAGTGTATCACTGTGGAGGCAGGATTTGAGGTCTCATATGCTCAAGCCACTCTGACTGAATCAGACCACTTTCTATTGCCTATACATCAAGATATCTCAGCTCCTTCTCCAGCACATGCTTGCCTGCATGTCTGCCATGATAATGGACTGAACCTCTGAACTGTAAACCTCCCAACTCAATGTTTCCCTTGATAAGAGGTCACAGCCATTTTGGAGATGCTTCCCTCCTCCAGTGGAAACCTGTTATCTGATCAGTCAGTGGTCTGCCCATGGGGGATGGGTTAGTTAGTCACTCTCCTAGTCTAGGCTGGCTTTCCTGTGACGTCACCTCCTTGCTTTAGGGTTGGCTCTCATCTTTGCTTCTGAGAGACAATCTTTTATTTAGGCAGGACCTCAGTCTGATAGCCTATAAAATAAAAACTAGGTTTAAAGTTAACCATTTCTACATCCTATGTAAAGTCAGAATCATCAAAGCGCAGGAAGAAAATGTCCTTATTTACACAACTGGCCCTACGCTGCGAGTCTGTGTTTCTAACTTCTGGCCGATACCCACTCCATCCTCCTTGCCTCCATCAGCTGCTCAGCAGACTGTGGTATTTTACTCAATGGGCAACAGAAACTTCCCTTTGAGTTGAGTCTGTCATTGTGCTGAAAGTATTAAGTAGCTTAGTTTCCATTTTTTTTAAACCAAGGGAGATGGAGATATTAGTAAACCAGTCTCCAAAATTACGGTACTATCTTACATATAGTCATACATCAGCAGGGTCTGAGAATGCTGTCTGCTGACACCGGGTTGTTTTCCTAAAGGAATCTTGTTAATTTGATAGGCAAATGCTGTCGTTTTTCCCCTTGAAAACATTTATCTCTAATCACTAATACATGGAAATATTTTTACATTTATTATCATCTCTCTCTCTGTGTAATTCCCTTGTCCATTTCTCCTTTGCATGTTTAAATTGCCTATGTTGTAAAATGCAGATATTTCTTTCCAGTTTTTTTTGTTTGTCTTTCAATGTTGTTAGAATTTATTGATGTACGTAGTAAGATTTACTAATGTCAGATTTGGTAATCATTTCTGTTATGCCCTGGAAGGCCTTTCCTACCCCAGGGAGGAGCTTTGCTGGAGGTAAGGCCACCTGTGGGGAGACAAAGGGAGCGGGCAGGGAGGGGCTGAGGGAGCCTGCAGCTAATTCCAGAATCCTGACACCTTGGAATTGCACCTTCCACTCCTTCATTTTACAGATGAAGGAGCAGTGGTCCAGGGAGGATGAGAAACAAGATTGAAGCTGCAGATTACAAAGTCTCCTAACAACAGCACTGTCTGTGAGGGGATATATTGTATTTTTATAAAGAAACAATTAATTTAGTGGTGGCAAAAGGAAAAAAAAATCCCCTTCTATTCTTATGCTTGCGACAACACTGAAATAAGGAATTAAACATGCCCCTGAATGCTGGTTACATCTTTACACCCGGAATTGATGGCTCTAATTTCTTTTTATTGATTGTGTAGCATTTTATAAAAGCTCTATGGATGTCATGGTGCTTACCCAAAGCAAACTCACCGCAGCCACCAGCATCCATCTATAATTGTTAATGGCATCCACAAATTAGCTAGAGGCCCTTGCCACTGGGGACGAAGAATAGGCTGTATAGTATTCAAAATGTGGTACTGTTTATTGGCTCAAGGACAGAAGCAAATGCAAATAACTGAATATTCAGAAGGGGGGGGGCTTGCATTTGTGAGGCAGGATATAGTGTTGCCAAATTTAAGAAGTAAAAATATGGGCTATCTAGTTAAATTTGAGTTTCAGATAGTAACTAATTTTTTTTAATGTAATTATGTCCTATGCATCATTTGAGACATATTTGTATTAAAAATTATTCATTGATCTGAAATTCAAATTTAACAAGGCAATCTGTGTTTGATCTGGCAAACAAGCAAGAGAGACCGTTTGTAATCCATATGAAATACTAAATCCATTTATTGCTTCTATTGTACAAGGCTGTTCCTGTTTCACTCTGTGAATGAATGAGCAAGATACTTTCAAAGAAAAGTCCACCAAGACTCTACTGTAGACATGAAGTTACCAGCCCCACACAGCAGTGTTTTCTCAGGGGGCTGGGAGATCGCTCAGTGGGCAAGGACACTTCCTCTCCAAACATTAGGACCTGAATCTGAGTCCCCGGATCCATGGGAAAAGCTGTACGTGCCTTCGCGTGTCTGCAACCCAACACTGAGGTGCAGAGACAGCTTAATCCTTAGCGCTCGCTCCCTGGACAGCCGGCTAGCCTAAACCAGTCGGCTTCTGAGTCACTGATCCTGAGAGCCTTCTCAACGTAATACAGTGGAGAACGATAGAGGAATATATCTGGTGTTCTGCTCTGGCTTCTACATGGGTAGACATGGATGCAGGCAACTTCATGCTTATACACATGTACCACACGTCCACATACACCACGCACACACACAACACACTGCACATACACAACACACACACACATACACACACTGCACACTGATGGGGAACCTCCTTCAGCCAATGGCCTTTGAGAGGCTGGACCAGGTTGGGCGTGGCTTTCGGTACCAAAAAAGTCCGTGGGTCTGCCCGCCACACCTGGATATTGGATTCTGTTCCTGTTCCCTATTGTAATCTATGAGTTCCCCTTTAATAAAGAACCCCTTATTATACCCTATTCGGAGCTGGTGTGAGATTATTTGATTCGCGTTTCCCTTCTTCTGGTGCATTCATCTGGCGCTGGTGTGGGCCGCTCCTGGTTGGCCAGCCCCGTGGCCCACCTGCCACTGCCTAGGACCCCGACTTTCCCTGCTGCAGTCCACCGTTTTGCACATTGTGACTGACAGAAAGCTTTGGGTGTCTTTCTTATTCTGGCCACCAAAAAACTCTCCGTGTATGGAATCTCTTTAATTGTCCTTAATAACTGCTCTTAATTTGTTAGACAAAGCACATTTGTCAGTATCTAAGTAGACAACAATATATGATAATAAAACCGGAACTGTTCGTGATTGCTCACGTCTCTTCTCCACGTGGCTGCAACTGTAACACTTGCTGGCCAATAAAGATTATTGTACCTATTCACTGAAATTTCCTAAAGGAGAAAGTTTACACACACACAGCATACACACACACACACACACACACACACACACACACACACCACACATACACATGCTGCACACACACCACACACACACACAGACTACACACACAGACTGCACACACCACACACACACACCACATACACATAGCACACACACCATACCCACCCTGTCACCATACCTCCCCACACCACATTTCCCAACATCACACACCACACACACACACACACACACACACACACACACACACACACACACTGCAAACAGAAATATTTTATTAGTTTCTCAGTTTTGCTATAACAAAACAGCATAGCTGAGTGGATTGAGACCACAGATATTTATTGTTACAGTTTTGGAGTTTAGAAGTTGGAAATTAAGATGCCAGTAGCACCTGGCTCTTTCTGAAGCTGGGTATAGGACCCTCCCTTGTCTGCTCTTCCAGATCCTCTGGCCTGCAGACAGCCTTTCTTGTTTTGATTCAGGGCTTAGCGGTTCAGCGTCTGCCCCCGTCTTCACAGCTTTAAAGTTTCTTCTCTAAGGATGCCTGCCACATTAGGTTAGGACCCTTTCCCCATGACCCCAATTTCTCTTGATCCATCTTCAACAAATCCCTTCCCCAGAAGGTAACTTTCATGGGTGCCAGCAGTTACGATGTCAATGTATCTTTCTTGAGAGCACAAGTTAATGTAACAGATATGATTGCCTGATATCCTTAATTTTATATTGAAAACAGAGCAGTTTTTGCTGTAGTCATTTTGTTATTTTCCATTTACAAGTACAAATACTGTCGATTTGGCTCCCACTGGACTGTTCTCAGATGGATTTGTTTTCAAAAGAGCTAATAGAAATTATGTGTGGGATTCCTTAATGTAAGCTTACATGTTCACTCTGCAGCCACAACTTACAGTGAGAAGGATTCTCTGGGGACTACTGTTTATCAAGCAGGATTTATGTTTCCTAAGCAGAAGGCAGGTTGTTTTCTTCATCCTCACACCCGATACCCACTAGAGTCACAGCCCTTGGGAAGACCAGTCTCTTGCTTCAGGTCACAAGACACATAGAAGGTGAACTTTTGAAAAATGAAATAGCCTGTTTAAGGAGGGAGGGTATCAAAATTAAAATTAAAGTTTCTTTCTTTCTTTCTTTCTTTCTTTCTTTCTTCCTGTCTGTCTACCTGTCTACCTGTCTACCTGTCTACCTGTCTACCTACCTACCTACCTACCTACCTACCTAGCTTTCTATCTTCTACATCTCTAACCTATTATCTATCAATTTTCTTTCTTTTTTCCCTTTCTGTCTCTTCATATATTATCCATTCATCCTTCCTTAAAAAGATGATTTAACAGCATTAAAGAAAAACTTGGCCTTTTGCCCTAATCTCTGAAACTGCATACAAACCTGTTCATCTCTGCATACTGCAGTTACAATATAGGATTTGAGGTTAATTATTTATTTATGAAAGTAAAACATTTTTAGTAGTTTAAACACAAATTCCTTTGAAAAATAGAAGCCAGCCAACTTTAAAAAGATAGTTTTGACTTGGGCCTGTCAGGAAAAAAAAAAGATATAAAAAAAATTAGGAAATTGATGAGGTAAACCAGGATGACTTATCACGATGGAGGGCACTGCTGGTTAGGTCGGGCTGTGCTGGAATCCCCTATAATGTACCCTTAACCCACGCTTGTACATGCTTCCCCGAAGTTGTTTACAGATTCTCTTCTCAGGATTTTTTGAGTACAAATATTAAGTAGAAGTTGCTTCTTGAAGTAGGTTTGTTGTCAGTACTTTAGTGTCCCTAGGCGGTGGCTGTTGGTCGCTAGCAGGTCTTCTCTGAAAGCTATAGGCAGTAAACCCTGGCTCCGAAGGCCTTTTGGTTCTTGGACAGTTGCAAAGAGGGAGACCTTGGTTGAGAGGGGAACCAGCACATGATGGCAACCCTGCCATCTCTTCTGTCTCTGAAGTCAGCTCTGGTGCCTGCTGATTTGTTGCCTTCTTTGCAGCCTTGCTCTAAAGGGCTGCATCTGCCTTCCAGCTCGTCACGGAGGCTCTGTTATCCCAGGGGGAATATTATAAAGCCGCTCTTGCATACTTTAAAATGCAATCAACATAAACACCAAGGAATTCGTTTTTCGCCCTCAAGTCCTTGACTCTAGATTTGTGACTCTGGTTCCTTCTGCTCATGCACTGAGTGCCTTTTCCACTCTCGGGCTCATTTGCTGCTCTTTGTTTTGACAGTTGATTCTGTTTGCATTTTGTCTAGTCCATGTTCCTGTGCTGGCTGGGTCTGAGTTCATGAGACAGTCCCGCCCTGATGCTCGCCCAGTCTGCTGGAACCTTAACCCTCTTGCCACTCTTCTGGGCTGTTGTGAAATCTCCCTTTGTTTTATAGTGTTCTTAGACTTGAAATGGGCTATCTCTAACCCTAGACTCCCTGCCTCCTCCTTTCTGAAGGACCCTGATGGAGACAGCAATGTGTAGAAGGATTTGCTGTTTAATGAGTACATGAGTAAATGAAGGCACAATCCTCCTAGGGTTGGTAAGGTGGAAAACTCCAATGTTCTGGAATGCTTTCTGCCTGAGGTTACCCATGGTGGGAGGCTGAAGAGCCAGATGGGAAACTCCTCAGTCTGACTTCAGCATCCAGAGGAGAACAGCGGAGTGACAGCTGATTTGTGCAGTAGAAGGAATACGAATTTCTCTCCAACCAGGGACCTTCTCCACAGAGAAGAGAAAACACAGATAGTTTTAACCTTTATCATAGGTTCTGCTGTTACTGATTGTGTCTTAGAATGTGCCTGGGGACCTGGTGCATTGCTGCAGAGAATGGCTATTGCTTTGTGTGTGACCCAGGCAGTGTGTGAGACCCTTCACACCCTGAGAGCAGGGAGTGTAAAGGGTTCTGAGACCCCAAGAAGGGGAAAGTTCTGAGTGGAGAGCAGAGCTTGATTTATCAGACTTGTGTTGGTTATGGGACAAACGCAATGTTTGTCAATGGGCCTGATGATTTGTGGTTGAATATCAGGGTAAGCCCCGAACACCAGTGCTTTTTTCCATCTTCTCAAAGCCCCCCTTGTTGGAGGCCCCTTGAGATTCCTTAGTGCTTGAGATGCTCAGTGCAGAAATTCTCAATCCATTTTTGTTGTTGATTCTGTGCTACAAATCCCCTTCAGCCACTAGAATGGTTTTGAACACTTGAGATGAAATATATAGAATTATGAAGAAAATCAATTTTGTCAAAATCCAGTTATCACAACACAGTAAGCCTGATGGCTGCTGCAATTATGAAGAGGTGATGTGCACAATAATTCGGCAAGGAACCAGTAGCAATAGGCTGGGGATGGAAACAGCACAGTTCACAAATACCCAATCAGAGGCGAATTTATTATTGCCGCTAACGCTCTGGGCTTTGTAGCCGGCAGTTAAAAGGAAGCAAACATGCTGGATTTTGTGAAAGAAAGCCAGTATTTCCCCCTTGCAAGTCCACAGGGCCCTGCGAGGGGAACCTGTTTTTGTGGGTGCAAGCGTGAACTGGCTGCGGAGCAGGCACCGCAGCTCATCAGCCCCCCCCCCCCAGATGGTAGTGGGATCTATAAGGCAATTACTCTGTGACTGGTGCGCCTACGTTCATCACTTCACCTCTCAGCACCGCTTTCTCCTGTGTCACTGAATGAGATGTGCCGGCCTCATTCTTCTCCGAAGGTTAAATGTAGTGATCTATGTCAAATAAAATATGTCACATGCCTTCGGGTCCTGAGAAGGAAAGTCAATATTTAGTAGGTGTAATTTCATCTAGACAGATGTAGGGAAAATTAAATGGGAGAGATTAGTTTTCATTATTCATGATTTCTTTAATTTAGTTTTTTCCCTTTAATTCTCTTCCCAATAAATATTGCCTCATGATGATAATTTGTAGGGTTATAATAAAAATACCTAGATCAGTCCTGTTTCTTCCCTTAATATGATTTGGCTTATTAATAATCTCTTTGGGACTAGGGAGAGGGCTCAGCAGTTAAAAGCATGTGCTTGCTACTCTTGCAGAGGACCTGAGTTCAAATCCCAGCACCTGTGTCAGGCAGCTCACAGCTGCCTGTGACTCCAGCTCCAGGCCCTCGGGTGACTTTGGCCTCTTGAGGGTACCTGAACACACACGCATACCACACCCTACATAATTAACTAATAATATACACTTTAAAAATAATTGTTAGTTGAAGGACCGAAAGCTAAAAGTGAACAACTGAAAATAGGAAGTTGTTAATCCCCTGAAAACTCTCAGCTATTTCTGGGAGTGAAGAGATGAAAGCGATCCTGCTGCTCGTATCATGGACTCATGGAGAAACAGGTTCAGCGTGTGGTTTTCTAAAAGAATTTCCAACTTTTTTCAACCTGGCATATGTATGTATGTGTGACTGTGTATGTTTGTGTATGTATATGTGTGCTTGTCTATACGTATATGCATGTTTGTGTGTGTGTGTCTGTCTATGTGTATTTTGACCTTTGTCACAAACTGTGACAATTATAATGCTTCTGTAACAGGTGCCGTTTCATCCTTTCTTGGTCATGATTAGTGCTCCAGGCATGGCGCTTCCATTGTGTGGTCCTTGGGTCCATCACAGCCAACTGCTCTTCCCAGACACAGGGCTGAAACATCAGGAAGTAGTCCTGGCCAGTTGTGGTGAGTCATTGCTCAGGAGCGGGAACTGAAAGTGTGTTATCCGGGTTGGCCCACCTAACCATCTTTTAACACCCACTTTTGATGGAGGAAGGTCATTGGTTAAATAAAAAGAAACTGCTTGGCCCCCATTGGTTAGAAGATAGGTGGGAGGAGTAAACAGAACAGAATGCTGGGAGGAAGAGGAGGTGAGCTCAGACTCCACAGCTCTCCTCTCCCGGGCAGACGCACACGATGAAGCAAGCCGTCAGGTTAGACATGCTGAACCTTTCCCGGTAAGACCGGTGCTCACAAATTATTAGAGATGGGTTGATCGGGATGTGAGAATTAGCCTGTAAGGGCTAGAGCTAAAGGGCCAAGCAGTGTTTAAATGAATACAGTTTGTGTGTTGTTATTTCGGAGCATAAGCTAGCCATGTGGGCAGCTGGGGTGCTGGGGACGCAGCCCCGCCACTCTTATTACTACACACTTCCTTTGGTGTGTAGCTGGGCTGCCAACATTTCCAAGATCCACTTGCAGTAGGAAAGCTTCATGGTACTATTTGCAATAAAAAATAAATAGGGAAGACCACAGCTGATCAAAATGCATACATCAGCTGATTCTGCAGTGTCCAGCTCCAGCAGATACATCCATAGCATCACAACACTTGCCTCTAAGGCTCAGGGAGTATCCGGAAAGAAAGACAGCAAGAACCAGATGACCAGGAAGAGGACTGCAAGACTATGCATCCTGGAAATGATAGTGAAGCTACCACAGTAACTTAACAGTGTGGTTCCTCAAATGAACCGTGGCAATAGAAATAGACCTGCTAATGTGGAAGGGGAAATCTCTCGGGGCTCTGCCCCGAGACAGAGAACTCCAGACAGTAACTGTGAGGGAGGGAAAGTTAGTCTTCTTAGGGATGAGCCCCTAATTGCATATCCAACACCAAGTGGCCAGCCCTGAGATTACATACATACAAGCAACACTAAATGGACTAATCAGGTAGTGTGTATATATATATATATATATATATATATATATATATATATTTACATATACATGAGACCACTATTTTGAGATGGAGTCAGGGGACATGGGAAAGGTTAGAGGGAGGAGGGAGAAGGAAGAAAATGATGTATTATATTTTTAATTAAATTAAGATTAAATAAAAACAACTAAATTAAAAATATATTTTAAAAAAAGTGAATAGATACCTGCTAAGAGTTCTTACTACTGTGTATAGTGATGAGGCGAGCAGGCCTGCTTTTCATCCTGCCCGGCTCCGCATGGCTAACTTAGCCTCGGAAATAACAACACACGAACTGTATTCTTTTAAACACTGCTTGGCCCATTAGCTCTAGCCTCTTACTGGCTAATTCTCACCTCTTGATTAACCCTTTTCTAATAATCTGTGTAAGCCACGAGGTGGTGGCTTACCGGGAAAGATTCAGCATGTCTGACCTGGTGGCTGGCTCCATGGCGTCTGCCTCACTGCCTTCTTCCCAGCATTCTGTTCTGTCTTCCCAGCCTACCTATGTTCTAACCTATCAGGCCAAGCAGTTTTCTTTATTAATTAACCAATGAAAGCAACAGATAGATAGAAGACCCACCTACATCATACTGTGTGTGCATGTGTGTGTATGTGTGTGTGTGTGTAGTGTGTGTATGTGTATGTGTGTGTATGTGTTTAAATACTTTTGTTCAGTTTTAACAGGTCTTCTAGGTCTAGAAATTTGTCCCATTTAATTTAGATTTTTTTTCAAGTTATTGGAATGTAATTTTCAAAATAGTCTCTAATGGTCCTATGGATATCAGTGTTATCTAATTTGATCTCTCTGTCCCTCTCTACCCCCCTCTCCCTCTCTGTCTCTCTCTCTCCCCCTCTCCCTGTCTCCCTCTTTTCCTCTTAGTTTGGCTAAGGTTTTAACCTTTCAAAAACAAACTCTGTTTATTGATCATTCCTCCTGTTATTTTAGTTTCCATTTCAGCTCTGAAATTTATTATTTCTTTCCTTGTAAACTTTGGGCCTGGCTTATTCTTGGTTTTTATCCTCTAAGACTTTGAGGTATATATCTAGATTATTGATTTGATATTTATATATCAGTTTATTAAGGGGTGCCATGGGGGAAGGCAGACTCACGGAGCTGGGACCAAGGGAGCTGGGGACTGACCACACACTGCTTCATGCTACCTGACCTGGTCTACACAACCCAAGAGAGCCTGCATCCCGTCTCTCTATTCAAGAGATCACATCCACAGACGAGAAGCCACACCCTGTAGTAATAGGAGCGGCGGGGCTGCATCCCCTGCACCCCGGCTGCCTGCTAGCTTATGCCCCGAAATAATTACATGGACACTGTATTCTTTTAAACACTGCTTGGCCCATTAGCTCTAGTCCTTACTGGCTAATTCTGATATCCCGATCAACCCATCTCTAATAAACTGTGTAGCACCGGTCTTACCGGGAAAGATTCAGCATGTCTGACCTGGCGGCTTGCTCCATTGCGTCTGCTTCAGAGAGCAGAGCTATCATCGCGTCTGCCCGGGAGAGGCGAGCATGGCGTCTCTGAGCTTACTTCCTCTTCCTCCCAGCATTCTGTTATGTTTACTCCACCCACCTATGTTCTAACCTATAAGGTTAGAACAGTTTCTTTATTTAATTAACCAATGACCTTCCTCCATCAACACCCTAAGCCTAGCACCCCAAAGCTATTGATGGAATGAATTCCCACCACAAACAGCCACTTTTCCATGGACACGTGTACATATGTTTTCTACAAAAAACAAGACTGAAGGAGTTGGAGAGATGGCTCAGCAGGTCAGTAGCGTGTGCTACTCTTACTGAGGACCCAAGTTCAGTTCCCACATGACTGGGTGGCTCAGAAATGCCTGTGATTCCAACTCTCTTCTGGCCTCTTTGGGCAGTGCATCCATGAGCACATAATGTCCCCAGTCCCTGAATGTGTGCACATGAGCATGTGTGCATGCGTGTACACACACACATACACACAGTTAAAAATGTGTTTAAAAACTGAGACTGATCAGTCAGTATGTTTGTACTCAATATGCCATGACTATCTTTTCCTGCCAAAAGTTCTACAGTCACTCACTTACCTGGATGCATGACATTTAATAATTGGAAAAGTATCCCTCCCTCCCCTCCCCTCCCTACCTTCCTACCCCACCTCTCATCCATTCCTCTGAAAGGGTAAGGCCACCTGTGGATAGTCAGCAGAGCCTGGCACATGAAGTTGAGGTAGGACCAAGCTCCTCCCGCCCGCATCAAGCAAATTATCCCACCATGGGGAACGGACTCCAAAGAGCCAGCTCATGCACCAGGGATAGATCCTGGTCCTACTGCCAGGGGCCTCCATATTCAGTATTTTGAGTTACATGTAAAACTCAACATGTGTTAATTATAGTAATTATTTTTACCCGTTGAACAGAAATATGAAGTCGGTGGTTAGTTTTTCTGTTATTAATCTATTATTTTAGTTTCCTTTTTTTAACTCATCTCTTCACAAAAGGTGAAGACAGTGGTAATTTAAATTAGTGAGCCTTCAGTGCCTGGGGTTTGAGTTCTGCTGCCATGAAGAAAGCACAGAGGGTAAGGTTCAGCCCTCTTGTCTCTTTGGAGAGCTGGCGAGGGTGGCTTGTGGATAAGAGAACTATGGGTAGCTTCTGTATGCGTGCCCATCTTCGAACACCCCTGAGAGCAAGTGCCGGGCTGCTAGTGGCTCCTAGGGAGCCAATGTGCAGTGTAATTTCAGAGCAAGCGTTCTTTCTGTCACTGCCTCGTGAGTCTGGTGCATAAAGAATGATGTCACCTTCAGGGGTCACATTAATGAGCGATTTCTATATCAATAATAGATAGAACTCGCCAGTGCCAGCCTTCACATTTATAGGCAAATGGAGCACGAGTCCCTGGTGGTCACTGTTTTTTCTCTAGGATCGTCAGGGAAGAGTTTCGAGTTTTCCTTACTACGTGGCCAGAAGCCAGGGTGGGCTCCTTGTGGGCCACATCTGAGGGTAGAATTTGCCTGACTGTAGCGAGTGCCCAGATTTGGGTAAGAAGCAGAAGACCTTACATGTTTGAATCTTCAAAGAAGTTGTTAAAATACGCATCTGCGAGTCATGAGGATGTAACTAATAGTAATTGCACGCACACACACATATGCACACACACACACACACACACACAAACTCCCATGAACATGTACCCCCTTCTTTCCTGGAACTAGACAACACAAGACGTTATTCTGTTTGGCAACTTAACAGCTGGTTTTCTTTTACTCAAATATTTGACTATAATTTTCATGGTAGTTGAGGCATTATAACTTTGAAGGTCCTCTGAGGGTTTTGTCAGAGTGAAAGAAGGGAAGAAAGCTTTTCCTCAGAAGTAAACACTTCCGAATTTGACTGAGAGCGGCACGGATATGTCTGTAACAGCATCTTTCTCTTTTTGTCTTTAAAAGGCAAGGTTAACAATGATCTCTGCTTTGTTTATAAATTAGCTAGAGAAAATGCAAGGCTCTTGTTTCAGAAGTCTGCCCAAGGGATCAAAGAGAGATTTCGGTGCTTATCCAGCAAAGATGCTGTCCTTGTTACAGTTGATGTCGGTGCAGAAAGACCCTAGAAGGCTTCCGGCCTCCCTCACTTTCCAAGCTGAGACTGAGAATCGCCGTAGCCAATACCCACTCTGACCCAGCCTCCCCAGGTGATACGATGGAGAAAAACACACATTAAACTAAGATTCCTGGGAGTCTGCCGGTGCGATGAACAGGTATAGACCCCTCGGCAGGGTGCGGTGCAGTAATTAAGCCAGGAGGCGCGAAGCCGGTGGGACTGTGTGAGCATTTCTATGGCAGTATTTAGAGTTTGGTCTTTAAACCTGTCAAAATATGTGTCTGCTTCCTGTGGTGCTGATTAGTGTTTACGTTTTAATTCATCAACTAAGTACATTTCTACTTACCTTACAAAAGAGTAGATTCCTAGGAGGTGGGGAAGAATGGTGGTAGCTACATCAAATCTCAGTAGTTAGTATGTTGAATTTGACTGTGAAGTTAACGTCTTCCCAGAGATGGAGTCGGATTGTGATTTGTGCTCGTTCCTGTGTGACATTCGATGGAGTTTTCACGAGCAAAGTTCAGTGGTTCAGTTTAAAGGGATCCTTCATGCTTGCTTCTGTGAGTCTCAGAGAAGGCCATGTCCCTTCCGTGAGCTGTCGCTCTGACAGTAGCATGTGTCAGTGAGGTCCTGAGGAGGTCAAGAGGTGCCTCAAGGGAGGCCTATGCAGATACACTGCTAACTCTGTCATCGCACCCCCGTATTTACCCAGTGTGACTCCCCATACTCTTGCTCCCCCCTTGGGTTTTTCATTTCTGTTTCATGCCTATGCCATGTTCCTACTGTGACCGATTACTAACCCCACTGAGACTCTGTTCTCTTCTGCAGCTTCAAAGGAAGCCTTATTTCTCTGTTCTCTTCAATGGTAAGCCGCTGCGTTTATTCGTTATTGATTATGGAGATTTGGCGTGAGCCCCAGAGCGTGCAAAAACAAAACAGAAATGTTCTCCCGTTCACTGTTTTGGAGCTGGTGCCACAGTTTGGCCTTGGCTGGCCTCAGATGCATAAGCTCAGGTGATCCCCTTGCCTCAGCCCGCTAGGATTCAGGCTGCAGGTGTGTGTCTCATACTCGGGCTCTTCAGCGCTAGTGACCAGTGTAGCGTTGTGCCAGACACATGGTCGCTGCTGAGAAAGGTTTGTTAAGCCATTCAGAATATTCCTGAGCTTTGTGTAGCACTTACGGTGTGCTGGGTACTTAAGTGTGCATGTATACTTAGTACAGCAGACTCAGTTAACTAAAGAAAAAGGTAAGAAATTTATCTCTCAGTGCCCAGACATTATTCTGATCTGGACATTCACACTCATTTTTGAAGTACAAAAACATAAATGTAGCTTCCTATTGTTGAAAATTTTTCATCGATACATGTTTAGCAATCTAAAGATACAAGGGAACAAAGACATTTCCTTCTCTCTTTTTCTTGTATTTGATATTTGGAATTTTTATTACAACCTGAAGTCATTGAATGGTAATGGTGTTTTGTTATTCAGTTTTGGAAATGGATTTTATGGTTTTACAAACAAAAATATTCACGATATTTCCTGGCAGAAAAGTTTGTGATGTGCCATATGATATACTCCCTGAGAACTCTTCCAGGCAGAAAAGGACCATTAGAATATTGTACAAAGAACTGGAGAGAGAGCCATGGAAACTCCAATGGGAGAGGTGGCTCCCACACACTGGACCTTTAGGACCACGATAAACTGCTGGCACCTGAGGGAACCACCAGGAAAAACACCCTCTTCTATCCTCATGCCAGAACTCCACGATCACCGAGGCTGTCAAGATCAAGGGCTCCCATCCTCCCCTCCTTCCCAGTACCACATGCAATCTGCTACAGCCAGAGGGATCCGAGAACTCCATCTTTTCACTTCTGTGTAACTGGACCAGTGTAGTCCATAAGCTGGTTCTGATCCCAGCCTGGTCAGGAGAGGAGCTGTTCTTTGCAGTGGGCATTGGTTCATGCAGACTCAGAACTGGTCAGAGGTCGGGAGGCATAAAGGAAGATGGAGCAGAAGGAATGTAAGAGTCAGGGTGGGGAGGGGCTCCGCACGGCTGTCCTCTGGTGCTAACATGGCTGTCTGCGCTCATCAATTCATGGCAGCTGTGCTCCCTGCACGCGAACAAGTCAATCCACTTTCCGGTATCGATGAGGGAAGGGCTCACAAAGGCTCGCCCATCGTTGAGGGGATATTGGCAATCAGTGTCTGCCAGGAGAGGGACAGTCATTATTCTTTGGGTGCGTGGCCCCTGGTAGATGGGCTATGATCCATGTGTATGTGGGCAGCACTAATCCAGTTCAGTAGATATGTATATATTTTAAGCAGATAAGTTTTTAAAATGTCTGCAGGAGGATGCAAGGGGGTATGTGTTCTGGGGGAGTTGGAAATGAGGCATGGATCTGATCAAATACATTGTACCCATGTAGGAAATCCCCAGAGAATAAATACAAAGTATTATATAAGAGTATATTTGGACACATTTGTGAGACCCAGGACAGCCGGTTTTACATCTTTATCCTACTTCAGGAACTTTAGGATCTGGATAAATGTTGGCTGAGTTCTATAAAAGTGCTTTACAAAAAGAAGGAAAAGCTATCTGTCGTCTCCAGGAACACATCCACTTGCGGTCCAGGCTTATTTCATTGCGGGTATTTCCCCCTCAAGGATAGCTGGCTCGTTCTCCCATTAGCATAGGCCTCATAGCCATCATCTCAATTCGTTTTCCAAAATGGAAATACTTTTTAAAACCTCCTTTCCCGTTACAATAGTAAAGATAGCAGCACACTCAGCCCTTTCGAAGTTCATTAAATACATAATGAAAATTCTTTATATGTTTTTACTTCCTAGAAATTAATGTGCTTAACTCTTTTGTCCATCTCTCCAAATACCTTCTTCCATTCGGGTCAGTCAGCATAGCCATAGCTTATTCTGTGGTTTCTCATTATTACTGGACATTTAAGAGCTTTCTTCCAGTTTGCTGTTACAAATCACACTCCAGTGAGTATCATCCCACATAAGCTTTGCCTAGATGCACGTCTTGAGAAGCCTCTGGGAGCGGGGCCGCTGGCTCAAAGGCTATGAATGAAGTCAAAGCATTTTAGAATGTTTAAACCGCCTTTGGTTTTCAGCAGCGCATGTGAACGTGCCCAGCTCATGACGCTTGGTCTGTGATGTCAGCATCCAGCACTTGCCAGACCCCTCACCATGGTTGTACTGTAGTTACTGTGCTTTGGAGCCTGTTCCAATGTTTGTGGGTTGTATTTCCTCTGGCGGATTAGGCTGTAATATCGTAATTGCTAACAATTAGCATAACTGATATAACACCCCGATTGTATGTACAAACACTGTGAGTTATGGGGTACTCATTCATCTGCTATATCAGTAAATTTTAAGTTTGTAAATTTAAATTTTTTTGTTTAAATTTGGAGAAATTTCCAACTTATAATAAACTGTTACTGTTTTATTTTATTGATTTTTTTTTTTAGTTTAGTGACTCCTCCTTCCCGTAAAGGCTTTATAGTTTTCTGATATAATGGGTTTGCATGTGTGCACAGGGGCAGGTGCATGTGTACGTGTGTGCATATGTGTGTGTGCACATGGATAGGTGCATGTGTGTGTGTGCACAGGGGCAGGTGCATGTGTACGTGTGTGCATATGTGTGTGTGCACATGGATAGGTGCATGTGTGTGTGTGTGCATATGTGTGTGCACAGGGGCAGGTGCATGTGTACGTGTGTGCATATATGTGTGTGCACATGGATAGGTGCATGTGTGTGTGTGCACAGGGGCATGTACATGTGTACGTGTGTGCATATGTGTGTGTGCACATGGATAGGTGCATGTGTGTGTGTGCACAGGGGCAGGTGCATGTGTACGTGTGTGCATATGTGTGTGTGCACATGGATAGGGGCATGTGTGTGTGTGCACAGGGGCAGGTGCATGTGTACGTGTGTGCACAGGGGCATGTACATGTGTACGTGTGTGCATATATGTGTGTGCACATGGATAGGTGCATGTGTGTGTGTGTGCACAGGGGCAGGTGCATGTGTACGTGTGTGCATATGTGTGTGTGCACATGGATAGGTGCATGTGTGTGTGTGCACAGGGGCAGGTGCATGTGTACGTGTGTGCATATGTGTGTGTGCACATGGATAGGTGCATGTGTGTGTGTGCACATGGATAGGTGCATGTGTGTGTGTGCACAGGGGTAGGTGCATGTGTACGTGTGTGCACAGGGGCATGTACATGTGTACGTGTGTGCATATATGTGTGTGCACATGGATAGGTGCATGTGTGTGTGTGCACAGGGGCAGGTGCATGTGTACATGTGTGCATATGTGTGTGTGCACATGGATAGGTGCATGTGTGTGTGTGCACAGGGGCAGGTGCATGTGTACGTGTGTGCACATGTGTGCAGAGGCCAAAAGACAACCTTGAATATTATCCCTCAGGCACTATCAAGTTTTTGTTGAGATGGTTTTTCTCATTGGCCTCTCATTTGCCAAAAGTGCCAGGTGCATCTTGTCTCTACTTTCTGGGTTCTGAGATTGCATATTCAGCTTTAAACAGTGTTTTAAAAATACTTTTATTCTCTGAAAATTTCATATACGCATAAAATGTATTTTGATCATATCCACCCCACTCCTCCTAACTCCTCCCAGATCCATCCCTTACCCCACCTTAAAAAATAATCAAAATTCACCAGTGAAATTCACACTGCTCATTACTCACACACAAATACAAAATATTAAATTAAAAAAGGACTTGTATGTATTTATGAACACTATGACAGTGCCTTTTTTTTTTTTTGCCTTGGTTCAGGATCTTTGGTTCAGATCCTAGTAAACATTCCTTAGCCAGGGGCAGGAGCTTGTGAGCAACTTCCCACCTCCTTCTGGAACTTTGATTGGCTTGGTCTTGTGCAGGTCTTGTTCAGGCAGCTGTAACTGCTGTGAGTTCGAGTGCAGCAGCCTGTCATGTCCAGGAGACAGCTTCCCTGCAGTCTGAGAAGGTCCCTGAGCCGTGGTGTAGTGCCTGCGACGTAGGTGTCTGTAGTAATATGGGCGGCGGGGCTGCGTCCCCAGCACCCCGGCTGCCCACATGGCTAGCTTATGCTCCGAAATAACAACACACAAATTGTATTCATTTAAACACTGCTTGGCCCTTTAGCTCTAGCCCTTACAGGCTAATTCTCACATCCCGATCAACCCATCTCTAATAATCTGTGAGCACCGGTCTTACCAGGAAAGATTCTAGGTCCTTCCTGGGTCGGAGCTGAATCGCGTCTGCCCGGGAGAGCGGAGCATGGTGTCTCTTTGAGACGTCTGCTCCCAAGAGGAAAGCTGTGGAGTCTGAGCTCACTTCCTCTTCCTCCCAGCGTTCTGTTCTGTTTACTCCTCCCACCTATCTTCTAACCAATGAGGGCCAAGCAGTTTCTTTTTATTTAACCAATGACCTTCCTCCATTAGGTGTCCCATTTGCGACTGAGCGCAAACACTTATTCTCTGCAACTTTGGTCAGCTGTGAGTTCTTTTGTTAACTGTCATCTGCTGGATGAGAAGCTTTTCAGATGAGGCCTGGGAGAGAACTAATCTACAGCAGAGATGAGTATTTAGAGAACAATTTGAGTCTATGTTTATTGAGCAAAGTAACAGTAGCATATTTACCCTGGGGTCTATGAACTCCCCAACCATGGTCTCTTGGCCAGATTTATAGCACCAGACACATGTTTCCTCCTGTAGAGTGAGTCTTAAATATAAGCAGAAGGTGATTTGTTATCACCATAACATTCACGCGACTTCCATGGGCATATCTTGCCATGCTCCGTGTGTGTGTGTGTGTGTGTGTGTGTGTGTGTGTGTGTGTGTGTGCATGTGTGCGTGTGCCTGGGCATGTATATGTGTGGGATGGGGTGATTACAGAGGCCAGAGGACAACTTTTGGGAATTGTTTCTCTCCTCTACTGTGTGTTTTTCAGGTATTGGACCTAGGTTATTAGGCTTGGGGGCAGGGACTTCACATTTTCTTTTTATTCCTTGGGAATGTCATAAATTCATACAATGTATTTTGATCCTGTTCACCCTCTCCTTCCCAACTCCTTCTCTCCCAGATTCCTCATTCCTCCCTCTCTCTTTCACCCACCATGTCCTCATTCCTCCCTCTCTCTTTCCCCCACCATGTTCAGTATGTGCTAGTTAGATGATCATAGGTATGGGGTCACCCACTGGAGCATGGTTGCCCTACCCTTAAAGAATACTGATTTTTTTAAAAAAAAGTTATATGGAATCCTACTATTATAGAAGCTTCATAAGGCACATATATGTATATAAAAAAGGTTTTATGGCGTTACTATACACCCAAGAGAAATATCCCAAAGAGACACACTAAGCTAGCAAATACAAACCCAAGGACAGGGACTGGGCTACCTCTCTGCTAGGGATTTAACTTAGGGCTTTATAAATTCCAGGCAAAAGCCTTACCACTCAGGTATGCCTCCAGTGCAGTGGCTCTCAACCGGTGGTGACAACCCCTTTGGGGGGGACGTCAAACAATTCTTTCTCAGGGGTTACCTAGGACCATTGGAAAACACAGATATTTACATTATAATTCATAACAGTAGCAAAATTACAGTTATGATGTAGCAAGAACAATAGTGTTAGGCTGGAGGCCACCACAGCATGAGTAGTAGAGGATCGAAGTGTTAGGAAGCTGGAAACTACCGCTCCAGTCTATCCTGGTTTAACCCTACTTGCGAACCCTATGTGAGATTTTGTTGAATTATATTTACCAATATGCTGTTCGCAGTTTAGTTGTTTATTCCCAGATCAGGTTTTCCTGTAGATTTTCCTGCACTGCCCTCTCTTCTCTGGGTCCAGGTCTTCCCTCCCTTTCTCACTTTTTTGGTGCTATCTTTGTTAATTTTTCATATTTGGGCTGTATTTGCTTTCCTAGAGTTAATTAGGCTGTTTCCATTGCTGTGCTCTGGCGCTGAGTCCGCTTACTCAATATGAGATCGACTATGTGTAAGAATTCACTTGTAAAATGTTGGCAGAGAACACAGGCATTGTAGTAAACAAGACAAGTGGAAGAAGAAACACAGCATGGACTTTTTTCTTTTTACTCTCTGCCAATGCCTGATCTCCTCTGTAAGTTAATTTCCCTCCTCAAGTGAATAATAACAAGGACCTTTGTATCTTTGAGATTAATCAGTATCTTAAACTGGAATTGTCCTGGTTCAATAATTACATTTGCAGTCCATCAGTTCGGATTTGATGGTCTGTTGACATTAGTGGTTCCTGAAAAGCCTGGTGATTTATTATCATGTTCCTCTTCTGCCCAAGTGACAAATCCCCTTATTTCTCTCTTTGTTGGCATCTCGTTAGGCGTGTTTCATTGTGACAGAGGCATAATGTCTTCCTCCGCTGGAGAAAGCACGGAGTGGCGCCACAGAGAACACAGCGCTAATTTGAAGACAGATAGGTCTGACTTTTCCAGCCAATTACGCTACGTATTAACTGTCCAAACTTCCAAGTCTTCATTTCCTCATCTGTAGAGTGGGACTGGGGATAATGCTTCAGCTATTGGCTCTGTGGGTAAATGAAATGAGGACGTTCTCTTAAAATGCTGAGTATAGATTCTAGTACACAATAATGAATAAACAATAACCTAAAAATAAAGAGTCATTGCCTCTTTATTATATCAGTGGTGTCACAATATAGTTAGATATGTTACAGGTCAACATTTATTCAAATGTTAATCATTTAGCCAACTAGTCAACAATAACATGTTTCCATGAATTTCGACACATGCATTCACAATGGAAATAGCATAAAGGCATGGGATAGCCCCAAAAGTTACTGATGAAGGAGGGTTCAGAGGTCTCCCAAACACAGGCTGTTGCTATTACCCTTGATTACCTCCCCCCCCAATTACATCATAAGACACTATTGTTGAAGATACCGCATGCTTTGGCTGAAGGACATAGAGAAACCAGTCTCAAGCTGACCAGGAACATCTTTCCCCCTGGCTGGCTTTCACAGTTCTCGAAGGTGTTTCTGCAGGCTGCTGAGGGAGAGAAGACATCAGTGATCTTATCCAGTAATAGATCCTGTATGCTGTGAAAATGACGCGCTGGGACAGGTCCTGCTGTAATAGTGGCATTACTGTTACGGGGTGACTAACTGCTTTCTGATTGGATTTGAGTCCTGCTCCACAGAGGGAAGTTCATGCCCGATACTGTAATCCTCGTCAAAAACCCATGCCTGGGAAGCCATTGTAATTTTTGCTAAAAGGTCATGCACTGTTCTTAGCCTTGGTTAGAGAAACTTCTTTAACCAATGAATAGTAGTCAACGTAGAGACTCCTAATTGGTTGAAGCTCTGAGAAAAGATGGAGTACACAGCCCTAAGTGGAACGTTCTTATCACCTTCATCCAGGCTCAGGGAATGCTGCAGAAGGGGAGGCAGAGAGAACATGAGAGCTGGAAGATGAGGAAGAGTGAAGAAAATGGCAGTCTTCTGGAAATGACATGGCAACTGTTGGGAGCAGTGAACCCCCAGATCCTGAATTTCTTGTAAACAACTTGTTTTCCCCTGATCTGAGTGCCTGCAGCTGCTCTGAGCACGAGACCCTCAGGAGTTCCTGATGGCAGGGGAATGGTTTCTGGTGCGTTTGGCTGGGGCGTGGCAATCCCTACATAACAATATCCCTGAACACAATAAAGGGGCATTCTTGGGGCATTCCTGTTTCGAGGATGATCCTTGTCTCTGTCTGTGCTATCTGTGAGTCTTTGTGTGTTTCAGTCTCCAGCCCCTTGCCTGGTTCACGAATCATATGGTGGTGCACAGAGCGCAAACGGGAGTCATGCACTGCAGGCAACACTGCCTGGATTTAGTGGGTTATCAAAAATAAGAAAAACAACTTATGAAATTAGGATGGGGTATATTGGGGGATATGGGAGAGTTGGAGGAGAGAAATAGGTAGTGAATAGGGTCATATTTTACTGTATGTATGCATGAGATTATCAAAAAAGAAAAATTATAAAAAGATAGCAGTGTATCTCTGTCCTCTTGAATAATCTGAAGGTATTCCTTCTTGTCCTCCCAGGTGCTTTCCTAGGTAACTGTAGGTCTGATTTCTGTCATCGGAGATCAGATTTGTCTTTCCTACATTTTATATGAATGGGATAATGGAATAGGCAGCTTTTGGTGTGGATTTCTTGCCCTAAATGTAGTGTTTCAGTCTGGTTTTTTGTGTGTGTAGACGCATAGGTTTTTTATCTCTCTGTCTCTGTCTCTCTCTGTCTCTGTCTCTCTCTGTATGTAGCTTATGTGTATTTGTAAGCATACATGTATGTGCAGGTGCTGGTGGGTATGAATGTGTTATTTTGGTGTGGAGGTCGGAGGTTGACAGAAGTCCTCCATTATTGCTTTTCACCTCATCTTCTGAGATGATCTCTGAATGGCAAGCTTGTTGATTGGCTAGCCTGGCTGCTAGTCACCTCCAGAAGTCTACTAGCTCCACCTTCACAGCTCTGAGGTTAGGGTATGTGATCATACCTGGCTTTTATGTGGGTGCCAGAGATTGGGACTCAAGCTCATGCTGGCACAGCTGGCTTTACTGACTGAGCCACTGCCTCCATAGACTGGACCATAGTTTAAAAAAAAAATTGAAGTCTTAAAGTTCTTGTCAAATAGATCTTTCACTTCCTTGGTTAGTGTAACCCCAAGATACTTTATGCTATTTGTGGCTATTGTGAAAGGTGAAGTTTCTCTGATTTCCCTCTCTGCTTCTCTATCCTTTGTGTATAGAGGGGCTACTGATTTTTTTTGAGTTGATCTTGTATTCTATCACATCACTGAAGGTATTTATCAGCTGTAGGAGTTCTTTGGAAGAGTTTTTGGGGTTACTGATCTACACAATCATATCATCTGCAAATAACAAAAGTTTGACATCTTCCTTTGCGATTCAAATCCCCTTGGTCTCCTTATGTTGTCTTATTGCTATTGCTAGAACTTCAAGAACTATGTTGAAGAGATATGGTGAGAGTGGACAGCCTTGTCTTGTTCCTGATTTTAGTGGAATGGCTTTGAGTTTCTCTCCATTTAATTTGATATTAGCTGTTGGTTTGCTGTATATTGCTTTTATTATATTTAGATAGGATCCTTGTATCCCTAACCTGTCCAAGATCTTTATCATAAAGGGGTGTTGAATTTTGTCAAATGCTTTTTCGAAACAGAAAACCACACCAGGAACAGAAAAGTCTCTGCTTCTCCTCAGCTGCCTCTCCATCACCTCTTTATCTGTCCTGGTGGCGTTGGTGGCGTCCATGTGTCATATAGTATATCCCTTTGTCCCATCAGCTTGACTGGCACATGCTCATTGCCATGAGTCACCGGTCTGGTTCAAGGCCTGTGGGCTTTGGTACACCATCCTTTTTGAATCCGCACCAGAGCTCCTCTGGGATGTCCTGCGGCTTCCCAGAGTCTTGGAGATCTTGCAGGAATAGTTCCACAGGACCAATCCCTTCAGGAGCTCCAGCAGGACCCAGAGTGGATACTAGGGTAGGTAACCAAGGTCTCGTTCTGGACCTGGGTGTTAGCCAGGCAGGTCAGATTGAGCCCCTGGGGCCACCAGCCTCAGGTGCAGTGGTGGAATCAGCTCCCCTACATGCAGGCCCTCAGGGTAGGTTCATCTTTGCCAGTAGTGAGGTCACTCAGATCTGGATGCATCCAGGTCTGGCCACCAACCTGGACTCACCAACCTGGGTTTCTTCATGATGCTCAGCCGGAGCCACGTATGTCATTCCAGACTCTGGCCACTTCAGTGCCGTGGAGAAATCCAATTTTCGTTACTAAAGTGGAAGGAGACATAATTGTTTTTTATTTTAGAAGAATGATAACAACTGTAGTTTGTAAACAGAGACTGCTTGTTTGTTTCCTGGTTGCCCAGACCTGAATAATCACACAGAAACCATATTAATTACAACACTGTTCAACCGATGACTCAGGCATATATCTAGCTAGCCCTTACATCTTGAATTAACCCATTTCTATTAATCTGTGTATCACCAAGAGGCTGTGACTTACTGGAAAGGTTCCTGGTCCTTCTCCGCCGGCAGCTACAGGGCATCTCTTTGATTCCACCTACTCTCCCTCTGTATCTCTTCCAACCTGGCTATATTTTGCCCTGCTATAGGTCAAAGCAGCTTTTTTTTAAATTAACCAGTGGTAATAAAACATATTCATAGCATACACAGGGACTCCCACATCAATAGTTTTTGAAAAATACCAGTTGGAGCCTTGTTTTAGACCTGGTTTGCTAATGTATTTGCTAAGGTGACCATACTGTATTGTTTCTTATCTATTAATACAGTGAATTGCATTGATTGATTTTTTTCATATTCAACCTTTTATTTATAAAACAAACCCAGTTGGTGCATGACATTTTATTTTAGTTTTACATATTGCAGGGTTTAATTCTGCCTAAAACAACCGCTTGTTCATTGGGTGGAGGTCACACACGCTTGCTTGAAGTGTTAGTTGTGCTGAAATCGAGTGTGAGGTAGGCAGAATAGAGCCTTCTCTACAGATGAGATTGGAGCCATAGGGCAGTGGGTAATTTGTTCTATCGCCAGAGTGTTGAGTGTCACTAAACCCTAGCTTCCTGTTTTATTTTAGGACATTTTTTATAAGTGTGGGAAGTTCATACTGAATGTATAATGTCAGGAGAATTTTCCTCCCCTGTCAGTTGCCGCTGTCAGTTGATATTGCCGCTTTTGTGCCGTGAAAGCTTTATAAATGGACTTCAATTACTCTGCCTTCCTTGAGAGTTGACAAATCCAATAGCTCAGATATTTTATGTGAGATCTACAATCTAACATCAAGGCCTTTCTTCCCAACAGAATTTAAGTAATGAAAACAAAACAGGGGCAGGGGGGAATGAAAATGTGCTGAGCCAGGTCCTTTGGAGTAAATCAGTTTTGAGCGACGATCCAAGGGTTATGCTGATGGCACCACTGAGGATCGCTCCGCGTTATGTTACCTGCTGCGTAACTGTAAAGTGGCCTTTATGATTGCCATTTGATTTCTTGCAGTAGAATTTCTCTCAGGTTGTGGTAAATGATAAAGTTCTAGCTGCAGACTCCAGGATAAATGTGTCAGGAACAGCTATCAATATAGAGAGCAATATCAGCATCTCAGTGTGGCTTGCCTGCCCAGAGTCCTGATACCTAGTGGAGGGGAGGCAGGATGGCTGTGACTTTGAGGTGTGGCATGCCTGCCTAGATTCCTGGCATCCTCCCTGGATGTGAGGCCTGACACATAGGAAGAGATACTTGTCTACTACTGTACCTGTGCTCAATAGCTCATAGTTGGGGGTGGGGAGATATGGCTATTTTATTGGTAATTGGATAAAATGTGCCTGTAAAATGACCTTCTAAATATTTCTATTCCTGCTCATAAGTTAGTGCTCTGTCAGCTTTGGTAGGGAACGCTACAGTGGGCAGTGTTCATTGCAGAGAGCATGACTGGTGCAAACGCTGAGATAAGTGACCCTTGAATGTCCAGCCCTAACCGGGACATCTCTACCATCCCCTCCGAAGCTCAGGGAACATGACAGGGGAGACAGTGTAAAGAACGGAAAAGCCAGAGGAAAGGGTAAGGTCGCAGACCTCTGTCTTCTAGGCTTGGCATAGCAATGATGTTCTTGGCTAAGGTAGGGCTGCAGACCTCTGTCTTCTAGGCACGGCATAGCTGTGATGTTCTTGGCTAAGGTAGGGCTGCAGACCTCTGTCTTCTAGGCACGACGTGGCCATGACATTCTTGGCTAACAGTACTCCATTACTGACGCAGGGAGAGGATCACAAGGTCCCACCTTTCCCTGAGATTTTTATTGGCCGCTAATGACTACTGTGGGAGAGGCTTAGGAAGCCCCATCCTTCCCCGAAGAGCCATCTGTAAGCAGTTAGTGGTTGCTGGGGAAGGGAAGACATTTTACCTAGTGGTTTAACTACTGATAAGGTGCCTATACTCCTGTAAATAACCCTATACCCATACTTCTCTAAGCAGCCCTAGTTAAGGTCATCGGGTTAAAAAAAAAAAAGATATAGAAGTCGGTGGGAAGAGAAATGGAGTCAGAATGAGTGTCAGGCGACAAGAGAGGACGGTGGAGGGCGATGTGTCAAAATATGTATATACATGAAAGTTTCATCTGAGAGCTGTTACCATATATAATTGCTGTTTGCTGATAAAAACTTAGAAAGGACAAAGAGAGAGAATAAAAATTAACCTAAACAAACAGGTAGAATAAGTTATGCTATGTTGTTGGGCATAGTAAACATCTTTCATCTGAGGTAGGGCCTCACTGTGTAGGCCAAGCTGGCCTCGAGCTCACAATCCTTGCCTCAGTTTCCATTGTGTTGATATTATGGATATGTGACACTCACCTGCCTTAAATCTCCTTTGACTTACGATATCTTCAGCGAGCATCTAATCACTGACGGGTGGGTCCCCGTCCAAACCATTGAAATCAGCATTTGTGAGGTCTGGGCCCGGACCAAGATGTTGATTAACTATTCTTTGAGATGATTTAATATTCTGTCAGGGATGAGAAACACTCATGGGGACTTTGATTTTGTTGTTCACTCTGGCAATAGTTCTGGAGCTTTACATTTTTATAGAAGAAAAAGGAAAAGAATCTCATTTAGTTAAGCTCATAAATCACAAGTATATATCTTGATAAATGATATCATGTGAACATAGTCAGATACCAACACCTGGGTGAAGACAACATTCCCTCATGGTATTGAACACCCTCCCAATAACTACCCTCACATTCTTTCTGGCCACAACTGCTCCAACTTCTAATGCTGCTGATCTGCTTTCTAGGACCTTGTGTTGCAAACGTGGACTCATCTTGTTTCCCTGACACTCAGATCACCAGAGAGCAAAGTACAGGCTATTAGGCCAAACCTCATCCTGGAACTAGGAAAAGTTTCTACATTTTAGAATGTAAAAGTTTAAATAAAATAATCAAAAATCCTGTTAACTTTTCTGTTTGAACACTTCAAATGAAGAGGTTTGACCTTTAGTGTGTCCGTGTGGTGTAAATGTTCACAGGCGTGTGTGGATGTGTGTACCTGTGTGGATATGTGTACCTGTGTACATGCTCATATGTGCACATAGGGAGTTCCCCTCTTTTGTTCTCCATCGTATGTTTTTGTGACGGGATCTGTTCCTGATTTGAAGCTTGCTAGAAGTGGGGACCAGTGAGCTCCCAGGATCAGTCTGCCTCTGTGGGTGAATGCTGGCTATCCGTGGGTTTGCACAGCCTCTGGGGAATCCAAATTCCATTGCTCTTGCTTGCATTGCAAATGCTCTTCTTTAGTGAGCACTGAGTACATCCCCAGCCCTGGGTAAGCCGCTTCCTGACTGGCAAAGCCTGAAATGCCTTTTGTCTGGTCCTTCACTGACTCTTTGTTTAGAAGATAATTGCAGTGCCGCACAGCTTCCTTTCCAGCGAGGCTGTGAGGTTAGCATCCTCCCGTGCAGCACGCGTGTATTTTCAAGGGCCTACTTATTTCCTCCTGGAGAGATCCTGTAAGCATTTGATAACTATTCATGACTATTCATGTGAAATGCGGCAGAAGACTTTATTGCCACATCTCAGGGAAGCCTGGGTCTTGTTGGAAAAAAATAAACTTTCCAAATTACGTATGCTATCCGTTATCAACTTAATCCTCCCAACTTCCCCGCAAGGTGTTGTTACCTTCCTTCTGCAGATGAAACCAATATAGGACACAGAGTCTTTCCACAGAGAACTTGCCTTGGGTTCCCTGACACGTGATTCCTGGATTCCTGGATGAGGGAGCCAAACAGGTGTAGGCAGAAACAGAGGCAATCTCCGCGTTGAATAATGAGCCAGCAGCGCGTTAGTACCAGAATGGTGGATTCATCTATAAGTAGGAAGCCTTTTTTTTTCTTGGAATGTGCAAGCGAATTAAAAACCATCCTTTATGCACAGCAGGATTTCAGGAGCACATGCTCACACTGCTGCTCGCTGCTCATGTTCAATTTGTTCTGCAGGCTGTGGCCGCAAGTCACGCACCGTATGAAGACAGAATACGAAAGTACCCGAATGCCTGCATTCTCTGCTGCTCCGATGTGTGATTTAAAGATTTGAGGAGCAGGAAGCATCTTTCCATTCCCCAGTCCCTTCTGCCTTCTCACCGATGCTGGAAAAACGTTGAACGAGGTACCAAGGCTTCCATTCACTAACTGAAGAGCTGCTTCCCTGCAGGAAGTCCCGCAAGCTTTCTCCCTGGGCGGTATGTCTTAATCGTGGCACTTATGACATCTTACAGACAGGAGCTGAGTTGTATTTCTGTGTCTCCACATCTGCACAATGACAGGCTCAAAGCAAGCCACTCACTAGGCATCTGTTAAGTGAATGAAAATGTACATTTTTATTAGTGGCCGTTTGAGTAACGGTTTCCTCAAGATTGAAATGTCCCTCCCTGCAGGGAAGCTCCTAAATCAGGAAGGTAAGTAACTCAAAATTGCTTCAGGAAGCCCCTGAAACTGACCAGATTCACTAGGCCCCTCCCTGTCAGAGTGAGCAATAAGAGCTAGGAGTCCCTCTCAGACAAAGGGAAACTGAGCTACACAGGGGACTCTGAGACCAGACCTCCTGGACAAAACTGAAGCCAGCTGAGCTGCCTGGAAGAGATTTGGACCAGCTGGAGCACCTGGGTGGACACTCTTCAATCCCTTGAGCTGCCTGCAGGCTGTACAGTGTGCTCCAGGTTCCCAGCTCTGTGAGCTACCCTATCAAAATGTCTTTGGGTCATTTCTGCTCCTGTCAGTAACCCTTACCTTTATTTCTATAAGTAACCCAATACAACTCATTGGTTTACCAAGTTGGACTTTGGTGGTGTCCATACTTTGGTCTGTTCCCTACTGGGGGTGACTACACGTGTCTTGCAGCTCTTTAGAAAAAGCTTTGTCACACAACAGTGGCAAATGACCAATATCAGAAAATTCTCTGAAGGGCCTATCTGGTGCTGAATTGGTGAGAGGGGAGTTCCAGAAGAGGAGTGGATCGAGGGTGGTCACAGAAGAAACAACCCCCGTCTTCTCCTGCACAGTCTTCCGTGTCGTTGGTCTCTGGCTTGGCGAGCTGAAAACAGAAGTTTTGAATCACAGGGGAGCGATGCTTTCACAGTTTCTCCTGAACAAAGCGAGTGCAGGTGGGTCTGGTTCTTCCAGTGCCCAGAGTGCAGGACGTGTGCCTCCTCTGTGGGGACAGTCAGCCAGTGAGCCACAACCAGGTTTTAAGGTGTGTGTGTGTGTGTGTGTGTGTGTGTGTGTGTGTGTAGGACCTCTTCTTCCCATGGCTTGATTTTAGGACTGGAAGTTAATGGCTGTCTGTCTATTTTGCTAACTTATAAAAGTGCTTGGGGAGTCTCGTGGGATAATGCTATACTACCCACAGTGGCCCTAAAGAATCAACCGGTCCAGAACAGGTCAGAAGTGCTAGGCAGAAACACAGAGGAATTAGTGCCTCTAGGAAGCAACCCTGAACCAGTGATTGATGGACTCTTACAGCAAATAGCCTGACCCCCAGGACTGTCTGGTAGGGCTCCAGGGAGATGAGTGTTTTCTGAGTTCTAGAGACTGCCCCCTCCTCCCGCTGATACTGGCTTGATATTGTACCCTTTTCCTTGGGCAGAGGCTCTTTATTTTCTCCTTACTCCTTTGCTAGTCGCCTACAGACACATTGGACGAGACTGGAGCATTTGCCCGACCACACAGAGTTAAGTTAATAACACCTTGAGGTCACATGTCCTCTTCCATGCCTCTGCCTAAGAGTCATGTGCATGTGTGTTCTGATAACCATTTGCCAGGAACAGCAAAGGTAGAGGCCAAAAGCAGTCTTACAAAACGAATATCCACACGAAATGTTGGACAAAAGATGCGGATATTGCTTTGTCAATGATGGTGTCTGTGGTACCATTCATTGTCTGAGTCAGTAAGAGTCTGTGATTTAATCCCTTATCAAACTCTGTTAAAGATGTCTGTGAAGTGTTCCTCATCCCTTCCCCATGGAATGTCTTCTGTTGCTGTTCAGTAAATACAGAGCAAAGCATCTTGTTAGGGACAGACACACAGTCTCCTGACAGACAGACAAGGCAGTTGCCAGGCAGGCACAGATTCAGACTCATGCAACAGACAGAAGACAGAGGGACATGAAGTAGACTGGACTCACTTTTGATTCAATGACTCCAAGAAGACGCTAAATGATTCCTTTATTTCTTTCCTTAATGCAACACAGCTCATTGTTAGTGACTCTGAGTTTATTATTAACGCTTTCAAACTGACCACACTAGGGCCTGTGGTGCCAATGAAGGACAAGGGAACCCAATAGGAAACCTAAGCAAAGACAGTGGGTTTCACATGTGGTATTTTGTGGTCATCATTTAACATCGAGTGTGTGTATGAGCACGCCTGTGGGTACAGGAACACACACGTGGCAGCAAGCTGTGGGGAGGAAGGAAGAGAATATATGGGTTTCTCTTGACTCCGGCTCACCTTGGGCTATTAATTCTTTGGTGTTTGGGGTCGAGAAGCATTCCTGTCTACAAGTAATTGCATCATTGAGGGAAATGTCCTTGGCTTCAGATAGAGTCCTTTCTGGTCAGCCCATTCATCAGCCCCTATACTGCGGATGTTGCTAGCACGTCCTTCAAGTGCCTGCTCAGAAGAGACCACCCGGCTTCCATTTCAGCTGGGTGCCAGCCCCTTGGCCTTTGCCCTTGAGCATTTCCTTTCCTTTCTGGGCATTGTTTATTCAGCACAATCAGCATGGGGTAGAGCAGAGGCTTAGGTGAGGCTGCTCTTCTCAGTGCCATCTGTCTCCTTGTGGTACCCAGCGTAAGCTGCCACCCTGCAGTGAGAGACGCAATCAGACAACAGTGTCGGAGCATTATGAACGTGTCAGGATGATGAATTTGCTGGAACAGTGTCACCATTGGCAGCACGCGCAGTGTGCTGTGTCTCAATCAGTCATCTTTCACGGCTGTGCATTGTGTCGAGTCAGGCTCCTCCCTTTAGGTCTGAGGGATGCTTAAAGGGTGAGCCGGAGAAGCAGGGTAATTTTGGCGAAGCTTATTTGAGTTAACTCTTGACAAGAGATAAGGGGCTATAGCATCTGTATGTGACATAAGCTCTGTAGAGAAAGAGACTGTGGGAGTGGGGGCTGGAAGAGGGGAAGAGGTGGAGGAATTAGAGTGTTTGGGCTTTGGAGTCTTTCTTAGGCCACTTCGGAAACATATGCAATGCTAAGTGTTAGGGTCTGTGAAAAGCCCCACAGAAAGACTACCAGACACGTCTAAGGTCAACAAGGGCGTGTATTTATTTTTCCATGCATGCAAGGTGTCAACCATTCAGCAGCAAATGGTGATCCCGAAGGAAGCTTGCAGGCCCCTGGTCTACAAGAGCTAGTTCCAGGACAGGCTCCAAAACCACAGAGAAACCCTGTCTCGAAAAACCAAAAAAAAAAAAAAAAAAAAAAAAAAAAGCAAGATTAGGGGAATTCCAGGGAGGAGAGGTCAGTCTGGGGACCGGTTGGTGGGCTTACACTCAAAGTTTAAAGTTTACAGGTTGCTATAGAACTGGTTGGTGGCTTCGCAATCAGGGACTTTCCAGCAGCATGATTGGAGAAGCTCTCTTCAGCGAGCAGAAGACTGTGAGGCGTCTGCTGATTGGTTGTGTCCGGCTTGAAGCTTTCCAAGAACTGCTTGTTCAGTTCCAGGAAATCGAAACTGAGGCCTGGTCCCTGGCAAGGCTGTTAGGAGCCTGTCATGGCGTTGGTTTGGCTTCTTGGCTCTCTCAGTAAGAATTATCTGCACTTCCTTCCCAGGGTTATCTTGCTCAAAACTGGAATCTGTTTGTAGCCCCTCATGGAAAATGATCGTTAGGATCTGAAGCCTGTCTGTATTGTTTTCAGCTATGCCATGGACCCCCACTTCGCCTGCATCTGTTGGGTGAGACAATCTCACTGACAGTGTTGCTTCCCTCCACGGGACACGCAGGGTCTGACGCGGACAAAGCACCCTTTTGCACTGTGTTCCCTCATCATGTAGATGAGCAAGTCTGACTGTCCTGCCCCAGCGTGGGCACCGATTAGAGGAATTAGGATGTATGGATTGAAGACTTCTATCTGTGAGATCGTTATTACCTTGTAGAGTTTATAAGGAAAACGTAAAAAATGGAATCCTTCGTGATGAAGGCTTAGTAATGGTTGTCCAAACATATCAGATCCCAATTTCTAGAATCTATAAATGCTACCTTATAAAAAGAAAACCAGCAGCCATGTACATGTGTAGTGTTGCTAAGGAGTTGTGCTGGAGAGCAAACCTAGTATGGTCTATGAGCCATACTGCTCCCGAGCCTCTTCTGAGCCTATTGCCTGTGGCAGGAGAGCTCTGAACCTATTCATAGTATCCTGAAAGAGAGATGGGAGACTGCCCACCAGTGGAGAAGGGATGTGCAGGTCAGAGACAGGGAGACTATGCACCAGCAGAGGAGGGATGCGCAGGTGGAAGGAGAGATGTTGTAATAGAGGTGCATGGGGTTTTAAATTTTAGTGTAGTTGAATTGGTTAGTCTTTCTTAAGACTTACTCATTCTGTATCTTATATAAGAAATGTTTCCCTACTCTTAGATCATAATGATATGACCTATATTTTCCTGCAAAGTATTTAGTTTTTCATATTTAAGTTGGTTATATTTATTTTAGATTTTAAATACAGCATGAGTTGACAACCTAATTGTATATACTAGATTATACACAAACTATAAATTTCCATTTGGAGCTCATTGTTTTAATGTTAGTTAATAGTATTTTATTTGTTTACATACATAAGAAAACACGTGTCTGTGTGCATATAATCATATTACATCATGCATATAGTAGTACCTGTTCTAGTCCATTGGTTGGTCTCTGTGCCTCAGCCCTGTTCCTCACACATTAGCTAAATAGCAGTGAGATGGTGCGTGGAAAGAATTCAGTCCTCCTCCTCCTTCACCATCTCCAAAGCTGCTTTGGCTGTCTTTGGCCAGTGTGCTGGTTAGCTTTTGTTAAATTACACAAATTAGAGGCATCTGGGAAGAGAGACCATCAATCAAGGAATTGCTTTTACCAGGCTGGCCTGTGGGCATGTCTGTAGGGTATTGTTTTGATTTATTGGTGGTGGTGGTGGTGGGCTTATCCTACTGTGAGTGGTACCATCCTTGGACAGGTGGTCCTCGGGTGCAGAAGGAAGCTGGTTGAGTACCCGCAGGGAAGGAAGCCAGGAAGCAGTGCCCCTCCAGGACTTGTTTTAGTTCCGTCATCCAGGTTCTTCCCTGAGCTCCTGCTCGTCTGGTTCACAAGACAGACCCACAAGCTGAAATAAAGCCACTCCCTCCCTAAGTGGCTTTTGGTCATTGTGTTTAGCACAGCAACAGAAAGTAAACGAGGAGAGTCAGGAGTATATTTGTGCGTGCTTGAACATAACTGAGAATATATTATGCCCATAATTTTATTATCTGCTTTTTTTTGGAAAAAAAAATTTAACTTGATGACGTAAGTTTTCAGTGTTGGGGCCTAACCCTGGACATCCCAAATGCTAGATGATTTAGCACTGAGCCACACCTCCACCCAACATAAGACTTTGTAAACATTATTAAAGCTCTTGACTTTAAGACAGGTCATAGTATTTCCCATGTCCTGTATCATCTATACCCATATTGCATGGTATTTACCCCCACCGGTTTTCTTACTATAATTAACAGTAGCATAGTCTATTTTTTGGATTGTTACACTAGAATATATTTTCAGAAATGGGAGGTAATTGATTGTATTTGCAATGGAACTTTGTATCCTCTTCAGAATTTCTGAGAGCATACATAAATTTAATGAGGTCTTCATTAGCAATGGCTACTTTCATTTTCAAAACGAAAGACAAGATCATGATATCTAATAATTTTGTCTTTATCTGACTCTATAAAGTGAAAAGTTCCTAAAACCACTGAACACTGAGGAAGGAGAGGGCTCTCAAAGGCAGACATGTGAAGAAGGGGGAAAGAGGAGGGACGAAGCTCTTCTGATTTGGTGTCAGGATCGAGGATATTCCTGTCGACTTCACTCACCACGCCCTTGTCTTTCCACGGCTCCCCTTGTGATTCCACATGCAGATTTTCAGCCACGGTGGCTTTCAGACGGATTATTTAAATGCCAGGGAGGTGGAGCTACATTCACGTTGTTTATGATGACTGCCAGCAGTGGCGGATTAGTTTAACTTGTCTCAGTTTAGTCTTTTTTTTTTTTTTGACAGCTTCATGTTTATTTCACATCACAGAGGTTGAAAAAGGACGCACGGGTAAAAGGGAACTTGTTTTATTATAAATCAGTCATGTTAACAGCAAGCATGGTCAGGAATCTGTTCAGGAATCTGTTCTCACTGCAACAGGAACCTGAGACCCCCAAACAAAGCTAATTACAGTATTTATTATTTTATACAGGAACCTGAGACCCCCAAACAAAGCTAATTACAGTATTTATTATTATTTTATAGAAGTTTTGCTTTACTATTCTTATTTCCCATATGCTTCTTCCTTTTTTATTGATTGCTGTTATTATATTTATATAGAAAGGAAAATGAAGAAAAAGATAAGCCCTGGTTAATTGTAACCCTTCCACGGTTGCTTGGAGTTTAGGTTCTACTGTTTGTACTGCAGTGGGCTTTGGCAACTGACAAGCCTTTGCCTTTTATTGCAATTACAAGGTTAAGAATACTTTTAATGTGGGCAGGAAAGACAGCAGTTAAAAGCACGTTCGCTCTTGCTGAGGATCCAGGTTCAATTCCCTGTATCTACATGGTGACTCACTGGCATCTGGAACTCCAATATGAAGGAATCAACACCCTCTTCTGACCTCGAAGGACACTGGGCACACACATGGTATATCATACATGTAGGCAAAACACTCATATAAAATACAGTAAGTAAATCTAAAAATAGATACAAAGATTTTGAGTGCGCCTATAAATTGACTCCTTGATGATGTTAATGTTTTATGTTTATGTTTGATGACCTTTCTACTATATTCCATTATATATTTAGTTCAGCTCACTGACTTTCAGTCCTCATTTCTAGGTAGTGTATAGAAACGTTGGTAGAATGAACTGAACACAATAAGAGGGGAATCTGTTAAAGAAAGCATCTTATAATTCTATCCCAATTATGTGGCCCCACTAAGAGAATGTGAGTACCTACTTGGGGACTGACAGTGACCAACACAGGATCACGACCATTACTGAATGGACTGACAGTCACCAACACAGGATCACTACCGTTGCTGAATGGGGTTGACACTGACTAACACAGGAACACCACCATCACTGAATGGACTGACAGTGACCAACACAGGATCACAACCATCGCTGAATCTATATGAACAAGAAGCAGTGGAGAAATGGAATCCAGATTATTTACATCAAAGTCTGCCTGCCCTTGTATCCTGGCATGTAGTGTGTATTCTAGTTGGTTTTGATAAGAAAAACCCTGAGTAAGATATGGGGGTAAATGCTGAAAGATCAGAGAGGCAGAGAAGCCAGTCAGTCACTAGTTCTTACCTCTGCTGAATCCTCAGACTGAATGGGCGATCCTGTCTGTAGGAATTTTCAGACTGAATGCTGTGAGCTCCTCTCTCCTCCTGCCTTATCTCTCTGCCTAGCCATAGTCCTTTCTGTCTCCATCTCTCTAGTGCTGGGATTCATGGCATGTGACTCCCATGTACTGGGGTTAAAGATGTGAGCCATCACTGCCTGGTTCTGCTTCTCTTTTAGACTTGATCAATATTGAGTAGCCCAAGGTAGCCTTGAACTCACAGAGATCCATTTGCCTCTGACTCCCAAGTGCTGTGATTAAAGGTGTGTGCCACCACTGCCTGGCCTGTATGGCTAACTAGTGACTTAGCTCCACACTCTGATCTTCAGGCAAGCTTTATCTGCTAGATCACAAACATAATATCACCACACTGGCACTATTAGATGCTAGCTATTTCTTCATCTGCATATTGAATTTGAAAGATTGGGTCAATGTATAATATTTTTTGGCACAAGCAATTGATGATGGTGATTAGTTTGTATCTGGAACTTTGAACAAACGCTGAAAGGCAGTGGCCACACTGAGTCTCATGGAGGTGTCCTGGGTCTGTCGATATTGAAAGGATGCCATGCATGTGGTCCAGGTTGGGTTCCCCTGAATCAGTTTCTAAGGGAGAAGTCAGAACACAGGAACATTTCTGAGAGGAGCACTGTGAGGGATGTGGTTGTGAATGTGGCTGGGCTCACCTGTCAGGAATTCCCTGATGGAGTTGTCTGAAGTGGAAGATCTTTCCCGTCGGCTGTCTTTTCAGTCTTTACATCCTTTCCTCTGCTGTGCAAAGGCTTTGTAATTTCATGCACCACATTGGTCAGTGCTTGGAATTGCTTCTGGAGCAGTTGGAGTACTGTTCAGAAATTCTTGCCTATGCCTGTGTCTTAAAAATGTGTCACCTCTGCTTTCTCCTAACAATTTCAGGGATTCAGGGACCATTTGTTGAAGAGACTGTCTTCTTCAGTGTGTATTTTTCATCTTTTTCAGAAATCAGGGGCTGTAGCTGCATGGGTTATTTCTGCATCTGTTCTGTCTCATTGGCTATATGTCTGTTTCTGTGCAGTCCTGTGTCTTTGTCACTATGGCTCTGTAGTTTAATTTAAAGTCAGACACTGTGGTTCTTATAACACATCGCTCTCTGCTCAGATACTTTGGCTATTTGGGGTCTTTTGTGATTACATTTGTATTTTTATTCTATTTTGGTGAAGAATGGAATTTTAATGAGGATCACATCAAATCTGTGCATGATTCTGGTAATATGGCCATTTTTCATATTTCAAATTCTGGGATTCGTGAGCATGGGAAATCTTTCCATCTTCTAGTATCTCTTTTAGTTTTTCTCTTCAGTGTTGTGTGTTTTCACAGTAGAGGTCTTTGTTCTCTTTGTTTAAGTTTGTTTTTTTTTTGAGTATTTTAGCTTCTAGAGGCTTTTGTAAATGGAATTATTTTACTGACATTTTTCTCAGCATGTTCATTAATTTCTAAAAACCTTACTTACTCTTGTATGTTGATTTTTTAAAATTTAATGTGCATGGGTGTTTTGTCTGTGTTAGGGTGTCAGATCCCCTGGAACTGGAGTTACAGACAGTAATGAGTTTCCATGTGGGTGCTGGGAATGGAAGCCAGGTCCAGAAGCTTTTTGGAACCTTGGTGCAAGCCTCTATGACCCCTTACTCTTGCATTTTCATGCCCACAAAACTAGTACCACATGGACAACTCCAGGTTCTACTGCTGTCTTGAGATGGCAGCCTCTCTGGGACTACAGATAGGAAAGCCTACCCATGCCATTCAGCTGAACCTTTGAAAACCTCACCAGCGTCCCTACTGGAGGAGGAGGGCACCATGGAGGCTCCCTGTTTAAGAAATCACTTTTCAAATGCATTTGCTGTGTTCCATCTTGGACCTCTCCATGGGCAGAGTCCTTCCCTCAGGGTGACTTCCTTATTGTCCCACTGGGAAGTCTGAGGGTTCTCCTTAATGATGCTATGTTGTCAACAGTTATAGCCACTTCCTTTGCTTGTTCTCAAGTTAACTGGCCGTAATCTGCTGTGGAATAATCCTCTTGTACACTGTAAAGATTTGTCACTTGAATTGGTTTAATAAAATGCTGATTGGCCAGTAGTGAGGCAGGAAATATGGTGGGGTGACCTAACTAAGGATGATGGGAAGGAGAAGGGCGGATCAGGAGTAGCCAGCTGGCCACCGAGGAGGCAGGATGTATAGAAGATGAGGTAACAAGCCTCGGGCCAAGTGACAACAAATGGATAAGAAATAAGGGTTAATGTAAATGTAAGAGTTAGCTAGTAATAAGACTGAACTATTGACTAAGCATTTATAAGTAATATTAAGCCTCTGAGTGGTTATTTGGAAACTGGCAGGCGGAAAAGAAACATCCAATTACAGTAACCCCCCTTTCTTTCTTAATTTTGTTTTTTTGTGTGTGTCTTTCTAATCTTGCTTCCTGTAAGTCTGGATGGAAGCAGGCTCGGAGTTTAAGATATTCCAACCTATGTTTTCTATTGGCTCAAAATATTTCATAATAAAATGCTTAAAAAACATAGAAAACATTCATTCTTTTCAAAAACCAGTTGTCCTAAACCGGAAATGGTTGTGAAAATGGCAGAGGTGTAAATGCAAGTTGAGAGTTAGACTCCAATGGAGGAACCCTGTGTCCCCCACCGTAGGTGTGTTGTCAGCATTTGGACTTGTATACTTACAAAAGATGATTGCTTGTTCTGTGTGACAGAGAAACGTAGTACGTTTTCAACCTTTTCTGGGAAGCGTTTTCAGTATTCTGTGGCGTGTGTACACGCATCCAGGTTTTCAGTATTCTGTGGCATGTGTACACGCATCCAGGTTTTCATGCAGCCTCTGATGCACTGCTGCTAATGATGCTTCACATGTGAGCTATTTTCCTTTTGTAGTTTACACATGCGCATGGTGTCGAACATTTCTTCAGTGCTGAGGAGACAATAACGCATCGTTATTATGTGACATTCCTCTGGAATTATTCAACCTTACCAAGGAAATGAGTGAGGCTATAGGATTACATCAAATCCCGTATCCCCTTTCTTCTCTGCCTGTACACATTCATTATACTCGAGAGACAGATGAGTGAAGCTGTGGGTACCTCAGTCTTTAAAGCTTTATTACAATTTAGAAGCATCAAAGAAAAAAAGAAAATGGAAACATCTTATCAAAGGCTGGGAAGGATCATCATATTGAACAGCTGAATTTTCCATTTAATGACAATGAAGAATAAAGATAAGTATTGTAAAGATATGAATGCATTACAGATCCTCCGTTCTAAAGAACCGAACAGAGAGCTTTTAAAGAACTCTGTCAGAATACAGAATTGATAGCCAAGAACATCCCTGGAGAAGATGAAATGGCCCAAGGTCTTTCAATTCTATTTAGACTACATAGGCCAAGCCCACAGCCTAGTGCTCACTCCTGATTTCAAGGCCGCTCATATTGCTGCGGCCTCTGTCTTGCTTTCTGGCCTTCAAAATATGGATGGACTGAAGATAAGACCAGAGAGCACAGAGTTGCTGTGGGAAATTTAGACACTGCTATTCTTGCATCCAGTCCCCTCCTCCTGAAGCATCCTTTTTTTTTTTTTTAAATGCACGGTTCGACTTTTTTGACACAGCCCCTGAACTCCAGGGAAAGATAAATGTTCCTTGTTCCTGCCCTCCCTGCTCCCACCCTCTCTGTTCCGTGCCTTCCCTGTCCCTCCCCTCCCTCATGTCCATGTCCTCCTCCGCCCCCCCACCCCCGCTTCACTCTCTTAGTAGTTTCTGAGAGACACAGCGGCGACCCAATCCCCTTTAGAACTGAAGGACAGCTATGGGTAATTTCCACAGATGCTTGATGGGAGCTTGGGGTAGAATCACTTCTCTAAGAGGCACAGGAGAGGCGCCTGCTCTTCTTGATAGGTTTATGACGTTAGAGCTGAAACTGCCACAGCCAGCACAGAGTGGACAGACGCACGGACAGAGAACTGGAGGGAAAATGAACCTGAACCTCATCACTGCTTTTTGAGATGTGAGTTGATAAATTTTCTAAATTGTTCTGCTAAATAAGGCAGGCTGTTTCTTGTAGCAAAATTTGTCCTTCCTGACAGAGAAATGAGGACCTCTTCAAGCCCAAGTGACTCCTAACTGTGCGGACTCTCCACAGAGTCTGGCTTAGGTCCCTCGGTCTAGTTGATCTCAGAGAGAGCTTCAGAGACAGGCCATCAGCGTTAGAGCTGCTTTCAGACTGTGGCTGTGTTCCTCAGTCGGCCGCTGATAAGCTTCGAGCACTCCTCTGAAGGCTGACCCCCCCCCCCCCCCCCAGAAGGAGTTGGATCCCTCTGGATCCTGGACTCTCAGAGGCTGCAGAATGCAAGTGAAGACAGTGTTTACTGGGAAGCCTGTCTCTCCCCCTGGGGGAGGCCTGCTGGGCCTTTCTCGGGTGAAGGTGGGAGCTGCTGTGACAGAGTGTGCAACACAGGATGTCTTGGACAGGCCTGAGAGAAAGTTGGCTTCATGAGTGATTTCCAGCAGGCTCAGAGAGTGTGGCCGGGCTGCGTGCCCCGAGGGTAAGATTGCACACACAGGATCCGGTGTATAACAGGTGAACATTTGTAGCAAAGAGAACCGAGGCACACATTGCTTGGATGATGCGAGTTGGGAATTAGAGTGTTTTCTTTAAATAGTGCTGTCTAGATACGAAGGGCAGGGTGCTTGGAAGTCATAATTTAGATATGACAGCCTAGAGACGATTTTTTTATGATTTTATTATTTTATTGACCTATTTATTTATACCTTACAAATTTCTAAAGCAATCGCATAACTTTGCTATGATCTCTTCATCTTGTATAAATGAACACAATTGATCTTAAATGGAAACTTTTTTCTTTTTATTTATTTATTAAAGATTTCTGCCTCCTCCCCACCACCACCTCCCATCCCCGCCCAATCAAGTCCCCCTCCCTCGTCTGCCCAAAGAACAATCAGGGTTCCCTGCCCTGTGGGAAGTCCAAGGACCACCCACCTCCATCCAGGTCTAGTAAGGTGAGCATCCAAACTGCCTAGGCTCCCTAGAGACGATGTTTTAAACAGCATCCTAAACATTAAGCATGCATCCTAAACAGCCACGTGTGTATGTACACATGTATGCATGTTTCCCTGGTGGTCTTGGATGTCTTTGCTCTAAACTCAGGACCTTACCCTGTTGGATATTCCACTAGTCTGACATATAAAATATTCGAAAAAACCTCTAAAATTTTTATTGTAATCTCTTGGACAATGTCAAATAAAGATGACATTTATGTACAACGCAACAGCTTTAGAAGCCTTTTGCCCGTTTATCTTCCAGCTTGCAGTAGGCTCTAATTGTACCCGTCCTGAACTTCTTCTGCAGGACTTCAAACATAGCACGTCTCGATTTTAGTCGCTTATCTCTGTTAGCCTTCCATCGGGTTTAGTTTCTTTCTCTAGAGTAAATTTTGCCTTTTTTTTCCCTAGAAAAATCAACCAGGCCAGGACCAGATTCTCTTTTTTATTTTTCTAGTACACACATTGACACAGCAAGGTCTAGGAATTGTGCTTGAGTTTGGTGAGCTTGTTCTAGGAAGGACGCACTCCCAGTGTGCTATAGCAATGACAGAGCCCTAGGGAGCATTCTCAGCTAACAGGTGAATGAAGAAAACTGAGGAAAACATTGGACAGAATCCTAATGATTTAATTATTGATCTGACCACTGCAAAAAAGAATTTCATAATATCCCTCTTAAAATCATTTTTTAATTTATTCATTTGTTTATTTCATATGAGGTCTTGCTGAATTCCCTATTCTTTATCCCTAGTTTCTTTCTGCCTGAAATATAAGGATGTGCTACCTGGCTTCATTTTTGGTTTTTAATATGACTCTTGAAGTGACCAACATCTGCTTCGTCAATGTCATTTCCCACCAGAGCCTCCATGCACAACTCCACTGAAGCGCTGTCTGCCTCTGAAGTGCCCTCTGCCACCGAAGTGCTCCCTCTGCTTCTGAAGTGCCCTCCGCAACCGAAGTGCTCCCTCTGCCACAGAAGTGCTCCCTCTGCCACAGAAGTGCTCCCTCTGCCACCGAAGTGCTCCTTCTGCCACCAAAGTGCCCTCTGCCACAGAAGTGCCCTCTGCCAAGAAGTGCTCCCTCTGCCACCGAAGTGCTCCCTCTGCCACTGAAGTGCCCTCTGCCACAGAAGTGCTCCCTCTGCCACAGAAGTGCCCTCTGCCAAGAAGTGCTCCCTCTGCCACAGAAGTGCTCCCTCTGCCACAGAAGTGCTCCCTCTGCCACAGAAGTGCTCCCTCTGCCACCGAAGTGCTCCCTCTGCCACCGAAGTGCTCCTTCTGCCACCGAAGTGCCCTCTGCCACAGAAGTGCCCTCTGCCAAGAAGTGCTCCCTCTGCCACCGAAGTGCTCCCTCTGCCACTGAAGTGCCCTCTGCCACAGAAGTGCTCCCTCTGCCACCGAAGTGCTCCCTCTGCCACTGAAGTGCCCTCTGCCACAGAAGTGCTCCCTCTGCCACAGAAGTGCCCTCTGCCAAGAAGTGCTCCCTCTGCCACAGAAGTGCTCCCTCTGCCACAGAAGTGCTCCCTCTGCCACAGAAGTGCTCCCTCTGCCACAGAAGTGCTCCCTCTGCCACAGAAGTGCTCCCTCTGCCATTGAAGACATTAAGCGAGGCCCAGACTCTCCACCGTGCAGCCTAGGATCATTGCTCTGCTGTCAGAGGAATGAACTGGGATCTTTTCAGAATGGGTTGAAGACAAATAGCAGAAAAATCAATTAAAGATCGGCAGGATTTACTTCCTAGACAAGGGCTGTTGAACCTCACTTAGGACTAAGGCCACAGCAGAAGTGGAGAGCCTTGAAGTGTATTCTAGTAATTTCCATGTAGGGAGGAAACGGAGCTGCTTTCCAGAGTACAGCATATAGACAGAAGACAGAAGATAGGGGGTGAAATCCATAGCAATTCAGGTCAGTTTTAGTGATTTTGGAAAATGATGACAGATATTGCTCATATTTTCACTTTATAATCTTATCTTTGAGAATGAATGTGGTTCCTGGTTATCTTATCTATCTATCTATCTATCTATCTATCTATCTATCTAATCTATCTATCCGTTGGTTTCTAAGCTCATTGGCAGAAGATCAAAATTCAGTTGAGCATTTAAGTCCACCATAATACTATTGGAAACAAAATGAACATAATAGCTTACATTTTTATTTGAGACTATAACTGAAAATGACAATTTAGCATTTTCTTCAGACATCTAATTAGAGTGTAGGCAGAGATTCTAGATAAACACAGAGCTGATGACATGCAGCCTTGGGTGGACTGTCACTGTCCTGTCTGATGACATGCAGCCTTGGGTGGACTGTCACTGTCCTGTCTGATGACATGCAGCCTTGGGTGGACTGTCACTGTCCTGTCTGATGATGACATGCAGCCTTGGGTGGACTGTCACTGTCCTGTCTGATGACATGCAGCCTTGGGTGGACTGTCACTGTCCTGTCTGATGATTACATGCAGCCTTGGGTGGACTGTCACTGTCCTGTCTGATGACATGCAGCCTTGGGTGGACTGTCACTGTCCTGTCTGATGATGACATGCAGCCTTGGGTGGACTGTCACTGTCCTGTCTGATGACATGCAGCCTTGGGTGGACTGTCACTGTCCTGTCTGATGATGACATGCAGCCTTGGGTGGACTGTCACTGTCCTGTCTGATGACATGCAGCCTTGGGTGGACTGTCACTGTCCTGTCTGATGATGACATGCAGCCTTGGGTGGACTGTCACTGTCCTGTCTGATGACATGCAGCCTTGGGTGGACTGTCACTGTCCTGTCTGATGATGACATGCAGCCTTGGGTGGACTGTCACTGTCCTGTCTGATGACTTGCAGCCTTGGGTGGACTGTCACTGTCCTGTCTGATGACTTGCAGCCTTGGGTGGACTGTCACTGTCCTGTCTGATGACATGCAGCCTTGGGTGGACTGTCACTGTCCTGTCTCCTCACTCCGGTTGTTTCCTTACGCCAAGGATCACTGTGTGAAAGCCGTGCTATTTTCATGTCAGCTCAGACTCTGGGAATGCACAGGGGTTTGCAGTGCTTGCTAAACAGGTCGCTGGTTTTTTTCTTTCACTATAAGGAGTGATTTACCTATCACATGTTCCACATTGGAAAAGCATGGGGCGTTATTAAATTTCCATACATTCTGGTTCCTGTGTGTTAACATTACAGACCAGTTAGACTGTACTCATTTTCAGCTGTCTCAGGGTAGGAGAACATGCTACTTACTATATTACACACTGCTTTAGATAAGTTTCTAGATTGCTATTGGAATATGTTCTTTGTGTGATCTTGTCTGTTAGAACTCTGTTAGAATATCATTTGCTTATAGCAAATACTCCATCTGATGAAATGGTATTTCATCTGCATCCACGTTTCTATCATTGTGTATTTTCTTTTAAATCTGCTTTCAGGGGAATGCATATTCACTGGTGTACAACTTTAGCGACATAAAGACTGTTGGTATCATCCTTTTGTTATGTCTGAATAGCTTTAACCACCATTTGTTGTCTGATGCTGGTAAGAAGTTTATTCTTCAGTACAACTATAACACTTTAAATGGTAACAAGCTAGCAAGGAGGAAAGCAGAGTCCTGCACTCACAACAGAAGAAGAACCTCGTCCTCCCCAGTGGGACTACATCAGTGCTTCTCATCTGTGGGTGGCGACCACTGTGACAAGCCTCTGTCTCCAAAAATAGTTACATTCTGATTCATAACAATGGCAGAATTGCAGTTGGGAAATAGCAGGGTTGGCGGTCATCACAGCATGAGGAACTGTATTAACGGCCGCAGCGTTAGGAAGATCGAGAACCACTGGTCAGTCAGGAAGGCTGTGTATTGAAAGGAACACAGGGTCTGTTTGCCACTTTCCTATGTGAGTGTGCATTCCTATCTGCCACTTTTTACCTAACTTTCCATTCTTAAAGCAGGAGTCTGAGTTCTGTTATCCCACGTGTCTTAGGGCTTCTATTTCTGTGAAGAGACACCATGACCATGGCAACCCTTACAAAGGAAAAACATTTAATTGATGTGGCTTACAGTTTTAGAGTTTTAGTCTTTTATTATCATGGTGTGATATGGTGGCATATAGGCAGACATAGTGATGGAGAAGGAGCTGAGAATCCTTTATCCCGACCCACAAGGAATAGGAAGTGGTTGTGACTTGGGCATATATGAGATCTCAAAGGCTGCCTCCACAGTGATATACTTCCTCCAACAAGACCAACCTACTCCAACAAAGCCACACCTCCTAATAGTGCCACTCCCTACTCCCTACGAGCTTATAGGGGCAATTGTATCACAACAACCACACCATGTATTACACAATATTTCCAGAAAGTGTGACTGATCCTGGGTCCTGGAGCTCCCATGGGATTCCAGCTGGGTGGTCAGTCTTGCATTCTTAAATGTTTAAGATGGATTTTCTTTCTTGCTTTATTCTCGCCTGAGTAAAATATTAATATACAAAAGGTAGAACTTCCCAGATGTCTTGCTTTTCTGGAAAATCACTGATTTAGATCATACCACAAAAATGACTCTCAAATCCCGAGGGATAAATAACTATCTTAGTGTAAATCTTGACTGATTTTCTTGCGACAGCTGGGAATGTCAGCGAACCATTCATGTATTCTCCAACTGAACCACAGAGAGTGTTTTGTTTTGAATTAGATTCTGATTTATAAGTTTGAAGATCTGACGCTAGCACATGGTGTTCTCCTCCAGGTGCATCTGCTGGGATTTGGCTGTAGGGCTGCCCCATTATGTTTTCAGCCCACAGCAATCTAAGGACTTGTTCCTTAAGAAATAAGACTTATTTGTTGTATGCATACACGTGCGTCTGTGAGTGAATTCCATGTGTATGCAGGTGCTCCCAGGGACCCGAAGAGGGTGTTGGGTCCCTTGGACTTGGAGTTTCAGGTGGTTGTGAGTTACTTGGTGTAGGTGCCGGGAACCAAATGTAGTTCTTCTGGAAGAACAAGAAATGCTTTTAGGAGCTCACCAAGGCCAGCTGGATTGGGACTGAAAAAGCATGGGATAAAACCGGACTCTCTGAACGTGGCGGACAATGAGGGCTGATGAGAAGCCAAGGACAATGGCAATGGGTTTTGATCCTACTTCATGTTCTGGCTTCGTGGGAGCCTAGCCAGTTTGGATGCTCACCTTCCCAGACCTGGATGGAGGGGGGAGGACCTTGGACTTTCCACAGGGCAGGGAACCCTGACCGCTCTTTGGACTGGAGAGGGAGGGGGAGAGGAGTGGGGGGAAGAGAAGAGGAGTGGGAGGAGGCGGAATTTTTTTTTCAATAAAAAAAAGATATAAAGGATTTTTGTGGGCTGTTAACATTTGATATTTGCTTGTTTATTACACTTCCTGTTTTGAAAAAAAAAAGAAATGCTTTTAACTGCTGGTCCCTCTCTTCAGACCACTGGAGTCATGCCCTAACTTAGAGAATCTGTATTTTTTAGTCTTTCTAATTTCTAAATTAACCCTTACTCAGTTTTGGACAAGGTGATTATAATGGATAACCTTGGTTGTCAGCTTGTTCAGAGATAGAATCAACAAAGAGATAAATTCTGATCATACTTGTGAGGGATTGTCTAGGAGAAGGCTAGCCTCTGGAGAATCAGTAACTATATTAAGAGGGTCTGGAAAATCCAATAATACCACGAGAATAACATATAATTCTGACATTTGAACTGAATCATAAGGGCTTTGAGCCACTTAAATTTTCTGACTTATAACCTGCCTTTCCTGATTGTTTGCATCCATCTAGAATGTAGGGACTCTAGAAATTGGTTTCTTTTATTACTGTAAGCTTGGATCAGGACTACAGCAAAGAATCCAATTAGTTCTTTTTATAAACTAAAGTCTCATGCTTTTAGAATATTTATTGCTAATATTTTCCCCCAAATTACTGCAAACTCTTTGCCAAAATTTATTTTCTAAGCCATAATGAAGCAATTTTCACCTTGGTAAAAGGTACCACAATTTCTGCTCAGTTTATTCCAGCTAATTGATCAAATCTCAATTTTTTTTTCTGAATCAATTCAGAAACTTTTTCTACAAAGGTCTTTAATTTTTCTACTCTGTTTGTGTGGTAAAAATGTCTATTCTAAGATAGTATCATTTCTCAACATAAGAATTACTGTAGGAGAAGGACCAGAAGGTGGAATGACTAGGATACAGTCACGTTCTAGATCCAAGGGATCCACATGTGCATCCCATAGTTTCTTTTCTACCAGAGCTGATCCTTTCCCAGCCTCACCTGATAATTTTCTTGGAGTATTTAAGTCCTTATCACTTTGTAACCTTTGAAATAAATTATTTAGCTATTCAGTAGTTAATCTAATTTGAGCCTTAGCCAGTTAGTATCTCATAGCAGTTTTTGAAAATAAATAAGAATTTGTAATTGATTTCTCCTGATTTGTACTTCCTGTGGTTGAATTTTCTGTAAACCTATCTGATATGCTAAATAAATGAAATTCCCTCTTAGTATTTTTTTCAGGAGCAATTTGTAGTCCCCAACAAAGCAACATTCTCTTTATTTCCTCAAACATTTTCTAAGATATCTGCATCTGAATTGGCCAGTAAAATCACCCATAGAGACTGAGGAAACTGTTCATGAATTATTTCTAATGGCTATTGTGCAAAATATTGACACAAAGTGGTGCTGTTTAACATTTATTGTGGCAAAACCATCCACTGGTATCTTCAAATACTTTGAGAATTGTTATAAGTGGGTACTGTCAAGGCAAATTTTTTTTATCCCATTCTTGTATAGGATTAGTAAAAAAAAAAAGCAGTATTTTAAATCATTCATTTAATAGATCATCCCTTTGGTCAAAAAGAAGGCAAGGGAATTCCAGACTGTAGAGACCCATAAGGTTGGGTCACCTTATTAATAGCTCTCAGATCTGTTACCATTCTACATTTTTCAGATTTTGGGTCGTTTTGTTTGTTTGTTTGTTTCCCATGTTTAGATTGACTTTATTTGGGATTTTGCCTTTCTTTTCTCTAATTTTTTATTGATTTTATTGGGCTCTATATTTTTCTGCTTCCCTCCTCGCCTCTCCCCTCCCTTTCAACCCTCTCCCATGGTCCCTATGCTCCCAATTTACTCAGAAGATCTTGTCAGATTTCGTTTTAATGACAAATATAAAATACCAAGGACTGGTAGATTCTGTACTATGTTGAGCATTTAGCTGCTTCTGTACCAGTTGTTGCAGTGCTTGTAATTTTTCTGATGTCAAAGGCCATTTTTCCACCCACACAGACTTGTCAGTTAACTGTTTTAAAGGTAGTGCTGTTGGTACCTTTGAAAGACCAACAGTTGTTGTGCCTTGCTGACCTGAGTGATCTGTGACTGTTCTTGATAACACCTTTTAATGTTTCTCTCAGAAGTGTTCTTTATTTTATGGTTTGTTTCTGAGATTGGAGGAATGTTATTCTGTGTTTTCTGTTGCTGTAACAAATCATGTCCCCATAAATTTATGTTAGCCACACTTGGCTTTATTTTTCCTATCTGTTCTTCTGGACTTATACACTTGACCTACTTTGTACTTCACTTTACCCGAGATAAAGTTCCAATCCCCAAAAGCTGAATATTTACCTCTTGAAGAGGCCAGTTTGGATGCCAAGATTCTGGTGAAATTATGGTTACATCGGTGCCTGTGTCCAATAAACCTATAATTTCAATGCCATTTATTTGTATATTTAGTTTTGGTTTCTGACCATTTATAGCAGTTTTCCAAAATATTTGTTTTCTGGTCTCTCTTGCGATTTTCCTTGTCCCTGTTGAAACTGTTCCACCCTTGATCCGTATCCAGAACAGTGTGGTTTTTAACAACAGGCATTAGGTCTTTTAATTGCTCTGTGGATGAGTTTCTCCAATTCTGGCAGGGAATGACTGAGCCAAATTTGATATTGGGGCCTGTGAAAGGCTCCCCAAGATATTTTCCAATGGCAAAGGATTGCCTTACCTGTCTCTTATTGATCTGCATTCATTAGTGCAATGCCAACTTTTGCCACACCTTCTGCATACTCCAGAAGACTGAAACCTTCTGTTTGAATTATCCCTTGAAAAACATTGTTGCTTGGAACACCCTGCCTACAATCCCTTTTATAATTACCTTGTTTACCATACTTATAACATCTGACATTTTGGTTTTTCTTAAAAATGTAGAAATTAGTTCTTCTATCAAAATAAGCATGAGCTCCATCCAACATGAGCTGTATTTCTAATCCATTCATCTCTTGGTGCTGATCTTGCCTTTAAAGGCCTAATCACCCCTTTTCATTCTGAATTAGCATTTTCCAAAGCCAAGGGTTCAATTAATATTTGTCTGACTTCTGGTCTGATACTATCTTATTTACAATTGAAATCAGTTTTTGAAAAAACAAAAACAAAAAAAAAATAGTGACGGCTTCTTTTGGGCCTTGTAGAATTTCAGCAAATGACTCAGACCTCTTTCCTGTCTCTTCAGCCTTGTCTCAAGCATTCAGAGCTCCTAAACAGCCAAGGTGTGATCATTAAATCCAAACTCTCTTTACAAATCAGCATATTGGTCCTCACTGACAAACTGGTCTTGAGAAATATCAACACATCTACCTTTATTTCGTTGTTCTAAGGTCCTAACTTCCCCTTTCCACCATGTTACCATTGTAACTGAGGAACATATTTCAATACTTCTGTAGCTACATCTTTCCAGTCTTGGTTGGTGATTCTGTTCTCAGTTGCCCATGAATTTAACATCTGCTTCAAATAAGATGAATGCAAATCATATAAAACAATTACTTTCTTAAATCTCCTCAATCTAATATCTCTACAGGATTCCATTTAACCTGTACATGTCTTTGGGGATGCTTGTCATTCTTGTTTAGTAGTTGGATAAACTAAGGATGGTTTTCTAATAACCTTGGGCCGACCCTGTTCAGTTTCATCATGCAGTGGTGTGCTGGGTTCTTGTCTAAGCTCTTCTGTCTGTATCTGAGTATTTTTCTTATTTTCTTTAGTAGGTCTTTCTAAGGCTTGTATCTTATCAGTCAATTTCTCATATTTGACGTGGTTATCAAGTCACTTTTTAAAGGATAGAGTATGAATTACCAAACTTATAGTAGTTATATCAGCATTATGTCAATCTCAGCTCAGTTGCTCATCCCTTCATTTATTTTTCCATTTCCAAGCCGTCTCTTGTGGCAGTATACAGAGTCCTAACTCCCGGTATTGTAATCCTTCCCATTCTTAAGGTGGCCAAGATTTTTGTCTGGACTTCCCAAGTGTCCTACCAAATCTGCCGCGATATCTGCAGTGGTGGGGTTGGGAGACTACAGAAGCCTGAGTGGGCACTGTAGCAATGCAGGTTTGGTGCTGGGACTGTGAGACACTTGGGGTGGGGCAGATGCAGGGGAGACCATGGTGGGAGAAGCTGCCTGGGGAGTGGCTGTGGCATCGAGGAGAAGGGGCAGCTTCAGAAGCTACTGTTTGATCTCATGCCACACGTTGGATGACAAGTGTTGTTTTTATCTGAGTTGTTCTATTTACCAATAAAAATGTGGGAGTCAGATATTGTGGTGAAAACCTTCTAGATCAGAGAAGCTGAGAAGCAATCAGCTGACCATCCTATTTGGCTAGATGAGACCCAGAAAGAGAGTGTATCTCCTATACCAAACAGAAAAGGTCTGCAAATTGCTAAGTCCCTCCCTACTCCTTCCTGTGAACTCTCTGTCTATATTCCTGGGTCCTCCATATTCTCTATGACCAACTCTTGTCAACTACTGGCTGGCTCTGCCACATAATCCAAGGTTAACAGTCTTGGAGTTTCACAGTGAGATCAACTATTCCGCAACCCTTCTCTCTTTCTCCCTCTCCTCTCCCCTCACTCTCTCCTTCCCTCCCTCCTCCATGGAAGGATGGTGTCAGAAGGTCTCACACAGGGTGTTGGTATCTGAACACTGAGTTACGAGTAGGTTTCTTTTCTTTATATATTATCCATTCCTTGGTTTTTGTTGCAACAAACACAATGGACTAAGACAGGAAGTTTGGTAGGGAAAAGGACACATCTCAGTGGATAAAGCACTTGCCAAGTAAGCATGAGGGACAGTCCATCTGCAATCCTGGTATGCCTGAATCAGTCCTATCTGTAATCCCAGCATGCCTGAATCAGTCCTATCTGTAATCCCAGCAGATGAGGGAAACAGAGACAAGGGACCCCTCAGGGCAAGGTGGATAGCTAGATTAGCTGAACTGAAAATCTCTGGAATCAGCGAAAGACTCTGCTTTAGGAAGTAATATGGATAATTTTTAAAATGGTGTTTTCAAGATAGGGTTTCTCAGTGTGTCTCTAGTTGTCCTAAAACTCCTCTTTAGACTAGGTTGACCTTAAACTCACAGAGATCTGCCTGCCTCTGCCTCCCAAGTGTTGGGATTAAAGGCGTGTGCCGCTATGTGCTAACTAGTTTTATGTCAATTCAACATAAACTGTAGCCATCTGAGAGGAGGAAAACTCAGCTGAGACAATGCCTTCATAAGACCCGGCTGTATATACTTTGTTGATACCCATGTGAGGCCCCATTTTCTGAATAGGAAAAAGGAGTGGATTGGGAGGTAGAGGGAAGGTGGGGGGGGATGGAATGGGAGGAGAGAAATGAGGAGAAATGAGGCGAGATTGGGATATAAAATAAATAAATTAATTTAAAAAATCTGGCTGTAGGCAAGTCTGTAGGGCATTTTCTTTGTGATTGATGGGGAAGGACCCAACCCATTGTGGGTGGGGTCACCCCAGGCTGGTGGTCCTGGGTTCTGTAAGCAGGTTGAGTAAGTCATGGGGAGCAAGCCAGTAAGCAGCACCCCTCCATACATCAGCTCCTACCTCCAGGTTGCTGTCCTGACTTCTGATGAATGACTGTGGTGGGGAAGCCTGAGCTGAGTAAACCCTTTCCTCTCCAAGTTGCTTTGGTCTGGGGTTTCATCACAGCAATGGTGACCCTGCTAAGACACTCTCACCCTTGTCTTTTTCACTTAATGGTATATTTTGGGGGAAAAACTATCTACCAAAACCATGCATAGTGGAGAACCACAGATCTGACAATCCCGAATTTTTTCCCACTGCATTAATGGAACATTGCACTCCATGTTGTGAAAGCACGGAGTTTGCTTGTGCTGTGTCCACTCTGTAGGGCTCTGTCTGGTCTCCTACTATGACAAATAGTGCTACAGCAATGTCCCTTATCCCTACACCCTTAAAAGCTTTCTACTGTGCCTTTGAGAACGTTCCTCGAAGGTTGATGAGTGAGCCAATGGGGAAAGTACAAAACTCACCCCAGATCTAACCCAGCTGCCCCTTGGAACTATGCGAACTTGAATGTCTTACCTGTTTCCCCATGCCTTAGTGTAGAGCACACTGTAAATGTTTGTAATTTTCCTGTGAACAGTTTCATTTGCCCATTTTTCTACTGTATTTTCATAGTCTTTGAGAGTTTTCTGCTTATTAGGGGTGGGAACACGCTATAAATGGCTTAATTGATAAACCTTCTGCCATAATCCCTGTTTATTATTTGATTTTGCAGATGTTATTTTTATGTAAATATTTTCATTTTTATGTGATCAAATTGATCTTGTTTCCTTTATTACAGCTAGATTTAAAGTCACAGAAAGGACAAGATCCACCGACAGCTCCCTAGTATTTATGCAGTCTGTTTATTTAACGTCCAGACCCATTTGGAATTAATCCTAGTGTGCAGTGTGAGAATTGGCTTTAGTGTGACCTCGCTCTGCATAACTAAGCAGCTGTCCATTAGTCCACTTGGCCTCTCCTGAGCTGAGATATGCAGCCTTTATGACATCCGAAACTGCCATGCTCAGTCTGGTGTATTTTGGGGCTTCATTTTTCTCTCTCTTGGTCCATCTGTTAGGCAGCCTGCTCATAGTGAAGCTTTCTAGCACACTTTAATATCCAGAGGGGATAGTCCCCCTTCCTCACTGTTTTAGTGTTTCCATGGTTACTCTTATTTGTTCTTTTGACTAAAATATATAATTAACTTGTCTGGCTTTGAGAAAAATTATATATATATATATATATATATTGACATTATGCAATATTCATGAAATCTCATAGGAAGAATGGACAGTTTCCCAATTATTTTCTCATTCAAAATATGATGCGCTGTTCTACACATTCAAGACCATTTCTTTTCTTGAGTGCCTCACAGGGTCTCGGCATTTTGAGCGTCATTGTAAAGAGTGATGCTGCCCTCTCGTTCTATAGGTACCACATGTTTTAAGACTCATCTTTTCATTTTCCTAACCATCGTTACTCAAACCAATGCTGCCTTTCTGGAAACCGGGGAGAAGGTGAGATGGGCACGCAGCTTGGTAAGTGTGGGCATTAGACGAAACCTCTGCCTTGGATCTGGTGTTCACATTTACCAGCTCCGTGCATGACCAGGAGGGAGTTCTCCCTTTCAAAAACAGAACAAAACACAAACAAAAATCCCCCCAAGCAAACACAAAACCCCAATCCTATACTTTTACTTTCAGCAGAAACAAGGATTGGGGCGGACAACATAGGCAAGGCAGCTAACACACAGCCTGGTGTTTGCCAGAATGCAGTCTTAGTAATGGTTGGCACTGGCCTTAGGCACTGAGGTTGCCCAGTTGCTATTCTGATAGTGTGTGTCTGCTGGTGTGAATTTAAAATCATTCCCCAGGCCTTTAAATGTGTTTGTGATATGAGCATTTTCTATACCAAATATGCTTTGCTTTCAAATGTAGATCTATCCATCTTCTACCCCATTAATTTCCCTGGTACCTGGCAATGCTGTACTCTATTGAGCTTTTTCTTTATTTCCCATGAGTTGGCATTTTTTTTTTTTTAGATTTCATATTTTGTCTCACTTTTACAAAATGCTGGAATGACCTACACGTCCTGGCAGAAGCTTTGCTCGTCCGAGCAGTGATGGATCATCTTTTTCTGGAAGCCATCAATCAATTGGAGCTAACAAGAATATGGGGTGGGGTAGCAGTGGGCGAGGGGGGTGGAGTGTGTGTGTGAAGGTCACTTGACTTGGTTCAGCGGCTGCTTGCTGGGAGCACTTCTGATTGATGTAGTGGAAATTTCTGCTGACTGCGTCACTATTTCAGGACAAGGTTGGCTTCTTTTTGCCCAGCCAGTTTCTGATTTTAGTTGGGAATCGGTGTTGCCAACATTTAAGATTTCATACGGAGATCAGCACGGATTGAATCCCCACTGTCTACACAAAAGGATTGAAACGAAGTGTTGGCCTAGTTCCCTTGGTTACCCTCTGGAGCTAGGGGCCCAGCTGACTTCTCAGTTTAGAGGTTCAAAGAAGGTGGGCTTCATCAGGCTCAGCTGCAATGCCAGCCTGAGATTTACCACAGGGAAACTGAGGCAGGGAGCAAGCGTGAAGTGAGGCCCCCTTGTTGGAGAACAGGGGATGAAGTTTGATGTTATCAGCAGTCACGTGAAGAGAGGCAGAGATCACGCAGGTGAAGGCCGTTACAGGCAGTGGAAATGGAGTAATGGTCGGGCAGAATTTAAGCCAAGGTCAGAGGTAGGATATAATAATAGGATGCACAGTACAGGGCCACCATTCCATAGGGCAGAGCGGAACATCTAGTAAGCAGAATCTTAAAGGGACCCTGTCTTTGGCAGGGGGAGGGTGGATGCTGCGTAGCTGGAACATGGCAGAGACTCACAGCAGTAAGGGTGTCACACCGCGGCGTCTCTCTCCTCTGCCGCCACAAATCTCACCCATGTATGAGTGCGGCATTTTCCCACAACAAAAGTGTCCCATCAGCCCGTCGCAGCTTTTTTCAAGAAGTGTTTGTAGACTTAGACCTTGACATAACCTACAAGAGTTTGAGGGGTAAGAGAAAAGCCGCGTTTCCCTAATATATGTGCATCTTCCCATGAGGCGCGATTGTCATTTATTCAGCTGAAGTTCTTGTTCTTCCACTGGGTAACTGGCACCACTTCGAGGCTACAGATGTTAGGTGCATAAATGTTCTCCCTTCCCCTCCCCTCTTCTTTTCCCAAGACAGGGGCTCATTTAGCTGAGACTGGTCTTGAATTCAAACTCACAAGGAGCAGAGAAGGGATTTAATTCCTGATCCTCTTCCCTCTGGAGCAATGTGCCAGGGTTTTTGTATAAAAGACACGTTCTTATCCCATAAAACTATCTCATGCAGGGGTCAGACAGACTCGCTTGTTCAGAACACAAGTTGGCAGAAGACAAAGAGATGTCTGCTGCTGTCCTGCTCAGAACTTTGTTCTGCAGGGAAGAAGGAACTGGCCTCAGGCTATTGCTCAGAACTGCAAATATACAACACAGCAGACAGAGCGGAGGGACCTCTGTCGCAATGAGAAGTGACAGCTGGCAGTGACAAGAGAGCTGATGGGAGGTGAGGTGGCTGGGGACTGATGGGAGAGACTGATAGGGGGAGCTGACGGTGTGGGCAGGGGCTCTAACGGGGGAGGGGGGAGAAGCTGAGGGGGGGGAGCTGACAGTGTGGGCAGGGGCTCTAACGGGGGAGGGGGGAGAAGCTGACAGAAGGGGAGAGGCTGACAGTGTGGGCAGGGGCTCTAACGGGGGAGGGGAGACTGACAGTGTGGGCAGGGGCTCTAACGGGGGAGAGGCTGACAGTGTGGACAGGGGCTCTAACAGTGAGGGGAGAAGCTGACAGAAGGGGAGAGGCTGACAGTGTGGACAGGGGCTCTAACAGTGAGGGGAGAAGCTGAGAGACGGGGAGTGGCTGACAGTGTGGTCTAGGGCTCTAACAGTAGGGAGAGAAGCTGACAGAGGGGGAGAAACTGATAGTGGGGAGCTGACAGAAGGGGAGAGGCTGACAGAGGGGGAGAGGTTGACAGTGTGGATGGGGCTCTGACAGTGGGGGGGGGGAAGCTGATAGGGGGGAGAAGCTGATAGGGAGAGTCTGACAGTGTGGACAGTGGCTCTAACAGTGGGGGAGAAGCTGACAGAAGGGGAGAAGCTGACAGAAGGGGAGAGGCTGACAGAGGGAGAGAGGTTGACAGTGTGGATGGGGCTCTGACAGTGGAAGGAGGGACAGAAGTTTGGAATTCTCCTTTCAGTTTGGTGTTCCAGTGGCATTTGGTTTAGAAGTAAATCGCCACAGGGCAGCTGTAAGCTTTAAGAGCCAAACCATTTTAACCAGCAAAGCACCGGTATTCAAATGCTGCTGGTTCCCCCTCCTCGCTAACACAATTCTTTATCGTACATAAGCTCCCAATGACAGCCTCCCCCTGGATCCCTGGAGGACTACAGCTTGCTGCTTCCCTGTCCTTTGTGTTTCTGTCTCAGGATAGGGTTCCATCCTTTGTATCTTAGGAGTTCTTACCGGCTGCTGCTGATCTTCTTGGGAATTGTTGCTCTGCTGGGTGTGTGTGACCTATTGTATTACTGTTGTCGTGAATTTTCATAGGCTTTCAGAGAAATCGACTTATGTAGTCAATTTCACAGATCACGCAGGTTTCAAACTCAAAATATTAGGCCTTCTGAGCATCAGTTACCTGCAGTTACTACTGCTATCTTAGTTCCCGCCCCCCCACTTAGGAATTAAGAAGCTGGGCAACATGCCAGAGATCAGGTCCCCAGAACCAATATAAAAGCCTGGAGGGACACAGTAGTGCAGGCATCTGTAATCCTAGCATACGTTATGAGAGATGGAAACCGGAGAATCATAGGAAGTTCATGGGCCAGCTAGCCCGGAGCACAGGACAGTGAACAGCCAGCATTTGGGAAATTGCCACATTCAGGCCTCTAGGAGGCAGGAAGGAGGCCTGTGTCCTCTTGGTAAACCTTGCAAGGGTGCAGTCCCATTGCGAGCCTAAACCACTCCCGGGCCAACAGGATGCAGCTGGCAGATAGAGTGCGTTGTTGCACAAGTGTGCCTGTGGCCTCTCTGGGGAGGGGTCAGATCCCCAACCGCGGTGGCTTTGTGGAGTTTTGGGGACCTAGGGGTCTCAAGAGCTCATTACTGAGCCCCTGAGCTGTGAAGTCACAACTGTTTGCAGCTTCTGTCTTCGATTTTGCTTGACAGATATTAATGGCTTATTGATTGTATCTTTATTTATAGTAAAGCTGTAGTTCACAAGAACCTTGCTAATGCAGAAACTTCCAGTAATTAGATTCTCTTCCCGCTTTAAGCCTTATTTGGAAAGAAATTTTACTGGTAGAAAACTAGACTTAATGAAGTTTTGAAATTTAGTCCTGCAAATTAAAGCATGTACCCAATTAATATGTGTACAGTGTGTAAAAATGCAGAAAGGCTACTGTTGTGTGAATTTCCCCTGGGGAGTTGTGGACAAACATCTACTTGCTCCAGATAAGGCCTTAGTGACTGGCCAGAGAAAAGGATTCCACCTAACTCCAGTGAACTGGTGAGTTTATCAGGGCCACTTAGCAATGTTGGTGTCTTGATTGGTGTGTTCTGTTGCTGTGAAGAGTCACAATGACCACAGCAACTCTTATAAAGGACAGCATTGCATTGGGGCTGCCTTACAGTTCAGAGGTTCAGTCCATTGACATCATGGTGGAAAGCATAGTGGCGCTCAGGCAGACACAGTGCTGGGGAAGTTGTTTGAGAGGTCTACGTCTGGATTTGCAGCAGTGGAAAGGGAGAGAGAGAGAGAGATAGGGAGAGGGAAAGAGACTGGCCCTGGCTTGGACTTCTGAAACCCCAAAGTCCATTGCCAGGGATACACTTCCTCCAACAAGGTCATATGTCCTAATCTTTTCAAATAGAGTCATTTCTTAGGGTCTATGGGGCCATTGTCATTCAAACCATCACAGTTAGTAACTCAAAAATCTTTAGCTTCGGGGGGTAACTCTTGAAAGCTGCAACTAGCTCCCCCAGTCCTGCAAGTTGGTTAGCCTACAGGAAGGTCTCTTGGTCTCTCTCTCTCCCTCCCTCCCTCTCCCCCTCGCTTATATAACCTTGGGGAGGGACATTGTGTCTACCTTTCAGTGAACCTCATCAGTCCTGTGAGTTTTATTTACTTCCTCAATCTTATCAACCTCCTTCTTCCACACAGGAGGGAATGTTTCAATTCAGAGGGCAGATATACTTTTACATATTCATATATATATATATTATATATATATAATATATTTGTTTAATGTGCTTTTTATTGTTTTAGTTGGTTACAGGTTTTTTTGGGTTTTGTTTTGGCTTTAACTGACAATGTTGATATAAAACCAGTCATCCAATGGTGCCCATGGGAGAGATTGCTTCCAGGATCCAGGACCTCTTAAGTATCAAAACCCATTGGTGTTTCAGTCTCTCATATAAAGATGTGCTTTTTGGAAGGGTTTATACCTTGAATTTATCATTCTCTTTCCTTTAGTGATTGTTATTTTACCTCTAATATCTAGCAAAATGTTTGTGTTAGAATAGTAAGGGAAAAGCCGGGCGGTGGTAGCTCACGCCTATAGTCCCAGCACTCGGGAGGCAGAGGCAGGCGGATCTCTGTGAGTTCGAGGCCAGCCTGGTCTACAAGAGCTAGTTCCAGGACAGGAACCAAAAAGCTACAGAGAAACCCTGTCTCGAAAAATCAAAAAAAAAAAAAAAAGAATAGTAAGGGAAAGAAATCTACATATTCAGTATAGATGCAATTTTTGTGGATTGAGTTACTTTCCATCCACAGCTGGTTGAGTGAATAAAGACCTAGTGGACTGTGAATGTTCTTGTTTTCATAAGAAAAAAAGAGGGGGAAATGGTGTGGGACAATTCTATATTCTGTCACTTATATTTTAAATAAATGCTGATTGGTTGGTAGCCAGGCAGGAAGTATAGGTGGGAAAACCAGACAGGAAGTAGAGGTGGGGCAATGAGAATAGGAGTATTCTGGGAAGAAGGAAGCTCTTTCTGTAGTCCTGCCCAGACCACCGAAGAAGCAGGATGCGATCTGCCCCGCTGAAAAAGGTACTGAGCCATGTGGCTAACACAGATAAGAATAATGGGTTATATACGTTACAAGAGTTAATAAGAAGCTTGAGCTAATGGGCCAATCAGTTTATGATTGATTATGATTATGTAGACTTCTGTATATTTTCTTTGGGATTTACCGGCTGTGGGAACTGGGCATGACAGATACCCCAACAAGTGGGCCTTCATGTTACACCTAGCAGATATATAGGGATGGCTATGCTTTAGTATGGACATTCTATAATAAGCAATGTCCTTGAGGAAATTCCTAGAAGTGAATGTTCAGTGCCTGAATGTACTTTCAGAGGATTTAAAGGCACATAATTATTAACTGGCTTCTGTGAGGATTAGGATACTTTTAATATCCTGGTAGCTGTGAATGGCCCTTGTTTTCTGAACTCTTATCAACATTGGCTCCTATCCTATTTAAGAAACTTGTTATCTTCAACAAATAGTGTTGGTAAAATTGGGTGGCAGAAGAATACAAATAGGTTTATATCTATCACCCAACACAAGACTCAACTGCAGTTGGATCAGGGACCTTAACATACAGATATTCTGTATCTGATAGAAGATAAAGTGGGGAATATATTTGAGCTCACAGCACAGGAAAAGGCTGTGAGAACAGAACACTGATAGCACAGGCACTAAGTCCAACAATTAACAAATGGGACTTCATGAAACCAGAACGCTCCTGCGTGGCAAAGGACACCATGATTTGGACAAAGCGACAGGCTACACAATGGGAAAAGATCTTTGCCATCTCTGCATCTGATAGAGGGCTAATACCCCCAACATATAGAGAGCTAAAAATACTGGACATCAGAAAAACAAATGAGCTATTAAAAATGGGGTTCAGATATAAATGTAGTTCCTAAAAGATGAAATACAAATGACTCAGAAGCACTAAAAAATGTTCAACATCCTTAGTCATCAGGTAAATAAAAATCAAAAAAACTACTTTGAGATATTATTTCATACCAGCTAGAGTGGCCAAGATCAATAAAACATATGGCAGCTCATGTTGGCGAGGATGTAGAGTAAGGGGAACACTCACCCATTGTTGGGAGGAGTGCACATTTATCTAGCCTCTTTGGAAATCAGTGTGGCAGATCCTTAGGAAGCTTTGAAGAGATCTAACTTGAGATCCAGCTATACCAGTCTTGGGCACATGCACTAAGGACACTTCATCACTTCATCCTACTACAGAGATACTTGCTCAACCATGCTCATTGCTGATATATTCATAACATCAGGAAACTGGAATCAGCCTGAATGTCCATCACCATATGAATGGATAAAGAAAATATGGATAAAGTTACACACAGTGAAATATTTTTTCAGCCATTAAAAAATGAAATCATGATTTGGGGGCTGGAGAGATGGCTCAGAGGTTAGGAGTACTGCCTGCTCTTTCAGAGGTCCTGAGTTCAATTCCCAGGAACCACATGGTGGCTCACAACCATCTATATATAATGAGATCTGGTGCCCTCTTCTGGTATGGTGGCATACATGCAGACAGAACACTGTATACACAATAAATAAATAAATCTTTAAGCCAGCACTCGGGAGGCAGAGGCAGGCGGATCTCTGTGAGTTCAAGGCCAGCCTGGTCTACAAGAGCTAGTTCCAGGACAGGAACCAAAAGCTACGAAGAAACCCTGTCTCGAAAAAAAATAAAATAAAATCATGAAAGTTGCAGGTAAATAAACAGAGATAGAAAAAAAAATAGTGAGGTAACCCAGACCCAGAAAGGCAAATTTGGCATGTATTTGCTTATATGTGGATGCTACCTGTTAAGTCTTTAATAAGCAAGCTACAGTCCCTGAAACCACAGGGGTTAGGTATAGAGTAAGGTGAAGATGGACGCTAAAAAGAAACCCCACACTAGCTCAGAATTGAGTATAATAAAGGGTCATTTATTTAGGGGTAGACTCACAGATCACAGTCCTCTGCATGAACGGGTGCAGGAACCAAATCCAGCAGCAGGAAGAGAGAGGGAACGCACCCATGCTTTACATCGGCATTTATAGTATAAGAAGCCACACCCAACTGGGTGGGTAACTTAAAGGCTGTAGGATTTCCTGCAGCAGTAAGGGACTAAGAGAGAGGTATGGATCACCTTAGGGAAGGGAAATAGAATAGCTTGTTATGAATGGACAGAGATGGAGTAGGGGGAGGTGACTGGAATGGGAAGATCAAATGGGGGAGTGGGAGAGAAAAGGGGGTGGAGAGAATACAGGGAGGGACAGCTAAAAGTAAGGGTCATTTGAAGAGTCCAAGGAAACTTAATATAGAAGCTTCCTAAAATATATGCATAAATGAAGTTGATTTAAACAAAATGGCCAAATAATGGAAGAAGAGCTTCAAGTGGACATCCCTCATCACCAAATGAAGCTTCTAGTTCTAGGAATGGGTTATATCTAATCAAGTGTTGGCCAAAGGAGTCCCCTGGAAAACTCCAGATAGCCCAGGCTCTTGTCAAAGCATTAGCTGCTCTCCACAAATGGATGGTAAGGCCCTACTGCTAAAGACAACACCTACACTGTGAACACTGTGAAGTCAAGCCAGTGACTGTCTAGAGCCTTCACCCCTATGGACCAGTGTTCACGGTTCTAGAAAGTACTCTGCTGATGTGGGAGTGATTTCTTTTTCATCTGTTGCTTTCATTGGTTAATTAATAAAGAAACTGCCTTGGCCCATTTGATAGGCCAACCCTTAGGTGGGCAGAGTAGACAGAACAGAATGCTGGGAGAAAGCTGAATCAGGCAGTCTCCATGGTTCCCCTCTCGGACACAGACGCAGGTTCAGATCTCCCTGGTAAGCCACCAGTTTGTGGTGTTACACAGATTATTAGAAATGGGTTAGATCAATATGTAAGAGCTAGCCAATAAGAGGCTGGAACTAATAGGCCAGGCAGTGTTTAAAAGAATACAGTTTCCTTGTAATTATTTCGGGTATAAAGCTAGCTGTGCGGGCGGCCGGGTGCCGGGAATGTAGCCCCATCACTCATATTACTTCACTTTGCAAGCTACCAAAATATAAAGAAGAACAGCCACCCCGCTGCAGGGATGACCTGCCTGGAAGATATGCTGCTGCAATAGTAGCACAAGGCTGTGGAGCAACCAATCACTAGGTGATTTGATTTAAAGCCAGCTCCATATATGGATCCCATACATGACACAGCTTGGGTGGTCAAGAACCAGAGACTAGATAGGCCATGGGCCTAGGAGAAAACCAAATTACTGTTCTGCTAAAGGAACATAGCGATAACATGAGTCCTAAGACCATTCTGTTATACTCATAGGCCAGTGCCTTGCTCAGCCATCATCAGAGAAGCTTCCTCCTTCAGCAGATGGGAACAAATACAGAGACCCACAACCAGACAATGTATAGAGAGTGAAAAATGGAACACCAGTACTAAATGGGATGTCCCCATCAAATCTCTGCCCTCATAGCTCAGGGAACTTAGAAGAAGCTTGTAAGAGCCGGAGGGGATGGGTGATACCAATGAAACAGGTTTTCTAGACACAATAGAAATAAAGCACATATGAATTCAGAGACAGTGGCTGTGTGCATGGGGTCTGCACATGTAGGTGCCAGAGGGGTCCTAGAGCTGAGAGAAGTGGACATTGGACACATGTCTCCATCTGAGAAGCTACCTTCAATTGATAACCTCATGCAAACAAAAAATTAGTTTTCTTCAAGGGAGTGCCATTGGGGAAAGAAATCATTTTAAAGGGCAGGCCACATGCTCAGTATCAGACAGCCAACAGAAACCAACTCAACAGCATCTTTGGAGGTTCCTTGTCTTATAATGCCACGTCAGGGTTTTTTTTTCCCCCTTACACGTTCTTTGTGTTTCTATGAAATTCCTGTGTGTGCAAATGAGTATGTTCGTTTGTGGGTATTTCTTGTGTGTTTTTGTTGGCATTTTTTGTTTTGTTCTCATCCAACTTATTTTTCTTTTATATTTTTATTGTTATTTCTTATATGTCCATTTGTTTTCTAGGGAGAGACAGGAAGGGAGTGGAGCTGAATAGAAGGGGAGGTGGGGAGGAACTGGAAGAAGTAGAGAGAGGGGAAACAATAGCCAGAATATATCACATAACAATATGTATTTTCAATAAAAGAATAAAAAATTGAAGAACCTCATGCTGTTCTGTTTCAAAATAAATAAAAGGTAAAACACAAAGTCCTCCTTGCATTGCTCGCTGAGAAACCTGTGAGAGGAGAGATGGGAAGGCATGGGCTGCAAGATGCAGTTCGCCATTCACGCACCAGCTCGCCACTCACTCTTGAATGATTTTAGCAGAAATCATTTTATGTTCTTCATTCCTTCTATGCGTGGGCTGTTTGAGCAGGTGGATGTTTCTAGTCTCTCATGTTTATGATCTTGTGTATAAAAATCGAAATGAGAGTGAAATAGTGGGTATTTCCTTCTTTCAAACAGTCCTTCCCATGTTTTCCTCTCCACGGTGTATGGAATCTGAAATGGATACAGCAAGCGTCTGTTTGAGCTCGCTTCGCTGCTGTGACAAAGAGCTGTAGTGCCGTGCACAATGCCTGTCTGTGCTCTATGAGCTACTATACAGTTTGCAAGCTTTGGGCAAGGGGCTGGAGGTTGAAACACACAGAGACACACAGACAGAGAGACAGAAACACGGACCTCTAGTCACTGGTAAGAAGCCCTTTATTCAATAGCACCATGGAGGCTCATATACCCAACAGTCAGGTGGGCCAACAGGTGAAAACCTTATCCTCTGATCTCAAGGCCAAGGCAACCCGTGCTCGTGAAGCAGAGCTGGTAAACAACTTTGACACAGCTTTCAGTGACTCAAATCAGAAGGAAAGTAAAGATCTCTAGCAGGGAAGAGCAGCTGGAGGCCAGGACTCCAAATGGTCCCAATACTGTAGGCAAATCCTTTCCTCACAGTCCAGTATTACTGTCTGTCCTTCTCGTGTCCTCACAGTCTCCTTCCCCTGTCCGTCCCTTCTCGTGTCCTCACTGTCTCCTTCCTGTGTCCGTCCCTTCTTGTGTCCTCACAGTTTCCTTCCCCTGTCCGTCCTTCTCATGTCCTCACAGTCTTCCTTCCCCTGTGTCTGTGTCCAAATTTCCTTTAAGTTTTTTTTTTCTTTTTCTTTTGGAGCAGTCAGTCCTGGGAACCTGGGGCCTCCTGTGTGCTAAGCAAGGGCTCTGTCATCAAGCTTCTTTTCCTTTTCATTTTGAGGTAGAGTCCCACTAAGTTTCACAAGCTTGCCTGAATTTGTGATCCTCCTGGCTCAGCCTCCTTAGCAGCTGAGCCCCCAGGCCTGTGCCACCAAGTCTGTCCCAAGTTCCCTTTCCTTATAAGAGATCCAGCTGTGCTGCATTGGGGCAACCCTAATGACATCTTTGTTTTCATTTGACAGATACTCTTGCCACATGCTAATGCCTGCTGAGGTCCTGACAGGGATGCAGCATCATAAAACGGCCCATGAGACATCTGCAATGGTTTCCTTTCTGCGGACGTATCAGTTGGATCTCTACAAGGACTCGGTGGCTCTCATAGAGTGGTATTTCCCTTCTGAATAGGAGATGCCTTTGAGAATGAGCAGTAGTGGCCCACTTCCCAGGGAAATGCACATGTGCACTGAATTTTGCATCCCGGAGTTTCAAACATCCACCCGAGCCTCAATCTTTTCCATGCCTGTGGTTCCCTCGAACCAGGAACCCTGGTGCAATTGCTATTGAAACAGAAATCAGTGATAAACTCCATCCAGAAGTTCTTTAAGTCATAAAACAGCAAGAATCATACGTACTAGTTTCCCAAACGCGCCCAGCCTGTTGACCTCCCACCCAAATGCATCTCAACCGCTGATCATGCATTCGACAGTTTGCAGAATTAAAAGCTGTCCTGAGACACTTACCATGATGAAAATTCCATGCATGCCAGCAGCTCCTCTGTGTGACTGTCATGTCATCCCCAAAGACATCTGATACTGAACTTTAAGCCCAGAGACAATTAGGCAGGCAGCCCTGCTATGGTGCAGCCTCTGACCTCTGGCCCATTGTAACAGGACATGGGTGTTCCTGCTTATAACTATCGGCTCCTGTAGCTTCGGATTGTAGCATATAGGAAGACAGCTGGCTGCTTGGGTTCTCTTTCTTCATGGAGCCCCTCCCACTGATACTAAGTTCCTTCAGTGCTTGAGACTCAAACTCACGGTGACTTGAAGCTGAGTCAGATTTTTTGGAATGTTCTCTAAATCAGTCCCCGGAAATGAAGAGGATTGACACCAGTCGCCTTGTCTTCACTGGTAATAAAAACTACAGAGAAATCATAGTGTGCGCCTGTAGGAATGAGAGCCCATCCAGAGGCTATGTTGGTGAGCCTGTCACTTGGAGGCCTGTGCTGTTTTGTTGTTGTTCTTTGTTTTGTTACTATACACTTTGACAGGGTTTGTGAGGCAGGAAGAAAATTAATATGTGGGTTTGTTTTATTTTAGTGTTCTGAGGCACTATATGGTTCTTCGTCTGCTTTATTTCATAGCTCGTTTATGTTTGATTCAAGTCCATTGTCAAAACAAAATTACCAGTGCTTGTTCAAGGATACGAGGTAAGTAGAAGCCATTTAACACTTTTCACTAGATAGCTATAATGAAAATTCTGACCAGAAATTCAATAAAGGAAAAGGAAATGCTTATTAATGTGCCAGAAGTTCTTTAACTATAATTTTAATGGATCTGTAGTTTCACGTGGTTGCATATTATTTTGTTGTCTGTTTTTTATTTGAAAAATTGAAAAATTGCAGGGTAGTGGTGGCTCACGCTTTTAATCCCAGCACTCTGGAGGCAGAGGTAGGCGGATCTCTGTGGGTCAGAGGTCAGCTTGGTCTATAGAGTGAGTTCCAGGACAGTAAGGGTTCCATGGAGAAACCCTGTTTTGAAAAACAAAGCAAAAATAAAAAACAAATTTGAAAAAGTATGTAGCTTTGGACCTGTGTCACTATAATTCTTTTTACTAGAAGTTAATTTTATAATAAGAAATAATAAAAGTTAATTTTATTTGAAGCAGATTTGTTCAATAATATTTAAAATCTATACAATATATTAAATAAATTGTTTAAAGAAGATATTTAGAGATCCAATACTTGATAAGTTAAAACAGTTTCAAAATTATTATTTTAATTTTTACCCCAAATATGAAAATTCAATGTACAAGTCGATTTTTTTTGTTGCTTAATGAACTCTTATCTGTGAAAATACACAAAAATCAATTTTTTCCCCATTAACACCACCAAGAGGGGCTGGAGAGATGGCTCAGAGGTTAAGAGCATTGCCTGCTCTTCCAAAGGTCCTGAGTTCAATTCCCAGCAACCACATGGTGGCTCACAACTATCTGTAATGGGGTCTGGTGCCCTCTTCTGGCCTGCAGGCATACACACAGACAGAATATTGTATACATAATAAATAAATAATAAAAAAAAAACACCACCAAGAAACGGCTTGTGAGGCCAATGAGATGACTCAGTGGGTAAAGATCTTTCTGCTAAGCAGATGACCTGAGTGCACACACACACACACACAATAAATAAATACATAAATAAATAAATGTAATTTAAACAATTTTAAAAAGAAAAATTAGGTGAATTGGGTGTCATATGAAATAAAGATCACTATTTGTATGTAGATTAAATATTTCCTAACCTTAAGGCCAACTTTGACTCTCAGCAGACTTCAGTTAGCCATTCAAATCTACTTTTTATTTAAATTTTATCAAATTTCACAAAACATTGCCAGCTTTTCAGCTTAGAAAAGCAAGAGCAGTACTGGTCCAGGATGGCTTGGTCATGTGATCTGGGAGGAGACTCCGTGTGTTTCCCGCTGATGGCCTTTTCTGTCTGGGAGCCTGGCTGTGCACTGAATGACCACATTCACCAGGAGCCTGGCTGTGCACTGAATGACCACATTCACCAGGAGCCTGGCTGTGCACTGAATGACCACATTCACCAGGAGCCTGGCGGTGCACTGAATGACCACATTCACCAGGAGCCTGGCTGTGTACTGAATGACCACATTCACAAGGCAGTTAGTTCTGCTGCTCCCATGTTCCATGGTGATGGTGACCTCTAAACAGCACAAATCCTGCTGTTCTGCCCGTGCAGAGAGACGAATATCTTCTTCCTTCAGAAGAATCTTCAGGGGCTTGGAGACAATTGGATGTGAATTCTAATCCCAATTTTGCCACTTAATTTTAGGCCACGGATCCGGTCACCCTAGTGCTCTAAACTTCAGTTTCTTTTCCTTTAGAATGGAAATAGTAGTGACAAAACCCAGTGACCTCAGTGTGTTCTGAGTTTAAACGTGAACACAGATTCAATGATTGATAGGAGTGGTCCCGCCCGGGCAGTGTTATCGCTTGTCTAAGGACACTACAGGAAAGATAATAATACAGACAGTGGATGCACAGCAATCTTAAAAGCCAGCTCTGAAATACTCAGCATAAAACCGAGATGCCTCCTCTCGCCAGCTTATTGTATCAGAGTGTTGTGGGGAGGCGGCAGCTTTGTTACTTGGCATATTTCTGGCCATTTGTAAAGAAAATACTCAACAGCTGCTGCTCCAGGAGGCAGATGGATGGGTGACATTTACAAATTGTGTTTTTCTGGTGGAGAAACTGAGGCACTAAGTGGTTATTTGTTTTCCCTGACCTTCTGAAACCATGAAACATCGACTTTGAGATTACAGTTCACACTTATCTTCTGTCTCCAGCCTTGTGTCACAGAAAGGAACTGCCCGTGGATGAGACGGCAAGGGTGAGGGGCTGTCTGGAAGGGAGGCCAGCTGAAGAGCCACGCTTTTGTGTTTGCTACAGATGGCCAACTGGTGGTGCTTCCCAGTGTGTCCCTCTCCGCTGCCACCCACCCGCAATGACAGCTTTTCTCATCATCTTGTCTAATTAAACCACAAACAGAGAATGCCAGCTCTCTGCTTGCGTGACACCTCTGAATATTAAGTAGCTTTTATAATTAATTATTTTTGAAAGGCTTGATCCTTCATAATTAAATAAATCTCTGAGAATTAGTGGTAGATTACCATGGTGAATGGGCCGAGAAACATCCCGTACATCAACTTGGCTGGGAGGGGACGCCTTTGCGGACAGTAGAACCTTTATTGATCTCTCTTCAATGATCTTCAGGCTCCAATATTAACACCACAATGTGTTCCTTCTTCTCTCTGTATTCTTGTGTACCCAAGTGGAACCGATTGTTTTTGTACAGGGTAGGATATAAAAATGCAGATTTGCTTAAATAACTCACTGCCCAGACGAGGCCGTCTGTGCAGGACACGGGAGTATGCCGACAGCAGCTGTCTGGCCATGCTGACTGTGGTGCTGTTCAGTAACGTTTGTGCCTTTCTGTGTTGGCAGTGGCGTTGAGACCAGATAATGGATGCCAGCAAGACGGGAACGCCAAAGACATGGGAAGAGTACCTAGGATCAGACAGCTGTGTTCTTGGGAGAGCATGGGGGAAGTGTACGGAGCCGGCTCCTCAAATCCTAGGGAACTGCCCTGAAGGCACTTTCTGCTCTGCTGGCATCCTGGGGCTGGGAAGCAACTAGAGCTGTCTCTGTGTGACTGTGGGCACACAGATCCAAGGCGCGTGGTTTGGCACGCCGGACAGAGGCAGTCTAATACCAGCCTACTTGGGTCTAGGCTATTGCTATTTAAACTGATAGTGTAGGTTTAACCATAAAAAGCTTGAAGGGAGGACTCTGGATGCAATTTGTGGGAACAAAGGGAAATGGGGGGGGGGAGGTCATGCTTCTGCTTATGGTTAGGATTATTCCCTGTCCTGCCCTGGCCTTGTCTCCATCCCGACCTTTCCCTGAGTTTATGTTCTTTGAGTTGGAATTCTCATTTGGTCGTGTTAGTATTGTGTTCTGTAAGTGTCAGCTTTGAGAGCAGTGGAAACATACTACAGAAACTCTCTGTTAAGCATTATAGAAGTTTTGATCTGGGCAATGCCTTGGGAATTCTGGGACAGTCATGGGGAGTCTCAGGTCTTAAAGACTCAGGCAAGAATCTCTGGTTTCTTTTAAGGCCTCGACTTTTTAAGGAGTGTGTTGACTGGCTTGGGAACTCGGGTGAGGCTGGCAGCTGTGGGGGTGGCTGTCATCACTGACAATTCTTTCACGTAGAATGGCACACTCTGTACGCTGTCTTTTGACATAGTGATTGTGGGTAATAGTAGATACCATATGTGTATGGTTCATTAGGAAAGAGAGTGACTAAAATTCCCTCTTTCCCATCATCGTTACCATCCCCCAAAGGAGCCATCACCATTACTCGTGTTCATAAACCCTCTTAGAGGCTTCTACACGCACAAACATAGCAGCGTCTCTGAAGCATTTCCTCCATTTCAAGCACAATACCATCGTATCACGCATTGTTCTGCATCTTGTGCCTCGTCTTTACTTCATTCTGTAGCGATCCAGTGTGTATGGCTGTTATTACCTCATTTTACAATTAGGATGCAGTTCTAGCCGAGTAACCTGCTCAGGGCTATGTCATTGGATGGTGGAGCTGGGATTGTTGTGACTGTCTAACCCCATCAGCCAAGATCTTCATCACCAGGCTTACTGCCTGGCTCCAACTAGCAGCAGCCCCCCTGGCTTCCCGCTGATCTGCAAACGTTCTCTGGGGGCTGGGTGTCATACTGACTCCCATCCACAGACTCCAGGAGAAATGAGGCGAAACTTGGCCAGCTCCTCATCAGCTGACATTCCTTCCTTCATGCTGAAATCACTTTGAGATCTGTGGTCAAACACATGTAACCTAGAATTTACCATGTTGTCCATTCTTTATAAGTTATTTTTACTTTATTTTATGTGTATGGGTATTTTCTCTGCCTATATGTCTGGTGCTCCTGAAGGCCAGAAGAGGGGCTGAATATCCTGGATCTAGAGTTATTGATGCTTGTGAGTTGCAATGGGGGTGCTGGGAATTGAACCGATGTCCTCTGCAGGAGTAGAAAACGCTCTTACGGCTGAGCTATCTCTCCAGCTCTATGTCACCCATTTTAACTGTGTACTGTAGTGTTACATTTACATTCTAGAAAAAAATACCAAACTCCAAACTCCAGGACTGTTTCCATCTCAGTTTATGAATTTCTTTTTTACATTAATTTATTTTTCATTCTTTGACGATCTCAGACGTGTGTATAATTAACTTTAGTCCCCCTCACCCCGCTTATCTTCCCTCATCCTCCTGCAGAAATGGTTAGTCTCCCCCAATGTCCCCTCTTACTTTATGTCTCGTGTGTATGTCCCTCTGAGTTTAACTAGGTTGCTGTGAGAGCATGGGTTCGAGGTTATTTATCAGATCATGGGCAACTTACCAGTGGTTATGCCACTGAAGAAAGTGACACTCCTTCCCGGCTACCGTTGGTAACTGCTTCGTTACAGGTGATCCGGACAGGTATGTGAGTTAATGAGATAAAGAGGGATGGGGCCAGGTGTTGGGAGAAACCGTGTAAGGGATGTGTTACAGCATAGAGCTGCAAAGATAGTCTGACTTATCAGGAAGCCAGGCTATGCTTAGAGCCTCAGTAGGACAGCTCTAGAGGCTGGAGCTGCAACAGGACAGCTCAGCTCTAGAGGATACAGCGATAATAGGACAACTCTGGAGGCTGGAGCCACAATAGGACAGCTCCTGATTTATCAGAAAGCCAGGCAGGCTGTCTGAAGCTGGGGTACAGTGGGGGAATGGACTCCCTGCAGAATATAGCAATGCTGCTCTTCTCTTGGAGAACCGTTACAACTGAGCTCTGCTCTGTTCCCTTAAGGGAATGACCTAGCAGAGCTATCCCTTTCTCTGGCCCAGGATGTTACTTCCTTTGCTAACCCTGCCAAAGGGAAGCCCTGCACAAATGCAGCGACCTCCTCTAGCTCCTGTGAGAAGTTGGTACTTCTTCTGCTCAGCCTTGCTCAGTCCCCCTTAGCGAGCATCTCAGCAAGGTTTTTCAGCTCAGTCTCAGCCAGGTTCTTCTGTTCTGCTTTGGTGAATGAAGACTGTCACCCAAGACTTTTCTTTGAGAGATTTATTTGCGAAGGAGGAATCCAGGAGAGTGGCTGCCTCTGCTAGGGAGGTGTAAATGCCAGCCTCTAAGTGAAGAGGCAGAGAGGCTTATATAGGGCTTCTTAGGGGCAGAGTTTTCCCAGGAAGAAGAGGGATTGGTTCTTTTCCATGCTCAGGGATAGGTCAGTTTAGCTGGTCAGGGGCAGAACTGGCTCTGACCTCAGGGCCAAACTGTGTTTCTTCCACTGGTCCTTTTTAGCCTTTCGACTCTTATTTTAGGACCAGGGCATATTTCTTTCACAGGCTCTGATTCTAGGGACAAAGTGTATTTCTTTGGCACTGGTTTCAGAGCCAGGGCATGTTTTTTGGTCCTGGGTTTAGGGATAAATATGTCTTTTTCCCTGACTCAGGTCTCAAATCCAGGGTGTGTTTCTTTCACTGGCTCTGGGTTCAGAGTCAGGGTGCTCAGAGATTGGTTGGTTTCCTGCTCCAGCTGTTCCTTTTGCCCTATAGACCCGGCAAGGACACCCCTTGAGGGAGGGGGCAAGAAGGCGTGGAGTCAACCACACAGACTCTGGGAGTCAGGCCAAAGCAAAAGCCGACTCCTTTATTGAGGGCATGGCCAGTCTCTTATACCCCCTCCCAGGACCCAGGGGTGGCACCAATCTGGACTGCTGTGTTGTCTCTCTCTCATTGGCCCAGGTCATCGTGACATCGATGGTCTCCAGGCCTCACAGCAGACTTCAGGTTGGCTCATAAGGAAGTTACTGCTGCACATGCTCCACCGGCCCCATTGGCTGGTAGCCTCCTTCTGCATAATGAAAAGAGCATTTTCCTCCTTTGGTTTCAGCTGCTGAGCCTCTGGGCACCGGCACCAGCTCCAGAGAGCCCAGATGCACAGCAACCTCCCTATCAGTATGCCGTGTCACCTTGACACCCACAGTTCCAAGACACATTCTCTTTCCCTCCATCCACTGTTCAAGTCCTTGACTAGCAGAAGGTTTGGAAATGCCTCTGATCTTCTGGGCCAGCAGCTAGGCCCTCTCAGTGGAGATCTCTGCCATGGACTGTCAGGTTTATGTCAGTCCGCCTGCGCTTAGCAGTCCTTTCCTGAAGTATTAGCCCATGAATCTGGACTAAGGCGTTTCTTTCCCTCTTGTCCTGAGAAGGAACATTGTGTCAGGTTATTCTCATTGTAATTCTCGGAGCATCCTCTCTGCTGCTCTACAGACATGCCTTTTTCTTCCTGCCCAGATAACGTATTCCTAGTGACTGTGTCACACACACACACACACTCCAATGATAATAATACCACAGTTGAAAATCTACATATTCCTTCCAATTGATTTAGAATAAATTATTAAGTTTGGAAGATGAATGCCATCAAAACAAAGACATACCTTTCTATCACTTCCCCCAGCATTCCTTACAGTTCAGAGCCCTTCATAGTCCACTAGTCTGGGTGGTATAAAGTGAACATGAATGTATGGCAAATACTTATTGAAGGACTCCAAATGTACATAGAAAATGTTTTTTAAGATACTGGTTTCAACTCAGGTGTATAGCACTTGCTTAGCATGTACGTGGCCATGGATTTGATGCCCAGTATACATCCCAGTACACGAAGTCACACAGCCACACACATACAAGACCTAAACGGATGCTATAAAATCCCACCTAAATAATGTAATAAATTTGGCTCACATCTAGACTTTAAAAAAAGGATTCATTAGCCAAGCATGTTGGCACATGCCTTTAATCCCAGCACTCAGGAGGCAGAGGCAGGTGGATCTCTGTGAGTTTGAGGCCAGCCTGGTCTATAACAAGTTCTGGAACAGCCAGGCCCATGCAGACAATTAATATAAGCCTGTGTGTGGCAATTTGGAAGTGGTTGCCGGGACAGGAAAACTTCGCCTACACACACCCAATTGGTCGAGTCCTATCAACAATTGTTCAGACCCATCTCTTCCTCACGATCACCTCTGAATTTATAGGAGCATCATCATGTTTGGGCTTGACCACGGCAGAAGTCTCATAACTGCTCTTGACACCTCTAACCCTGCCCTGCTCACCCCGTACCAGCCATCCTTACTTTGACCAAGGATGTTCAAAATACGCAAATCTAGTTGGAGATACAGCTCAGCTGTGGCGTGCTTGCCTATCCTGTACGAGGCCCTGAACTCAGTCCCTGGTACTAAAATAGTAATCAAAGTAATAAATAAATGCAAATTAGCCTGGCCTTCCATTAAATGCGGTTCTTGGCAACTCTTCACTCATAAAAACCAATCTGCACCCTGTACACCTTGGCCTGTGCTTGCCCTTCTGTTTCATATACTCCCTTTCCAGGTTTATACTGTATAGTCCAGCAATGCTGAACCGCTGTCTGCCCTTACCCCAGATGCTAGCCATGCTCCCTTTGGTCATATTTCTTCATCATCTCCTTCCTGTTCCCTCCTTTGGTTGGGAACACCCTACTCACACCTTGAGACTGTACTGGTAATCTTTCTTTCAGGAAATCATCCATCAGCTTTCCTGGCTAGACCATCTAGTCCATTGTTAATTTCCAGTTCTGCCGAACTGCGCTCAGTCAGTACCACTTATGATGTTCCCAGCTGTTGAGTTGAGGCAGCTAGAAAAGACAGTGAACGAGTCATTCCCCCAGTGGGCGTGAGGGTGAGGTGGTGTGATGAGACCAGAGCTAAGCAGGGATGTGGGCTTGGATGTCCCCAGCTGGCCGTAGCAGGCCTTTCTTCTCCTGCAGTGGTCTCCTCTCTGAGGAGGTGGCAGGCTGGGTGCCATGCATGTTTGAGAGCACAAGCTCTCATCCGTATTTTCTGTGGTTTTGAATCTATACTGGTTTTGCATTTCCCGTGCTTAGTAAATGTCAGACACCAGAATTCCACTCCAGACTCTATTCGCTGATTCTCACAGAATTTTGGACCTGAGGTGGAATAATATTAGGTATTTGTTTTAATACAGATTCCTGGCCTCTACTTCTTGTCTCTGAGATGAGAACGCCAGGGAGGGGCCCTTGGGCTCTGCAGTGCACATTTTAGGAGACACGTCTACTCTGACCCTTCTGAGCAGGCGTTATGACAGCCCAGGCTAGAATCAGCGTAATGTGGACTGGAGGGACAAAGCATCCTTTTAACTCCTAACTGTCATGGTGAGTGGAAGGTGTGGTTTGCAATGAGGAGTTGTCAATTTGGTATAGTTCATGCCAGAAAGATGGTGAGCTTCAAGGGGGCTGACAGTGGATGGGTAAGAACTCCTCGGTCTGTGGAAATGCCTTCCCTGGGAAGGAAATGAAGCAGTCACTGACGCAGCCGAGGGTCTTCTCATAGGGAATCATCTACCCAACTCTTACGTGGGAGGGCTTTTAGAGTGTAATACTGACACTGAACAAGGCCACACAGGGAGCTTGGCTTTTAGAGTGTAATACTGACCTTGGACAAGGCCACACAGGGAAGTTGACTGTTTTATAGACAGTGGACTACATCTGAACTCCAGCCAGACTCATTGCTGTTCTGTAGGGCTCCTGGACTTTCAACTAGCCAGCCCTTCTGCCAGTGAGGCAGAGCAGGCCGTCAATAAAATGATGGTGCCAAATGAATATGCAGGCAGCCCCCGCATCTCAATGTAGCAACTGATCCCTCTTCGTGCCTTTCCACCACATGGTGGGATTCTAGGAAGAATCTAAGCATATTTCCCTGCTCTGATCGATTCCTTCTCCCACAAGTGAGAAGAGCAATACATCCAGATGTGATTACCACCCCTAGCAAGCAACGGCTGACAAAGCATCGCGCTGAAAACGTATCCTCCATTTCATTTAACAGAGGCTTAACCGTCCATGATAGACTTATGGGACATCTCGGGAAAAGACAATGGATTCATCCCAAGAATCTTTCATGTTGCTCTGGTGTTGGGGCTTTGTGAGCATCCTGCATCCTTCATTCTGAGGGCTGTATCTCTCTGTTGCGCTGTCCGTGGTCCTCATGAACAGACCCAGGGGCTTGCGGTTCATTTATCACCCTTCTAGGCTCTCCTGTCTGGCTACAAGGCCCAGAGGACTTGAACACCTGTCATCCTGACCTCACAGAGAGCCAGGCAGCTTTGCCCTGCATCCACCTGGAACTTTCTGCCAACCTCAAGACCGAGAGCTGTTTTACATCTCTACAGTTCTGGCAGGACCGTTCACACTTAACTAGTGAAGGATGAAAGCAGGGAGCTAGGAGTCCCCGAGGGTCCTGTCTGCTGATTCCTAAATATTTTACCGAGTCTCTCTGATAACTCTGGGCTGTGTATCACATCTCTGTAGAGTTGTCAAACCTAACAGAGCTGCCCCCAGCTTTATCTGACCTCTCTGGGGTGCCCCGTTTAGAAGACAGACAGCTTCATGCAGCCTTGCTTATGAGCCTTTGCTGGAAATGCCTTGTCAGAGCCCCAGCGGGGTAAGGCTGACCCTTGGTACCAATCCTCCTGCAGCTTCAGGATCTGCATCTGCCAGAATCTACAACTTCCTCAGACAGCCCATTGTGGGAAAGCAATACACTGATTTGCTCACACTCATCTTTCTTTCTTTTTAAAAAAATATTTATTTATTTATTTATTATGTATATAGTATTCTGTCTGCTTGTATGCCTGAAGGCCAAAAGAGGGCACCAGACCTCATTACAGATGGTTGTGAGCCACTATGTAGTTGCTGGGAATTGAACTCAGGACCTTTGGAAGAACAGGCAATGCTCTTAACCGCTGAGCCATCTCTCCAGCCCCACACTCATGTTTCTTATGTAATAGGGGTTCAGCAAATCCTACTTAAAGAAGGACTGAAGAAGCTACCTTCACTTAAAAAGATGCAAATATTTTCAATTTGAACTTAGAGGGCAAATGATTAGAATAAAACATAAAATCTGTTTTCGTTCTTTTTTAGTTCATAGTAATTCCTGTAATTATCAAGAAATATTGCCTATTGTTACAGTTTACAGATGAAATGTCCCACAGAGACCACATCCTAAGGCCCATGGTATTCTGGGGAGGTTTCCAGCATTTGGGAGATGGAACCTGGTGGGAGGAAGTGAGGCCACAGAAAAAGCTCCTTTGAAAGAGACACGGGAAACTTTTCCCTTCTCTGTCTCTACTTCCTGGCCACCATGAGAGGAGCAGTCATCACCGGCTACACACTCAGCCACAGTGCTCTGCCTCACTGAGACCCAAAGCAATAAAACCACTTGACCCTGGACAGAAACCTTTGAAACCCTGAACTGAAACAAAACATCCTCTTTTAAGTCTTATCCTGGGTACTTTAAAAGAGCAGAATGCACCTCAAGATGGGTCAAGCCCAGTGAACTTTGGATGTGGTCTCCATATGGCTGTGTGGAGGAAAGATGGGTGGAAAAGGTGGCCAGAGCAGAAGCACCGGCATCTGTGCGCAGCTGGGAGCATGGAAGGATTTTCTTACGTGATTCTTGGCAATCTTATGATGCAGATGTAAAGTCACTAGCTGTCTTACATGGAAGAGATGAATGTGCCATGCAGCTAAAGCTCACACAACAAGCATGTGGCACAGAGGACAATGATACCCAGGTCTTTTGACCACAACGCATGCTCCTTTCACAACCCCTTCCTGGAACAGTGGCTGCCACAGCCCTTCTGAAGGTGAGAACTCATCAGTCAGGTTTCTGACTTTGGATTGCCCGACAACAGGAGCTGGTAGAGTGTGTTTACTTTCCATGCCGTTTTGTCTTCGTGTTTGTTCAAGATGATTTTTCTATCTTATCACCTTTTATTTGTCCAAACTCCTGAATGCATATTGAAATTTTAGCTCCTGAGAGATTATTGAAATGAACTTTCCTGTAAATACAGGTCAGAGCTACAATGTGGAGAGATCTGAAGCATGTTCAGATTTGCTTTGATTCCCTCCCCACTCTTCCTATTTTTCTTGATGCTTTATACCTTGGAGGTAGAGTTTAAATTTTGATATAATTTTATGGATGTGACAAGAAGTAGAGGGAGCGTCTCATGGACCTGCTGAACATGCTACTTTATTTTTTAAGGTTCTCTATATTCTGAGTTTTGTTTTGTTTCTGCTGGAAGAAGGACCTTGAAAGTGGACTTCCTCAATAACCAACTCTCCATAATATTTACAACCTCAATTTCACAGCTCTGAAAATCTTTATTTTTTTCATAAGCATGATGCAAATTTGTTTAGTGGAATTGCCAGTTCCAAACCTGGGTGAGACAATTTCTGGTTTTATCTCCTTTCATCTGGCTATTTTTCTACAGAAGTATTCAATGCAGGTGCTACCCAAATCTCATTTCAGTGATTACCTAATGTGTGATAGTGGAGTACAGAATTCTGAAATGCATCCAGCTCAAGGCATTCAGTAGCAGACTGTGGACCAGAGCTCAGGGAGCAAAGGAGAAGCTGTGTGAACCGTTCAGTGCGCTGGGGAATCAGTACGGCTGACAGCCTCATTATCCATGACACTGGAACCTTCATGATGGAAGGCAGCACACACTGTTGAGTGCACACACACTCACATAGCACACACTGTTGAGTGCACACACACTCACATAGCACACACTGTTGAGTGCAGACACTCATGTAACACACACTGTTGAGTGCAGACACTCATATAGCACACACTGTTGAGTGCACACACACTCATGGTAGCGCACACTGTTGAGTACACACACATGGTAGCACATCACTGTTGAGTGCAGACACTCACATAGCACATACTGTTTAGTGCACACATACTCATGTAGCACACAATGTTGAGTGCAGATACTCACATAACACACTGTTTGGTGCACATACATGTAGCACACACTGTTGAGTACACACACATAGCACACACTGTTGAGTGCAGACACTCATGTAGCACACTGTTGAGTGCAGACACACTCATGTTGTTAACATTTTGAGTGTACAGACACTCATGTAGCACACTGTTGAATGCAGACAAGCACGTAGCACTTCATTGTTGAGTGTACACACACATAGCACATACTGTTGAGTGCAAACACTCTCGTAGCACACACTGTCCTGACACAAACACGTGCCTTTCTCGGCAAAGGAATGTGAGCAGAAGAGATGAGCCACTTGCAGACAAAACTGTAACAGCCGCCATGTAGCTCCACTTTCTTCCCCTCTGCCCGGAGTTCAGCTCTGTTCCAGATGGAGGCTGGGGCTCTCCCCCTGGGGCCTCCATGGGGTCCAGCATGGAGCTGTGGTCATCCACACTGGAGCTATAGTGTGAAGGGGAAGGAAACATCCATTGCTTAAGCTCTGCCTATAACCTAATCCCCACGGACACATCTAGGAACACATGCCTCCAGGGACGGAATCACCCATTAATGGATCCTCTGTGGCTACCGGCACAGCTGAAGTTACCCTCACACTCAGCGTTCTTCAGGAGCTGGCAGTCACGAGACAAGGAGCAGGTGGGAAGGAGGCGCCTGTCAGGACTGGCCTCCAACAGCTTCTCTTCCTTCCCGGGCCTGTGCTGACTTCTGTTGCCAAGCCCAAGGCTAGGTAGCTCTGACTTTAAGTAGTCTCGTGTGTAGGTCTTGCCACACATGCTTACTTCTCCTCTCTTTCACTTCTCCCAGCCAAACCCACTCCTAAGGAACTAGTGGAAAAAATATGCTGTATATCTTTCTAGATTATTATAATTATTATTGTTATTTATTATTACTATTATACCAGGCAAATATGTATAGGTGTGTAGGGTTAGGATTCATGGGGTTCCTCTTTCATAGTCTCTTACTCTGAGCATGGCTTTGCCAAAGACATGCATCCAATCAGTTAGTGGACCTAAGCAGGCTTAACTGAATTCTTTAATTATTAAAGTGCCCTTTGTTGAACGGTTAATCACTCTTATAAAGGCATTACTTGTATCTAATCCCCTCATCAACTCTGTGACGTAGTTATTGGTATTATCAGTGTTTTTGAAATTGAGCATTTGAGAAAGTGAAGCGCAGATAAGGCAGAAATTTGTGAGCATCTCGATCTTAGGAAGTGGTGGACGGAGAAACCTTGGGCGGTCTGGCTGTGCGCACCATACAACACACTGTATGAGCAAATGAATGAAAAAATCATTCAACCATTTCCAAACTAAGAAGTAACTGAAGTGTTCCCCCCGCCCCCGCTTTTGTGGGACTGCCAAAAGGATGGAAATAACCACACTACTGCCTTTGTTTCTGTTGAAAAGAATCTCACCTTAATTTCCTACCACGGCTGATTTGCGAGCCCCCCCACCCCCCGCTGACTTTGACAGTCCTGTTTAGGCAGAGGGTCACTGTTATTGTAATTCTTAGTTCCAGTAAGAAATCATGACTGCACTAGATCCCCTGAAACGCCCGGTGTCCTTCTGCTTACTAAGTGGCAGAGTGGAGACTGGCTTCAGGCAGCCCAGCCTCCATTTGGGACAGGAAGAAGTGAACTGTAAGGGATTTGCTTCCCCTAGATGTGCCAGATGCAATCACACGGCTGGGCTTTATGAAGTGAAGTGAAATATTTGTTTTGATTGCTCGCTGATTAAGAATACACTCTGATGCACAATCTTGACAGACATCTAGGGCAGCTACCCTCCTGGACAAATCGGGGTCAGGGTTGCCTAGCTTTCGCATGCAGCAGTTTTGTTTCATTATGCAAAGCGACCCGCACTTGGGTCTGTATGATTGGCTGCTTCGTCTTCGGCATTTAATATTGTAGGAGGCCCCGGCAGTTGTCAGTGTTATTGCCCGGTGATTTGTGATGTCTTCTTCCTCGTTGTTCAGTACAGAGTTGAGAAATGCAGTTAGCTGGAGACTTGATGAAAAATGGACATACTGTCTGAATAATAAATATGTTATACTGAAAATAATCCATGGAGGTATTTGAGGTAAAGTATCAGACAGAATCGCTCCTGTTGGTTAAAATGGTTTTATTTTTATAAAATTTAAAAATGATTTAAGTGGTAATAATTTTTAAAAATCTCAGGAGATAGACATCTTTTGAAAATAAAATATAGAAGCTCTACAGGGTACATATTTATGATCAGAGTTCTGTTGTGATCTACCACATGGAAACTACCCTGAGAGAGATCTGGTCACTTTAGGTATTGTCCAGTGCAGAGAACAGAGCAACAACACGTACGGAGACATCTGTGCTGTGACGGGACATGGTGATGTCATGTACGTACGGAGACGTCTGTGCTGTGACGGGGCATGGTGATGTCATGTACGTACGGAGACGTCTGTGCTGTGACGGGGCATGGTGATGTCATGTACGTATGGAGACGTCTGTGCTGTGATGGGGCATGGTGATGTCATGTACGCACGGAGACATCTGTGCTGTGACGGGGCATGGTGATGTCATGTACGTATGGAGACGTCTGTGCTGTGACGGGGCATGGTGATGTCATGCTGAATAGGAGTACCAGGCTGATAATCACGTACCCCCTTTAAACTGTTACTTGACAATGCCATAAGCTTTATGGTAGCCAATGACCACTTTATGTAATATTTCAAGACCTTAAAATAGACAATTACAATTGGTAATTATCTAGATTTACCCGTATCATAATGGATAGACATATATTCTAAGTTTTTATTGTCAAATAGACGATTGAATTAAAAAGTTGACAGTGACATGTGCAAGAACTTGTACTACCCGAAGCCAAGCAGCTTGTCTCCTGTGTGCTGCAGTGAGCTTGCCTGTCCCCTCAGTTCCCTCGCATTCCGTTAGTGGAGGGGAAAGGCGTGTTGGTGTGAACGTTCCCTCTTAACCATGTAGGCTCCTGTAAGTGTCGCTGTATTCACATGAACTTAAGGAATGTGAGAGCTATTTTATTTTGATCCAGGCACGATCTCTAGGGTGTCCTGTTTTTCACCAGCAAGAGCCCTGGGTTCATTCTGGATGTTCATTAAGATACTTTTATTCAATACACACAGAGGACCTGGCACAGCCTGTGTCAGCCCTGGGCTTGCTGCTTCAGTCTCTGTGAGCTCATCTGTGCATTGCTGAGTTCACTCAGAAGGCCTTGTTCTCCTGGTGTCCTCTACTCCTTCTGGCTCCTATACTTGTCCTGCCTCCTCTTCCATGTGGTTGCCGCAGTTCCAAGGGGAAGATCTGGTGGAGACATCCCATTTAGATTCTCTTTCCTCATCATTCTGGCTGCGGGTTTTTGCATCTGCTCTCATCTGCAGCCAGAGGAAGCCTCTCTGATGAGGACTGAGGAAGGCATTATTCTGTAAGTATAGCAGACTATCATCAGGAGTCATTTTATTGATACATTTTTCTTTTTAGACCAACAACGCTTAGTTTAACTCTAGGTCTCTGAGTTATCTAGTCTCTGGTTCTGGCTTATCCGGGCAATGTCAGGTAAGAGTTCTACGTTGTGGAGGAGGCCTTAGGCCAAATCAAATCAAACATTGCTTGGCTCCTCCCACAGATTCTCTGCCACCATTGCTCTAGACAGGGCAGATTGTAGGGCAAAGGTTTTATGGCTGAGGTGGTATTTACATTTCTCTTTTGGTAGCTTGAAGAGTGCCTTCCTGCACCAAAGACTCTAGAACACAGGGATAAAAGCTCCATTTAGGCACCAACTACACAATGAGTTGTGTGGATGTTGTCATCGGCCAGATCCCCTGAGTCCATATTATAGCTTTTGATTAGTATTTTTCTGGGACTCCTGAGTGTGAAAATGAGTAGGTCTGTGATTCTTGTGCCTGCTCTTGGGCTCTTTCCTCCTGCTGGGTTGCCTTGTCCAACTTTGATATGATGGTGTTTGTTCTGTCTTATATTTTCTCTTGTCATGGTTGATTGTAATCTCTTAGAAGTCTATTCTTTTCTAATGAGAGACAGAAAGGGAGTGGATTTAGAGGGGAGGAGAGGTGGGGAGGAACTGGGAGTATGGAGGAGGGAAAACTGTCATCAGGATACATCATATGAGAAAATAATATATTTTCAATAAAAGGAAAAAAGATACTTTTTTAAATATATGAAGTTTTTTGAGACTTTCCTACCAAATACTATATCTATATCATTTGCATGCTTCCTTCTGTCCCCTCCAAGTCCTCCTATGTCTTCTGTCTACCTCTCAAATTCATGACCTCTTCTATAATATTCTATATGTTACTATGTATTACTGTTCACACACACACACACACACACACACACACACACACACACACACACACACCTCCTGATGAGTCCAAATAGGATTACTTATATGTACCTGTGCTGAATACTTGGGTAGTCATAGGGCATACTATTAGGGAGCTTGTCCTCTGAGAAAGCGGATTCTCCCCATCTCTGTAGCTGTTGGTTACCTGTAGTTCTTCACCTGGGGGGGGCGGGGCGTACCTAACCTTGTCCATGATGGCATGCCAATTAGTGTTTTTATTATGCAGGTCCTGCTTAGCCAACTCTGGTGGCTTGAATAATAATGGCCTCCATAGGCTTATAAATTTGAATGTTTGGTCCCCAGTTAGTGGAACTACTTGGGAAGGATTAGGAGGTGTAGCCTTGTTGGAGAAAGTGTGTCACTGAGGGTGGGCTTTGAGATTTCAAAGCCAGGCCCAATCTCTCTCTGTCTGCCAGCTGCCTGCAGATCAGGATATAAAGCTCTCAGCTGTTGTAGGGGGCGGCTTATTTCGTTCCCAGCTGCTTGGCAGCTCAGACCCAAAATAATCACACAGAAACTATATTATTTACAATACTGTTTGGCCAATAGCTTAAGCGTATTTCTGGCTAACTCATATCCTAAACTACTGTGGCTATAGCTTACTCAGTAAAGTTCTATCCGGCATCTGTCTCTGGTGGGAGCTACTTGGCTTTTTCTAAACTCAGCCTTACTTCTCCCAGCATTCAGTTTAGTTTTCCCCGCCTACCTAATTTTGCCCTATCACCAGGCCAAGGCAGTTTCTTTATTAACCAATGGTATTCATAGCATAAAGAGGGGAATCCCACATTACTCAGCTACTACTCCAGTGTCCTGCCTGTCTACTTCTCACTATGATGATCATGAACTAACCTCTAAAACCAAAATCAAGCCCCCAATTAAATGCTTTCTTTTATACATGGCCTTGGTAATGCTGTCTCTTTATAGCAAAAAGAACAGTAACTAAGACAGAAGTTAGTATAAGAGGCTGGGATATTGCCGCAATGGACCTGACCATGCTGATCTTTAGAAGACTGTGGAAGACTTTGGGACTTGGGGCTAGAAAATCAGATGAATGCTTTAAGCATGGCATAACAGGCCATCCAATAGGAGCTTGGAAGACAACAGTGCTGAGAGTCATGTGGATTATGGAAGCCTAGATGAAAAAGTTATAGAGGGGAATATTACCAGTTAGGCTAGAATTATTTTTTGTGATATTCTGGCAAAGTATGTGGTTGGGTTTTTTCCCTTGTCCTAAGAATCTTCCTGAGGTTAAATTGAAGAGTTTTGAATTAATTTCATTTGCAGAGAAGATTCCAGAACAGCGTGTATTGACTGTTGAAGTGTATGAAGAGGGGCAGTTTCAGGTATCCTTCCTTCCTCCCTCCCTCCCTTCCTCCCTTCCTTCCTTCCTTCCTTCCTTCCTTCCTTCCTTCTTTCCCTCCCTCAGTTTAAAAGAATAATATGAGAGGCTAGCATACAAAGTGTTGGGTTTTGTCACAGTGTCCTCCCAGAAATGCCCCCTTCCCTTCTCCAGCTTGTCCCCCACTTTTTAATCACAATTACTTTCTCCTCCCCTAAGGTTTACTTTCTTTTTATTTTATGGTTTTATTATTCCTCTGATAATTTTATGTGATGTATTTTGATTATGTCCGTATCCTGTTCCTTCTCCTAACTACTCCCAAATTCATCCCCCCTTCCTGAATCCCCCAACTTTGTGTCTTCTTTAAAAAAAAACTAATACAATTGGTGTTGCCCACAGCTTCCCGAATATGGGACCATCCGCAGGAACATGTGTAGTAGGAGCTGTGGGCTGCATTCCTGCCGCCCGGCTCCTGGCCGCCAGCTAACTTATGCCCCAGAATAACAACACACAAATTGTATTCATTTAAACACTGCTTGGCCCATTAGTTCTAGCCTCTTAATGGCTAATTCTCACAATCTTGCCTAACCCATATTTAGTAATCTGTGTATCACCAGTCTTACCGGGAAAGATTCAGCATGTCTGACCTGGTGGCTGGCTGCATCGTGTCTGCCTGGGAGAGGGGAGCATGGCATCTGAGCTCACTTCCTCTTCCTCCCAGCATTCTGTTCTGTTTATTCCACCCACCTATGTTCTAACCTATTAGGCCAAGCAGTTTCTTTATTAATTAATCAATGACCTTCCTCCATCAAACATGCCCTTTGCTACATGCAGTAAGTTTTGTCCTAAAAAATTTGAAGCTCTGCTGAAGAAGAAGAACAATCACCCCTCCACTCATTACCTTTTCCTTAGTCTTTGGACCACCACGCTCATTGCCTTGTAATCCCTCCCCCATTGCCCCTTCCTCAGTCTCGTTGCCCTGCAGTGGGAAGTATCTGGGCCAGGGCAATGTATCCTTCCTTGTAGCTCTGGTTAGCTGAGAAGGTCTCTGTTACCCCAGTAGGTATTATTACCTTAAGCTAAACCTACAGCCACCTGTGAGGCAAAACTCTGGAACAGCCTGCGAATTTGTCCAGGGGCTTTGACATTATGGTGAGTTGCTGGCTCCAGCCATCACTATCTGCTAATCTGCCTGGCTCCATTTCTAATCATGATGGGTGAATGTCAAGACCAGGCTATAGGTCAGACATTCTTCAGCCAAGTTCACCAGTGAGGGAAATATGGGGGATTCAGTTACTTTCTCTGAGTTTTTAGGCAGTCATTGATTAGAACAACAGCAACAAATAATGGGGAAAAGTCCCCACCATGATGCGTAGTCCATCATAGTCTTTTTCCCTCAGCAGGCTGCATACATTGTGCAGGGCAGCAGGACCCTCTGTCTCGGGGGACTAATGGGACTGCCACCGATGTCTGCACTTCATCTTAATTTAAATATTGCTTCATAATAGGCTTTCCTTTCAATGTCCATTTAGGCCTTAATGATACAGTCACTCTTCATTGCACAGGGATTTAGCAGAGTGAAAATTGAAAGAATTGATAGGTGTAGCTGTTTATTCGGTGTGCAGTAGCCATTGACTAAAGAAGGAATGTATAGACCCCCCCCCTCCGCTGATGTTCTAATGGAGGCGATCCCTTGTTTGTTCGTCTTTTGATATATTTTACCTGTTTTTCTCTCCCGTAGTTCTTGTATGTTGCTCCTTTCTGAAAGTGACTGCGGTGACCATGTTGTTGCCTTCAAGCCCACTAGTTGCTAGGAGACATGATTTCTGAGTCTAGTTCCCCACCCTCCCAACCCCAGCGACTTAGTTCAGCTCTCTGCCACATCACGGTAGAGAAACCACTGATGCAGTTTTCCTTGGGTTCCTCAGTCACACCTGCTGTTTCTTTCAGGGCTCCAGCAGAGAACGCTTATCTCAAGAGTCCCTGTGTTACAGAGCAGGTTAGCCTAGTGATCATCTTCCATTTGACCCAGGGTTGAACACATGGTTGCCACTTGTTAAGTAGGAGTAGAGATCACTTAACCAACCTGGTCCTCAGTGGTCTCAGATTTAGGATGGGGATAATATCGCCCTCTCCATTACCCAATCCTACAGTGCATTGCAAGAATCCGTGTGAGCATCCCAGACTGTCTTAGTTTCTGTTCACGCTGAATGCATCACTCACTTGTAAGCCCCATCAGTTCCAAAGTAGCCATTTTTAATTCCTCTTCCTTTTGTGGTGCTGACTTTGTGTTTCAAATGGGGGGGGGGAAGAGCTCCCATGCTCCACACATTTTTGCTTATCTAAATGATATTTTATTTCTGTGACTGACTGGTCACAGTTGCTCTGGAAATCTAGCACCAATTCTGGAATTTTTCAGACGAATCTTCTTCTAATAGTGAGCGATGGAAGCAGGAGGTCCCTGGTGGAGGAAAACTCCTTTGTTTGGGTCTTAACCCTCAGCATTGGCTGCTGGCTGCTCAGCTTTTCTGCATTGCTGTGTACTCCAACTGCCTTTTAGGCCCACTATTTTTTTTCCTGACTTTTAAAAATATATCTCTAAAATGTTATGAGACCATTTGCTCAACCCTTTGAGGTCTTTGAGGGATTAGTTAATTGATTATTTTAAATGCTTTGAAGCTGGCAGGGTGTTCAGTAAGGAAGGCAGGCTAAACAGCTTTAGCAGGTTCCCTGGGAGCAGAGAACACAGCAAACGGCCCTTCTAATTTGCTTTGGTATCTAATGGCACTTGCTTATTGTGTAACCTGCCCCATTACGATGAGCTAGACTGTGATTATATTTAAAGCATGACCTGGGAAAAGGCTCTAAATCCGAAGGAGTGTTTGGAAAATGGCGAAAGCTTTCATCCAATGGTGCTGCAGATTCTGGAGTCATGTGGGTTTCTCTGATTTAGGAAAAGCTTTGTAAAGAACAAATTATTTAAGAGTCTATTTAGGGTCAGGGTCTGGGCATGGTCACCATGGTTCCCAGCTCGAGACCCACAGGTGAGAAAGAGGCAGCTATCTCTCAAAGGGGTTTTGTTATCAGCACTTCCCTGATGCGAGTTCCTTGGCCTATATGTTTCAAGATAGTGCCCATATCTGACTTTTCTCCAAATATTTCCATATAGGAGAAATAGATGGCCACAACTGTTTGTTAGGAAGAAAGCAATAGAGGAAACCCCTGAAGCGGCCATGGGTAGGCTTGGATGTGTAGATGGACTTGGTACTGTGGCAGGGTCACTCTGGAAGGGAGACCCATGGGGATAATGGACAAGCATCTAGGGTCTCCTTTTCAGAACAGACTGAAACTTGCTTCTTTATCTTGTATTGTATGTTCTTTTCATTGTTGCGGAAAGAAAGCTAGCAGAAGCCAGTTAGTGGAGAATGGGATTTTTCTGACTCATGGTTACCAAGAGATTTCAGTTCGCTGTGGAGAAGGCACAGTAGAACGGCTTCCTGGATGAGGAGTGTATAGAGAACAAAGGGTGAAGCTGGAGCGAGTATCGCTTCCAAGACCCGCCCCAAATGACCTCCTTCTGTCACAAAGGGGCCATAGCTTCTTAAGACAGCACCACTAACCAAAAGCCAAATATATGAACATGTGGTAGCCATTTCAGACACAAACCAAAGCACCATTCTCCTGAACCACAGTGAATCCAGTCTCCTTTCCTCTATATAATAAAGATCTTCTCTCATAAGCTCGCAGGGGAAGGTGTCTTGTGTATGTGTGTATGGCACAGCTTTAAGTTGTAGTATGTTTTACTATAGGTGAGCACAGTTTACTGTACTCTTGTACACAGAGACTGTCCTAATAGTAAAACTCAGCCCAGCTCTTGACTCTTGCCTTTTTCTTAGAAGGAAGCAACCAGAGATGGTGTCTGCCTTTCTGTGAACAGTCAACTTGCACATGCTCATTTTATAGACAGTGATCAAGAAAGATACCTGGGTCCTGACTTTGGGATGTTTAAAACCAAAGACTTTGAAAGGCAGAATCTCTGATGAGGACAATCAGCCTGGTTCTTTATTATCCTTATTAATGTTTATCAAGAGTGGGAACTGGGGTGACTGTCCAGTCAGTTCTTCAGTTACAGGTTCAAAATGACTTGCTGGGAACCTTTGCTTGGCTCCACTATCACCTTTCAAACAACACCAGAAGCAGCAGCAACAGCAACACCAGTCAATCAGGGAACCTGCCTTTCATACTCTACTGGTGTGGTTTAAATGAGAATGGCCCCCACAGGCCACATGTTTGAGTCATTGGTCCTCTGTTGGTGGAATTAGGAGGTGTGGCCCTGTTGGAAGTGTGTCACTGGCAGTGGGCTTTGAGGTTTCAAAGTTATTTTGAAAGTTTCCCCAATTATCTCTCTCTTCCTCTTCCTCTTGAACAAGGATGTAAGTTCTCAGCTACTGCCCCAGCACCATATCCCTGCCTGACTGCTGCTGTACTCCACTTGAATGCTCATGTACTCGAACCCTCTAGTATCATGAGCCCCAATTAAACACTTGGCTTTGGGAGTAGCCTTGGCCATGGTGTTTTGTCAGTCACAGCTGTTGAAAAGTAGCTGAGACCGTAACTAATAGACCTACTCAAAAGTTAGGAGCCTGATCCATCAGCTACAGTATATGGATATTCATAACAACATATTCTTCTGAGGTAGTGTTCTTTTTTTCTTCAACAATTCAATAAAACTCAAAATTCAGAAACATGAGGCATATCCTAGCGGCCTCCCCATACAGATCAGTTAGAAGACACGCGTCTCTGGAAGGTCTGGAGGAAGGATGAGGTTAAGGGTTGGAACTGAGGGCTAGGCCCACTGAAGTTCATGTCTATTCTGGATCAGCTGACCACCCATGTGACTGAGGGGTTTTTGAATCTCCAAGCCCACCTTGGCCAGCCACTTCCTTCTCTGGCTTCTCCCTGTGATAATCAAGGAAAGCCTTGCAGGATATTTTTTTTGGATAGTTTATTATTCCTTCCTAAGTGTCATTTGGTGGTCAAATACTGGGCATCAAGGCTCGCTAAGCTGACTGGATCCTTAGTGTCACTGAGGAGTCTCTGGAGGGATTTATGATCCTGGATTGGTGGGTGGCTTTGTGGCATAGAATTCCTGCACACAGTGAACATTTTCCCATGGTCTGAAGTGAACCCTGAGCTAATTTCAGAATTTTTTTGTTCTGTTTCAGTATACAGTGCACAGAGAATAGATTTAGTCCTAGATCCACATCCAATGCCAAATCTGACATTCTTCCCTGAATGGTACCCAGAATTCCGGTGGGGATGCAAGGTAGATTCCACTGTGAAATCCCCTTTAACTCCCTAAAACATACCAGCTCTACATTTCTGTCTTTCATCTCGTGGCATTTTCTAGGCTGCTGCTCCATGGCACTTTGGTCATCTCCATGGTGGCGAACCTCTTCTGGCTGCTTCTCCCGAATGTGGCTCTTACCTGCCCACTGGGAACTAGCTGTATTAAACCTGAACCTCTGTGACTGGTGCCAGGCTCTCTGAGCCCAAGAGGTCTTCAGGTCACATAGCTGCCAGAACCAGATAGCCTATGGTTTTCTGTCTCTTAGAGACTGTAATTGTGTGGTTTTTCTTCCCAGGAATTTATTCGATCCCTCATCAAGCCAACATACAAAATGATTCAGGAGAGAAAAGTCAGAACCCTTTGTAGCATAAAAGTGTACAAGAGAAGTTGTCCTGAAAAGATAAAAGTGTAGAAGAGAAGTTATCTTGAAAAGAGGTCACATCAGGAAATCAGAGAGTCAGGACTCCTTGTAATGATTCTAGCTGTCATATGCAAAGCATCGGAACTCAACAGTTATTTAGATTTTAAGAAGAAATACATCTTTTATTGTGACTAGGGTCTGAGGTCAATGTGTAAAGAAGAAGAATCGAAGATAAAGTACCCATAAAGAAAGTCCCTTAACTTTCACATAAACTAGGTATGCATAACTGTATTTACAAGTGTCACAGTGAATATTTTTCAGCATTATTTTTTCAGTAAAAATAACACCCTGAACACAGTTGTCAAAGCAAAACACTGTGTATTTGACTAACTGCTAAAAGCCATTGACTCTTGTTTATGATCCATTCAGTATCAAAATATAGATCTTCAAATCCCATAATCCCATGGAACCCAGAAACATGTTCACACTAGGGGAGGCTCGAACACTGAAGCCCACTAATGAGAAAAGGTGGTGTGTCCGCCCTTTAATGCACTAGACGAGGCAATGAACTCTCATCGGTTTTTTTGAATTCTTATAAGTATTAGCTATTCCAATTAATTATTTCAGCACCAGTGCATGTTTCCATACTTGGTGTATGGAAAGCAAATGAGCACCAAGTGGACAAGTGGCTGCTGGCACGCTTAGACAGTGACCGGGTAGGCGTTGGGATCCATGGTTCTGTTCTCCTAACCAAGATCACACTGTTGAAATGGCCCTTCCTTTTCCCTCTGGGATGAGTGGAATTTTCCAATGTACTGCATTGTACCTTTTTCTTTCACAGATATTGAGCTGTACTGAAAAGCATACAGAGCTGCGGTGAAGAGACTGGTGGTCCCCAGAAGTCTCCATCGTAGACCCATGAGGCCTTTGTTTTTTTAACACATACCTCACCTCGATTTTTGTTTCCACAAAACCAATGTCACAGACAGCTTTTCTGTGCAAAATCCAAATGGTAATTTGTGTGCATGTGTGTATGTGTGTGTGTGTTTATGCTGTGTTGGGAGGTCAGAAGACAACCTGGGGGCTTGATTATTTCCTTCTATCATGTATGTATAAGGGATGACACTCCCTATTGAGCCATCTTGCCAGCTGACACCCCTTCCTTTAAAGGCTAGTTAGTGGCTGCATATATCACTGCATAATGCTACAGTGTATATTTGTATGTTTCCCCATAGGCGAAGGCTGAAGTTAAATCTTTAGCCAAGTTCTACTCTTATAAACACTGCAGCTAACCTGCTCAATTGTCCTGGACTTTCTCTGGTTTGGTTTTTGGCTGTAAGTCTTTAATCTACATGGAATTTATTTTGTCCAGCAGGTAAGGTAGGGATTACAGTGATTTCTCGAATTTCCTCATTCTAATGATTACCCATCTGAAGAGATCCTGTCTCTAGACACCCAAGTAAACACAGGGCGTCTGTTACAGAAATACATTGCAGTTGTCGTAAGCCAGGATCTGTGTGGTGAGAAACAGCACAGCAGGTAGCATGCCAGGGAGGGGGAGCCACCCCACATAGCAGGCCCAAGCAGTGTGGGCTGGAGGGGGACCTCCACTTGGAGGTAGCATTGCCGGGAATTTTAATTAGCAAGATTACCGGATGGCTGGTTGTGAAGGTGGGGGAATTGGGGACCCCTGCTTGCTCGTTGTAATTCAGAGCTGCATATCAGAGTGTCTAGTTAGATCTCTCTTTTGAAAGGTCAACCAATAAAATTGTGGTGTGTGTCATTCAAGGTCTAGGAGTCACTCTGCTATAAACTTGGTGAGTTTTTAAATGTTTAAAATCACCCTGCTCGTTTCTGTGTCTCACGTCTCATAGCTCGTGTCTTTTAGTAACCTTTGCTAGACTGAGGTCCTGGCAGATTGTCACACACAGGAGCTCTAAGCTGCATCAGCAGCTGCAGTAATTCTAAACTGCACACGCATGGGCATGCACACACACACACACAAGTGCACACACGCATGCACACACACATGCACACACACGCACACACGTGCACGCATACATACACATACATGCATGCACATGCGTGCACACACATACACCTTGTTGTTGGTCTTCCCCATTTCCTGGCTTGTTGGGACTTCTCCCCTCTCCAGGCTTACTCTCAGGGAAGCCAGCCTTTTCTCACTCTTATCCAGAAAATATTGTTTGTGCTCCTAGCCTCCCATCCTGCAACCTTTACACTTCCAGCCTCAACTAAGGTGCTTGACTCAACAAAAGGCCCATCTAGGTTTTTCTCTAACAGAACCTCTCATCTTTGGAATACAATTTTGGCACTGAAAAGCATTCTCCTAAGATCTATTGTCTATTTCTTCCATGGAGAAACTAATTCTATCCAGGCACTCCTCGAGGCACAGCTGCTGAGAAAGGCTCTTTTCTTCCCGCCTTTTGCTGTTGGATGCTCGTGCGAGGACAGGTAAGCAGGACATGTGGAGGGCTTTAACCAGCAGGTGCACATCAGGGCCTCCTCGTCAGCCTCCCGGCTCTTCACAGCACTCTGGCGGGCATGTTGGGGACAGCATCACTGATATTTACAGAAACAGAACCATTTGCCATTCAGTAGCAGAAAGAGTGTGTAACCAACACCAGGTGAGTGCCGTTTTCCGGGCTACTGAGGGTGTCTGCCACAAACCGGATTTGGAGAATAAAGAAACATCAGATTTTTTTTTTTCAGGAGGCATTTCCCTTTGCTGTCATCCCATTGAAATATCAGCGAGTGTTCTGTTTCTCCTGCAGTAGAAAGTCAAGCCTCAGCTGAGAGAGGCTTCTATCCAGTGCTCTTATTTCCTTGCTAAGGAGTCTGAATTTTCCCCCAGTAATGTCTATTTTTATGCACAGTGATTCTCAATTGGTGAGAAAATGATGATCATATAATCTCTTTCCCTCCTAGTTGCTGAGTGATTAGCCTCATTTGCTGTGAGTTCCACTTCATGGCCGTGAAATGACGCCTCTCTCTGACTCTGGCTAAGCATGTCGGCTTGATGGCTTTGACCTTTTCCTTGAAAACAAGGGAGATGAAGAGATGTGACATGTGTGCAAATTGTTACTCAAGTGGGTTATTTTGGCCAACAACTCAAAATACATGTTTCGGTAAGAAGGCTGAAGGCACCCCCGGAGTGTCTCCTGTTGGAGGTTTTTTAAGGCATTTAAGAGTCTGGCCATTTTTAGGAAGGGAAGATTTAAAGGAATTAATACATTTGCATCCTGAGTGACAAGGTGTGTGAGGAAACACATTGCAGATGCTCTAGGTGTTCTCTGTGACACCCTGAAACTCGCTTCATCCGTACTGTGACAGGCATCACTTCCTTTGCCCTTAACTGGGATAACTGGCAAATTTAGATTCCTAGCATTTCAGTGACTGCAAGGGTATATAAACGTCTCAGCGAATCCATTTAAATGGTGTTCTGGGTTTGGTCAGGGGTCTCACTGTAGTAATTTGCAGGTGTGATCGATATTAACTTATAAATTTCTCATGACTGGTCTTTGTTGATTTCAGGCTTCCTCCTGTTCGATAATGATTGCTCAGCAAGCATATTTTGCTTTCTCTCTCTGCAGGCCCTTTATTGCTTTGAGATGTGACTGTGTGTGTGTGTGTGTGTGTGTGTGTGTGTGTGTGTTTTCTAATAGTACTATCGGAGACAATATTTCCCACTAGGGCAATATTAGAGTTGTTTCTAACTTGACACATTTCTGTCATTACTTGGCTAGGTTTTATTTACATCTATCTATATCTATCTATCATCTATCTATCTATCTATCTATCTATCTATCTATCTATCTATCTATCATCTATCTATCTCTATCATCTATCTATCTCTCTATCATCTATCTATCTATCTACCTATCTATCTATCATCTATCTATCTCTATCATCTATCTATCTATCTATCTATCTATCTATCTATCTCCTGTGTATGCATGTATGTAACACAGTACAGGTGTAACAGACAGAGGACATCCTGCAGGAGTCAGTTCTCTCCTTTACTGGGGATGAAATTCAGGTCTTTAGGCTTGGTGGCAGCACCTTTTTCTGCTCAGCTCTCTGACTGATCCCTTGACTGTGTTTCTCTTAGTGCAGCTGATTTAGACTATGTTTGACTGGATAGGCAATGATCAGAGAATAATGACTGTGTGGGCCTGTCACATTTAAGATTGCCCGATTATATAGGTTTTAGTGTTTGCTATTAGAGTGGGTTTAAAGACCAGCCTGATATCACTCATCTGGTGGGATAATGGAACTGATAGCAATGTGTGAATGGATAAAAATTATTAACAGTCAGGTCTTCCCTATTTCTGTGATTGAGAATGATGCTTTCACTTTCAGACATGAGAGCATGGTCTTTCCCACCATGTTATGTTGTTCCCTATCACCAAAACTCTTAACTTGGTTACATACAGTTGCGTTTCTAGTCGGGTTTGAGTTCATTTTATAGACTTGAAAAAGTTGGCATTGTGTGGTAAGATGACACTGGACTCCTAATTGTCACAGTTCTATAAAGTATGTACTTCTATTAGCTGTATGTTCAGAAAGATGGGCCTAACTACAGAGATCTCAACTCACTCATCTGAGATTGTCCAGCCAGAAAATGACAGAGCTAAGATTTGATTGTATGTAGAGTTGCCAGATCAGGGAAACACACACACACACAGAGACACACACACAATGATATATCTCCAATGCTTGCCCATTTCTGTGATATCTTGGCAATACACTACATTTTATTGTTTATGTGAAACGCAAATTTAAATGCATGCCTTGGATGGCATCTGGCGATCTTAGACGTTAGAGCCCATTTATGCTAACTATGCCTAAAATCTAGGCTCAGCTGATGAGCATTGGATGTACATCTTGGGTCAATTCCTTTCTTTATCTACCCAAATATCTATTTGCAAAATGATTCTTCTATTCAAGAGGTCATATTTTCTATCTATGATCGTGAGAATGTGTAAACTAGAAAACATGTATATTTAATTCAGTCAAAGATTAGTAAAACATGGTTTGGCACCTATCATTAGGTATCATAGGTATTTAATCTTATATTTCTGCTCTCCGTGGAGCTCAACTACACACTACTCTGTAGAGAAGGAAACCTGAATCCTAGAGTCTAAAAGTCCATCTGTAATGCAGGTCTAACCACAGGTGGACTATAGTCCAGCCCTCACCTTTCTCTATTGGTTGTCAGAGCTGTCACTCTTCGAAATTCTACAAGTCCAGTGGGGAAACTGCAAGCACACCGAGAAAGGAGGAAGTGCAGAAGCCCTTGACTCTGTATTTTGTGTGCTACAGTTGTGAGACCTGGTGCTGGCAAGATGGAGTTTATCTGGTAATGAAGTCACTACAAGGTTACTTCCATCTGAGAACTGTGTTGTTGGAATCCAAACCAGTGTTATAATTAACATGTACTGTAGACTTCTCATTTGAAATCTGGGAGCAGAGCATGAAATCTGCTTTACATCTGGTGTCTGTCAGGTTTTGTGGGTTTTTTTTTTCCAGGTGACCCAGCTATATTTGTACTTGATAAATTTACACTATTTAAAAAGGCTTCAAATGGGCAAAGCTTTATTTTGATACTGTTGGAAATCTTTTGTAAACAAAGAGAACTTCAGGACTCAAAGGAATAATATCACTTAATTGTCAAATTCAATGCAGTGGGATTTATAATGTGTGAGCCGGCCAGCAGACTCAAGAGAATCGAGAGTTACCTCGTTGCACTTAGACCTGACAATCTCTGTGGTAGCAGCATACCTACTGGGCCACTTGACCTGTGAGGAATTAATACCAGCGGCGGCACAGTGTTCTGGGGGTGCAACCCTGTTGCCCAGCTAGACTAGAGAAGGCTGTGGGGTGCACTTTTATGGCTAATGCAAATTAGCAGATAGCTGTGGGAATAAAGTTCGCTCCTTGATCTATAACAGGAGATAGCTAGTCAGCAAGACTTCGTCTCAGGCTGTAATTAGTTTATTCATTAAGACGGGGGAACTCAATGACACAGCTGCATGAGGTGCCATTGAAAGCTACCTGAGCATATGGTGGAAGGAGAATGTAGATTTAGCTTCTGAAAGTGAATTCCAAAAAGCCTGGTGCTGTGCTCTTATTTTGTGTCCCATAGTGATTCCCTGGAGGAGTGAGGGATGCTGAGCGGACCCCACTCCAGACCTTCCAGCACGCATCAACTTTATGTGCAGGAGGATTCATAGACAGAACACATTCTGCATGAAAAGAATGAAGAATTTCAGACTAGCAAGACACGAGTCCTATGCTCACTATCAACAATCTGTTCTGTTCTTCTGTTTCCAGTATTAGTAACCTAATAAAGTTTTGTCTTTTCTTAGAGGCATATATATATATGTATATATATGTATATATACATACATATATATGTATATATACATACATATATATATGTATATACACATACATATATATATATACACACATACACACACACACGCACACACACACACACACAAATATGTGCCTGCATCTATACACAGGTATATCTATAACTACTGTTGTGTCTAACTCTTGCAGGGATTAAGGCTAATCACTCACGTATGGGAAGTTTGACTTTGCTTGTGAAATGTAAGCACTTAGATATAGAGAGGCCCTGAAACCTGTTTGTACAGTAAAAGCAAACCTGGCTTCAGATGGCAACTATATTTTGCAAGTTGAAGGTCTGTAGAGCACCTGACGCATAAATCTGATGCCTAAACGCAAGTAGGTGTAGAAGAATCAAATCTTCCATGTTAGAAGGCGAGCCCAGGAGATGAGGGCATAGATTGAAAGGTAACAAAACAAAACTCACTTTGCTCCAAATCATTTTTATTTCTTTTCATATTCTTTGTGTGTGATCTAGAAACATTCTAAACAAACATGTGAAGTCTAAGCAGAGGGACAGGCAGTTGCGGATGGGACAGATAGCCCCTGACTTTGCTCAATAATGGCAATTGATTTACTCTCCAATTACTGCCCAATGCAATTTATGGGCTGAGCTGTGTCCTTATAACACTGTGGTCTTTCCGTCCTGTGACTCAGTCCAGCCTGATAGATGACAGTGAGACACACCCCTTCCAACACGACTGAGGTGCTGAACTGGAAGGCTTTGAGAGTCAGCCCAGTGAGATGATTGACATCGCTCTTCCTTGGGAGTGAGACTGTGAAGGAGCTGTCTTTCCTGTGGAGTGGCTTTCTATCTAATGTAATATTGTTCAACTGCATGTACATGTGTTGCTTTCCTAAACATTGGCCTCCCATTTCCAGGAATACGAACCTGTTTTGTTGTAGAACCTCATGGGTTACTGTGATTCTGAGTGAGAGGAAGGAAGCCAACAGCAAAGGGGAACCTCAGGCTCTCAGGCTCCTGTCTTCAACAGTGTCAGGGATTAGTGGGCTGAGGAAATGCTCCTGAGGATGAGGTGTGATGCTCTCTTCTTGTCAGAGATACTCTGCTCCAAGTCAGCCAATCTATAGTCTGAATTGATTGATCTATCAACGATTTAGTGAAGACAAAAATCAAAGACACTGGCAGCTGGCATCTTCCAGAGACTGATCTATGAGAGCTGAGAGGGAGCCTTGGGGAGTCACATAACACAGGGCTCTCTTGTTTTCCAGACTTCCATAGCCTCTGGTGACAGAAAGAACCCTGAAGATAGGAATGAGCTACATGGAAACACCCACTGAGGTGTGAGGAATATAGGCCCTGGCCTGACTAATTATAGCTCGCGTTAGTCTCAAGAATATACTGACAAAGAGAATAACCAGTCGTTCTCTGACAATCTAGGGACAACTGTGCTATTTTTAAATGTATTTATTTGATTTTGTTTATCCTTTCGGAGTGGGGGTGGAAGCAGGAGGGTCTGCTTCCTCTGGGATTGCACTGATCTGACCTCTGGTGTCTAGACTGTTAGGACCTTTGCAGCGGGAGATGGTGAAGAGTGTTCCTCCCTGGAAAGCAGGCTTGCTAAGGCATACCTGCTGACTGACTCCTGATGACCCAACCTTCTGCTGACAGAGTGGATGAAGAAGAAGTAAAAGCTATGATCTCTGCCTTTGTGAGCTTTATAGTCCTTTCGAGGAAACAAGAGGAAGTACTATTTGTTTATGATTACGTTCCTCCAGGTACCAGTTATTAACTATGCTAGAAGCAATATCTAATAAACAGGACAGAGGCGTCTCTGCTTTCATGGAGATTGTGCTCAGATGAATTACTTCGTTCTACTCTAGTTGTCTACCCAAATCCCCCCGCCTTCTTCCTGAAATTACTTTCTTTTAAACCAATGAAGAATAGAACAGAATTAAACAAGGGCCTGTCGTGTTAGAGCTCTGTTAATTTTACAAGATGGTTTCAGCACATTTACTAGTGTCTGGTGAAGAACCGCGATAATTAAAATTCAGCTATGCTAATTAAAACAAATGAACGAAGTCTGTTTAATGTCCCCTTTCTCACAATTTTTAATTTCCTTTTTGCTTACTCCTTCCTTTGTGGAATTCTGCAATCCTCACTGGGGTTTCCTGTCATTGGGGAAATGCATGAAGTTATGTGTCGCAGGGGCCTTCAGGAATTCTGGAGTGGCGATGCTTGAGCAAAGATGTTTTCCCTTGCCTCAGTGCCCCATGCTAATGAATTTAAACTGGCGTGTATTCTGAAATTCAGCCCTTCGCAAGACATTTTGACAAGTGTTTACTTTCTCAATATTCTACAATTGAAACTAAGTTGCTTATGTTTATTTTCCCCCAAGTCATTTTGAGAAGAAACGCTGTATTTTTAACACCAAGTCAACTAAATCTAAACTACAAGAAGATGCATAATAAGAAAGAAGTCACTCCACAGTGTCAGCTCCCCGCTGGGCTCTGGCCTGAGGTTGGTCTGTCTTTCTATCATTTCCACATCTGCAAATTTCAGGCAGGAACATGTGATGATGCTTTGTTTGTGCTCTAACAAATAAACTTTGCCTGGAGATCAGCCACACTTGTTAGCCATAGAGGCTAGGCAGTGGTGGTACACACCTTTAATCCCAGCACTTGGGAGACAGACAGAGGCTGACAGATCTCTGTGAGTTCAAGGCCACCTGGGCCATCACTGCCTTGTTCTGTTTCTCTCTTAGACTAGATCAATGTTGAGTAGACCAAGGTAGGTTTTTTTTTTAAATTATTTTAAGCTAATATACAAAACCATAAACATCCTATACACTGATAGCATGCTCCGTGATGCTCCACTACATGAATGCACTATGTAACTGTCAAATCAGGTTAAACACATCTGTCTCCTCTCACATCATTTATAGCAAAGGCATTAAAGACTGTTCTAGCACAGGAGTCTCTGTGCAAACCGCCCTGCGTTGACAGTTGAGAATGAATAGAGATGACTTACATCTTTGGTCCCTCACTAATTTGAACAGGTGAAAACATTGTATCTCCCTCCAGTTTCCCCAGGTCACAGCTGCTGCGGCTGCCTTGATCTGCCTTTCCACGGGCAGTCAGATGTCTGAGGCGTGATCTGAAATTTCGGAGTCATGCTCCATTAACTCTAATGAGTGACTTACGGTTAAATCTTCACGGATCAGCTTGAACATCTCCCTGTAGGTATGTATGGGTTCACATTTCATTCCAGTGGACATCACGCCGGCCCACACTAAAATTGCGTGCATTGTTTAACCTGTAAGGTTGTCCAACAAACCTGTGATTTGTGGCTTGTAAAGTATTCAGCTTAGCTTTGTCTGGGTGGTTGGGGAAATCTCTTGGCTTCTTGCTTTTCGTTTCAGAGTCATGTTAAATACAAGTATAAATGTCCGGATTCCTGGTGTTTTCCATAGGGCTTGGACCAAGCTACTTTTGTATGTGAACAGTGTAATGTTAAGATGATTGTAATGACTGGAATGGAATCATTAAATAAATTTAGGAAGCTAGAAGCCTAGGCTAAATATCCACGACAGTTAAGTTTCTGGAATATTTTTGTCATTCTTGTGTCTTGTTAAACAACCTTCAGAATCACAGGAAGGTTGTTCCAATTTTTAAAATGCTTTCATGAAAAACACAAGAGACCCTCCTCCCCCAGATTGTATTTCTATTTCCTACACAACTCTGAGGAATGTTCCCATTAATCGTGCCTACCCTGATTGCAACTGGAATGCCAGGGCACGTTGTTTGAATGCATAAATCAAGGTCAATGAGAAGGTGTTGCATTGTAGGATTTAGTCGTGAGCCACAGCTTGAAGCATCGGCCTTCTCCCCTTAATGAGTTGCCTTCACGTTTACCTCTCCAGCGGCAGGATTTGGAACCTTTGAACTGCTTGGAGGAGGGCCTCTGGGCGGGTGTGTTTGCCCTTTTCTATGCTAAATTGCTTGTCTCTGGCATTTCTCTAACAAATCGAGTCCTGGTTTCAGTCTGGCTGTTGAATCGGGAGCCATTAATAATTGGCAATTTGTAGCTGTCATAACGAAGCTGGGAACTTTCCAGATGGCTTTTCTTTTTCTCTTGAGAAGGAATGAGCCTTTGATGGGAATTTAATCAGTAGACTTTGTCTTGGTCCTTGGCCCACAGCGGGGACAGGGGTCACCTGTTTACCATAGCTTTGGTTTGCTGATGAAAGCCCCAGGAGGTATGTGGAGGATGCTTTAGGAGCAAACCCCAGGAGGGTGTTTGGAGGATGCTTTAGGAGCTAGGGAGTGGAAATGCTGGAGTGTAATATGAAAGTATAAACTAAAAGCAACAAAAGTTCAGCTGAAGGTTTAAAATTACCGAGTTAATTTTGAAGGGAGTAAGAAGAGAAGCAAAGAGTGTTATGTCCCCTTTGGGACTGACTCAGCGCAACTCAGCACCAAAGGGAAAACAAGTTCCAACCGGAAGCAATATTGTAGCTTCTGATGAAGGCTATGGGGGCTGGGTTCTTCCTGCCTCCCCATCCAGGGCGGACCTATATTGGCTAGCATCCTGCTCCCCAGGCCTCCCTCTGCCTTAGCTTAGCTCTCAGCCTTTTTCTCTTCATGGCACTCCCAGGATCTGTTAACTGTCCCTTTTACCAGAATGCCAGCCAGCTCCATGAGGACATAGAATGTGGTCTTTACTACTGTACCTCCCTGTCAAACCCAGGATGTATAGATGTATATATGTGTATCTTTTAAAATGAATTCATTCTTAGGTTGAATTTTATAATGAAGAATTGTGATAGATTTATATCCCTTCACAAGATGTCCATATTGGAAAAATAAATAACTATAATGAATTTCATGACAAAAGGCACTTTGTTGACTTTCTTGCTCTTTCGATTTTAAGATAGCATTTATCTTGGATTATTCAGATTGTAACATAAAAATGTAAGCATCAGGAACTTCAGAGGGCAAGTAATAAGAAGGCTAGAGTCTGAAGATACAACGATGGAAGCAGAAGTCAGAGGGATGTGGGGTTGCAAGCCAAGGAATGCCAGTTGCTTGGAGCTGGTAGCAACAACCTGTCTTCTGTGACAGGGTAGATCTTCACATATAGTTCACTAACGATGCGCAATCTTGCTGAGCTGTTTTTTGATTTCTGACCTCGAGGGTTACATACATGATAAGAAGTTTGTGGTATTTTAAGCTGGTTAGCTTGTGTCAAGTTTGTCACAGCTCCAGACGGAAGCCAATGCAGATGTCATCATAGGCAATGACATTCACTGCATTCTGGGCTTCCTAACGACTGGTTTCATGCAGCTATCACAGAGACACACCATTACTTCTATCTCCATGGTGACAAAAGGCTATTATTTTAGGTTCTAGATGGGAAATAGCTGTCAAATCTTTCAATGTCATTTTTGTAGATGCTACCCATATATGTGTTAACCTACTTCTGAGGTCATCTGAAGTGGTTGCTACAATAGAATAACAGTCACCCAAGATATCTGAGATGTCAGGTCAGAGTTAAAAGTAGGACGTTCTTGTGCAAACTGGAATGCCTGTACAACGATGTTGGAGGCTGCTCGTTTGTTTCCCGGCTGTCCTGATTTGAAATAATCACTCAGAAACTGTATTATTTGCAATACTGTTTGGCCAATAGCTTAAGCGTATTGCTAGCTAGTTCTATGTCTTAAATTAACCTATTTCTATTAATCTGTATATTGCTATGTGGTTGTGGCCTACCGGTAGGTAAGGTTCTGTCTGGCTTCTGTCTCCTGTGTCTGTCTCCTGCTGTGGCTCCATGGCTTCTCACTGTCACTACCTTCTTTCTCCAAGAATTCAGTTTAGGTTTCCTGCCTAGCTCTACTCTGCCCTGTCACAGGCCAAGTCAGATTCTTTATTCATTAACCAATAAAAGCAATATATATATATATATATATATATATATATATATATATATATATACAGAAGGACTTCCTACATCATCTTCCCTTTTCTGTCTAAATAAAAAAAAGGTCTTAACTTTAACATAGTAAAATTGCATATAATAAAACAGTTATCAAGCAAGAATTATGATTATAATATTTATATCTACTTTATCTTTTATTATGACTAGGGAAAACTGTAACTATCAATTCTTCAACTCCATTGAAGATTCCAGAAGGATATAATATTATCTAAGTAAATAGAAAATGCACTTCCAAAACTCTAGAATTGACAGAGACTTCTTGCTGCCTGGTCACCCAAAGTTCTTCTATAATGCTGGGGCTTCCATCTTCAGCCTACAGGTCCATAGTATTTGGCAGACTTTTCCATGAAACAGGAAATTTCAGATGGTTCTTTCTGTTTCTTCCATCAGACAGTGTTGTAAGGACACTCCACACCACACATGGTGGTCACTTTCTGCCTCTGCCCAAGTGTTTCCCTCACGTCCCCCCTTTCTCTGCTTAGATAAATCCTTTTTATCATTCAAAGGGCCCTTTCAAAACCAGTGTGTGGCATTAGGCTTTCTCCAGATATCCCAGCATGCGTTCATATTTCTGCAGCCAGAACAGACAGTGTGAACCCTTTGAATAAGTGAAGTCCACACTCTCTCGCAGGAGACTGTCTTTGCTGTACACAAGTCTAGACAGCTCTGCCTCCCGTCATGAAGCAGAGGTGCTGAGATTTCAGATAGGAGCCACTTCAGCTGGGCTTTAGGATCAAACTCAGCTGCACAGCAGGTTATTTTTACCTAATGTGGTTTGAATAATAATGACCCCCATAGACTCATAAATTTGAGTGTACAGTCATCAGGGAGTGACACTGCTCAGGAAAGATCAGGAGGCGAGGGTTGTTGGAGGAGTGTGTTATTGGAGATGGCCTGCCTACACCAGTGCTTATCCAGGGGTGGGGGCCTCTCATTTTTAAGTGAACAGTCCCACCAATTTCAAGGGTGTTGAGATCACACTCTCTGCACAGGTTCTACATGGACTATTATCAAAGTAAATGCCAAATTGTAGAGCAGCTCAATTCCTTTCTTCTTTGAGCCCATTATTAAAAAATACAACAAATATAAAAAAATAACTGAATGAAAGTGGAGAATTTTCTTTCTGTACTCCAGTAGATGACGCAAGCCACACCTTGGAGTTACTGCTTTAGAGTGTTTTAGGAGAGAGCAAACTCATCAGGGGAGCTTGTCTGAAATGCATATCCCAATGCAGGAGGCCTGGGATTGTCTGCATTTTAAGCAGCTCCTGGTAGCACCAATGATCTTGGTTTGTGAACTGTCCCGTAAGTAGTTTGACTCAAAAATACCTGGCATTTCAAATATTCATAAGTCACTAAAATTTAGGTGCCCAAACCGTGGAGCGGGTTGTGCCATTTTCTTTTCTTTGAGGTGACTTCCTTTACCCCAGATTTGTAATTTCCAGGTGGAATTAGTGGAATGTGTCACCTTCACTGTGCTGTTGAATGAGAGCACTTTGGAGAATTCAAGTGAAGGACAGCGGGGTCAGGTGAAAAGTGTTGAGTCTTCATTTTTCCTGGCCTTTAAAATATCTACTGATGAGCTTCTGTCCCCCAAAAGATTGCAAGTGCTCCCTGAAACGCACGAATAGGAGGGATGCTGGGGCTTTGTCATGTGCCGTTTCATTTTATAACTGCCTAGAATGGCAGATCAGGATGAACACACACACACACACACACACACACACACACACACACACACACGACAGAGAGAGAGAGAGAGAGAGAGAGAGAGAGGAGAGAGGAGAGAGAGGAGACTCCCTCTGACCTGCTGTGATGGATGGAGCCAACTATTCAACCCCCCTGTGTTCACGGATGCTGTGAGGGTTTCCCAGTTAGTGGCAGAGTCTGAGTGATTTGTGGGCATTTGCGAGCTCACTGTCTTGCCCTCTAGGCATCTGCAGTGTTGTATCAGGAGGGCAAGAGGGTTTCACAAAGATTTAATATTCCTTGTAAGAGCTGCAGCCATCTGTCTGCCAATGCTCAGTGTGAGCATAATATATGTTTTCAGAATCAAACACAAAAAGCCTATTTCCCCCTTTCTTTTTCCTTCCCCCTTCTGAAGCATTTAGTGTAGAACATTTATGTTTTCCTTATCTGTGGAGTAGGTTACTAGGGTTACCCTTTCTGTGATTATATTTACTTTTGTTTTATTTCCTGATGCCACTGGCATATTTAAATGACTATTTTCCACTTTCCTACAGACTGCATCCTTCAAATAAATGTCAACAAGCTCCTGCATTGTAAGAGTGATTGTGTGAGGGTGTGCGTCTCACATAGACCTGAGCACACTGGCATCTATGGCATAGTGAGGCTAGTATACATGCCATATACATGGTAGTTGGTATGTGGACATTAAAAGTGGGTGCAGATTAGACCATGGATAGCTGAACCTGGTGTAGTTTCTCTAAGATATGACTTGAACTTCATTTTCTCCTTTGAGAACAAACTCCTTACCAATGGGTTGCTCCTAGTAACTACAGCTCACTCAAGAACCAAAGATATATCAATGTTAGATCTTTGCCTTAAAATGCGGTGCTACATATTTTTTTTTTTTTAAAAAAGGAATCAACATAGACGAAGTGTGAACTCTTAAAGATAAAATAAGTTGAGTCAGTCCAATGGAGTTCACGAAATCTCACTTAAGTTAGAAAATTTGGCAAGAGAGTTTATAAAGCGCTTTAATTTACATGACAGTTGATTGGAAAGAGATTTGGACTTCTCTGGGGATTATTCTGAGCTGAGATGGTCACTAACAGAGATACTGTCCTGGGTGCAGGGATAAAAATTTAATATTCTTGCTATATTCATTCTGTCAGCCAAATATTTCCTGTTGTATCAGGTAACATATAATTAATGATTGTGTCTTCTTTCTGTTTACTTCTAATTCACTTCTTCCAACAACCAAGTCTGAGAGAGCCTAATTCTCTGGTGCTTTCCTAGTCCAGTGTTGATGGGGTGTTGGGTAAGGAGGTGGTTTGGGTGCCCCTGTACCTACAAGCTAAATGACCCAGGTGGTGGTACATATCTCCACGTACATTTTCCTGATTTATAAAATCATAGGGCTGATGAAGCGCAATGACACAGACTCATGTGTTAAACAATTAGTCCCCAGCTAGCACCAATGTTGGAGAAGAATGGCAGGAAAAAGAATGAAGAAAGGAGAAAATTTGTATTTTCTAAAGACATTCCTTAAGGTCTGCAGATGCTGCAGAACTCATGGAGGTGTGCCGTGGGGTCAGAGTTGCCTTGTCCTCTCCACAGCACTCTTGGCTTTCAGGCTCGGTCTAACTTAGTTATGTTTGATTGTAATGTCTGGGTGATGGGTGGAGCCATGTCGGTGGCTTTGTCCAAGGCTCTCCAATCTTACTGCTTATCCGATACAGAACATCTCAGAACCTATGTGGAAAAGTAAATCTGAGTCGACTTTTAAGAGGGTGGGATGGGCGTGGCTGTATGTATGTATGTCCTTGTGTGCTGTAGGAAATCCTACAGCCAGTAGCCTTTAAGTTACCCGCCCACTTGGGCATGGCCTCTTATACTATAAATGCCAATGTAAAGCGTGCATTCTCTCTCTCTTCCAGCTGCTGGATTCAGTTCCTGTTCTCTGTTCATGCAGAGGACTGTGATCTGTGAGTCTACTCTTAAATAAATAACCCTTTATTATACTCAATTCTGAGCTAGTGTGGGGTTTCTTTTTAGTGTCCATCTTCATCTGGTGCCCCATGTGGATCTGAAATCCACACCTACCGGGTGGACTGTTCTAATAGGCCCAGAAGGTCTCCCACCCCTGCCTGCTTGGCTTGCTTTCATCTACTGGTTTTTTTTCTTTTGTAAAAGCCCCACCACAGTGGAGCTAAGTGCCCGTGGCGACTTGGAAATTTCCCAAGCTCGAGCACACTCCCTCCACCACTACCACCTTCCCTGCCACAGGGCAACTTGCACAGCTTCCAGTTTGTGCTCCCTGATCCTGAGTTCTGGGCTCCTTGCTTCATATACAGAGTTGATTTAATTGCTTTTAATTTATCAAGCAAAGCATATTTGTCTGTATTTAACCAGCACCAAGGCGGAAAACCAAAGTGGCTCAGGACTGTCTATGGCGCCAATGGTTGTGCTGCCACTGGTCGCAACTCTGCAACCACAACCCCTGCTGGAAATAAAGATTGTTACAACTAAAGCAATTTACCGGACTTCATAGCAGGTAAATATTTTATTAATTAGTAAATCAATAAACTTGAAAGTTATAGAATGGCAGATAATATTTTTATGGAAAATTTTAGTAACCTTTTTGCTGATACTATGGGTTGTATTCTGCAAGGCTTATGTGGTTATTGTGATACATCCATGTTTTGGATATTGGGACTCAGTTTTTTTCTTCATATTATATCCTTAAGAAAATAGTTTGATAACAGAGCCAAGAATGAGGCACTTTTAGAAATGATACAGTCTTTATAGACTAATAATGAGCAGCTACCTGACAGGATAAATACCATCGAAAATCAAACACCATTGCCTGCAGGGAGTAATCCAAAGGGTACTCAAAGGAATGAAATCTGACAGATGGATGTGTTCCACTTTGCAGATTTTGGAAAATTAAAATATGTACACCATACCATTGACACTTATTCAGGTTTTCAGTGGGCAACTGCTTTGAGCTCAGAATAGGTTGATTCAGTAATCACACAGTTATTAAGTTATGGCCATCATGGGTATACCTGCACAAATAAAGACAGATAATGATCCATCAAATGTCTCTAAGAAAAGGAAACAGTTTTTTTACTTATTATAATATAAAGCATATTATAGGGATACCAAACAATCCTACAGGTCAGACAGTTATAGAAAGATCAATCCGTACTATAAAGGATATGTTAAAACAAACAGAAAGGGATGGAAAATACCTGCAGAAATAGGTTACATAATGCTTTATTAACCTTGAATTTTCTTAACGCTAATGAGAAAGGAACAAAAGCAGCAGAGAGACACTGGAAAGTAGGAAAGTCTTCTGAATTAAATCAGCTGGTGTGTTTCAAGAATATGTTGACCTCACAATGGAAGCCAGGAGATGTGCTACGTTGGGGAAGGGGTTTTGTTCTTGTTACAAAAGGAGAAGAAAAGTTATGGATACTATCAAAATTAATAAAGATTTTGTTTGAAAAAGAGAAATCTCTTGAGAAAGAGAAATGACGGTTCATCCACAGAGGTGACAATCATACATGTGATAAGGAAACCTCATAAAGGTTGGGGCAGGGTTCTGTTCTCGTCTTTGCAGGAAAATACTCAGTTTCAGAAAGTCAAGAGACCCTGGACATCTATATGCCTACAGAGAAAAAGATAATTATCCAGATAGGATCACCATGCAAAGAGAATTATCACTTATGAGGACAGGTCATCTGAGGGTAAGAATCTCAGAATATTAACTAGAATAATAGTCATGACTCACTTAAAAATCAAAGCTGGCTTTGGACAGTGGCTTTGTCTTCTAAATCCAGGCATGTTGCTAAAAGAAAAATTCAGAGTTTCTGTCTCACACCAGGAGCCAGTATAGGATAGAATGAAGAAAGAATTTAGAAAAAAAAATTTACTTTTCTTCATACTTATATTTGTCTCTATCATACCTTTCATTGAATATGTATCTGTATAAATAATGTTTAAGTTTTCCACAATGAACAATAAATTTTCCTGCAGTAATCTTTGAAGTTTCCAGGAAGAAGATGGGGTCCCACAACAACGACTCCACCTGGTTGATATGATGTCATGATGCTGATAGCACTACTATAAGATCTGTTTTGGGTACCAGCTGCTCAAGATAGTTTTAACTTGGTTAACTGAAATGGTGCACTTTTTTTTTACAACGTTCTGGCCAGAAGTCCAAATAGGAACCTCAGAAAAACACTACTGAATACTCAGAGACTATTTGCAATTATGTCGGACAGTAATCTTGGAACTTAACCATCATTTTACTTTCACAGGATCCCAGAGAAAGAACATCGCCCCCATGACAGCTGGAAGTAATTCTAGAAGATGACATCCTCTCTCCCAACAAAGTTTGTCCTCAGGGTTAGGGACATGATTTAGGGGTTGATGATAATTGATATAGGGTTCTGAGTTGGGGGGTGAAATTATGTAGGCTCAGGGATCTCTTTGAAAAAAATAAGGGAAATTGGGTGGGATAATGGATTAGTGTGAGTTTACACTAATAACAGTAGTGAGTAAGTGAATATTGTGAGCTATTATTTATGGGCAATTTACATTGGTATAGATTCTTGTATATTGATATAAACTTAAATTATATTGAATATGTTCCTATTTTTGTCTACAATATTTGTATACCTAGGCAAAGTTATTTTGTCATATTGTATGCATGCATGCTTCTCCCTCTGCTTAAGATATTTTGTATATTAATACAATTTTAGGATATATTTATCATATTGCAATATACATTTCTACCCCTGATCAAGATACCTATACATGTTTTACATTTTGAGGTCATTGTCCTCATTTGTTGAACACTTGTTTAAATATTGTTTAATATTCTAATATGAATTCTTAGTCTTTAAGTTATAGAGGTATTAAGAATTTAGGTCAATAGTCATCTATGTTTGTCATACTTATAGTTAGACTAATTATGTTCTTTAGATACATAGAGATTGTATTCTGCATAGATAGATAATCTTCAATCACTTCAAAGAGCTGTAGAATATGGCATTTAAATAACTTACGGTTCTGTTGACTGAGACACAGTTGCTCCTAGAAGCACCGATCTATTCCCAAGAGAATGTTGAGCACCAAAGACACTTCACTTAGAGCTTGTTTCTTCTTGACAAAACTGGCCTTTGGGCAAAGAACTGCCTATGCCTCAACCACTGACAAAATGCATGATGTCTAGACAGGACAAGCAGGATACAATAAAAAGACTTTCAAACCTTGCCAAGACAGGGTAAGATGGTTTTGAAAAATTTCCTGCCTCTGAAAATGGTCTGTCACTTACTTAGGCCTTAGCCAAAGTTGGTTGCTCAACGTTGCTAATGAGACTTTGGGTGATTGCCCAGGTAACTAGTTGTCTCTGTCATTTGTTGCACATTTTGGAAGTTGCTTGATTGTACTATGTGCTTACTCAAGTAATATTATTTCCCTTCTTGTGTTTTTGATGGGGTTGAAGACTAGATAGTCATAGTTACTTTCCTCTCATGACTTGGCCAAGTTATTTATAATCCAAGACTTAAACTCCTTAGGTTAGGATAATTATTGAAACATTTTTCACATTTCTTGCTTGACATTGTTTATGCTGGTTGTAATTCTAATTTTTATACCTGATATTTATTATTATTGTATATAATTTTGCATTAGGCTTAGAACTCTCTTATTTAAATAAAAAGGGAAGGTGCTGTATGAAATTCTACAGCCAGTAGCCTTTAAGTTACCTGGTCATTTGGGCGTGGCCTCTTATAATATAGTATTGATGTAAAGCGTGTGTTCTCTCTCTCTTCTGGTTGCTGGATTCGGTTCCTGTTCCCTGTTTGTGTAGAGGACTGTGATCTGTGAGTCTACCCCTAAATAAATGACCCTTTATTATACTCAATTCTGAGCTAGTGTGGGATTTCTTTTTAGTGTCCATCTTCACTTGTGTAAGCACACACATATATACACGTGTGTGTGCATGAGTTTTTGGGTTCATCTACATGATCTTAAAAATATGTTTTCTATGATAAAAATTGGTATGTAGCAGTTCCTGATGGACAAATGTCTTGCCCATACTCATATCTGTCTGTCACCCAGCCTCTTGCAAAGACTGGATGGGGACCCAGAAAAAGGTCACATGCCGGCACATTATGCAAAGAACAAATAGGCAGTATGCATTTAGTTTAAATCAATAACATTACCTGAGTCCGGAAGATGAAATTGTTTTCTCACAAATTGTTTTGGTCACTGCCAGCAGCTGCCGTGTGGTATGAAATTCTTTCAGAAACACCCAGTGCATGAGACAGGGTTGTAATTGGCCCTGCTCTAAGTCTACGTGGGGATGAGTTTCACTGGGAGGAAGGAAGATTGTTGGATAATTGGAATCTCATTTTCTTTGCTGTAAACTAGAACCTCATTGTTATATTCTCGTGGACTAGTAATTGTGACATCCGATACAAATAAGGGCCTCTGTCTGGAGGTGCTCAGTAGGCATTGATTCAGCCTCCTCAACAGGAATCCTGGCTTGCTCTTATCTCCTCAACTGCAAACCAGCCTCCCCATTCATCCACTCTACTAGGATAGATGTCTTTTTGCGGATGAACCTGATACCCCAAGAGACCGAGGTGCCTTCCAGTTCATCAAAGGATTACAAAAGCTGGATGCTTCTGTGGAGTTTTGATATAAATGTCAATTTATATCTGCCTCACTTTTTTCAAAGTGGTAATTCAGGTGTTGGTAATTCAAGTGATAGTGAAGAGTTGGGCTAGTTGATTCTTTGGACTGCTCCATCCCTGACTTCAGTGAAGATCAGTTTACAGTGTGGTAGTAAGGGCTGCAGAGGAAAGTCCAGCATCTGGGGTGGGGGGCTCTATGATGAGGCAGGAGGCTTGCAGTAATGGAGATTTCTCACTAGGGTCAAGGATGCTTTCCAGGCTTTACACCATGAGTCCTGTAATTTGCTTCTGGACTAAACAAAGTGGATAGAGACTGGCAAGGTCTTTGTGATGGCAAAGAACTCTGGCTGCTCTTCCAGAGGACTCAGGTTCAGTTCCCAGGATACACATGTCAACCCAAAACTGTCTGTAACTCCAGTTCCAGGAGATTGACATCCTCTCCCAGCCTCTGAGGGTACCAGGCACATGTGATACATGCAGGTAAAACACCCATTCACATGAAATCAACAATAACAACCAAACTGGAAGAGATAACAGGTAAATTTTATGTATTTTGTTTTAAGACAGAGTCTCACATAACCCAGGTTGGCCTCAAACTCACCATGTCATTAAGGATGACCTTGGAGTCTAGATTTCCTTGCTTCTACCTCTTGCCTCCACCTCTTGAGTGCAAGGATAAAACACACCATGTTGCCTGGTTGATAGATCAGTCTGAAAGGAGACTGTATTTGCCACTGGTGACTGCAATCCCTGGGGTTCAGCACTGTCAGTAGCTGGACTGTTGCTCTCATGGCAAAGGTGCACTCCACATCAAATTTTGGGTGACATTTAGAACCCCATCACAAACGCACAGTGCCTTCCAGACAGTGTTGGTGGGGCAGGTTTAGTGGCGTTAAATGCCTCATTCTAAATGTTTCATCGAAGCGATGAGATCTTAAGTTAGGATTAATTTGTGATCACTTTTTAAATGCCTGAGTTCTTATTTCATAGGACCAGGGGGAGCATTTGAACTGGGATTATGTTCACGTGCAATGCAGGAAATCTAAAAAATTCAGGAGAATGTGAAAAAGTTTAACTCCAGGAGATTATGACTGCCGTTTGTTATATTTTCTCCATATGTACTTGCAAACTGGCTGTGGATTTAGGCTACACTGCATTTAGTGTTTGCTATCACCTGCTGACTTCACAAAGACGTTTCCTAGACCATTCAATATTCTTTTCAAGCACAGTTGGTTCTAAGCATTTGAACCATAATACATTAAGCCAATCTCTCATGGTTGGACTTCAGATGGCTTGCACGATTGGGCTTTATAATGCTGTGACAAGGGTCTTTGTCCATTGGTCCATTTAATAACCAGAGCTTATTGAGTATTGTGTGCCTGACTCAGAGCCAGAAGCTAAGCATATATGATTAATTGTAGTCCTTCTAATAGATAACGTTTATTCCTATTACTCAAGTCCAAGTTATTTGTGGATATTGGTATGAAAATTATTTGAATGCAATATAATAAATTAATGTAAGATAATAGTATTAAGTAATTGAATTCTTATGAGGTATGTATTCCTAGCAGTTCTATTTAGGTGAGGAAGAGGAGTTTTAGACTTGCTGCAGAATCCTCACGGGCAGCAGCAGAGTTCACACCCAACTCTAGGCCCACCCCTCCTCCTTGTGTGCACTACACTAGTAGAAAAGATTCATTTGACCCTAGGTGTGGGAAACACTTTCACATGGGCTGTCTTAGAGGAATTCTCTGATTGTTTCCTTTCGGATAAATGCGGAAAAGTGAAACACTGGGTTAATATACGAACAGTTCTCTAGGGAATGCTCCTGCAGCCTGTCTTCAAAGGAGAAGAGGTATGTGTGTAATTATTCCCTCCCTCCTCCTTTTCACCTTCCTCCCTCTAACCCTCTCTTCCTCTCTCCTTTCTTCCCTCTCTCCCTTTTTCTCTTCCTCTTCTCTTCCTCCCTCCTTCCTTTCCTCCCTCTCTTCCTTAACTCTTTTCCTTTTCTTTTGGTCCTGAGTCCCTGTCCTTGCTCTCCCAAGGACAGTAGAAAACAGTCATGGTAGTGATTCTAACCAGGGTGTGGCCCTGCACAATGCTCACAGTGTCCAGGCTGGGCCAGTGCACAGCCGGCTTTCAGATGTGTTTATTTCTTCCTGATGCTACAGATGTCAAAGAGGAGAGGAGAGCTCTGGGGAGGAGGTCACAGGGGACATACAGATGGAGAAGCCACCAAGGCCAGTTGGCTTCTTATTCCAGTCAGGATTTAGTACTCTGTCCTTACTGTCAGCTAGTAGTGTACAGCAAGCTGCTGTGATATTTTGCCTGGTTATTGCTGCCTTCTTTCTCAGGTCTCGCTCCTCCCAATGACTGCTCTCTGTCCTCTGTCTTGGTGCCCAGCTCTCAACGGTATAATAAGGAGAAATGCCTAAATGCCCATCGTTGCAGCTGTCCTAGATGTACTGCTGACTTTGATATCAGCCTTCTTTGGGGTCTTGAACAGTCTTTTTGAATATCTGTTTCTCACATTTAAAATAGAGTGTAGCCCTGTTGAAGTGGCTATGTGTAGAAAAAAACTAAAAATAAAAAAGCCAACCTTTAAGTTCTTTTTATAGGTATGACAAAATAAGGCAATGATAAGTATATCCTCTATATATTCCTCAAAATAAGCCTGTGGTAAGAGGAGTCTGCACCCTTCTTGTGGTTGATCACCTCTGGTGTTATTCTGATTCACACTGCATGAGATGTAACGATGGTGTCTAAATGGGTTGACTGCAAACTAGGAAGGATCTAGGACTGACGTCACTGTCCGGGCCCCTTAGATGCAAACATTTTCTCTGGCTGTGGGCGAAAGATGAAGCCAGACAGCTTTGAATCTTGGAAGGACTTAGTGCAGTTGGAAGATGGAGGAAGTGATGGGAAGAAGCATAGGCAGTCTGAATTTGTCATAGGTTTTAAAACTCGGGAGGCAGAGGCAGGCGGATCTGTGTGAGTTCGAGACCAGCCTGGTCTACAAGAGCTAGTTCCAGGACAAGCTCCAAAACCACAGAGAAACCCTGTCTCGAAAAACCAAAAAAAAAAAAAAAAAAAAAAAAAAAAACCAAAAAAAACCCCAACATTTATTTATAGGAAAGCTATAAAATAAACTATGTTCTTGATCAGCTTTTTATTGGGAAAGGTTCTTGACTGAACAGGGTTGAGGAGCAGTGGCAATGGTGTTAGGATGATACTTTCCTTTCTCCCTGTGCTTGTTGGAATGCATTTGGCCCCCCTTAAGCTCATAGGGAGTGGCACTATTAGAAGGAATGGCCTTGTTGGAGAAAATGTGTCATGGTATGGGTGGCCTTTGAGGTTTCCTATGCTCAGGATACTGTCCAGTGAGTCATTTGACTTCAGATCCAGCACCAAACCTGTCTGCGTGCTGCCATGCTCCCCACCTTGATGATAATGAACTGAACCTCTGAAACTGTGAGTGCCTCAACTAAATGTTTTCATTTGTAAGAGTTGCCATAGTCACGATGTCTGTTCAGAGCAATAAAATCCTAACTAAGACAGAAGTCAGCACCGGGGACTGGGGTGTTGCTGGGAAAGGCCTGACTGTGCTTTTGGTTTGAGGAATATAAACTTTAGTACTTTGGGTAGCAGTGGGATGCTTTAAAAAGTGCTGCTTAATGGGCCAGACCAATAGGAGCATGGAAGACAGAAGTGCTAAGAGTTATCTGAGGGGTTGGAGCTCACCCAAGAGGTTCCAGAGGAGGAGAATTTTAGTATGGTGTTGAGAGGTCATTCTTATATTTTGATGAAGAAAGTGGCTGCTTTTGCCCATGCATCTGAAGAGTCTGCCTGAGGCTAAAGAGAAGAGGTTTCAGAGGAAATCTCAAAACAACCTGCTGTCGACTCTGTTCTTGGATATTAGTGGTAACTCTAATAAAGATTTATAATGAAAAGGAGCAAGCTGAGCAGCGTAATTACAGGAAAGTAAGTTTTGAGGAGAAAAAGAGCACTTGGACGTAGAATGGAGCTAAATCTCTTGTTCAACAAGATAAAGGGATTAAGAAATAGAATAAAGGGAGTGGTGATCTCAGGGCAAGATCCCGCCCAGAAAAAAAATTACAATTTGAGAAAAGGAACTAAAGGAAAATTTAGAGCCTGCTGTGGTGGCACACACCTTTAATCTTGAGAGGCTGGTGCATCTCTGAGTTTGAGACCAGCCTGGCCTACAGAGCAAGTTTTCAGGACAGCCAAACTTAGGCAGTGAGGGTGACAATCAAAAACAGAGAGCTGGTGAAGGGAACATGGAGACCATGTTTCAGCACTAGTAAGCAGCAAAATTTGGCAGCTTCTGCTGCGTGGTTCTGGATTTAGAGTTAAGGATAGAAAAGAGGAGTTATGTAACAGTACCTGAGGCCTGGCATGTGTCAGGGGTGCCCCTAGGGAGAGAGGCCAGTTTGTGAAGCTGTGAAGTTGCAGCCTGGTTTCCTTGGAGAACTTAAGATGTTAGAGATGCCAGAGTCATGGGATACCTGCTGAGGAGAGCTACTAACTGGGAGTGGAACCAGCTCAAGAGAAAGAAGTGGGTTGTAGTCAACAACACTGAACGGAGTTGGAGATCTGAAGAGTGTTTTCACATCAGACGTGTACAGGCAGAGTTTGGAGTTTGCCTAGTTGGTTTTCAATCTTTCTTTTGTTCAGTATTTCCTCGTTATGTTTTCCTTCCCTGTGTTTTGGAATGGTAATGTATATCCTATGCCATTATATATTAGATATATGCGATCTGATTTTTGATTTTTACAGGAGGATTACAGTTAAGAGATTTCCACTTGTCTCAGAAGAGACTTTGGACTTTGAAACCAGTTTGAGACTGTGATAGACAATGGGGACTTTTGAAGTTGGACTGAACATATTTCTTGCATTATGATATGGCTATAAGCATTTGGGGGTCAGGGAGTGGAATGTGGTGGTTTGAAAAAATATGGCCTCCAAGGGGAGTGGCACTGTTAGGAGGTGTGGCCTTGTTGGAGGAAGTGTGTCACTGTGGGTGTGGGCTTTGAGGTCTCTTTTGCTCAAGCTTCCCTCAGTGTGACAGTCAATCAACTTCCTGCTCCCTGCAAGATGTAGCCTCTCAGCTACCAGCACCACTCTGGCCCATGCTGCCATGCTCACAATGATAATGAACGGAACCACTGAAACTGTAAGTGAGCCGTCCCAATTACATGTTTGTTTGTTTGTTTTTTTTAAAAATAATAGTTGCCATGGTCATGGAGTCTCTTCACAGCATTGAAAACCCTAACTAAGATGCTCCCTGAAGTGATGTTTGCTAGGCCAGTGATTACAGGAAATCGGGCCTTGCATCAGCACCGCCCACCAATCACTCATTATCTCTTACTTTATTATTATTATTATTATTTTTATTTATTTATTAAAGATTTCTGTCTCCTCCCCGCCACCGCCTCCCATTTCCCTCCCCCTCCCCCAGTTAACTCTCCCTCTCTCAACAGCCCAAAGAGCAGTCAGGGTTCCCTGCCCTGTGGGGAGTCCAAGGACCTCCCACCTCCTTCCAGGTCTAGTAAGGTGAGCATCCAAACAGCCTAGGCTCCCACAAAGCCAGTGCGTGCAGTAGGATCAAAACCCAGTGCCATTGTTCTTGACTTCTCAGCAGTCCTCATTGTCCGCTATGTTCAGAGAGTCCGGTTTTATCCCATGCTTTTTCAGACCCAGTCCAGCTGGCCTTGGTGAGTTCCCAATAGAACATCCCCATTGTCTCAGTGTGTGGGTGCACCCCTCGTGGTCCTGACTGAGTTCCTTGCTCGTGCTCTCTCTCCTTCTGCTCCTGATTTGGACCTTGGGGTTGTAGTCCGGTGCTCCAATGTGGGTCTCTGTCTCTGTCTCCTTTCATCGCCTGATGAAGGTTAATATCCAGGAGGATGACTGTATGTTTTTCTTTGGGTCAACCCCTCATTTCTAGTCACCCCCTCAGCGAGCATCTTCAGCCTTTACAGGTGCATGCACAGTACACAACCGTGAGTCCTGAGTTTGACTTGAGTAGCCGAGACTTTCTGCTCTCTTACTTTGTATACAAAATCGGGGCAGGGGGCGGGCGGTGAGAGGTTAACGCTTTTTCTGGGGTTCCTGTGTCATTTCTGAACCTCTGACTTTGGCACAGTTGGGTAGTGTTTTTCAAAGCACAGCCAGACACCACCTGCGGTGGGACTGGGAGTACCTAATAAAGAATCAGATCGTGAGGTTGCCCCAGACTTCACTGCACTCAGGACTTGTCATTTTCAACACGCTCCACTTGTCATCCATAGTACACTAAGTGGGAGTACAGCCGTGAGCAGTACTGTCAAGTGTCACGCTGGCCCTCGGTCCCCAGTCTTCCAGAGAAACCCTCCAGGCGTGGTTCTTGGAAGAACAACAGGCCACACCTGTGTGTAACAGTGTCCCTGTCACAGCCATGCCCATCCCGGGGCCTTGCTGGTTGGAAGGCAGTCTAGGGAGCAAGCCAGCCGAGATCACCCAAAGTCACCCGCTCCTCTTTGGGGCTTAGTTGTGCAAGTCCCACCCAGCGTCAGGGGCTCACATGTGACAGGAGTGCAGTTCTTCATTCCGGTGTTGGAGCCTTCTCCTTCCCCACAGGAAGGGTGGGGCTGGCGCTGGCCGGTGGGGAGCCCTTGTGGGCAGCTTGGTTTTTGTCCTGGTAATTCGCCAAGTGTCATCGGTCTTGGACCCCCTCCTTTCCCACCTGCATCGTCACAAATCAGGCAGAAACTAGGGAAGTGGGGATTCCGGTGAACAGCCTCTCCCACCTTTGCCACACGCTGTCATAGGAGTCTGGGCATCATCTGCATCACTGCCCAGGGGCGGGCCGGCCTGTCGCTGCGTCGCCACGCTGTGCCCGCCGCCCTTGCCCGGGCACCGCCGCGGGTCGTGCGCTGTTGGCCCTCCCGTCTCCCCCTTGGCGGGGCCCTTCCGTTTACTACGGCGCTTGTGACATTCAGCAGGACCGGCTAGCACAGCCGAGCTCCCGCGGCGCCAAGGCTGGGACGCCCGCGGCTGTCTGCTCCTTTCACCCGGGCACCTCCGGAGCGGTAACGGCGAGCTTCCCCCAGGCCCGGAGACCCCCGACGGGACAGCCTTAGCAGGCGGATCTCCGACCCCGCCCGGGTCCACGAGCTTCGGTCCGCCCTGCTCACCCCAGCTCAGGGGCAGGGCGAGGACGGAGGCGGCAAGCGCCAGGGGGACCCGGTCTCCCTGCTCGTATATGGCAAAGTTTCTCGCGGCGCTCCTGGGCTGCACACTGCCGAGCAAAGGCGCCTCTCCCAGGCTGGAGGTAGGTGGAGGGTGTGTCCGGCAGGGGTTGTGGCCGATGGCGGTGAGCACCCCTGACCCGCCGCTAGGGTCCTCATCACTTGGCAAATGTGTCTCACCTGAAGGACTTCTGGGGCAGGGCTGAGGAGGGCCGTGAGAGGGGAAGATGGAAGCCTCTGAGTCTGAATTCCTTGCCTCCTCAGCCCTCACAGCATGTTTGTTTTTCTCTTCCCTAGTTGACAGGTGAACACGTTTGTGAATCGCGTGTTTTGCGAGTTGCCCCTTGCCTAACATGCCAGGCACATTCGAAAACGAGCTGTCTCTTACACATCCTTCCGCTGCCTACCCTGGCTTTTCTAAATTATTAACGGGAAGCAATCTTTCATTTCAAGAGGTTTCTACCTTCTTGCCTGCTCTAACCACTCCCTTCCCCCAACCTCCAGCGAGGCATAAACTCCTTGTAAGTTAACTCATTTCTTCTGGTGTGTGGTACACTGAGCGTGGGGAGGGAGTTTCAATGGGATTAGCCACATTGCGCCTTCTGAAGGCAGCTACACCTAATTGCCCACACCTGCTGGTGGTGCGGTGACCCTGCTGCAAGCATCCTTGCTAGGAGTTGGCTGGCTGGTTTGCTCATCCTCCTGGGGGAAATGGCCGTATCAGCGTTTTATATGAGACCCATCTGGGCCACTCAGTAGGGACAGTTCCGGGCTGCGTGACCCTTCACACTCTGTAGTTAGAAACAGAGTGCCTTTGGTCTCTCTTGCTCCTACCCTCTCCTACAGACTGCCCGATAAGCAAGCCAGGTCAACTAGCCTTGCCACCTGTCTTGGTCTCAAAGCCTCCTGGAAGCCCCAGGTGCCCTGGCACTCACAGACAGCTATTTCCAGACTGATGGAGAAACAGATTTTCCAAAGTCTTCTCAGCTGCTTATTGGTCCCCCTTCACCTTTGCAATTCTAAGTTTTCTTCTGAGATCACGTGGAACCATTCCCTGTGACTTTAGAGCTCAAATTGTCCAATCCATACTTCTCTCAGTGACAGGGAGAGCCCGAGGGTGAGTGGATGGAGGAACTTAGAAAAGGCAGGTGGGGAAATGCCCACACAGGTGAGAGCTGAAGCCTGAAGGATGAAGAGTCCAGCCTTAGCCACCCCCTCCCCGAGCCTCAGCATCTTCTCCATGGTATGTTAGGCAGCCGGATGGCTACGAGGCCGCTCTGGAGATCTGCAGTGCACCTTTAAATTGCCAGTCTCTTCATTTTCTTTTCTTTTTTCTAAAATGCACATTCAAACGTCTTCTTTTTTTAATTATTTTTATGATTTATTTATCTTTATTTTTTGTATGTGCTTTGGTGTGAAGGTGTTAGATCCCCTGGAACTGGATTTTTTTTTTTCAGACAGTTGTGAGCTGCCATGTGGGTGCTGGGAATTGAACCCCGGTCCTCTGGAAGAGCAATCAGTGCTCTTAACCGCTGAGCCATTTCTCCAGCCCTCTTCATTTTCTCTTTACTTAGGCTGGAATGTTTTGGTATAAAATTCCAAAAGCCTCCCCCAAGAAGTTTTGGTGTATGCACTGTCTTTTGGGTACACGGCCCTGCGTCTGCTTTTCTGTAGGCAGCAGGTGCTTCACCGTGACTTTTCAGAACGGGTTCCCAGTTCTTCTAGAGAGGAGCTGACCCCTGGGACCAGTCTCCTGCACATTTAGATGACTGCCATTTTCAAACCAAAGTGGCTGTTTTATCTTTGAAAAGTCCCAGGGGAAGAGGTGTCCCTCAGTCCTTGGTAACTTCTTATAACTTGATCTGTGGTGTTCCCCACTCATCTGGAGGTGGGAACTACTTTTGGCATCGCCTCTCCCCATCAACTGGTTGAGTTACTGTTGGCCGAATCAACCTAAAATGTGTATCAGGTGTCACATGTCATCAGTGCCCCTGGAAAGAGTTCCTCCCTTTGGGAATGTCTGTGCCTGAGGAGGAGACGAAGATGCAGGAATGTGCCCTGTGGATACCTTTCAGATGAACACTGCTGCTCTAAATGGAAGGGTGTGGTCCAGCTTACTACATTTGGGATGGAGAGAAATGTGGAAGAGAATTAAGCCTCTCTAAATACTCATTTCTTGAAAGTACTAAGTTACTGAAAGAGGGAGGGCAACATTTAATCCCCCAAATGCCAAATATACTAACACTGAAGCTTCCCTTTAGTTTCAGGAAAATTAGAAAAAGAGGTGGATACTGTCATAATGAATGACCAACCTTTGATTTCATTTTGGTGAGAATGTGGCCAAAGCAGGTTTGCAAGAGAGGTCTTCAGGCTAAGTCCAGGAACTCTTCCACATTTGCGGTTTGATCAAGGGGAGCTGACAGGTTGTGGCTAATAAGAAACAAACAAACAAAGTGGGGCAAAATGTCACTGTGATTGTAAAACAGCTCCAGTGTGTGCCTGCCTGCCTGTACCACCTCCAGAGGCTGAGGACAGAAGATGCACATTGCAGCCAGAGTGCCTTACTGCCCATTTTGTTACCTTTTGTGGTCTTAGTAAAATTTGGATATTTGTAAAGCAAAGCAAAACGAAACCAAATTTTTGGAAGCAATTAATTTCTAGGAGAAAAATGAAGGACTTCAGGACCATGAGAGCGGCTTGAGCACTGGGCGGTTTAGGAGTTTCTGTGCCACACTCAGGCAGATCACGTACAGAAACAGCTGGGTTTCTCTGTATTCTAATATCTAGAAAGGTAGGCCAGAAACATTCATACAGGCGTTTCCATTCCCAAGAGGGGAGGAGGGAGTGTAGTCTATGTGTCCTTGCCTGGCATTCTCCCTGTCCCCTTTGACTTATGACATATTGTGACCATGCTCCCTATGTGAAGCCAAGTCTTGCTTTCATTCTGTCTTAGTGATGGAGTCCACGTTCTAAGCCATGGTGGGAGAATAATTCACTCAGAGGCTATAGCTTTTCCATCTTCCACATTGCTCTCTCCCCACTCACAGCATAGCTGCATTCTTAGCTCCTGTCATCCTTACTAACCCAGTGGATGGTCTTTATGGAGTCACCTATGTTGGGGGAACACATCTGGCTCTATAACAGGAATGCTGAGTTCCTTCATGGGTGTGGTGTCTAGAGTTTCCATGCTTACATAGCATCTATATGTTTCTGATCTCCGTCTCTACCAGAATTGCTGCCTATGTGCAGGTAAGTGTGGCTTGATTTTCATCAATGCATAATACATCGTGGCTATTTGTTATCATCACATTATTCTAGGGACATATTATACATGATCTCAGCTGTGCTAATAGTCTCATGGCATAGATGTTATCAATCACATTTTATGGATGAGAAAATGGAGAGCATTAGAGGGTATCAATAATTTACTAAGGTCCTGTCATAGTGGGTGCTGGAGTGGGATGATAACTCAAGGTTTCGTTATGTCCAAGTTCACTTCATCTCATCCATCTATGACTCCTTGGTTGTTGGAGTTGGTTAATGCCATGGTTCCTATCAGCTGTCAACTTGACAGGATCTAGAACCGTCTAGGGCAGCTCTGGACATATGAGGGCCAGGAGGGGTTTTCTACATTGTGTTAATGGAGGAAGAAGGGTCCATCTTAAATCTGGACATCACCGGTTCACAGACTGGGGCCCCAGTGTGGGTAAGAAGACAAGCTGAGCAGCAACACCGCTCTCTGCTTCCTGATTCGGTGCAATGTCACCGGCTGCCTCGTGCTCTTGCTGCTGGGATCCCCCAACATGACAGCCCGTACCCTCAAATCGTGAGACACAAAAGGCCCTCCCCAAAGTCGCTTTTGTTGAGTATTTAGTCACAGCCGTGGGAAGAGGAACCTACAGTCTGTTTTGGCTCTCGTCATCTCCCTTCGTTCCCAGAGAGAGTTTTCAACGGAGGAAAGTTAGTTCTGTCCTCACCATGTCAGCCTCGGTGTGACATGAACGTCACTTACTCCCAGAGAAGTTCAAAGGCTTAGTGGACTCTGAGAAATCGTCTTGGGAAAGATTCGAGCTCAGTCGTGGTGGTCCTTTAGAGGGCGTTGGTGTTTGTAGAATGTTTTCCTGTGTGCTGTTTTCTCCATTCTGGGGAAAGTTTTCATTAGCTTGTAGTCACTGTTCAGAGCAATGACCTTCCTTATTTCCCCAATAATGCTATAAAGTAAGTGGTATGGTTAGTGCTGTTTTATGAACAAGAAGGACAAACAAAGCTCAGAGTGAGTCTATGAATTGTCCAATGTCACCCACCCACAAAAGATCTAGTCTAGAAAATAAACCCTGGGCTTTTTGCCACAGTGCTTGACAGATACTTGCATTGACCTACATGGCTTCTTGGCCTCTGATGTCTTTCTCATCCACTGTCTTTTGTGCTATGGACCAAATCATGTTTCTAACAGCCCAACTCAAAATGGTGATCACTTAATTGTCATAAATTCCTCTGTGGTTTGCCACTGTATAGATTCAGTAAAAGCACATGGATTTTCGCCATATGATAATCACAGTTTGGCATCCTTGTCCCATCCCCTTCATTCTGCTATGATGCTTTGTGTGCTCTGGCAGTTTTAATGTTACTTCCTCTTCCTGCCCACGTACTGATGCTGTTATGTGGCTTGACACCTGAATTTTTCTTCTTCTAATATTCATTGTTGAAGTTTTATCTGTCTTTAACATCCCATCCTGTCTCATGTCCAGATATACTCCCTGGATAATATTCAGGTCTATTGAACAGTGTGTGTGTGTGTGTGTGTGTGTGTGTGTGTGTGTGTGCGTGCGTTGTGTACATGTATGTTCACGTACATGCATGTGTGTGTGTTTATGATACCATGGACAATTTTAAACTACTTCAGTTATATCTTTAAAGGTAATTACAGTTGCAGTGCTTAATACAGGGAACTGAGTGTTAAATGAATTAATTCCCATAAAGTACTTAAAATAGTGCTCAATTCATGCTAATTTATTGATATTGTGGCGTGCCTCTTCAATATCAGGGATGATGCACTTTCCCCTTCCGTTGCACTTAGCATAATGTTTTGCACATACTTTTGCATCGAATAAGTGTCTACTCAAAGTGATCTTCCATCCCTGTAGGGTCATAATTTTCTTTGCCAGTAAAGTATTTGTTCAAGTTCATGTGAAATTCAGAGTTGACAGATCATCATGTATTTTTCATATAAAAGATCAGGCAGTGATGTCTTTCTGTCCTCCCATTCTCCCCAGAACCCCCACACTTTGGGGGACCCTTGTTCCTATCCCCATCTTTACAATTGCTACTTCACCAGAGATCACATCCCAGGCCAAGAGACCCCCACACAGGGAACTGTAACTGGCCAGCTCTCTGCCTTCAGTGCCTCAGTATAAAAATGCCAAATACAGCAAACTTCCCATCGCAGGTATCAAGGCTGTGGCCGAGAGGTACATGGCTCGCGGCCTATTATTTGTTTTCCACGGGTTTATCAACTCATCCAACCAATCGTTTGTTCAGTATTATAAAATACTCTCTTTATTCCAAGAACCCCTGGGGGCCCTTCGAAAAGACTGCTCAAGCTGTCTTGACTGTAACTCACAGTGAGAAAGCTATTTTGCTTTGCACACAGTTTTTTTTTAAATAACTACAATCCTGAAATTAAGTTGCAAGAACAATGTTTTTCCTCATATCTCTGGACTTTGCAGTTCTTTGCCTTGTGTCCCATTTCTTCCATCCCTTTCAAGAGACAAACTGGTAAAGACTGACTAAATTGATTTCATGGATTGTAACCCATAATTTGAAAAGGATTTCTATATAGAATAATGAACAATAAGTTTCTATTTTTACAAAACAATTTGTATTACTCCATTATCCCTGCACTATACACATACATTGTTGCACTATCAATAGGAAGGTCTAATGTTCTATCCTGGGAAGCCAGTCACGGTGAGTAACATTCTTTTTGAGGAGGAATGTTTCTGGAGCTTCAAGTAGCTCACTCACCAAACTACATTCGAAAGGTCCTGCTTTCTAAATTGCCAAGTATTTGGGTCGAAGTTTTCACATATTCCATGACCTATGTTTTTTTGTATTTTAAACAATGTGACTGAATTTCCATTTATTTCTATCCTATCATATGCTTATAGCTTTCCAGTTTCGTGTTTCTGTCAACTCCATCCCTTCTCTAAGAAGGTTCTATTGCCGACTCTCTCAGCTCCTTTCCCCTCTCATTTCTGTTAGATTAGTTTATACATTATACTGAATAGTTGAACTCTTTTTGTCTGTTCAAACACCCCTGTACCATCTGTACTACTTGGTCATTCTACTGGGCTTCAAGCATCTGAAAAAGAACCATTTGGCCAGGTTGTTTCTAAAGCAATGACTTGGACAAGCCTGGCTGTAGGTTTTGCAATGGGCTGATTGGCCATGGGCACCTGGAGAAGAATTTACTCTGAGAATAATAGCTCCGTTGCCACAGCTGGGTTTTCCATGAGGATCATTTGGATTTTAAGCTTATGGATACTGGGTTTGTCCCATAAATTCACATTTTTTTATCTGAGGGCCAGTTGAATTGCTACCACATCTGAGCCCTTGTGTATGCAGCGACCACTCTCCTTACCTTTGTGGTAGCTGCTTTCAAATGCTGCGTGCGGCTCTAAATGTGCACGTTTTATTTATAGGAATGTTTGGTCCTATTATGATTACATCTGTCTAATGGCTTCTTGCTGAGAACCCGTTGAATGATTTTTTTCTTCTTCTTTGTATTTTGATAAAGAAAGGCTGGTGTTTCATAGCTTCCAAATGGCCGGTGCTGGCGGCAAGTCCCAGGGAGCAGGGACTGGGAGCTTAGCTCTTAATGCATCCTTTTGTTCAGCTCTTCCAGTTTGGGAATCTTTATGTACATTGAAAACTTCTTTACTCATCTTTGATCAAATGTAACAGGTCAGTAGTGAGTGACATTCATGTTAGGAATACCACTTCTACCTGCATATATGCCTTTAGAGGGAGCTTTTCAACAAAATAGCAACTTGAATTTTTTTTTTTTTGAATTTGTGATAGACAAGGACTGTGCTTCTCCCCTTTGGTGGATTTTAAGTGTAAGCGGGACCTCTTTCTCCAGATGCCTGTCATTCAGTCACGGTTTCTTACAAACCTACGCTTTGAAATAAAATGGAGGCTGCATCGTGCCCCCTGCGCCCACCTGAGAGTCAGTTCTGCTTTCCAAGTCCATGCGTCTTACCCCGCCTCCTCTCTTTCTCCTAGAGTGTACTGGGCCGTCCCATTTGTTTCTCTTCTTTCCCTTTCTACTATGGACAACCCATCAGGGGTGCCTGTTCAATCTTCCTTGTATTTATATCTTTAAAATTCATAGTTGAATGAATGAAAACGAGTTCATTCATTTACTGATATGACAACCATCGTTTGAGAGCCTGCTGTAATCAGGGAGCAGTGGCTCTGTGGGCCGTCTCACACAGTCACTCATTGGTTTTGCCCTTCAAGTGTCCCCTCTCCTCAGTCCTGAAGATGCTGTGTGCACACACAGTGCCTTCTCACCCTCATGTTCGCACTTACCAGTCTGGTCTTCAAGTTCTCCTAGGTGGTCTCTAAGGTCTTCCGTTGGGCATCCCGCGCTGCCTAGTCCAGCTGACGGCCTGCTTTTCTTTTTGCTCAGCATCCTACGTGTCAGGTAGAAATCGTTGCCTCTGTGCTTTGGTTGCTGGGCCCTGCGACTCTCTGACCCACCCGTGTCATTCTTCCTCTCTTCCTACCTGAATGCTCTTCAGTCTTCAGAGCCACAAGAAGGAGTCAGCCCTTTACAAAGCCTGTCCCGTGGATAGCAGAGAGGCGCTGAGCACACAGGCTCTCATGCCTTATCTAAGGTACTTTAATTAAATATGTCTTAGCTTTGTGCCTCGGTTTTGTTTTTTATAACCATGGGATAGCAATAATGTCTTATTGAGTCATTATGAGGATTAATTAAAATAGCAGTTGGCATGTGTAGCACTAACTTTATTTTTTATTATAAACCTTTATCGTGGCCTTATGCATGGCCTAAGTTACCTCTCTGCTTTGGTTGTTCTAGAACATAGTATATATATATATATATATATATATTTACACACACACACACACACACACACACACACACACACACACACGTTTCTGAATCCTCCACGGTGCTGAGCAAAATAGAGGTGTTCAATCAATGCCTATTTAATTTTGTAAAACTCCCATATGCTGTTTGAGCAGGATCTAGGAACCAATTTATTTCTAGATATATGTAATTTTATTTCATGGAAATGTGACAGCCATGTCTTTTAACGACTTGCCCTCCAATCTATGGGACACATATTGCAGCTAACTTAGGCTGCGGATGTATAAATGACGATAATGTACTTTTACACACGACTGTGGCGGAAACAGAACTTGAAAAATGTGCCAATTATAAATGCCACTTAAGTGAAATTCAGCTGTAGATTGCAATATAGTTAAATCCAGAGTGCTTTTAGTTTTCAGTTGCTTTGCATACATGTACCCTCCATGTAGGTCAAGTGGAGCAAATTTATGTAGTAAAGACGTTTTGTTCATCAGACTCGTATTTTCCATGCTGTTGGTGAGGAATTCTGATCAGAAGTTAGATTCGATTACTCCAGAAGTAATTTACTCCAAAGAACACTTGCTCAGTGGGCTTCCCTATTATGTCCCCAGTGGGACAGAGGCAGTAATGATGCCCGACTCCCCTGGAAACTCGGTGTGGTGCCAGGATATGCGGGGGTTTGCTTTCTTCGCCAGCATTTGAACTTGACTGGAAGTTGAGTGAGAGTGTTTATAGCCAGGACCACAAGGCTGGGAACAAGAGCAATGGAGCTTTGAACTGTAGAGAGCAGGCAGCAGGAATCCCAAGCTGTGGTCCAGGGGCAGCTCACCTGCTTCCCGACTGCCTACTGGAGGAAATGCCCTCCCCTCCGTCCACTTCATGACCTGGACATGAAAGAGTCAGTTTTTGATTTGCTTCGCTCACAGAAGTGATGTCAGGTCCTGTGTGTAACACATGTGAAAGTCAGCTGTGACTCATCAAGTGTTATACAAATCTGAATTGCTATTCTGATATTGTAATGAAGAGAACAGACACCCAAGGCCCCTACTTGGCCATCGGGGGTGTGCAGGGACTTGCTGGTGAAGGAACAGTTAGTGGTGGTATGGATGGGAAAGAAGAGGGCTGCTTCTGTCTGATAGGCAGAGAGGGAAAGATGGAGCAGTTACAGTTGACAGCTGGAGCCAGGACTTCTAAATCCAGCGGGCGGATGGCTAGCTACACCGTTGTATTTCTGAGTCAGTGCCTCGATGTGATTTAATTGTGATGACAGCCTGAATTCCTGGCCACCTTCAGATCCCATGGCTTTGTCTTATGGAGGTATCTTTTTTCTGGAATGACGCTCCTTACCCTGTGATGATGATAAAGTCATCTGTCGTGATTTAGATCTCTTGGGAAGGCTGCAGGCTTGAATGGGCTCCCAGCAGTCACTGGGGTTTAAATCCTGCTTTAGTCTGGAGAAAGTGCGGCATTTCTCTTCAGATTCTTACGACGTTGGGTGTTATACTTTACCTAATCTATTCTACTTGGGGAATCCCAGTGAGGGACACAGGCAGGGGAGGTAAGAGTTTACCTCATTGTTTCACAGACAGCCAGGGGGGCCTGATTGGCCCAACACTCCATTTCCTTCTTAGAAATGGGCCCTTCAAATTAGAAACACAGATCTCAAGATTTGGAACTAGGATCCGTATATAAGACGGAACATGTTTGTCTTTCTGTGTCTGGGTTGCCTCATTCTGTGCAGTGTAAATTCTCTAATTTTACCTACGTACGTGAAAATTTCATTTGCTTTTGCAGATGAATGGAATTCTACTGTGTATCAGGAAAGCAGAAAATGGTAATTGTGGGAGGGGCCACACTGATCTATAGTCTCCCCTACAAAGTAGCCTTTGCCAACCCTGGGCTCCATGGGTTGACTCAGGAGCTCACATGACCCAGTTTTCCCCAGAGAACACATGGGGTACCTGGGAAGAACCTGATGTCCTCAAGATGGAAGTGGAGGGGTGTGTGATGCAGGATCAGGGCATGGGTGTGAGAAGGTAACATTTTTCTGTAATCATATACACACAGTTGATCTATGCAATCCTGTTGATTCCTTTCTATTCTGTTCTCTCAGTGGGCTTCAGGAAGGGTTTTTGTGAAACATACCCTCACAAGTCTTTTTTTTTTTTGTCAATGAACCTATTCTTGGTGTTCATTTAAGCCAAATCCCATGTGTATTAAAATATGTTGTCTTAGCCTGCCTAAGTATAGCAGAAAGTCTTGGTGTCAGCTCTTCATTCAATTAAGGATTCATAGCCATTATATGCAAAGAACACTGAAAGAATAACCCAGTAAAGATAGGCAAAAGACAAATCTCAAGAAAAGTTCAGCTGCCCAATATGAACTTGAGAAACACCCAGCAGCCTAGCTGTCCAGGGATGTAGATAAAAACTCCAGAGTGTCCTTCTCACACCGGTCATAAGGCTAGTATGAAGGGAATGAATAGCAACGAATATTGACCGAGATTCTGTGGACCATCAGAAACCCTTATGCACTGTGGGTAGAATGCAATTTAGTGTAGGCACTGCAGAAATAAGCAAGGTTGTTCCTCCAAGACTAAAGATAGAATTTCCATATGATCCAGCTATAGCATTCTTGGTATATACCACAAGGAAGCCAAGCTGGCACACAGAGATAACAGCAGATCAGTGTTTATTATCTTTATTATTATTCACTGTGACTGAGGTGTGGGATCAGCCCATCAGTGGATGAGTGGATAATGAGAACATGGTATATATACAACACCAGAGAGCGTTTTTAAGCCACAAAGAAGAAATGAGATCATATTTGTGGGAAAATTTCAATATGTTAAACAAAATAAGCCAAATTTCCGAAAGCAAATATCATGTTTTCTTGTATGTAAATTCTAGACCTTTAAAAATTCATTAAGATCCAAGGACGATGATTTGGAAATCTAACGTGGTCAGGGGAAGAGAGGAGCATGTGATCCAAGTACATTATACATTCCCACTATGAAAATGTCGTAACAAAAGACAGATTGTTTGTACGTGTGATTGAGGAGGGGGGCAGGGAAGAGGGATTTGTGAAATAAAATATTTCATGCCCAGATCTTGTACAATTTGTGAGCACTAATAAAAATAAAGTTATAAATAGTGTTATCTATCTTTTAGGAAAAGCTGGGACGATGGGAGAGGGCAGACATGCACAGAGCCTTATCTAGACGGGAAGATTACACAGACAAATGGACACATGAGCATCTGCTCCTGGAGTGGCCTTGAGGATAATACCATGTCAAAACCAACAGCTGAAACAAACCCAGAAATGACGGTGGTTTTATTTCTCAGCTCTGCTCTCCAGCCCATGTGTGTTTGTGTATGTGAGATCATGCACATGGAGCCTTCTCAGGGGTTAGCAAACTGCTCTTGCTTTCCTTTGGAGTGCTCCTTTTGCCTCCTTTCCCTCCTCTTCCAGTGTAGGGAGTTTCCTTTCTAGGAATCTGCAACAGGGCTGTGTGAGACTTTTATGTTTTTCCATCTCATTCTGCAAATAGAATGGAATAGAAACTGATTTCATCCTTTTACATCTATAAAGAAACAGTGCATCTGACTTCACGGAAAGAAATGATTGGAAAGCTTCCAGCCAGGCCCTGGGGAAAGCCCTAAAATTATCCTCTGCCTTATGGGCTGTCCAGATTGTTTGTACGTGTGATTGAGGAGGGGGGCAGGGAAGAGGGATTTGTGAAATAAAATATTTCATGCCCAGATGCTGTGAGTTCGTCAGATGGCTGGGTGCGCCATCCTGATGACTGATTTTTTAAAGGTCTGTTTGCTTGGTGCTGGGTTTGAATGTCCAAGCAGCTGGGTGGACCCTCTGGAGTCCCTGGTTAATGCAGCTCCCTCTTTCTGTGTGCTGGGTAGGCTTCCCTTATGTGCAAATGCTTCCAGGATAAAGAGAAGGGCTTCTCTGTCCTCGCCCTGAGTTGCATCTTTGATTTCAAAATGTCATGGGCTAGGGTGACTAAGAAATAGGTTCTCACTTAGCAGAGTTGGTGGGCAATATATAATAATTCTTTAGAAATTACAAAAACACTATGAATTATTTTGTTAGAAACAGAAGAACTGTAGGGAGCTGTTTTACCTTAGTGCAGGTAAAAGAAGCCAAGATGCAGAGAATTAGAAAATAATAGTTACTAGAAAAAGCAACAACAACAAGAAAACAAAAAATGCTTGGATCTAAAATTTTCCGGTCAGTTTTTCAGATAATAGAAATAATTTCTTACCTTATAAAAGCAGACATGTCTTCTTTTTAAAAAGGATAATGGTTACCGTGTGTGTGTGTGTGTGTGTGTGTGTGTGTGTTGGGGGTGTTGCTAGGGAGTTTATTGGCCAAGGGTATAAATCTGAAGCAAATTCAGTGAAGATTAAGTAGAGTTAAAAATAGTGTATTCTGTCTGTCTGGAATATCTTCCTAAGCGAATATAATTTAGGTGCTTTCAACACACATATAAAAAGGGGTAACCCTGTGCAAAGATGGATAATGGTGGGCATGTTAATTTTTACTGTATATATCCTGATACTAAATTATAAACCTTGAGTGTAAGTGACAGAGTCAAACTATAAGAACACCCCAACAGAAAGAACCCTGATATGATAGTCTCTGAAAGAATGTGGGCCAGCCCAGCGATTTAAAACACCTACCACCAGCAAAAGGTGTGCCTAAGAGGTAGAATATTAGTTAAATGAAAGTATTTTCTTTAGGGCCTTCCCATTTCTGCACATGCCTATAAATAAGTTAACAATGACAGCAGTACCGATGATGCTCTCCAGAATTATTCCAGGGCTTTGTGCCATGCCATTAGCATAAATCATGCCCTTCGTTCCGGTCACCAGATCCCTCTGATTTCCTCTCGTCGTGGTGCAGGGCGCGCGAGCTGGGAACTCTAGAGAACAGAACATCTTTCTCTCTCTCTCAAATGGCTGTGAAGGTGCATCAGATTGGAGTGACCCCCTAGCATCTGAAGCTGTGTGGTTTCCTGCCTTGCAGGAGGCCGAGGATGCTAGAGTGGGAGAGAATGATCAAAACAGTCTATAGCTTAGTAATGAAGAGATTTTGAAGCACTTTGACCAATCCTCTTAATAGCCTTTGAAAGATTATCATTTCCATTTGAAGGATTTTGAGACTGTGGTTCAAAGAGAGGAAGCAGGCATCCTGGTATAACCAGGCAAGAAGTACCAGAGCTGGGACTCCAGTCCTGGGCCTCCCGCTCTTTTCTCTCAGGTAACTGAGAGGCTCTCACCAGTGTAAGGAGAAAGTTGAGACCCAGACATGCTGTTTTTCTCAAAGATGGCTTCAGCATCCAATGAAAGCCTGGTTTCCTGTTTCTACTGTCTGGGACTATCCTTCACTGATTGCTCGCTGGAGTTTATGTTCAAATCTCTTCTGTGTTATTTGTCTGTTGTTTATGTGATGATAGCCAAGCTACTTAATGTCATGGCTCTAAAGTGTTCATATGTAAAGTGAAGATAGATAGTCCTTCTCATGAGAATTAATGGGAAAACAAGATCTAGTGTTAAGTGTGATGTGCGCGTACAGTTAACCTTAGCATTTCTCTTCTCTTTAGATTTTGTAGTTGATCTTGATTTACATTTTAGCCTGTGTCTTTCAAATTCCTAATTATTTTTATTATATAATTTACTTATTTTGTATGTATGCTGGGGTTTGTACATTCTCTGTGCAAACACTTTGTGCACTTGGAGGTCAAAGGGCGGCTTGTAGGAGCCATTTCTCTCCTTCCACTGTGTGGATCCAGGTGACCAGACCGGGTCTTCAGACTTGGCAGTGAAGACCCTTCCCTGATGAGCACTTTGGCCACCGTACTAAAATTTTATTTGTGCTATTCTTTTGCAAATGTCAGAATTTTGAGTGTTGAGTGTACATGTGCTAAGAATGGGAAAGGGCCCCTGACACATACTTTATGCCTGGCCTGCATGGAACCCAAATTTATTTCACAGCACCAACAGTGATAGGCTGATTCCTCACTGAACAAGTCTATGTTTTAGCCCAGCTGTGTGTGCCTTATGTTGTCTGATGCTGGAGAGAACACAAAGGGAACGGGATATGGTACTTGTCCTCAAGTTTACTTGAGCAGGCTTGATTTCTAAGCATAAAAACAGAGACTCACCAGGCGGTGGTGATGCACGCCTTTAATTCCAGCACTCGGGAGGCAGAGGCAGGCAGATCTCTGTGAGTTCAAGGCCATCCTGCTCTACAAAAGCTAGTTCTAGGACAGGCTCCAAAGCTGCAGAGATACCCTGTTTCAAAAAACAAAAACAAAAAAACCCCCAAAACAAAACAAAAAAACCAAATCAAACCAAACCAACCAACCAACCAAACAAAAAACCCAGAGACTCATCCTGTGCCAAGGTGTGGTACAAAGTTGCCATGCCCCCCTTGCCTCCCATGAGACAGGGTATCTCTGTATAATATAGCCTTGGATGTCCTGGGACTTTCTTTGTAGACCAGGCTGGCCTCAAATTCATGGAGATCCACCTGCCTCTGCCTCCCAAATGCTGGGATTAAGGACGTGCGCCATCACACCTGGCGTGCCGTGCCTATTCTAGGTTAAATGTTTCATGAGCCCATTTTATTCTAATATGATTCTAGGTGTGGCAACATTACTCAAAGCATTTTTTCAAATGTAGATAATTTAGAAGAAATTGTGCTTTTCCAAATTGATACAGTCCACAGGTGGGACACATTGTCGTGTGTACCTGATTGATACAGTCCACAGGTGGGACACATTGTCATGTGTACCCGATTGATACAGTCCACAGGTGTGACACATTGTCGTGTGTACCCGATTGATACAGTCCACAGGGGGGACACATTGTCATGTGTACCCGATTGATACAGTACTCAGGTGGGACACATTGTCGTGTGTACCCGATTGATACAGTACTCAGGTGGGACACATTGTCGTGTCTATCCGATTGCTTTCCAACATGCACACAAGCATCTAAAGCAGCAGAAGATGGGGCTCTGTGTGGACTTGCTTCCAGTTGAACAATCTTTTTCAAAGGAGGGCAGTTTATTGGGTCTCCCGGTCTTGTTTTGCTGCGCCTCAGAAAAATTCCACCCCTTACATACAAAGCTCTAAATGACAGCATCTTGCTTGGCTTTTGTGCAGACTAAGTGAGGTAGGATGCAATAGGGTAGTCATTAGTGCTGACAGTGGGTATTTAATTAGCAATATTTTCTTCTCTATGGTGATGGACATACTCCTTGTCCTTCCTACGCTAGAGGCATACATCAGCCATTTCTTTGGAAGAAACCCCCTTCCACTTGCTTCCTCCTTTACCCTGGACCACTGTCTATAGTGTGGCATGATACCACATGCATAGTCCATCAAAGGGTTAATAAGGCTGTGCTTCAATCTTTCTGGTTTGCTGGTGCTCCTAAATAAAAATAAATCATTATAGCTTGTGTTTGTGAGTGTGTGTGTGCATGTACATGCATGTGCGTGCATCAAAGCATTGATGTCCAAAGCAACTAATAGAGAGAGAGAGTATAGAAAATCAATCTTTACTAAAATTGACATTTAATCTAACTTAAGCAATTGATTTGCTTACATTCTTTGTGGAATCCTGTGGAGGTCTAAGATTACTCCAGATGAGTACATCGTAAGATTCTAATGGGCTCTTGGTGTCAGGATGGATATTATTTGAACACTAATCTGTGGACAGAATTCAGAAGGGATTCTATTCTGCACAGCACATGGGCTCCCTGGATGAGCAGCTCATGCCTATGACATCACTAAGAAACTTTGAGCTGAGGGCACCACAGAGGAGCTATTCTGCTCCCCAGCAGGGGAAGAGACTTGAATTCTCTTGCCACCTCTTGATCTCCATCTGTCCTGAGCTCCAGGCAGTGAGCTTCCAGGCCAGGTGTCATGATGCAGGACTCTCCTGCTTCAGTTTCTCTATTTATTTTGTCCAAGGAAAGCATTGACCAGGGGGAGAAGAAACTGCAAAGAAAAGACATTTGCTACCTCAGATGTCTTGGTGGAGTCTCTGGTCTGTCCCTGTCCCTCTACCCAAGATTACAGCCCCTGTGATGTATATCTCTCCTCTCAGCCCTCGGCTGCAGCTGCCTGTGATTTCCCCTTTGATACTTTAGGAGTGGTGACCTGATGTGTTCTCCAAGGTATTACATCATGTCTGGTGACTTTCCTGTACTCTTCCTTAATTCCATCTTTGTAAGCCATCAAGGTTTACAAAACTTGAATATGTTGCATCCTTTGACCAGGACTTTAAATGATAGAGGATCAAAAGCAATCTTTTGTTTCCCACGTCTTTCTGGCCTTGAACTTCCTCTATTGCCCAAGTTGACCTCAACCTCTTGCCTTGGCATCCTGAGTGCTCATGAGGTAGCAGCTTATTGAAAGATAAAAATGATCACTTGAGTTATTGCTCCTGCTAACCCCTTCCAGTTCAGGAAAGTGCTGTTTGTCTCGTGTGTGTGACTCACAAGATTCTGATCTGAAGTACTCCTCAAGGCAAGCTTTCTTCTTGCTGACCTCACCTGATACAAGGACTCAGTCCTATGCCTGATGCCAGGGTGAAGGGTCTCTCTTCATCCACCCTTGTAGGAGCACTAACCGCATGCAGGACTCAATCCCATGCCTGATGCCAGGGTGAAGGGTCTCTCTTTATCTACCCTTGTAGGAGCACTAACCCCATGCAGGATTCTAACCCATGAGCAAATCATCCTCAAAGCCCCACTCTCTAGTATTGTTACATGAAGGTTAAGGGTTTTGTGATTTGGGGGCAGATTCAAGCTTTCAGACCACAGCAACTAATCTGGAGCAAGACTGGGTCTTAGCTATGTTTTATGACTCTAATGCTAGTGTTTTTTTTAATGCTCCAAACCCTGTATAGTGATTGGATTTAGTTCCCATTAGAAAAATACATATATTTGGGCTTTCAGTGGTAGGTGCATGAGGGTGGTGGGTAGACTTTGATTCATTTTTAAAAGCAATTAACCCGAAGTGTTTCAGTGGAAGTCACCTGTCGTGCCCACTTACACTTGTTTAAAGATGTTTCTCCTGTCTTCAAACACATATTTTTAAGAGACTTTTTGTTGCATGGTAGTTTTGGCTTTAGAAAATATAATTTATACATGTGTTGAAGGATTATAAAAACACCCACAAAGAATCCCAATCCCTGAATATATTCCAAAGTTTTTGGTTTCTAGGGAACTGGTCTCTCTTCATTGTCTCATCAGGAAGGGTCATTTGAGCTTCAGGGTATACCCCTGAGAATCGAAGTATCAGTTACAGTGAAACTGTTAGTGTCTCCCCTTACGATAATAACAGCCTAATGCAAAGAATATAAGATGGAGATTATATCCAAACCAAAAAATGATAACATTTTCTGCTTATGTCAGTGACTAGGAGGCCCTACTGGGTAATGCTATCCATTACAGTATAAGCCTTGACGTCAAGGACAAACACTTGCCTTTCTGTCTTAGTTTCTTTTATCCCCTTTTATGCAAGACAGGGGAAATGGGGATTACTAGCAAAGTGATTGACAAGGAAATGAAGCCACAATAGATGTTGATGTGATGCATCAAGCATAGGTGTGATGCATCAAGCATAGGTGTTGGTATGATGCATCAAGCATAGGTGTCAGTGGGATGCACCAAGCATAGGTGTTAGCATGATGAATCAACCAGGATTTGTTATTTTAGTTAATAGCTGCTAAACTGGACAGCTCATGCCCTGGGAATACTTCTTTCTATATAGTATATGAGGAGAGAAAGAGAAATCTGCTTTTATTTCAGCATGCACATCAAAACTCAGACTATCAATTCAAAGTTATCTCATTTTTATTTAAAATAATTTAAACATTTATTCATTATTATGTGTACATGTGTGTATTATATGTGCGTGGACACACAGCTCATGTGTGACGATCAGAGAACAATTTTCTAGGTTTGGTTTTCTTCTTCTAACATAAAAGAAGAAATTGGGAATTGAACTTAGACCTGGGAATTGGTCTAGGGTTCCCAGGCTAGGCAGTGAGCGCCTTTACCTGCCAAGCCACCTCACTTGTCCCAATATTTTTTTAATATTTCACTTTTTAAGTGAAATCATTAGGCAAATCAATTGACTCAAATAAATTTGCTCTAGAACACCACTTTCTTGTACATAAAGCCTTGGGAAATAACCATGAGTCATTCACTGGCTGTGGGCTTTGCATACTGCTCATATCAGCAAGCCACACTGTCTTCATAGAGTTGTGCTGACCACTTCTTTATTTTTGCCTTTCTAGGTAAAGCTGATCATGAACATCATGAACATCTGTCAGAACTTGCAACTAACTGATTTGCCAATGTGTAATGCAAATATAGTTCATTCCCTTTCAGACAATATAAATGCATGGTTCCTTGTCTTTTTTTTTCTTTTAAATCAGGCCTGGCTTGATTATGTTTGGATTGTAAAGCTTCCTGAGAAATGAATCTACTGAAAAGACTAGAGAAACATGTTTACTCAGTTGTAAAGGGAAAATTCCACAACTTTCCTCTAGATGGCATGCTCAGCATCTCTTTGTTACTCATTTTTTCAAACCTCACTTTCCTATTTGACCTCTAGGTGTGGGAAGAGCTCACCGAATGCCTAGATCAGATTCTTTTTCTTTAAAAATTTTAAGGATCAGGGAAACGCCCACTTGCAAAATTACAGAGTCACCTGCTCTGTCTTTGTTATGGTAGAGAGTTGTTTTTCTGAAGAGGGTCTGCAAGCTTTGTTGTTCTTTGTTTTTGAGATTGTCTTTTAAGAACGTTTCTCCCTTCCCTTTCCTTCCTCCAAAGCCTTTCACAGAGCCCTCATTGCTCTCCTTCAAATTCATGGACTCTTTTCTTGTTATTGTATGCACATATGTATGTGCATATACATATATGTTCCTAAATATAATCTGTTGGGTTCAGACAAAGTTACCTGTGTGTTTTCAGAGCTGGCCATTTCAGTAAACGTCTTGCTTTCTCTAGTCACGCTTCTTCCAGGGTATGAGAGATGGGGGTCTATTAACATAGCATGATTCCAGTTACACCAAACTGTGCTGATTGTCCATCACTGCTGTAGTCCCCACTTAGAAATGCTTCCAAATGATATAGCTCTTCATATATTGGTGAATAAATGCACAAAGGCACACCTTCTCCTTTCCAGCAGACTTCTTTCTTCTATTGTTTCTGCCTCACTAGGAAGAGAATCTGGATGTTGTTCTACTGGCTGATAATATGTAAAGATGCTTTCTTGGTGGACCCTTACCATTTCTCCCTTTTAAGATTTTTATATTAATTTAATTATATTTGCGTTCCAAATTTAAAGGTGGGTAGGAAGGGATGTTAACATCGCTAATATGATTTGTCTTCCTTTGGGAGAAAATGACCCTGATGTGAATGTAAACACATACTATTATAACACATTTGGTACTGTTTATATGGATAGAAGTACTTCCAGCTGACTTTTTAAGTTGGTGGAATGGGAACTGTAACTTTTGTGCCTTATTAGGGTCACCTGATTGAAAAGCACAGAAACATGACATAAAATTACTTTTGCTTCCCTTTTTGTGTAACTTTTTGCTGTCATTTATATCTGTTGAAACTTTTTGCATACATACTTTCAATCTATTAGATCATTTTGGTTACTTTTGGATTAAAAAATAGCAATTCCCTTCTCATAGCAAACAATTTTTGCTATATTTAAAGTTGCTCATCATTTTTAAAAGCACTACAGAAAATTAAAATGGAAAAAATTCCCCCTTGTTATCACAAACACCAAATTAATTTGACATAGCAAAACAGTTTGCTACAAGAACCTTATAGACAATTCGATTGCCACATGTCCAGGGCGATTGTGTCTGTCCATGGTGCTGAAAGAGAGCTGTTCTTTCTAGACGTGGTCACAAAATAAAGGCAGCCCAAGTACATTTTTAGTGTGACCCTCATTTTCAGAGAAGGGTGCTGGATTTCTGGATACATCTGCTTACTTCATCACCGCCTATGGCCAGTCCATGTGAAAATCTATGAGATTTCTCTGCGTCATCAGCCAGCGTTGCCTTCACGCTTGGAGAACCGTAGATAAATACACAGAGTTTAGGCGTCAGGAAGTAGCCACTATGCAATAAGTTTCTGAAAACCCTCTGGGCACAAAGAAATATATTTCTTGCCTCACTGGGTACACTGGCAAGATTCACCAATGTGTAACAACACTATTTGGGATGATATAACTTGTGTTTGAAAGAAATTTGAATATCTTAAAGGCCTGCAAGTTATGACTATGGGATACTTCACAAGTATGAGATATTACCACATTATGTTAAAAACAGCTATTTAAATACAGTATCTATTTGGGACTGGAACAGAATTCAGACAACTAAGAAACTTTTAGGAAAGAACTCAGAAAAATACAAGCTACCCTTCCAATATCATGCTCAGCAGAATCATATCTGGTAAGGTTTATTCCATTCAGGATTTTTTTTTGACACATTTAGCCTGTTCTTGACAACTGGATTGGTATATTTTTTTATTTTTCTCATTTTTTTAATCCTGATTTGATTGTCTTTTGGAAACACTTGAATGCATTTTGGTACTTTTTAAATAAATTAGTAAGATTTCTTGTATTTCACTTAGCATGGGGAGAAAAACTTTGGAAGATGTAGATGTTGTGTCTTCCAAATGCTGTCTATGGGAAAAATACAAAGATCCCATCGAACTTAAAGTCATATTTTTATCCTTCACATACATACATAGTGTTTACTCATAGCCCTATTAGAAAAAAAGTTAATTCATTCATGACACTTCTGTATTGTCTTTTTAAAACCTTATGATTCAGACCCAGTCCAGCTAGATTTGGTGAACTCTGATTAGAACAGGCACACTGCCTCAGTTGGTGGACCAACCCCTTGCTGTCCTAACTTTCTTGCTTCTCTTCTCCCTCCTTCTGCCTTTCAACTGGACCTTGGGAGCTCAGTCTGTTGCTCTGATGAGGGTCTCTGTCTCTATCTCCATCCGTCGCCAGACTAGGATTCTATGGTGATATTCGAGATAATCATCAGTGTGATAGTGGGGCAAGGACAGTTCAGGCACTCTCTCCTCTGCTGCCCAAGGACCTAGCTGGGGACATCCAGTGGACACCTGGGATCCCCTCTAGAACCAAGTCTCTTGCCAACCCTAAAATGGATCTCTTACCGGGTCTGAATGAACATGTGATCAAACTGGACCCTCTGATTGTGGCTGACAATGGGAGCTGACTGAGAAGCCATTGATAAAGGCATTGGGACTTGTTTTTACAGCATGTTCTGGCCTATATGCATGCACAGATCCCTAGGCCTGGATGTAGGGGGGAGGGCCTTGGACTTCCAGCAGGGCAGGATTCCTGGCCCTCTCTCAAGCAGGGTGGGAGAGGGAGGAGGGGATGTGGGGGAGTGGGAGGGGATTAGGAGGAGGGAAGGAAGCGTAAATAATTGAATGGAAAAAAAACCCATATGATTTAGTTTACATAAAATCAACACTACTTAAGAAGCCTTACTGTAGCATATTGGGCATATTATTATAAGTTGCAATAAAGGTACAAAATTCCTTTGATATCTTTGGCACAGGTGAAGACATGTGAAAGTCTCCCCACAGTCAAGACAATGAGCATCCGCAGTATCCTTCGGTTTCCTTAGCCTGTTTCACCATGTTTCTACCTGCTCCTCGTCTTATTCCAAGGAAGCACTTATTTTTCCTTGTTACTGGGGTTACTTTGCATTTAGTTTTGCAGTTTTATACTGTAGGCAGTTTCAACATTGATTCACCTTTATCCACCTCTCTCATTTGTTTTATGATCTACCCTTTTGGGCTACATGCTATCTTTTCATTCTTTATTTTGCTGAGTGTTGTAGGAGGCTGCTTGTTTGTTTCCGGCTGCTCAGTCTCAAAATAACCACACAGAAACTGTATTATTTGCAAACAGTTTGGCCAATAGCTTAAACATATTGTTGGCTAACTCATATCCTAAACTAACTCATTTCCACTAATCTGTGTATCGCCACATGGCTGTGGCTTACTGGGTAAAATTCCGTCCAGTGTCTGTTTCCGGAGGGGGTTACATGGCTTCTCTATTTGCCCTTTTTTCTTCCAGCAGTCAGTTTAATTTTCCCCACCTAGCTCTGCTCTACCTTATCACAGGCCCAAAACAGCTTCTTTAGTAACCAATGGTATTCACAGCATACAGAGGGGAATCCCGCAGCAGCTAAGAGCATCTTTTGTACAATATCCCACGTCTGGTCTATGCATTCATCTATTGATTGACATTTGGATTATGTACAGTTTTGCAACTTGCAAACAGAGTTTTCAAGAATATACATGTGCAAATGCACACATATTTTCATTTTTCTTGGGTCATGCCTGGGGATGAAATGACCATCCCATGTGGTATAGGCCTGTGTTTACTGTTTGAAGAAATGGGTGATCAGTTTTTTGGAGTGATTGACAAATTTGACATTTTTTTTTTTTACTAGGATATGGGTGCCTTGGTCTCCTGGTATCCTTGTCATCATGGTCAGTCTTCTCGTTTTATTTTTCTTCTGAGACAAGGGACCACAATGTTGCCCAAGTGAGCCTTGGACTTACTGACCAAATTCTACCTCAGATGTTGATCATTCTGTAATGGCCTGTTTGCTGTCCATGTACCTCAGCAAACACCATCACTTCTTTGGTGAAGTCCCTGTACAAATGATTTGCCTATTCTGTTCTCCTTTTTGCTCAGTTTTGAGAGAGATTTTACATATTCTAAAATCAAGAATTTTCCTCAAAGTTGAAAGTCTTTTGTTACAGCCAATGGTTTGTCTTTACATCTTGTTAACAGACTTTGTTAAGTAGATTTACATTTTGATGAAGTTTTATTAATCGCTTTTTGTCTTTCATGGGCCATGAAGTTGGTGTTAAATCTAATGGATTCTTACTTGTTGTAGATATTTCCTGGCCTCATCATTTTCATTTATGTCAGTGGTCTACTTTGAGTTGTATATGAGGTATGGACCAAAGTCTCCTTCATTGTTAATTAAATGCTAATACCCAAGACTGTTTGTTGACAAGATGACCCTGTCTTTACCAAATCTCCGCTTCTCAATTTTGCTGTTGATGGAGTCTCTGAACTCAGACTTTCTATCTAAGTATTCCACTGAAAACCTGAGGGGAGAGCACATTTGTGTACAAATCAGTGCCTCACCCAAGGTTTCAGAGAGATCTGCAGAGTTCTCACTCTGTGTCACCTTCTCTTGCTTGGTGTTTTGTTGTGTAAATTTTATTTACTTTGGTCTTTCCAGGCTTTGGTCTTTCTCAGGTTTGTCTTCTGGAGTCAGGGAATGACCTGGGTTCTTCCCAAGGCCCCTCTTCCATGTCACAGTCTGGAAACTTTCTCAGGATGTAAATGGTACCTTACTTGAGTCTCATCCTTCAGGACTTTTGTCTGATCTCCCATTCCTCTTATCTTACGTTGTTGCAAAACATTGGTTTACATATTTTGTGTGATCTTTCTGTAGTTTCAGCAAGTAGGCTAAATTGGGTTTCTGTTACTGCAAACACTCTAATTATAATTGGGGAATAATTATATACTAAACCATGTGCTAAATACAATGACTACAGCTGTAGAAATTAAGAAATCATTTCTCAAATGACAGGAGAAAGAAACATGGTAGATGAGAATGACTGAGATTTGAATGTTAAGTAGCATTTGGATATAAACAGGATGGTCATATTTGTACAATAAGAAAACAGCTCTCTTCCCCTCCACACAGACATGAATGAACAAGACCGTTGTTGTTAAATATTTTAAAAGATCAGTCTACATATTAACCTCACAAATATTCTATTTTTGCTTAGTCATATCTTTTAGATTAAAACATTTAAGAAAAATATAGTTTTGTCATATGGAAATATGTTTTAATAATACCAGATTTTAATTTTTGACATAGTATTTTACTATATTAGTTTTTTATTACAAATACAAATTAGTGAAATTTAGAATCACGTGGAATTTCAATCTTGTTTTTTTTCCATTTATTGGCTGTGTTGCTATAGACTGGATAATTCCCTTGGTATATTTCTTTATTGCTCCAGTTTGGATATGAGTGTCACCAGGAGAAGGTCATGTATAGAAGGCTTGGTTCCTGTCTTAGACAGGGTTTCTATTGCTGTAGAGAGACATTCTGACCATGGCAACTCTTATAAAGGAAAACATTTAGTTGGGGTAGATCACTTACTGTGTCAGAGGTTCATTCCGTTATCATCATAGTGGGGAGCATGGTGGCATGCCAGCAGACATGGTACTGGCTGCATCTTAATTAGAAGGCAACAGGAAGTTGACTGAAATACTGGGTGATATCCTGAGCATAGGAAACTTTAAAGTCCCCCCCCCCCCCCCCCCGTGCCCAGTGACACTTTTCTCCAACAAGGCCATACCTACTTCAACAATGTTACATTTAAACTACCACAGTTCCCAACTGGTAGTGCTAGTTTGAGTATCTAGGCCACTGAGAGGGTGCTGTTTGGGGCGTATCTTTTCCCAGTCCCACCCTCTGCTTCTTTTCCATCCTAAGGTGAGTGGCCTCTACCATGTGTTCATGCCACTGTGCTATTCTGCCTCATCGTGGGTACAGAATCAATGGAGCAAAGGACTATGGACCCAAACCTCTGAAGATAGGTTCTTCCTCCCTTATGTTGTTCATAATAGCTGTTCTACCACAGACGGGCATCAGTAGCCAGCACACCCATCTTTAAAAAGGAACAAGAAGTGGCATAGAAGGACAGCAATGTTGAGCTAGCCTGGACTACATAGTGAGTCCCTGTTTTGAAAACAAAAGAGAACAGAGTAAAAAAATTGGGCGTAATAATAGTTATTATGAGCAAATGCTATCAGTCATAGAAAATACTTGATGTACAACCTGGTCAGCTCAGCCCTTCACCAACAGTTGGCTGCTATTATATGTTATACTATAGAAGTGAAACGGCACGTGTATGGAATTTTTGTGTGTGTAGGAGGCCGGAGAGATGGTTCAGAAGTTAAGAGCACTTCTTGTTCTTCCGGGCACACAGGTGGGATAGGTCACTGCTGCCTGTAACTCTAGCCAGGTGACCCAACACTTGCAAACACACTTTTCTCTGCGGGTACCAGCGTGCACATGGCATAATTTCATGCATACCAATGCACACACACACATAACATACACACAAATGAGAAGAGATGCTTTAAAAAGTCAGTGTTTGTGGTTGTTAGTCTATCAGCTTGTTTTTCTCCTAGATTGGTAATGTGACAAACTCCATCCAAGTGTGATCACTTGTTCATCCTTAGGCTCCATTTTATTTAGTGTCGTCAGGTTTCCCCCACAGAATGCAAAACAACTGGATAAAAACAAAACAAATTGAAGTGTTAGCTCAGATGACAGCACTGATGATCAGACAAGCTTAAGCTAAGTGCCCCGAATGTGTGTCTTTTCTCTTTGACTCTTGCTCTGGATCTCTTCTCTCTCCTTGTCTTGCCCAAGCTCACATCTGCTTCTACCAGTTCATTCTCTATGGGTTTTATTTATTTATTTTGTATACAATGTTCTGTATGTATGTCTTCAGGCCAGAAGAGGGCACCAGATCTCATCACACGTGGTTGTGAGCCCACATGTGGTTGCTTTGAATTGAACTCAGGACCTCTGGAAGCACAGGCATTGCTCTTAACCACTGAGCTATCACTCTAGCCCTTCTCTGTGGGTTTTAATCCTGGAAGCTTTAGATGGTTGATTTGCAGAGTTATGGGAACCAAGCTCCCAGGTCCCTTAAGGGAGCCATCACTGAGAAGCTGTTGCATCACAAATGGGAATATGCTCGTCTCAATTCTAGCTACATTGTGCACATTGGCATGGTGTATTTTCCACGGAGCTCTTGTTGGCAAGTTTAGGGGTTCCCGTTCTCAGGTCTAGTAGACACCCCGAATCCCATTTCTTCCTCTGTGGCAGCAGGTAGTGTAAGAGTCATGTAACCGCTGGAGGTTTATCTTCTAGCTGTATGTTCAGGTTCCTGGGGAAAGGGTCCCATCGGCTAGTAGTTACCATCTGATGTATGTATTGCTCGTGACTTTGGTGTTCTGATTGCTCTGTCTGCTCTCATGGGGGGCGCATGGAGATCTGCAAACTATATCGCAGCCGCTGTCATCTCCCCAGAGGTCCCCTTGCTCAGTCCTTCCACACTTATCGCTTCATTTGAGGAACAGTCAACAGCCTCTGGAAGCTGTGACCCAAAGGTTAATGAAATGGAAACCAGATTGTGATGAAAGAAACTAGCTTAGCCGGAGGTGGCTTGCGAGTGGATTCTTTTCATGTGGGCATTTAATGTTTCTGGATGTGTCTGTCTGTGACTCGGGATATGTTATTTCCTTCTTGCTTAATTTTTCAGCTATCATGACCTCATGGCATTTTATGCATTTTAAATAATCTATTCCTGCTCTACCATATACACATGCAAATGGCATAAAACCTTGTGTTTTGAGGCCGCGCCCACCTCCTCAGGCAGGCACCATTATAGTGGATGAATGTGTGATGGGGAGATAGGAAAGACAGAGAAATGGAGCCGTGTGTGTGCTGTGGAGAGAGGTAACCGGTGTGAGAGAGGTCTGAGGTCAATGGTGGACCATGTGACCCAGTAGGGTTGTGAGGATGGTGTGCCGCAGCCCAGACCTTACACCAGCCTCCCCCAACCCCAACATGCCACCGGGATCACCTTGACTCTGGGCAACTATGGAGGCCTGGGATGGGGAATGGATCCGTTTCTGGATTGGACCTTCAGAAGGATCACCTGGGTCTGTGAGGCCACCAGAGGTCTATGTTGATCTCTGTGGCCTATGGTACCAGCACAGACTAGGAGGATTTCTGTGGTCTCTGGTGCAGCCTGAACCCATGTTGATGTCTGCGGGCCATGCTGCCACCTGAGGCCATGATGATGTCTGTGATCAGGTCTGCCTCCAAGGACCTTGTCCTCGGTCCTGCTGTGGCCAGGGGCTGTGTTTGGGGTCTGTGGTGTCGCCAAACCATGTGGAGGCCCATGATCTGTGCTCCAGCTGCCTGTGGAGAGCATGGAGGCTAACATTGCTGTCATATCAATGACTGCAGATGCACAATTGAGGGGCTTCTGTGACAGCCCCTACCCCCAAACCAGCCCGCATCTACCCCCAAAGGGGGACAGGATGCTGCAAGAGTGTAGGAGGGGAAAGACACAGTCTATTGAGAAGGCAGTCCACTGGGAGTTAAGCCATCCTGCAGTGAGCATGTAGGTAATACAAATTGAATGTTTTAAAAACTTTTTCGGGGGGGAGGCCACAAGGGTTGGAGGGCAGATGTGGAGGGACTGGGAGGTGAATGCAATCAGGGTGCATGATGTGAAATTCCTAGAGAATCAATAAAAATGTTATATTGAAAAATTAAACCTTGTATTTTACCATTAGCTTAAAACTGAGCGATAGGGCCTATCCCGGTTACTAGAATTGCAATGGCATCTTACTTTTTGCCACTTTTTGTAAGTTTCAGAAGGTATACTCCATCTCTAATTTTTTCTATGACCTCTTGTTTTTATTGGTCTTAAAATTCATTCAAGATGGGAAGATGAGAAATCAGAAAACCTTTTCGGGTTTTCATTCACTTTAAACCCGGAGAATGGCAGTAAGACCAGTCCAATTTATTTTGAAAAATTTTTCCCCTTTCTTTGAAGAACTAAACATGTCACCTGGCCACTTGAAACCTTGTGGGCAATTTGTTTTCCCTTTAAGAATGATTAGAGCCTAGGAGTGGCCTGGTGTAGGGCCTGTTATTTGTATTTTGATAAATAAATCTTGCCTGAAGACCAGAGCCAAAGCTAAAGCCACTAGAGGTCAGGCAACAATGGCACACACCTTTAATCCCAGGATTTGGGAGACAGAGGCAGATGGATTTCTGTGAGTTCAAGGCCACCCTGGGCTACACAAGATCAATACAGAAACAAGTCCACGTGGTGGTGGCTCACCCCTTTAATCCTAGTTCTAGGGAGTCTCACACCCTTAATCCTAGCACTAGAGGGAAGATAAAATGGGAGGGGAGAGAGAGGATGGCTGCTTGGTTTGCAGTCACCCAGCCTTGGTAGAGGGAAGACTTCTCTAGTGGCTTGGCTGCTTGTTTTTCTGGTTTTCAGGTTGAACTCCAATATCTGACTCTGGGTTTTTATTATTTGTACTACTGGGGTCAGTGAGAAACGAGAGGGGAGAATTCCTCAGCATCTGCCCCACCCTGTCCAATACAGCACCCCATGGGGCCTTTTCCTACAGTCATCATTGTGCTCACGTTGTTGGGGCTCACCATGAAAGGTGGGGCGAGCAATAGTTTTACCTGATGTTAGGGGAAGAAGGGAGCAATCCCCACTTTTAATAATCTGGGGAGATGTAATGGATTTCTATCTTTTTTCCTATTCCACTAGCTGGACTTTATTTTTATTTTTTATTTATTTATTTATTTTTTTAAATTTATTTATTTATTAAAGATTTCTGTCTCTTCCCAGCCACCGCCTCCCATTTCCCTCCCCCTCCCCTAATTAAGTCCCCCCCCCCCTCAGCCCGAAAAGCAATCAGGGTTCCCTGTCCTGTGAGAAGTCCAAGGAACCCCCACCTCCATCCAGGTCTAGTAAGTTGAGCATCCAAACTGCCTAGGCTCCCACAAAGCCAGTACGTGCAGTAGGATCAGAAACCCAGTGCCATTGTTCTTGAGTTCTCAGTAGTCCTCATTGTCCGTTATGTTCAGAGAGTCCGGTTTTATCCCAGGCTTTTCCAGACCCAGGCCAGCTGGTCTTGGTGAGTTCCCAGTAGAACATCCCCATTGTCTCAGTGTGTGGGTGCACCCCTCATGGTCCTGAGTTCCTTGCTTGTGCTCTCTCTCCTTCTGCTCCTGATTTGGACCTTGAGAATTCAGTCCTGTGCTCCAATGTGGGTCTCTGTCTCTGTCTCCTTTCATCGCTTGCTGAAGGTTAATATTCAGGAGGATGCCTATATGTTTTTCTTTGGGTTCTCCTTATTTAGCTTCTCTAGGATCACTAATTATAGGCTCAATGTCCTTGGTTTATGGCTAGAAACCAAATATGAGTGAGTACATCCCATGTTCCTCTTTTTGTGTCTGGCTTACCTCACTCAGGATAGTGTTTTCTATTTCCATCCATTTGTATGCAAAATTCAAGAAGTCCTTGTTTCTTACTGCTGAATAATACTCTAATATGTATATATTCCATACTTTCTTCATCCATTCTTCCATTGAAGGGCATCTAGGTTGTTTCCAGGTTCTGGCTATGACAAACAATGCTGCTATGAACATAGTAGAGCATATACTTTTGTTGTATGATAAGGCCTCTCTTGGGTATATTCCCAAGAGTGGTATTGCGGGGTCCAGGGGTAAGTTGATCCCAAATTTCCTGAGAAACCGCCACACTGCTTTCCAAAGTGGTTGCACAAGTTTGCATTCCCACCAGCAATGGATGAGTGTACCCCTTTCTCCACAACCTCTCCAACAAAGGCTATCATTGGTGTTTTTGATTTTCGCCATTCTGACAGGTGTAAGATGGTATCTTAAAGTTGTCTTGATTTGCATTTCCCTGATCGCTAAGGAAGTTGAGCATGACCTTAAGTGTCTTTTGGCCATTTGAAGTTCTTCTGTTGAGAATTCTCTGTTCAGCTCAATGCCCCATTTTATAATTGGGTTGGTTAGCCTTTTACAGTCTAGTTTCTTGAGTTCTTTATATATTTTGGAGATCAGACCTTTGTCAGTTGCGGGGTTGGTGAAGATCTTCTCCCAGTTAGTGGGTTGCCTTTGTGTCTTAGCGACAGTGTCCTTTGCTTTACAGAAGCTTCTCAGTCTCAGGAGGTCCCATTTATTCAATGAGGTCCTTAATGTCTGTGCTGCTGGGGTTGTATGTAAGAAGTGGTCTCCTGTGCCCATGTGTTGTAGAGTACTTCCCACTTTCTCTTCTATCAGGTTTAGTGTGTTCAGACTGATATTGAGATCTTTAATCCATTTGGACTTGAGTTTTGTGCATGGTGATAGATATGGATCTATTTTCATTCTTCTACAGGTTGACATCCAGTTTTGCCAGCACAATTTGTTGAAGATGCTCTCTTTTTTTCCATTGTATACTTTTAGCTCCTTTATAAAAAAATCAGGTGTTCATAGGTTTGTGGGTTAATGTCAGGGTCTTCTATTCGATTCCATTGGTCGACTTCTCTGTTTTTATGCCAATACCAAGCTGTTTTCAATACTGTAGCTCTGTAGTAGAGTTTGAAGTCAGGGATGGTAATGCCTCCAGACGCTCCTTTATTGTATAAGATTGTTTTGGCTATGCTGGGTTTTTTGTTTTTCCATATAAAGTTGATTATTGTCTTCTCCAGATCTGTGAAGAATTTTGATGGGGATTGCATTGAATCTATAGATTGCTTTTGGTAGAATTGCCATTTTTACTATGTTGATCCTCCCAATCCAGGAGCAAGGAAGATCTTTCCATTTTCTGGTGTCCTCTTCAATTTCTTTCTTCAAAGACTTAAAGTTCTTGTCAAATAGATCTTTCACATCCTTGGTCAGAGTTACCCCAAGATATTTTATGCTATTTGTGGCTATCGTGATAGGTGATGCTTCTCTAATTTCCCTCTCTGTTTCCTTATCCTTAGTGTATAGGAAGGCCACTGATTTTTTGGAGTTGATCTTGTATCCTGCCACATTACTAAAGGTGTTTATCAGCTGTAGGAGTTCTTTGGTAGAGTTTTTGGGGTCGCTTATGTATACTATCATATCATTTGCAAATAACGAGAGCTTAACTTCTTCTTTTCCGATACGAATCCCCTTGATCCCTTTATGTTGTCTTTTTGCTATTGCTAGAACTTCAAGCACTATATTGAAGAGGTATGGAGAGAGTGGACATCCTTGTCGTGTTCCTGATTTTAGTGGGATGGCTTTGAGTTTTTCTCCATTTAATTTAATGTTAGCTGACGGCTTGCTGTAAATAGCTTTTATTATATTTAGGTATGACCCTTGTATCCCTAATCTCTCCAAGACTTTTATCATAAAGGGGTGTTGAATTTTGTCAAATGCTTTTTCAGCATCTAATGAAATGATCATATGGTTTTTTTCTTTCAGTTGATTTATATGCTGGATTACATTGATAGATTTGCGTATGTTGAACCAGCCCTGCATCTCTGGGATGAAGCCTACTTGATCATAATGGATAATTTTTCTAATGTGTTCTTGGATTCGGTTTGCCAGTATTTTATTGAGAATTTTTGCGTCGATATTCATGAGTGAGATAGGCCTGTAATTTTCTTTCTTGGTTGGGTCTTTGTGTGGTTTTGGTATCAGGGTAACTGTAGCTTCATAAAAGGAATTTGGCAATGACTCTTCTGTTTCTATATTGTGAAATACATTAAGGAGTATAGGTATTAGCTCTTCTTGGAAGTTCTGGTAGAATTCTGCATTGAAACCATCTGGTCCTGGGCTTTTTTTGGAAGGTAGATTTTTGATAACGGTTTCTAGTTCTTCGCGACTAACAGGTCTATTTAGATCGTTCACCTGGTTTTGGTTTAGCTTTGGTATGTGGCACTTATCTAAAAACATGTCCATTTCTTTTGCATTTTCTAGTTTTGCGGCATACAGGCTTTTGTAGTAAGATCTAATGAGTCTCTGAATTTCCTCTGTGTCTGTGGTTATGTCCCCCTTTTCATTTCTGATCTTATTTATTTGTGTGTTCTCTCTCTGTCGTTTAATTAGTTTGGATAGGGGTTTGTCGATCTTGTTGATTTTCTCCAAGAACAGCTTTTTGTTTCGTTGATTCTTTGGACTGTTTTCTGTGTTTCTATTTTGTTGATTTCCGCCCTCAGTTTGATTATTTCCAGTCTTCTGCTCCTCTTGGGCGTGTCTGCTTCTTTTTTTTTCTAAAGCTTTCAGGTGTGCTGTCAAGTCTCCGATGTATGCTTTCTCTGTTTTCTTTAAGTGGGCACTTAGTGCTATGAACTTTCCTCTTAGCACTGCTTTCATAGTGTCCCATAGGTTTGAGTATGTTGTTTCTCTATTTTCATTGAATTCCAGGAAGACTTTAATTTCCTTCTTGATTTCTTCCTTAACCCAGGTGTGGTTCAGTAGTTGACTGTTCAGTTTCCATGAGTTTGTCGGCTTTCTGGAGGTAGGATTGTTGTTGAATTCTAACTTTAATCCGTGGTGATCTGATAAGACGCAGGTGGACACTGATATTTTTTTGTATCTGTGGAGGTTTCCTTTGTTTCCGAGTATGTGGTCAATTTTCGAGAAGGTTCCATGGGCTGCAGAGAAGAAGGTATATTCTTTCCTATTTGGGTGGAATGTTCTATAGATGTCTGTTAAGTCCATTTGCTTCATTACCTCCAGTAGTTCTCTTACTTCTCTATTAGGTTTCTGTCTGATTGACCTGTCCATTGCTGAGAAAGGTGTATTGAAGTCTCCTACTACTAGTGTGTGTGGTTTGATATCTGCCTTGAGTTTTAGTAATATTTCTTTTACATACATGGGTGCTTTTATATTAGGGGCATAAATATTCAGGATTGAGACATCATCCTGACAAATTGTTCCTGTTATGAGTATAAAGTGTCCATCTCGATCTCTTCTGATTGATTTTAGTTTGAAGTCAGTTTTGTTAGAAATTAATATGGCCACACCTGCTTTTTTCTTAGGACCATTTGTTTGAAAGACCTTTTCCCAACCCTTTACTCTGAGTAGATGCCTGTCTTTGTGGTTGAGATGTGTTTCTTGCAAACAGCAGAATGTTGGATCCTGTTTTCGTATCCAATCTCTTAGCCTGTGCCTTTTCATAGGTGAGTTGAGACCATTAATATTAAGTGATATTAATGACCAGTGGTTGTTCATGCCGGATATTCTTGTTGTTTTTGGAAGTAGAATTTGTGTGTCTCCCTTCTTTGAGTTGTGCTAGTGAAGGGTCGCTAGATGCCTGAGTTATTGTAGGCAGTGTTGGCAATGTTGGATTCCTTGGGTTGCGGTTTTCCTTCTATTACTTTCTGTAGGGCTGGATTCGTGGCTACATATTGCTTAAATTTGTTCTTATCCTGGAATGTCTTGGTTTCTCCATTTATAGTGAACAAAAGCTTGGCTGGGTATAGTAGTCTGGGCTTGCATCCATGGTCTCTTAGCTTCTGCAGTACTTCTATCCAGGACCTTCTGGCTTTCATTGTTTCCATAGAGAAATCAGGTGTAAGTCTGATCGGTTTACCTTTATAAGTTACTTGGCCTTTTTCCTTTGCAGCTCTTAGTATTCTTTCTTTAACCTGTATATTTTGTGTTTTGATTATTATATGGCGAGGGTATGTTTTCCTTTGATCCAGTCTGTTTGGTGTTCTGTATGCTTCTTGAATATTCAAAGGAATATCTTTCTTTAAGTTGGGAAAGTTTTCTTCCATAATTTTGTTCAAAATATTTTCTGGGCCTTTGAGCTGTGACTCTTCTCCTTCTTCTATTCCTATTATTCTTATATTTGGTCTTTTTATTGTGTCCCATAATTCCTGAATGTTTTGTGATGAGAATTTGTTGGCTTTGCAGTTTTCTTTGATCAGAGTGTTTATTTTCTCTATGGTGTCCTCAGAATCTGAGATTCTTTCTTCTATTTCTTGTATTCTATTGATTATGCTTGTTTCTGTAGGCTGTGCTCGTTGACCTATATTTTCCATATCCAGCTGGTCCTCAGTTTGTGTTTTCTTCCTTGCTTCCATTTCAGTTTTCAATTCTTGAACTGTTTCCATTACCTGTTTGATCGTTCTTTCTTGGTTTCCCAGGGTATTATGTACATATTTACTCATTTCTTCAAATTATTGGTTATACTTCTCATCCATTTCTATAAGGGCATTTTTCACATGTTGTTTAAGGGACTCTACTGCTTTCAAAAAGTCAATTTTTTCCACTTCTTTTGTGTTAGGGTGTTGGAGACCTTCTGTTGTAAGATCATTGGGCTCTGGTGTTTTCATGCTGATTTTCAGATTATTGGGTGAATTCTTTCCTTGACGCCTGCCCATCTCCTCCTATCGATGCTATCTAAGGGGTCTGTTAAAACTGGTTCAGGTTTCCCTGCTGGCCAGGGGCTCCTCTTACAAAATGCCCTTGCTCTGTTTCCTGGTTCCTGCCGGGGGGGGGGGGGGGGGGGGGGGGGGGGGGGGGGGGGGGGGGGGGGGGCCGGGGGGGGGGGGCCAAGATCCCTCTCACCCCTCAGAAGGGTCTTCAAGAATAGGACCGGGCTCCTCCTCTGCCAGGGACCTCCCCAACCGAATGCCTACCTCTTTGGTTTAATTGTAGTGGGGCGATCTGTTCTTGGTGTTTCGCGCGGTCCCTGCAGCCTGCTTCTGCTGCTGGGATGGTTCCCACCACCAGCAGCCTGTGTCCCCTGCTCCCGCTCTGGTCCCCGCCGGTTCCAGCCTGTCCCAGTTGGTCCCCGCCGGCTGTGCTGGGCGTCCTCCGGCCGCCTTCCGCCGCCCGGTGTTCCGCCCGGTGTTCCGGCCGCCTTCCGCTGCCCGGTGTTCCCGCCGCCCGGTGTTCCGGCCGCCTTCCGCTGCCCGGTGTTCCCGCCGCCCGGTGTTCCGGCCGCCTTCCGCCGCCCGGTGTTCCGGCCGCCCGGTGTTCCGGCCGCCTTCCGCCGCCCGGTGTTCCGGCCGCCTTCCGCCGGCCGCCTTCCGCCGCCCGGTGTTCCGGCCGCCTTCCGCCGCCCGGTGTTCCGGCCGCCTCGGATTTTATTTTTAAAAACTGAGTATGTGTGTGTTGTGTGTGTATGCATGTGTGAGTGGGTGTGTGTGCGCATGCAGAGACCAGATCTTGGGAGTCTTCCTCTATTGCTTGCCACCCTGTTCCCTTGAGACAGGGCCTGCTGATGATGGTGTTTCAGCTAGGCTGGCTGTCATGTGAGCTCCAAGGATCCACCTGTCCGTACCTGCCCATACTGAGCTTTGGCATTTGTGGCCATGCCAAGCTTTTATATGGGCACAGGGGATGCGAACCCAAATCCTCAAGGTCGAATAGCCAGCTTCCCAGACCCGACTGGCTTCAATAATAGTTGTCTCTGATTATCTTCACTTCCTCTCACAGTGATAATTTTATTCAATTTTCTAAGATTCAGATAGCACTCATTTTGGAAGCTGTAGGAATTGCTACGTGGAAGTGCTCGGAACATAAGTTCTAAATTGTGATGATGTACAACGAAACCACACCCCTGCCATCTGTTAGCTGGTAGTCTCAGCAAGCTACCCAGCTCCTCTTAGCACCTATAAAATTAGCATTATAATAATCTATTCCTCCAGTTCTATGAGGGCAGATGCCTGGCACACAGTGATAATGTAATAGTAGCTGTCAAAGCTAGAAAGCATTTGTACAGTTATTTCTACACACTATACTCAAGATAGAAGGGAAATTATACACATATTAATATAAAGTCTCATTCATCTAAACTCTCCCTCCTTTTCTTTTTTACAGAACATTTTTTTTTCATTATAAGATACTCAAAACCTAAAATAAATGCACAATTTAATATATGATTTATATGATTTCCTACACTGAGTCGTGAGACAGGTAGTTACTATTTATTGAAAGCTCAGTTAGACTGAACGCCCTATGGAATGCCCTTAAAAGCATTGCTGTTCAGATTGAATGCTGAGAGAATTCTGCCCAGCGGTTCAGTGGAGAGAAGGGCATTGGAAGACTAGAAGGCAGCTGGAGAAGGGAAAGGACGTGGTGTTATAATAAGAATTATTATGCTTATAGTCCCTGCTCTAGAGAACTGGAAGATTGCCACGACTCAAGCCAGCCTGGATTCCAAGTGGGTTCCAAGGCAGTCTAGGGTGCATAGTGAAAGCTTGTCCCAGAGGACAGGAAACTGACGAGCAGAGGGAAGGGGGGACCATTACTAATGGAGCTGACATGGGAGGCTCTTCAGCTTGCACAAAATGGAGTTTAAAGGGGACAATTTGGGATTCAAGAGTCAGCGATGGCAAAGAAGTGACGTCGGAGGAGAAAAGGTCTCCCCGCTCTAAATCATCCGAGTCCAACCACTGAGTTTGGTCAGTTGGAAATGAGTAGAAGGCAGGAAAACGAGAAGGTGGAGATCTTGGGATGCTGACTCCCTGGGTTCCCTGTCAGCGGAAGCAGTGGGGAGGCAGGCGAGGAATAGGACGAGCTCCTGTACCCAGAAGGGTGCTCACGAGTGGGATGGACATGGTTCAATGTGAAAGACCTCCAAGCTCCTATGTTACTTAATAGTCGACATGTAACATTTTTGGTGTCTGAGACCAATGAACAAATAAACTTCAAGGCACTATTTTTTTTTAGCTTAAAATTTTGATGCAAGCAATGAAAACATGCCAATAACATTGACCTGTTGGCTTTCTTCCATTGTCGGTGTGTTCTGGGAGGGGTGCGGTTTTGTATTACTTGAATCTTCACTCTCTTCTCTGAAAGAGAAGGTTTGAGCTGATGTGGCCTCAGCTGGGAATGTTCTCTGGTGGTCTCATAGAAGCCAGAGTGGGGTCATGCAGCTCAGAAGTCACTGAGGCATGGCTGACTCCAGGGAGCGAGGGAGAGTGGCTTGAAGATGAGATTGTCTTTCTTTTTTTCGTATTATTTATTGACCTGCTATCAAGGGAAATGAAAAGTTAGTAGTGTATTCCACTCTTCCAGCAACTTTCCCTCCCCTTAGTATGGCTCTATTTTTTTTTGTTGCTGTTAAATCAATATTTAATATTTCTTCTTTGGACTGTACAGATGTTATCGCTAGCTGTGCATGAAGTTTGCTATAACATTTTCTTGAAATTCTTTTGGGTTTTTGTAAGACGTTAACATTCTATATTGGTGCATATGTGTGTGTGTATGTTTGTATATGGTGTGTGTATGATGTTGTGTATGTGTGTGGTATGTGTATGTGTGGTGTGTGTATGTGTTTCTGTAACCTGTCGTGAACTATTTATTGGACTCTAGCAGAACTGTGACTTACCCAGTAGTACGTTTTCACATGCTCAAGTCACGCAGCCAGCTTCTTTCCCACTTGGTGTAAGCCCTACAATCTGGCTGCTGCTCTCAGGGCCTGATCGAGAGCTGGCATTCTGAGGACTTCCTTCATGATCACATTTGCCTGTTGCTTGTTTCTGGGTGGAAATCTTCTGTGTTAATTGCCACATGTTCATACTTACTAATTTATTCTCTCGGGTGGTAGAATACATTTTCTAATCATTACTTATTAAAAGGACATGGAATGTATGAGTAAATATATGAGATCCTACATAAATTAGTTTATTGTACTAATTTTATTTTTTAAAAACTCGAATTTGATACATTAAACATGGTTTTGTAAATTTTGAATTTTTTTGTGAAATGCTTAATGCCATTTCAACACACAGATCTTCTCTCCCCGACAGTTCCTGTGTTCTAATATTCACAAACATATAGGGTACTATCAGCCTTTTCCTTTCTTTTTACCAAGTATTTTATAGGCTTTTTGTTTGTTTGTTTGAGCTCTTAATGTTCCTTCTATCTTTGGGAACATTTTTGTTCATGTTCTTAATAATTTCTTCCCATCAGGCCTTTGGCAGTCTCTAGTTTTCTTCATCATCTTCCGGTTCCCACATTGCTCTTTGTGTGTTTGGCACTCTGGTCTTCTTTCCCAGAAACTCAGTTTCGATTTAGGATGCTGACAAGGACTCCTGCCAAGGGCAAACTTGAGTCCGGCGTTGCTGAGCTTCCCTTTCCTGTCTTGGTCTGCTGAACAGGTTCTGGCTAAGAAGCTGCTTGGCCAATGTGAGAGACTCCCTCACCCTTAACACCCAATCAAGTCATTTATCACCTCACTGTTACCAAACTCAATACCTACAAAGTTCCTCCAGTAATTCTCCATAATAACTCCCTCACCCTGCCCACTGGCATACTTACTGTATTCAGAGTAGAAGTCAGTCTCTCTTATTGCCATAGTTGTGAGTCAAGTTTTTCTTACCTATTTAACTTGCCTGGTGCAGTTTCTCCTGGAGAATTCTTCTTGCACACACTCTTCCTCATCAGTTCAGGATCATCTCCTCTGAGCTCAGGATCATCTCTTAGTTCAGGATCTCCTCTTAGCTCAGGATCATCTCCTCTTAGTTCAGGATCTCCTCTGAGCTCAGGATCATCTCCTCTTAGTTCAGGATCTCCTCTTAGCTCAGGATCTCCTCTGAGTCCAGGATCTCCTCTTAGTTAGTTCAGGATCTCCTCTTAGTTAGTTCAGGATCTCCTCTTAGCTCAGGATCTCCTCTGAGTCCAGGATCTCCTCTTAGTTAGTTCAGGATCTCCTCTTAGTTCAGGATCTCCTCTTAGTTCAGGATCATCTCCTCTTAGCTCAGGATCATCTCCTCTTAGCTCAGGATCTCCTCTGAGTCCAGGATCTCCTCTTAGTTAGTTCAGGATCTCCTCTTAGTTCAGGATCTCCTCTTAGCAACCAGAGGGTCTTTGTCTATGACAGTTCGAATGTTAAATGTCTCTATAGGTCCTTTTGTTAAATGCTTGTCTTCCAGAAGGTGGTAGAACCTTTAGGAGGACCTTAGTGGGAGGACATAGGTCCCTGAGGATTCCAGCCTCTTCTTTTAATCTGCCTTTTGCTTCCCAGGCATGAAGTGAGCGGTTTGCTCTGCCACAGAAATCTGCCATTCCCTTCCAGCACTCCTGCGAGAGGCTCAAGATAGTAGGTCTGTTTAATTTTATCAGGAGCATCCAGAAGTGTGAGTCAACAAACCTTGCTCTTTTAGACTAGTTATTGTAGGCACTGGATCAGTTACTGTAGGCATTGGATCAGTTAGTGTAGATACTTGATTAGTTACTGCAGGCATTGGATCCATTATTGTAGGCATTTGATCAGTTACTGTAGGCATTGGATCAGTTAGTGTAGGTACTTGATTAGTTACTGTAGGCATTTGATTTTAATAATGATAACTGGCTGCAGTGACTTTTAAAGACCTTCCCCTACATTTTTGTACAAGTTCAGAGATTTCCTTTCTTGGTTGCCCTACCCTCTGTTCTTCCTATTTAAATGGGGCAATAAAATACTTCACGGAAGTTCTACGTGAAGTCTTAGTGTGGGATGACCGGCTAAGCCATTTCTTCCCGTTGTCTCTTAATGTAGCCGTGCTGACGCCAGTGGCTCTTCTCTGTGAGGCTAGCTAATATTTTCCCCAAGGAGAAACACCCCAAATTCTTGTTTGTTTGGAGAGGTACACCTATAAAACTGTGTGAACTCTAGAGACAAGGATGAGGGAGACTCTGAGACACTCACATTTCAGCGTTTGCTCTCATGTTCTCCGTCTGTTATAGATGTGGCATCCTTTACTCTTTCTGTCCTTAGTATTCCCCAGCTCAGAGAGTCTTCTGTTGAGAGTGAATCCACAGGTCCTGTAGGTGTTTGAGTATGCATCTGGGTGGGCTGGAGGGGCAGGGTGGCTGTGGACGGCTGGAGGGGCAGAGTGGCCGTGGACGGCTGGAGGGGCAGGGTGGCCATAGACAGCAGGAGGGGCATAGTGGCCATGGACAGCTGGAGAGGCAGGGTGGCCGTGGACGGCTGGAGGGGCAGGGTGGCCGTGGATGGCTGGAGGGGCAGGGTGGCCGTGGATGGCTGGAGGGGCAGGGTGGCCGTGGATGGCTGGAGGGGCAGGTGGCCGTGGATGGCTGAGGGGCAGGGTGGCCGTGGATGGCTGGAGGGGCAGGTGGCCGTGGATGGCTGAGGGGCAGGGTGGCTATGGCTGAGGGGCAGGGTGGCCGTGGACAGCTGGAGGGGCAGGGTGGCCATGGACGGCTGGAGGGGCAGGGTGGCCATGGACGGCTGGAGGGGCAGGGTGGCCGTGGATGGCTGGAGGGGCAGGTGGCCGTGGATGGCTGAGGGGCAGGGTGGCTATGGCTGAGGGGCAGGGTGGCCGTGGACAGCTGGAGGGGCAGGGTGGCCGTGGACGGCTGGAGGGGCAGGGTGGCCATGGACGGCTGGAGGGGCAGGGTGGCCGTGGACGGCTGGAGGGGCAGGGTGGCCGTGGACAGCTGGAGGGGCAGGGTGGCCGTGGACGGCTGGAGGGGCAGGGTGGCCGTGGACGGCTGGAGGGGCAGGGTGGCCGTGGACGGCTGGAGGGGCAGGGTGGCCGTGGACGGCTGGAGGGGCAGGGTGGCCGTGGATGGCTGGAGGGGCAGGGTGGCCGTGGATGGCTGGAGGGACAGGTGGCCGTGGATGGCTGGAGGAGCAGGTGGCCGTGGATGCCTGAGGGGCAGGGTGGCTATGGCTGAGGGGCAGGGTGGCTATTTAGAGGTCCAATGTGCATCCCTTTCCTAGCTTTCAACATTGTTTAATTTTCCATTCTTTTTGGAGGTACAGAATACTTATTGAGCGTCTTCATGAATCTGAACAAATCATGTCCATTTTTCCCTCCGCGATGGTTTAAAATTAAAGTTTCGTAGGTGTATTAAATCACAATTACTTGTCTTCTTTATGCTTATATATTCTGATATTTTCAATCTTGCCCGTTAAAATGGCTTTTCCCAATAGAGTATTGGTATTCAAGCATTATGCAAATGTCTTTGAAAAAAATAACTTAAGATATTACGTAATCATCTTCTGGCTTCCACACAGACACTAAGAAATTTAAGTCACCTTAACATGTAAGACTCCCCCAAATCTCAGTATTAATAAATGGTGATGAGAATATTGACTTACTGTGTAAAATGATAGACCGTATTTCCTGGACACTTATTAAAGGATGGAAAGCAGTGGTATTTTAAATAAAGCCAACAGAAGGGAAAGAATTCATAGAGGATAAGTTGTGTAAGTGAAATAGTATCTCATCTACCTCATTTGATTACCACGGAGGATTCCCTGTGTAACTACTTAACGGTAGAGGTCCATATTGATTTTCACTACTAATTACCCCAGGGATACGCCCCTGACTTAGAGTTTTAAATCCAATCCTGCACATGCTGAAGGTACTTTTCTGAGTTGTGACTTAAGCAGGAAAAAGTTCCTGACCTCAGTGACGCAGCTGAGTGATGGGAGCCGAGTCACGGCCCTTTTCCCCCTCCTTTCACAGAGGCTCCAGCCTCACCCGGTGGACCAAGGACTCCTAAGCTGGGGTGTTTCAGACTAACTCAGGTGGAGTGAACTCTCCCTAAAACTCAGAACCAATAAAAGATGGGAGAAGTCTCCAGACAGCAGGACCGGAGGGAGGAATATAGAACCTGCTGAGGTTGGGAGGCAGTGTAGGTGTGTCAGGGAAGCGCAGGAGTGAAGTTGGAGGAGTTGGTGGATTCCTGCCTGCTGGAGTCTGTGGTTTCTCTTTTTCTGCATCTTTGCCACATATCCTGCCTTCCCTTTAAGGATAATAGGAGAAAACACAGATGACGCCTTTTGTCAAGCCAACAATGATTCTGGGTCTGTCTGGTCACGTCCACCATTTACATAAATTACATCTGTGTGGCTGGAGTTTCTAAGACATGTTTTTGCTCTCTCCTGATGGCTTTTTCTTGTTAAATCAAGTCCAGCTCTGCTTCAGTTGACCTTAGAGACGGACAGTATGTGCTACAGGCTTAGCTGCCTTCTCTGAAAGGTCACTGTGTATCTCTTTCATTTGCACGGTCTTCTGCCACACGAGATGCTGGCGTTTTCTCTTAAATACTCTCATTGTATAGCTATTGTTTTCAACTTCTTTTGGTCCTTTGTTGAGGTGCTAAGCACACTGGGCACCACTAGTCAACCATCTTGCCAAGATCATACTTCTGTGCAGTTTTGCTATCTTGTTACATGTGAGCATTGTCAATTTTGGTCCCTCCTATTTGTGCCCTTTTGGTTAATTTGTGTGTACACTCCCAAAGAAGAACCTCACATTTTCCATAATTATAAAAGCTTTGAGCTTCTACCATATTATTTCCAAAAAGAGAAGTTTTAAAAAAAACCAAAACAAACAAACAAACAGAAAAACCTTTCTGATTTTGCTGTATTTAAGAGTCTTTTTTTTCCTGTTACCACAAGCTGTCATCAAGGCTATAGCTTATAAGAATCCACAAAATTAAACAGTATTCTATGGTGACTTGTCTAAATAAGTTCTTATGATTTTTCAGTTTATGAGGAACTCATTCTTTGTGTTCATTGAATTTATTACTTTTTTGTCAACTCGACACAAGCTAAAATCATATGGGAAGAGGAAATATCAGTTGAGGAATTGCCTCTATATTGACCTGTAGGCAAGTCTGCGGGGCATTTTCTTGATTAGTAATTGATATAGGCAGGCTCATCCCACTATAAGCTTGGCACCTATGGGCAAGTGGCCCTGTGTTTTGGACGAAATCAAGCAGAGTAAGCAGCAGGTAGCTGTGGTTCTCTGCAGTCCCTGACTTCAGGCTCACTTGAGCTCCTTCCCCGGCTTCTGTTGATGGTGGACTCTAATATAAGATGCGGTAACTCTCCAGGTTGTTTTGCATCAGTGTTTATCGTGTCAGCAGAGATAGATCTAAGACATTCACTCACAGGTGCCCAGATACTAACAGCCCCGGCAGTGAACCTTTCTTCCCCGACACCGAGGAGTCCCTGGTCTGAGTTTGGATATTGATCTGAAGGAGAGAAGCTACATTAAGCTGGTATGGCTGGCACTAAAAGATCTGGCAAGGAAGCGAAGCGTCCTACCTATTGGTCACCTCAGTATTCTTCCAAAGGGCTTTGTATATGTCCTGGTCTGCTAATGTGGTTTTGGTCATAGTGCTGTGAGAAGCTTAGTGGCCATAGCTCTTCCTGGTGCGTTCCTTCTTGATTCTTCTCATATCTGAGCTGGTATGGTCTTTGACAGAATAAGAATTACATACTAATGCCAGTACTGAGTTGCAGTACACCAAACATTTACTGTGGTGCTGTTTTGTTAGCATTGAACTTGTGGATTCAGTATTTTGGGAAAATGATGAAAACAATATCCCCTAGAAAAATATTTGGGATCCAGTTTTGAGTGACTGGGTAGGGGGAATAATTATCTCCACAGTTCTTAGTTGGGATAGACTCCTATAATGAAAACAGATTAATAAGAGAAAAGAAAATGAGTGTGTACTAGCATGTGCGCTATCTATGTACGTGGAAGATAACCCAAAGAAACCCGTAGCAGACCTCAGAGTTCAGGCTGAAACACCCGTGTTTCCCGAATGGCTCACCCCGAGACAGAGACCCTCACAGATCCTCACAAATAGAGCTTTTCTCTGTGGACAAGCTTCTCTTTACAAGATTGCAACTCTTCAGAACTATCCCTGTGTGTAGTTCCTCAGAATAACCATCTTAAAGCATTCCTGTGCTACAGAGGCATATATGGGAAAGGCATATTCTAATTCCCTATGCTCATATTTTCTTTGAGAAAATTGCTTCTTCCTTCTATCTAAGCAAAGTTCTAGAGTGCAGGTAATTTTTCTCTTCCTTGGACGTGTGTTTATTATTATTATCTCACTTATTTTCTTATTATGTTTATACCGTTTATATATGATACGCAGAATACATTCTTATCTGGACATCTGACTGATATTTGAAGAGCAGTAACGAACAAAAGAAGTGTTTTCCAAGGAGGACCTCTTTAGATAGCATTGGAGGCAGAGTTCTAAATTTCATCGGACACTTACTTCATTCCACATGAAGACAGAAGGAGCTACAGCCGTATTCTGCCAACCACAGATGTGTGTGTAGGTGTCAGATTGACTTTGCCCGACAACTCCACAAATGATAGCGGTGCTTTGGCCTGGTTCAGGGCACTGTGTGTATCTGTCTAAGCGTTTCCCTGGGTTCTCTGCATCCAGACCGTCTGCTCTGTAACGTGCACAGCTCTCCCCCGTGGTTTGCACATCGTAGATGACAGTCACTCCCCCCCTCTACCTGGGATTATGCAGATTTGAGCTTAAATCTCTTAATTCTTTTCTGCAACTGAGTAGCATGACCGGCTTCATTTCTGCCATGGATAATGGATCTCACCTCTCACAGGGGACATTTAGATACTGCATGTCAAGATGATATGTGTGCCACATAAATGTCTCCCTATTCCAACAATGTGACCACATAAATATAAAAGCATAGTCATATAATTGTTTAGCAGCTCAACCTTAAAATAAAGGTGTTTGTGTGTGTGAGGTCCTAATTATTTTAATGGAATCAATTTTTTAAATGATTTGTTTTCAGGATAAAGGGTCATCTTACCTATAGTTTCTACTTGGGGCAGTCAAGGGAAGGCTGCTATGATGGATTTAATTTATTCTGTCAGATATTAAAGGTTGTAAAACATTTCAACAAATCAAAGCATTATTTCAAAAATAGCCATGGTGAATAGCCAGCGCTGTATACCACAAGCTGGTGACCTTCCTGCCTGTTGGTCTAAGTACCAGCCGTAAATTAAGTATAGCACTTTTACCTTTTCTGATCTTACTGGATGTACTCTGCTTTCTGATACTCGAGGTGTAAGGGGACTCAATTTCTTGAGTCCAGTAACCGAGCATTTGTTTCTTGTTTGTAAAGATAAGCATAATGCATAAAGGAGGGAACCCAGAGCTTTGATGACTTTGGCAGCCTTGGGTTCTGTGTCTGCCATCCAGAGAGGAAGGAGAGGTAGGTCCACAGTAGTGCCTGGAAGGAACAAAGCTATCTCCCCTAGGAGCATTGACCTCGAGAGAGGAAGCTGCTGAGGTTCCCAAGAAGCAAAGACACCATTACCTACTTTTCTTCTCCTATTCCTTCGAGCGGAGGGTGGGAGCCAGATGGCGACTTCACTGAAACTCATTTCTAAGCAGCTTTCCCTCCCGTCCTGTCTATTCTGTATCGGAAGCGGGGTCAACATCTCACACAATATCCGGGCCTTTATTCTTGGAGGACCCACACTTAATGCAACCGCCCCACCCCTGCCCAGCCGTCTGTCAAGTGAGAAGCGTTTCCTGGTCGATACTGAATCAATTTGCTCTGGCAGTCTAATTAAATGCCTCCCTTGGACAAATGGGTCACTGGGGGAAAGGGTAAAACCTTGATATGCAGATCAGAATTGAACCCCAAAGGAAGCTGTTTTAAGAACGTGTGCCCCTCCTGAGAAGTGACCCAAGTAACATATGCGGGACTGGTTATTTGCTCTGCAGAATGAACACAGATCAATCTGTTTATGTCTTCTGGTTTGAATACCATTCTACTAGGAGGTGAACTTGATCCCTGCATCAAGAGATCTGGCTTGAATGCAGTCAGGAGAGAGAGCCAAAACTGTAGAGTGGTCCCTAGTATGGGGTCCATAGGTCTCTCTTTTGAAGATAGCATATAATTTACATTTATCAAATGACATTGATGAGCTATAAATTCCTATACCTTTTTTTGAAACAAGGTTTTAGTTAACCTAGGCTGGCCTCAGATTTGTTGTGTAGCTGATGATAACTTTGAGTTTCTGATTCCCTGCTTTCACCTCTCTGACAATGGGATTGCAGGTGTTTGCTCTCACAGATGTGTGATAGCACAACGGTGCTAGGGACTGGGCCCAGAGCATGCATGCTAGGCAAGCACTCCACCAAGTGAACTTAGCGTTTATTTTCAGTGTTCTTCTGGGAGTTTATAAAAAGAAACAGGGGATGCTCAAGTCCTGTGATTAGCATTGCGTTTGCAGTTCTTGAAAAACTCTTTTAGGGCTGGAGAGACAGCTCCGTGGGTACCGGCTCCTACCACCAAGCCTGAGGACCTGAGTCTAATTCCTGGAACCCACACGGTGGAGGGAGAGAACAGATTCCCAAGTTGTCCTCTGACCTCCACAAGAATGCCTGGCCCTTGCACACGCGTGCACTCGCACGCACACGCTTGCACAGACACACACACACACACATACACCACGATTAATTTAATTATAGCCCTGTCTCCAGATTACAGAGGAAGACAAGCAGAGAGTTAGGATATTAACTTTCTGAGCTGAACCCAATTCTGTCATCTTGGGCCAATCCTTCAAGGCATTGGATTTTAATAGCACTTCTGAGAGGTCTCTCAGGATCAACTTCTGAGAGGTCTCTCAGGATCAGACCCATTACCCAGGTTTCATCTGCTGAAGAAAACCGGAATATGCTAAATACACTTCTTGTTCTAAAGATGAGTTTGAGCAGCTGAGGGTCGGAAGGAAGGGCACAGACCTGGGAAGCCTCACTCTTCTTTCCTCCGTTCTGCCGACAAGCAGAACACACATGGGCAGAGTTGCCTCCTCCCCTTTACCAGGAGAACACAGGCTAAGCACTGAAGATGGCTCTAGATCTTCCTCGGCCTGGAGGTGGCACCAGAGGAACCTGCATGACAGGCTCTCCTCAGAGGCTTTGCCTACCCTATCGCCTCCCACAGTTCGCTGTTCTTAGAGACTCATCGGTCCTTCATCTCTAAGAATTTTCTCTTTTTATTTGAGTATGTTTTATAAGCTGGTGTTCTAAGCCCCTTCTTGAAGAATCTGATTCCCGGAATGCCTTCCATGCATGCTTGAGACATACATGTTGATAAGCTTCTGCTTTTTCCTGTCAATGATGTCCCATGTGTTTCTGCAGTTCCTCCCACCTTGCCCTTAAGATGGTAGAGGAAACTTACTTTTCCTCCCTTCCTATATATACAGCACAGGAAAATGTATGCAGCTCTCTGTGTTATAGCACAAAGTGCCACAAGTTCAGTGATGGTAGAGGAAACTTACTTTTCCTCCCTTCCTATATATACAGCACAGGAAAATGTATGCAGCTCTCTGTATTATAGCACAAAGTTCAGTGCCTTAAAACACAATACACTTACACTTTTCTCTCCCAGGAGTTAGAAGTCTAAGAGGGGTCTCGTGAGCTAAGATGAAGATACCAGCAGGCTGTGGTCGTTTTCCATGGGTGCCAGGGATCCAAGTGTAGGTCCTTCTGCTTGTTTGTCCAGACAGCACTTTACCAGCCACAGCCCGCAGATAGTATTTGTGTGACACTTACTGCTAGCACACTTAGACTCTGTGGGCTCCCTTCTGCCTTGGTATGCTACTGCACACCTGTAATCTCAGGTCTCAGGAAGCAGAGGCAGGAGCGTGGCTGGGTGTGAGGCTAGCTGGGCTTGCAATGCGAGGACTTGCTTCAAGTAAAAAACAAAACAGCATCCTAAACACCAAAATCACACACACACACACACGCACACGCACACGCACAAGCACACGCACACGCGCACACGCACACACACACACACAGAGGAAAGTTTAGAAGTCTACCAACAGAGCATATTTATTATCTTAAATCCTTGTTTTGTGTGTTCTGTGTTATTTAGGAGCTTCTAGAGAGTAGAGCCACTGTGTGGGCCCTGGCTTGAATATGAATTAGCTACAGTGGATGAGAGTCAATGGCAGAATGAACTCAGTGAGGCCGAAATGGCCAGAAGTGACCTCATAACCCGAAAGTGGCTTCATCTTCTCTCCCTGATTTCTGCAGAGGTCACTTGTAGCTTACTCAAAGTTGCCTTGCTCAGTTCAGTGGGTTTGGCTTCAGACATGTGACTGTAACCAAAACCCGATCCAAAGTTGACTAAAACAGTAAGGTCTTTATTAGCTTGGGCAACTGAGAAGCCACAGAGGTGGGTCAGGTGGCCAGTGGCTCACTCATGCTGTTGATTATCTCTGCCTTTCTCTTCTGTTTCTGTTGGGTCTGTTTTCATCTAGGGATATCTTTGCTTATGGTCACAAGATAGCTCTGGCAGTTTCTAGGCTTGTGTCCTGCAGTGGTGGGGGTTGAGGAAGGGCTTGGCTCGAAGCAGAAGATCCTGAAACACAAAGAACAATTCCTTTAAAAACACAATGAAGCCGCTCATGGCTTTAGAGTGAGTCTCAACCTCTTGGGTCATCTCTGAGCCAATCACAGAAGCCAAAGAAAAAGCAAGGTGCTGATTGGCCTCACTCCTTAAAGTTCGTCTCTGACTTGGGCATGTGCCTGATTAAATGCAGAATGGCCGTAGAACACATGTGGCATCAGGGGGTGGTTTGTTCTCAGCAGCCAATACAGCAAATACAAAACCATCTCAGCTCATCTGGGTGCCGGAGAAAGAGATGCTTTCCCAGGTGGGAAGTCTAGCAGAGCTGGAGGCAGGGCATTTATCATGTTTTAAGCAGGGCCTTTACCCGTCATCATCATCTCTATAATTTGTGGAGATCCCCTGAAAGCTTCAAAGTGGAGATTTGCTTTTGAAGTTATAAGTACTTCATTTACTAGTTTGCAAAATATTTCTCAGACACCAACACCTGCTGCTCTTCTGAGCGTGGGGGATTGAGGAGCAAACAAGCCCCCAAAGTTAAGGACTTTACTCTGAACGGAGCCCCTGAACTTGCCGCACCCTTAGTTGGGTTTGAGGATAAATCCTAGTCATGGTCCCAGTCTGACTGTGATTGTCTTTCTGTCTGTACACGAGGAGCAGGGGACCGGCTCAGAGGCACCAATGCTGGGGACAGAGTAGATGCATTTGGAAAGGTCTGGAGGGAAGGTATGCAACCAGGAAGACCAGCACAATCTGTGTGTCTCCAGTTAAAGCCATAGCAAGGTAGGCTGAGAGACGGGATGGAACAATTGAGACTGGGCAATGGGATGACTTTGAAGCCTGGAATGCATTCCTTGGAGGTCAAGTGTGAACTGCATCAAAAGTGGTTTGAAGCCACACAGCTCCACCGTTCGTGACCTCTATGTAGAGGCCCTAGAGAAGGACCTGGGATCGAAACTGTCAATTAAAATCCTATTTTCTTTTCCCGTCGTGAGCCCTCTGGGTCATCCCGGGAGCTTCTGCTGTTGATGAACTTCACATTTTAACTGCTCTCTCTCTAAATGGCCACCTCCCCAGGGTGGAAGGGGCAGATCCTTGGTGCTGACGAAATTAGCTTAAGTAGCGAGGAACCTCTTGAGATCAGAGCAGGAAGCCCTGAGTGGCAGGTCTTGGCTGGAGACAAAAACCAAGGTTAAACCAAGTTGACTAAGCTGGAATGGTTATTTATACTCTTCTGTTTCCTACCTTGTATCCTATATTTGCATTCTAGGAGAACAGAAGAGTTCATCGAAATGCATTCAGTGTTATAATCCTGGAAGTTCAAGGAAAACCGAGATGGTCCACACTAATGATATTTCTGTTACTCCCCGTGTGTATGACTTAAGCATAGTCTTCTTTTCTGCCAGTCAGTGTAACTAGTGTTTTTTTTGACATAGCTGGGTTGGTTTGAGTTTTCCATCTTTTTTATTGGTTTTCTAGAATCCACAAATACCTGCCAGACAAAGAGGGATCGCTGAAGAGACAAATAAATAGCACATTTATGCTGCCTGCAGGTTTAGGAAGCAAAGACTTAAATTAAGAGTAAATCCCCGGGTCAAGTCTCTTGCCAACCATAAGGTGGATCCCTTAACTAAGAATTGTGCTTCCGTGCTCCCCTGTCCAACCTTCCTTTATCCCAATCCTCCTGTTTCCCCAAGTTCCCCCCTCCTTCCCTTCTCACTTTTCTCTCCCCATCTCCCCTTACCCCCATCCCACCCCACCCCCAAGATCCCAATTTTCTCCCCGGCAATTTTGTCTACTTCCCATAGCCAAGAGGATAACTTTATGTTTTTCCTTGGGTTCACCTTCTTATTTAGCTTCTTTAGGTTCACCAATTGTAGTCTCCGTGACCCTTATTTATAGCTAGAAACCAATTATGAGTGAGTACATCCCATGTTCATCTTTTTGGGTCTGGGTTACCTCACTCAGTATAGTGTTTTCTATTTCCATCCATTTGCATGCAAAATTCGAGAAGTCATTGTTTTTTTACCGCAGCGTAGTACTCTAATGTGTATATATTCCATACTTTCTTCATCCATTCTTCCATTGAAGGGCATCTAGGTTGTTTCCAGGTTCTGGCTATTACAAATAATACTGCTATGAACATAGTTGAACAAATGCTTTTGTCATATGATAGGGCATCTCTTGGGTATATTCCCAAGAGTGGTATTGCTGGGTCCAGGGGTAGGTTTATCCCAAATTTCCTGAGAAACCGAAACACTGATTTCCACAGTGGTTGCACAAGATTGCATTCCCACCAGCAATGACCCTAGAGTGGCTCCCAGGAGCCCATGGTGATGTCCCCAGTTAGTCCTTTGGGCAGCTGAGTATAGGGAACCTGAAATGACCCTATCCTATAGCAATACTGACGAATATCTTGCATATCACCATAGAACCTTCATCTGGTGATGGATGGAGATAGAGACAGAGCCCCACACTGGAGCACTGGACTGAGCTCCCAAGGTCCCAATGAGGAACGGAAGGAGGGAGAAGATGAGCAAGGAAGTCAGGACCACGAGGGGTGCACCCACCCACTGAGACAATGGGGCTGATCTATTGGGAGCTCACCAAGGCCAGCTGGGCTGTGACTGAAAAAGCATGGGATAAAACTGGACTCTCTGAGCATGGCGAACAATGAGGGCTGATGAGAAGCCAAGGACAATGGCACGGGATTTTGAACCTACGTAATGTGCTGGCTTTGTGGGAGCCTAGCCAGTTTGGATGTTCACCTTCCTAGACATGGACGGAGAGGGGAGGACCTTGTACTTTCCACAGGGCAGGGAACCCTGACTGCTCTTTGGACTGGAGAGGGCGGGGGAGAGGAGTTTGGGGGAAGGGGGAGAAGGGTGGGAGGAGGGGGAGGGAAATGGGAGGCTGGGAGGAGGCGGATACTTTTTTTTTTTCCTTTTCTCAATAAAAAAAAAAAGAGTAACTCCCCGTGTTGTGATCCACACCAAAATCCTAGCACTTGAGGGTCTGAGGCAGGAGGATTGTCAATTTGAAACCATCCTAGAACACATAAAGAGGCTCTGTCTAAAATAAATGAATAAATAAAATGAGACTAAAATACAGAAGCATTCAAAGTGGTGTCTTTTCTGCTCAAAATGGCTGTTAGAGGATGAGTGTATTAGATTTGCTTCTCAGCCATGAGCTGAGCTGGATGAGGCTGGTTTTCTGTGGACTGAGGAAGGGAGTGGGGTGATGTAAGCCTCTGCATCCCTTAGAGGGACCAAAATTTCCAGAAGGAGACAGGGAACAGTGAACTGCGTGTGTTCCATTTATTCCGCACGGTGTGGCCGTCAGCTCACCCCCCCCCCCAGCAATCATGGGTGTGTCAAGAGAAACTGGCGATGGTTATAAGGGAGAGGTGGGGTGCTAGTACATTAATGGTGGCTAATTTTTTTTCTGTCTGAATTATATAGATAATATAAAAACAACAAACACTTTATACAGAAGTATAGATATGCCTCAGGGCTCTGGGATGAATGACTTGGCAGAGACTTTTAGAACCTAGTAGTCGTTCATTGACTTGTTTCATGAAGTGTTCCATCCTTAAGGATGCTTTGGAAAAGAACTTTTCTGTTTTGTTTCATTTTTATTTTTTTTTTCCGAGACAAAGTTTCTCTGTATAGCTTTGAAGCCTATCCTGGAACTTGGGCTATAGACCAGGTCGGCCTCAAACTCACAGAGATCCGCCTGCCTCTGCCTTCCAAGTGCTGAGATTAAAGTTGTGCGCCACCATCCAGTGCAAGAGGAAGTTTTAGAGCATTGCTAACCATGTTTCAGAAGTACTTCGGATTTCCCATTGCACACTGTCACATCTCTGGGTCTTTGTTTCGCTCATAATCTTTGGTAATGTGAATTGGACCCTTTCCAGTGTTCTCTAATCCCCTATGAATACCGAAGAGTAGAATACAGTCAGTAAGACTGTGAAAATCCACTTGCTCCATTTTCACCCCATCTAAGGAGATGCCACAGTGGGACCTGCAGGAAACTTAACATGATTTTAAATTCTATCAATAAAGATAAGTGGTTGGCAAAGATTCCACATCGGAAAGCCATGATTGATTGATTACTCTTACTCTGCACCCATCTGCTTTACGGATAAAACTGGAAGCACAGAAGAATCCAGTCCATCCATTCCTTCCTTGGTTGGAGGATGAAAGGGTCCATCAGCCATTTCTATAAAATTATATCCTTGAGATATTTGTGTTTCAGACTATTTGTTTGGGCCTTGAGCTGATTCCCAAACATACACTTATTTGCAGACTTCAAGAGAGATATGTAGCTCACACGTCCTTGAGTTTGGCAGGACCACTGAGCCAAAGCAAAAGGAGACACGTGTGATGTATTTTCTATGAGGCGTCTGACTTGTCCTAGGTTGAAACATGCGGGATGCTTCTGGCTAAGAGCACATAAATTGTTAAAGCTTTCTGTGGCTGAAGAAGTCTGGTGTGTGTGTAATTTAAGCAAACATAGCACTAAAGGATAGTTTGACTTTCAGTTTTCTCAATGTAATTGGAACGTTGTCTTTTGTTTTTGTTTCTGCTTTTGTTAAGGGGGAAATCTTTTAACTATCTAGAGGTTCTTCTCTGTACCTTTTGCTTCCTTAAAGATTCCTTTTGGTTTATGTGTTTGAATGTTTTCCTGCATGTTTGTCTGAATACTTACGTGTCTTGTGCCCTCAGAGGCCACAAGAGGATACCATGGAACTGGAGTTGCAGACAGTTGTGAGCTGTGTGTGAGTGCTGGGAATTCCTCTAGAGGAGCACTCAGTGCTCTTAACTTCCCAGCCATATCTCCAGCCTCATTTCTTTACCTTTTCTATTAATAGCTTATACTTCTTGAGTGATGTGGGATTCCCCTCTATATGCTGTGAATGCCATTGGTTGATAAAGAAACTGTCTTAGGTCTGTAATTGGGTAGAGTAACTGAATGCTGAAAGAAAGGAGGTGGAGGTGGAAAGAAGCCATGGAGCCGCTGCCAGAGACAGACCTTTGCTGAAACTTTGCTGGTAGTCCACGACCTTGTGGTGGTGCACAGATTAATGGAGATGGGTTAAATTAAGATGCAAGATTCAGCAAATAAGAAGCTAGACCTAATGGGCCAAGCAGTGATTGAAATAATATAGTTTCTGGGTAGTTATTTCAGGGCTGAGCAGTCGGGAAACAAACAGGCGACCTTTCAACAACACTTGAGTGCTAACTGTTGAGTGGCCTCTGCACTAAAGACTACAGTTTCTAGTGCTTGCCAATTTCTGTGGTGTAAACATTCTCTCCTTGTCAGTCATCTCCAACTTCTGAAACAGTTTAATCCAGTTAAGAAATTTGGTAGGAATATTGTTTATGAATATGTAGCTGAATATGAATGTGAAAATTAAAGGGTATAAATTATACCCCTCTATGTATTTGTACTTATATAATTTCAATTCACTTAATGTAGCTTCAAGTCTGTTGTTGGTTGTTTTTGTTTTACTCTTTTGGCTCTTTGGGGACCTGCTACCCAGCTCCCAAATAAATCACATGGAAGCTCATTATTTACTTATGAATGCCTGGACTTAGCTTGGCGTATTTCTAGGCAGCTTTTCTTAAATTATCCTGTCTACACTTTTCCTCTGGGCTTTTATCTTTATCCTATGTGTCTATCTTTACTTCTTACTTTGTAGCTTGCTGTGCAGCTGGGTGGCTGCCCTTGGAGTCCTCTTCCTCCTTCTCTTGCTCCACTAGCTTTTCTCAGATTTCTCCCCCTGTTTAATCTCTCTGCCTGCCAGCCCTGCCTATCCTTTCTCCTGCCTAACTATTGGCTGTTCAGCTTTTTATTAGAATAATCAGGTGTTTTAGACAGGCAAAGTAACACAGCTTCACAGAGCTAAACAAATGCACCAAAAAAGAATACAACACATAAATGCACCATAAACAAATGTTCCACAGCATAAACAAATGTAACACATTTTTGACTAATATTCTACAACACAGGTCTGTAGATGGAAGTTTCTCTCCTACCCAGTCCCACAGCAGTTTATTCCCAAAGAAACACACAGAGGTTGTATTAATAATAAGCTGTTTTGCCTATTAGCTCAGGATTATTATTAACTAGCTCTTGCAGCTTAAATTAACCTATAATTCTTGTCTGTGTTTAGCCATGTGGCTTGGTACCTTTTCTCAGGCATTCTCATCTTGCTTCCTCAGTGTCTGGCTGGTGACTGCATCTCTGCCTTTCCTCTTTCCAAAATTCTCATAATATGACTGCCCTGTCTATACTTCTGCCTAGTTACTGGCCAATCAATGTTTCATTAACATTGAGTGACAAATCTTTACATAGTACAAGAGCATCATCCCACAGCTTAAGTCATTTAAGATAATGACTCTAAGATGAGTGCTGAAACAGTATTTGAATAGGTCCTGGAAATCACTTTGTAGACCAGGCTGGCCTTGAACTCACAGAGATCCGCCTGCCTCTGCCTCCTGGATGCTGGAATTAAAGGCGTGCACTACCACCACCCAGCAGAAAATAACTCTTAAGAGTAAGTAGAAACTGTCTCAGGATAAAGTGTTGGCATAGAAGAATAGGAAATAGACAAACTAGATGGTGTGTGACAGTGGTAATGATTTTTCAGCAGGCAGTGAGAGCCTAGACCCCCAGCCAGTCTGGAACCTATGAACCAGATCAGGCTGGAACAGTTGCATTGATCATCTCCAGCTGGGAGAACATCTACCTGCCTACCCCTCTGCCAATGAGAACCAGGGGTGGCCTGAACTAGGCATGTTGTAAGTGGGGTGGCTCCATAATTTGAGCCATGAACCTGCAGAAAGATCACATGGTCCTACATTGCTTCTCCCGGGGCTCCTTGACATTGTAGTTTTGTTCTCTGAGTATAAAAATGCATCTAGAAAAATAAATGACCTTATTCTGGGAACCATTACTCTGATTTAGACAAACAGTTCAGTGAGAATCTGGAGTAGACTCCAATAGATAAACACAGGGGCTTATATTCTGAGGCAGCATTAGTAACCTGAATTTGCTGTTGATTTTAATATTTCCATCACAAGAATCCTCAGTTCTTCCAGTGAACTCTTGCCTTCAGGTTTCTTCTTCAGTTCTCTACTTCTCAATTCTTTACTGGTTCTAGGTTTTTTAGAATATCTTCCCATTTCGTTGGCTGTCTTCTCTACTGATTGCCCTCTGTTCCTTCTAGATTTCTTTCTCTGCAATCGAAAGGGCCACCAATGTGCTGTGGGAAATATGTACATCCACCCTTCTTACCACTCACTACAAAGGACTAAGAAACAGTGCAGTGTCTGCAGTGGCGGGACACCCTCCCTCCCCCGTGTGCACCACCAACCCGTACCCCAGTGCAACATCAGTCATCCCTGTCTGGATTTGCATAACAATTTGACTTTTTGTGTGTTGTTGTTGCATGCACATGTATGTGTGTTTATATGCATGTGTGTGTTCATACTGTATTTTTTGAAGCAGGGTCCCTTGCTAAAACTGAAGTTAATTGATTTGGCTGGGCTGGCCGGCCAGTGAGCTCCAGGAACCCTCTTGTCTCCACCTTCCTAGTCCTGGGGCATGTGGGGAATCTGAGTCCAGGTCCTCATATTTATGTGCTGGACAGTTTGCTGACTGAGTCATCTTTCCAACTCCACTTTGACTTTTTCATTGGTCTAGAGTTTTCTCAGTTTGGTTGCAGATCAAATCGTTGCTTAGCATTGTTGTCCAATCACATGTCTTGTTTAGTCGCCCGGGCACTCCATCTCTTCGTATGTTCTTAAGGCCTGAATATTGATTTTGTTCCTTAAATCGACCCCACTCGCATAGGGTAGGCTTCATAGTGTAGAGATTGTAAAACTGACTGGCAACATGCACCATGCCAAATGAGTGCCTTTTGTGAATAGGCCTGACCCTACCCGGATGTGCTTCTGGGTAGATCCCAGTATCCATCCCCTAGCCTCAGGGTGGCTGAAGACCAGTTTCGACAAAAATACCAGTTACCCAGGTAGGACATGGGGGTAAGAAAAGTAAGTAAAGAGAGCAAAGATGCAAGTAAAAAATAATAAAACAGAAAACATAGGCTAGTACCGGGAGGGAGTTCCAGTGAATCCTGAAATTCGCCTGTGTTTGATTTCCCATACACTTTCATACCCCAACACAACAGGGGAAGAAGACAAAGACTGCACTAACGTGATACAAAGGACAACCACAGCAGTTATGTGCGTCAATACTTTTAGATATCAAGTTATTAGTACTCTGTTCTGGCAGTGAGCCCACCCTAGACCAGGTATCCTGAAGGTCACCTCTCCCAATACCAAACCTCCATACAAAAGAAGAAAGAGAAGTATTGTTGAATTTCCTGACCATTGGTCAGTGGGGAGTGGTTCTACCTTTATGGGCATCTTAATGTCCAAAACACCAAGTAACCACACACTTGGTCAGGGTGTGTAGCCGCACTTGTCAACAACGTTGAACAAGCTAAACCTCTCTGACCTTCAGACAAGGTGGAAATAGGCTCACAGATTTGGGCCTCCACAAGGGTTTGATGATCGCAGACTGACCCCCAAACCCACACCTGTGGTCCCAGCTGACAGTGACAGCAAGGTGTGAGCTAAAATGTCTGCTCATGTGATGCTTCTTGGCAAACATGATCACGTGGCTTGTTCTGCTAGTGGACAGAGCTCCAGTTCCGTCCTCTAAACCCTTTCTCCTGCCCCTAGTGCCTATCAGAATGGTCCATCCGGGGCAGTATGGCAGGTTCCAGTGTCAGAGAATTCCTGTGAAATCCAGACCCCCCTGACAGGCTGCAGAGATGGCTCAGTGGTGAAGGGCACTTACCGCTCTTGCAGGGGACTTGAGTTGGAGGCCCAGTACCCATGACTTGGGACTCAAAACCACTTATAGCTCCAGCTCTGGAGAGGTCTGTTGCCTCTGCCCTCTAAGGGCATCTGCACTCATATGTGTGTGCGCGCGCACACGCACACAATTTAAATTAGAGGCTGCTGACTCACTTGCTGGGAAGTAGGTAACTCTGGCAAGTCAACACAGAACCCAGTGAGGAAAGTAAGTATAAGATAACGGAATATGATACAGGGGTGGAAGAATACAGCTCTCCTGCATCAGGCCCACCTTCTGTCCCATAGACGGCCATCACTGGCTGATCATGTCATCTGCTTCCGAGAGCCTGGACATGGCTTTGGGCTTCTTAGCCATGACTTCAGGCAACAATACAATACCTCAGTGAGTTGATCTTTGTGATTTACTTGGTTAACTCAAAGAGCAGATAGATCTAGGCACTACACAATCACGGAACGGGCAGTATCTGGATAGGCAGTATCCAGGCCAAGCCCATCAACGGAGCAGGCTGCTGGTCACTGGCTGGGCTGTGACACTTGTTATTTGGAGCATGACAAACAGGAGCAAGGCAGAAAGCTGAAACACTCCGTTGTTATAAGCAACGGGTTGCGGGCAGGTTAGCACTATCAGTGAATACTGGTGTTCAAAAGGACACAGAAGCCATCTTATCAGGTCCACAGAGGAAAGGAGAAGCTGCAAGGATGGCTTCCTGTGGTTCCCTGGAGTCCTGGCCAGAGGGGGAAAGAAGGGAAGCAATTGTGACTGTGTGCCTGCCGTGTGCCAAGGACCACTATCTTATTTCATCCTGCCATCCCTTCTGACTAAGAGAAGGTTTGTCCTGGGCTGGACCAAGGCCAGAGCCGTCACTTGTTACTTATTCTCTCACTACTTGTTCTGGATTGTAGGGTTTCCAGGCAAGGGCCCCACCCTACTGATCCGCTCTTTTCTTAGGCCTCGCTTGTTGTGGGTGCTTGGAGTGTATCTGGGAGTTGGTTACTGCCTGCTGGGTTGTGAGCAGCTGCTGTAGACCATTTCTGGGGACGGTGTCTCAAAGCAGATCTGGGTGCCCTTGTGTTGAAGTGTGCTGTCGTCATTGGATAAGCTGACAACAGTGAATCTGTGACTCAACCATGTCATAAGTGGACAGGCAGAACCTGCCGACAGGGTGCTGCCAGGTGGGACTTACGTTTAAGCAAGGAAGCCTCTGGGCCCATAGCTGGGAAGCTTACACCCTCTCCAGGATGGGCTTCAAGAGTCCCAGGGTATGACTCCGTACCCCTGTTCACCTAGGGTGCTTCTCATGCTATCTGAAATCCTCAGAGTATTTATTTACCTGTACCTATGAGTGGAGTCCACTGAAGTGTGTTAAAATTTAGTCAGCCCCTGAGATAGTAAAATTAAACCAGCCTCAGTCTTTTGTTTTGTAAAATCAAGATGATGACACTTTCTCCCAGGGCTGTTACATTGCGAGATGTAAGAAAAGCTTGCAGTTGCAAAATGACGTGGGAGAAAAACTGTGTCCAATGAAAAAAACCTAAGCTTTAAAAAGACAGATTCATCCACAGTTTCTTAATAGGGGCAACTTTTTTGCAGACGTTCACATGGGTCCTGAGACATGCAGATGATATAGCATGGGTCTTAGAGTTAAGTGGAACTTTTATTCTGCTGCTTCATTATTTGGTGAAGATAGTAGACCTCCCTGACTCCCAGTTTCTTCATCTCTAACATCACGGCTATGATTCTGCCATACATTTTAATAAGGATTTTACACAATGCTCATAAAATACAGAATAAGTAGTGGATGTACAACAAAGTGTGCGTGGATTGCTACATTTTTTATTGGTGTTTGGAAAATAGGCCATAGACTCATTTTGATATGACTTTCTTTATGAGAAAACAATGAATAAAATATGAAGTTACCAGGCTGCAAGGCGTCTCTGCGTCCCCCCTTACTGGCTCTATTGTCATTTCAGCACCACTGTGGCAATACATGCACACTGAATCATGTGTTTATTGGAACTAGAATATTTTAACCCAACGACCAAGAAATTGTCACTCAACATGATGCAAACCCATGTCTGTGAACATGCAAGGATTCTCGAATGCAATGCTCACGAGGTGCTCCCGCCCTGCTATGTTCTCAGTGCTGTCGTTTTGAGGATTTGTTTTGGCTTTTAGTCACCTTCCAGTCGTAAGCAGAGTTATGGTGTCTACAAAGTGTCCCCACAACAGGGTGTGTGCTCAAAGTTTTGTCCTCAGTACAATTTTCACAACTGGGGTTTTTAGGAACCGACTGAATTGTGAGGGTACTGACGGGTAAATCTACCCATGGATTCATGATTGAATACTTTACTAGGAGAGAGTGGAGATGAAGGAAGCTAAGGACTGGCGGGGAGAGGGAGTGTTATGGTGAAAATAAAATGGCACCATTCCTGAGGGGCCTGCGAGGGACAGCGCAGGCCCCTCAGGACAGTGAGTCCCAGACAGGGAGTGGCGTGTGGTGGCTGAGAGACAGAGATGGATAGGCACACGCCATGCAGAGTGAGGTTGGACTTAATGGATTATAGAAGGGAATGGGAAAGGGGAGAGGGGAAAGACCAAAGAGAGGCAGAGAGAGAGAGAGAGAGAGATAGAGAGAGAGAGAGGGGGGGGGTGAAGGTGAAGGGGAGAAGGGGGAAGAAGGGAGAGAGACAGAAAGGAAGGAACTCAGGCTGGAAGTTCTGCTTGCCTCAGCGGACGGGATGGGGGAGCTTGTCTCTGGTTAGGGTTAGGGTTCCAGACAGACCATTGCAGGGAGTGGCTGGGGGTGTGCCTTTGGAGGATTTATCTCTGCCCTCATATCTTCCTGTTTTCTATGCTTCCTGGCTACCCATGGTGAACAATCTCCTCTGCCACACTGATGGAGGAAGGTCATTGGCTAATAAAGGAACTGCCCTGGCCCATTTTATTGGTTAGAGGATAGGTGGGAGGAGTAGGCAGAACAGAACACTGGGAGGAAGAGGAAGTGAGGTCAGAGACTCCACAGCTCTGCTCTCCTCCTGGGAGCAGACGCCTGAGAGAGACGCCATGCTCCCGGCTCCTGGGCAGACACACGCCATGAAGCAAGCCGCCAGGTTAGATATGCTGAACCTTTCCCGGTAAGACCGGTGCTCACCGATTATTAGAGATGGGTTGATCGGGATAACAGAATTAGCCACTTAAGGGCTAGAGCTAAAGGGCCAAGCAGTGTTTAAAAGAATACAGTGTCCGTGTAATTATTTCGGGGCATAAGCTAGCTGGGCAGGCGGCCGGGGTGTTGGGGACGCAGCTCCACCGCTGCCCTTATTACTACACCACACACTCCTGCTGCCATGATCTGTCTCACTCAGGCTGGAGCAATGGAGCTGTGGCTTGAACCCTTGGAAATCAGGAATCCCCATAAATCCCTGCTGCTTTGTGTTCTCAGATATTCTGTCACGGCTGCAGACAGCTGACACAGGAAGGTTGTGTCGGCCCTGTCTCTTCTTTAGCTCTGATAATTGGGATAAATTATTCCAAGATAATTCTAACCCAACAGCATCTCGTGCACATAGTCTAGGAAAAATATACATGAATGATAAATGAGACCTTATTATGGTGTGTATGAATGTGTGTGTGTGCATGTGTGTGCGTGTGTGCGCGTGCATCTCTGTGTGGTCCTAGTCACTATGGAGCTGTTTAATATTCCGCAAAAATATTTTTACAAGCTCAATTCCAGTTGCTATAATTATGACAATAATTTTTCACACCCTGACACCTATTGAAATAGCAACCAAGTTCTTTTCTTGAGACATTATTCAAAATAAATTATATCTGCATTTAAATTAATCTCCAGAACACAGAAATTAGCAGTGGGAAGGGCACATTAAATCACCCAGTCCATTTCTTTACTGGAGGAGAATTGATCCGGGCATAATAATCTCTGGAACTCTGTCTGGTGGGTTTTAAATGTCTTGAATAAGTTATTCTGATTCTGGGTGGTCAGCTTCCCAAATTCCAGGGCAAGTTCTTGGTCACAGCTGCTCGAATAGATACAAATTTTTGGAGGCTATAGAACTTGCTAGGGCTCAGTGTCTGTGGGCACTGGGCAGTGAATTTTTCAGAGGAATATATGTGTCTCCACGTTTTTCTGTGTGCACACAGGCATTGAAGGGGGTTGGGTGAGTCATCAAGGCAGAAAGACAAAGACAGGGCAGCTTGAGAAGGGCGGTGGGTGTGATTATATTTAAAACTTGGCTTCTGTTGACTTTCAGTTTTTCCTACCTTGAATGGTTTGGAGAATGGACATGGTAAAGTTGGCAGTTCCAGAGCTAGGAGAGGGACACTGAAAAATGTGGTTTACCTGATGACAATTTGAGTTGTAATTATATAATATTCAGGAGGTCAAAAAAATCCAGAGGTCAACTGAAAAATTCCTTAGTTTAAGGTTATTTTTATTATTCTTATCTAAGTTTGAGACCTGAAGTAGAAAGACAGAGCCTAGGCATTCTAATTTTAATATTTTTCTTTTTCTGATTCCATTGCTGCCTTCCTGTTAGATAGATAGATGGACAGATATCCTGAGCATTTGCGTTCACATGGAATCCCAGAGATGGGACATCATTAGCCAGTGAACCCTTCTTAACTTTTGTTTTATTTAATTCAAACATTATCAGTTTTCTTATTTATAAAATGAAATAAACAGAAGGCCTGAATCAAATACTTCACAAATGTTAGAGTATAGCAAAAGTCAAACAATTTGCATTACTAATTATTAAAAGTAAACAAGTTGAAAGCTTGCTAGAGAAGGAAAACCGCAAGCACTCCTCCTGGAACCTCCAAGAACCACAGGGAGCTTTTACTGGCGAGGCCTCTTTGGGGTTGTTTGAATTTCCACTTAATATGCACGACAGGTATTGGTTCAATTCTGCTTGAAGTCTTGCTGTGATGAAAAGCAAATCAGAACTAAGGCTTTAGTAATAATGGCTCCAAGGGTCTTATTTCCACTGGAACCCAACATGCCTCCTCAGCACGCTCACCTGTGGGTCCTGTGTTGAGCGTCAAACAGAAGCAATCTGACCTCTGTAACAACTCTTCGTGCTTTGGCAAGCACTTGTTGCTTCTTGCCTTTACCCTCGAGGTGCCCCCCCCCCCCCCATTTCTTAAGATCACTCATTTCTTTCCAACATCTTGGCTCTCTCTTTTTAATCTGCGTGTGGTTGAGCGTCCGGAGTGGCAGCTTCAGGCAGCCCTCTTCCCACACCACTAAATACACTCCTTCAGTGCCCAGGACAAAGTAATGGCTAAATGCATGTTTGCTAAGTGGGTGAGCATGTCCCAGGCAATCCCATAGCTTATTTATCTAGAATTAGCCCACTCTAGAAAAAGAACCTTCTCCTTTCCCCCTATTATTTTACTACCTCAGCTCTCATTAGAAGAAAAAGCACAAAGGCTTCTTTTGTTTAGGAATTAATTTCTCATAAAGTAATCTATCATTTTTGATCAGCCAGAGGCACAGTGAGAATTATTTGAGCTCTTCCTCTCCCTACTCTTCCATAAAAGGAAAACATCTTGCACTAACACACACTTTCCCCCTTCCTCCTTCTCCCCTCTGCCCTACTTTAACCTCTGAGAGAACACAGCATGGAGTTTGTTACTGTGACTTGGTGCCGCGGCCCAGGCGCCACCCATATGTGGAAAGTCCTTGAGAAAAGGAGATAAAGGTGACCCCTCTGAGGGTTCCTAGAGAAAGTCCTCCCTGGCCCCAATTCCTCCCCTCTCCACCACTCACCTTGTAGGCTCCTTCCAGGACAAAGCAGTAATAAGATGACAAGCTTTCAGAAACAGACGAGGTCTTGGTCACTGTAGTTGGGTGGAGGATGATGTTATGTAAAGAATCAAACCAAACAACAGAAAGTTATTTCAGGGGAATGAGCCAAATGGACTCAGGCTTGATCCTCCCTGCGAACCAAAGGCACCGTGCACGGACATGTACAAGTTCACACAGAAAACAATTAACAACACCCTCAGGGGAGAGGAGGGCTGGTAATGGGACATTATATGGCTTCGGACGGTCTGGCATCTACTGGCCATGCAATCAGTAGCCTGACTTGTCAGTTAATTGGTGCCCTATAGACAGAAGTGAAGAAGGAACCACCCAGCCAAATGCCTGCTGCTGTCTGATGCACCCAGTTCTCAAGCCCAAATGCTTGAGTATGGTGAAAAGCTGAGATCACAAAGAAGTGGAGAATGCTCGAAGGGACTAGTAATGCATCCTTCCCGGAGAGGCCAAATGTTTGACCAATCATGTCTCCAAGCTGCGGCACTGACTTCAGGGCACGAGATGTTAATTTGTGCACATCAGGTGCCTGGGAGGCCATTTGCTTAGTCTGTCTAATTCTCAAACTGACACAGCTGCCTCTTTGCAATGCAGGGACCCCCATGATTGCAGAGTCCTCCTGCAGTAGTGGCCCGTGAGATTGCAGGGTAGATTTCATCTTCTAACCTCCTTTAATTACATTCTAGACACCTCACTATCTTTGCCCTCCCCCATGTGCGAGACTGCAATGTCCCTGTGGAGGGACGTTCGGGAAAAATTTGCAGCCATACAGAACAATTGGTGACAAACTAAAACTACACTTTAGTACCTGCAGGGATACAATGATGTGTTCGAAAACAAAATGTATTTATTTCACGTGGTGCTGGAGAGGCCGTTTGGAGCCATGGCCCTGCGAGCTGACGCGGTTTGCTTAAGATTACTTTTCTCTCACAGACAAAGCTCCAGTGTCTTTTTCTTGGGGTCTGGGTTGGGTGTGGGGATGGAAGAGGAGGAGTAAGGGACGAGGTAATGAAACCATCAGCCAGAAAACTGGAATTCACCCCCTGGCCACACGAATAATTGGAAGTTCTTAAATGGAAATTGGCATGGTTAGAGATGACGTAACATTTGTTGACATAAAGTGCGACGTCCCCAGAGGCATAGGGAGGTTTAATTGTTTGGATCCCGGATCTTTTACGAACCCACATTTTATAAACTGCATTTCCTAGTGTCTTGGTGGCAGGCGCCCCCACTAGAAAAGCCGCATATGTATGCAGTTCTCTGTGTAGGTAGTGTTCACAGAGAAGCGATTTGCATGCACTGTGGATGCCGCATGCCCAAAGTAATTCTGTCCACTGTTCTGTGTTTTGTCACATGTAGGACAGCCTGGAGGGCTTAGCCACATGCTTGACCTTCATGGCGGTTTCCATTTGATTTTCAGGTTCCTTTCCTCATCTTTGCAGTCTTTCTTCCTCGGAGGCACCTGGACAACACACTTCATGGCAGAAGTTTGGGGAAGAGGATGGGAGGTGCTCTTTAGTGTGGCAGGAGAAAAGTGTAGCTGAGAAAAGGGGTCCTTTTGGATGGGCATCTTACACCGGTGGCTTCTGTCCACCCATCAAGAACTTGGAAACGTGGATTCTGCCTCTGGGAGGAGAACTTATATCATTGCTGTTGAGGATGGTGTATGGTCACTAGCAGCCCTCCTCCAGAATGGTAGCTCGGGAAAGAAAGCCACCACAGTGTCCCAGACAGCGCCCACTAACAGGATCATCTCTGTAGTGTTTTTAATATGTTGACTAGCCTCTAAGTCTTCTGTAGAGTGTGTCTCAGCAGAATCCATTTGAACATGCTATAGGTACCCTCGCACATGCTATAGGTACCCTCGCCTGTGTCTTCAGCAGGCATTTCATGCAGTGCCATGGGACAGTGGGGGGTTGTGTGAGCCTGCAGCCCATTTGTGTGGCTCAACCTGGCCACACCGGGATGTGCTCTGGAAGCTGGCTTTCAGCTCTGCCTGCTGCACTCTCAACTGTGCCACTTTGGCTCTTCTGTGCTGGTCGTTCCTCCCACTTACCCTATGCCGTACACACACACACACACACACACACACACACACACACACACACAGTGCTAATTAGAATCTGTAGACTATCTACAACACATCTACGTTTATGTAGAACAACAACAATTATAAAAGAGGTCATAGGAGGAGGTGTGATGAGCCGGGAGAAGTTGCAGCGAAGAAAAGAGAGGGGGCAATGTAAATATATGAACTTGTATATGGAATTCTCAGAAAATGTATAAAACATTAAACTTTTTAAAAAGAAAAATATAGAGAATAAACACGCATGTGACACACACAGCGCTTGGCTTCTGCGTTATCAACGCTCATTGTAAAAGCTATCCTCATGATTATTGTTTGTAAAAGTGCCAGGAAAATCTCATGACTGGCATAGTTTATCATGACTCACATCAGAGGCTCTAAGCCGATCACGGGGTTAGTGTTTTACTTTGTTCCAACATGGAAAATACAAGCAGAACGTTTACCACATCTCACTGTACACCAGGCACACTCTAAGGACTTATGTCTGTAACTGACTTGATCATGCCAAACTCGAGATGTATCTCGAGCAGGGATTAATATCAGCCCCATTTGTTGTTGTAAAACTGAAGATAAATGCTCCTTAAAGTCACTCAACTAAATAAAAGAAAGAAGACTAAAATCCAAATTGCCTAATTTAAAACCATTGATTTCTCTGTATTAATACCCCATTTCTTATTTCTTTCTGCCCATCTTTGGTGGTTTCCCTTCTCTTGGTTCTGGCCAAACACAGCAGCTTTGCCTGTGCCCTTCAGCAAGGCCAGCCCTCTGCCTGTATCTTTCACCCTCCTTTCTTTACAAAATTAAAGACAAATTAAAGCCTTTCTTTTATATTTAAATTTTCCTGTTTTAAATTTTTATGAATCAATAGATTCAACATCCCGCATGCTATATCTCTTAACAAATCAGATGACAGCCATATTGCCTCATCACCAGGGCTTATGCTGAGTAACTTGAAGACGATCATCTTCAGAGGCAGATAAATCAGGGCTGGAGTCACTGCCATCTGTGGGAACAACCCCAGGCACCGTTGTGTCTAAGCACTGTCTTGCTTCAACTAATGAATGGACATTTGCCAAGCTGCACGGTTGCCGGTGGCAGGAGAGACAGTGGGGTAATGTTTCTCCATAAAATGGAAACTTACTCTATTTTGTTGAACTTCTTTTCTTTGGTCCTTGGCCTCTCTGTGTCTGGGGCACTGTCTGATGGAGGAAGGTCATTGGCTAATAAAGGAACTGCCTTGGCCCATTTTATTGGTTAGAAGATAGGTGGAGTAAACAGAACAGGATACTGGGAGGAAGAGGAAGTGAGCTCAGAGTCTCGACACAGCTCTCCTCTCTGGAGCAGACGCCTGAGAGAGACGCCATGCCCCGCTCCCGGGATGAAGCTCCGACCCAGGATGGACATAGGCTAGAATCTCCCCGGTAAGCGCACCTTGGGGTGCTACATACAGATGATTAGAAATGGGCTAAATTAATATGTGAGAATTAGCCTAGAAGAGAATGGGCCAAGCAGTGTTTAAATGAATACAGTTTGTGTGTTGTTATTTCGGGCATAAGCTAGCCGAGCAGGCAGCCGGGGTGCTGGGGACGCAGCCCTGCCATCCTTATTACTACAGATTGGCGCCCGACATAATGGACTAAACCCACTTAAAAAACCTGAGAAGGCTTAAAAATAAGGGAGAGAGAGTTTAACACAGATTTTTGCTGTTTGTTGGTAGCGTGCTGTAGAGAGATTTCCTGATTCGGCAAAAGTAGCAGAAAAAATGCTGTGTCATTTTAAAGCATGACTTCCTGGGGCTGTGCCTCCATTGCGATCTCTGTCTGGCTCCTGCGGGAGACAGAGCTTTTGAATAGAGCATTTGGAGTAAAGTGCTACGATTTGTTTGATGGCAACTAGACTCGCTGTGTTCTCGGGTCTGCTCTGCTTGTTAGAGGCAAGCATGCGCTTTCATCTAAGAGAGGCTTCCTGACTCAGCTTTAGCTGCAAAGCCTGCAGCTCATTAAGAGGTCCTGCCACGAAACACTTAAACGGTGTTGACGAAAAGCTGAACGCATGCTTTTCGGTTTTCAGCCGTATTAGGAAAAAAGCTGTGCAGTTTAAAAATGCCAGCTTTCTGGGCTGTCCTGCCAGGACAAACTCTGACTCTTTTACGCAGGTGGTTTGTGTGGTTTGCAAGCACAGGCTGCTGAAGCTCGCTTGCTGGCTACAGCCAGTACCTCAGCCATGAGGCTGGAAAGCTAAGGAATGGACTGGATCCAGCCGGCAAAGCCAAGCCTTTAATCCTACTGATATTGCTTGGTAAATTAAAGACTCGTGTGGTCAGAAAAAGAGAGATATACAGTAAAGAGAGATTCAAAGACAAAGAAAATTTCTAAATGGTTTAAAGTGTGTTAAAAATATATGCAGACTAAAATTTAAAGTTCTTAAAGTAACAAAAAAAAAGGAAGAGAGTTGTTGTGTGTGGTACACACCTTTAATCCCAACACTTGGTAGGCAGAGGGAGATAGACCTCTGTGACTTCAAGGTGTGGTAGCACACGCCTTTAATCCCAATGCCTGGGAGGCAGAGACAGGCGGATCTCTGAGAGTTCAAAGACAGCCTGGTCTACAGAGTTACTTCAGGTCAAAGATACAGAGAACCTGTCTCAGAAAGCAAAAAGTTAAAAGTAAAACTAAACAAAATAGAGGTTAAAACAAAGCTGTACAAAGATGGAAAATACACAGAGAATCTTGATACTGTATGCTATTATGCTCTCTTTGAATTATTTGAATGCTGAGGAAGGAGCAACAGCTGCTAAAAGATATTCATTTATAAATACTGCTGAACTAATCCAACATAGATATTTTGAATTTGGATCTAAGGATATGATACTTTGGAAAGGAGTTTCTTATTTTGTTTTCACAGAGGATGAGATGCTGTTCATTTCTTCTATTCCGATTTGGTATGATGGACCACGTCCTCCTGAATGGTTCCTGTGCACGCCTTCAAAAAATTGCTTCGCTCAACTGCCAACTGAGATGAAACTAGCACACAGGTTATACCATGAAAGACCTAATTAACAACGCCCCCATTCAGCAGGAAGCAGTTTGGAGAGAAAAAACTGTGCCCATGTTCCCAAATATGGTTTATAAACGTTCTTTTACATTTAAAGGGGGATATGATATAGGTATGAATAATTTGCATTAGTATAGATTTTGCTTTATTGATAGAGATTTAAGGCCAATTTTGTTATATATATAAGTGTTTCTGATTTTGATTAAGGTATTGTGATTGTGTAGTTCATTTAAATATGTACTGTATAATTAAGAAATATATGTTGTTAATGGATAATCATCAATAATAGTAAAGCTTGTAGTCATATTAATTAGATTTTCTAGATATATAGAGATATATTTTAGATAGACATTCTTCATGTCTTTCAAAGATTACAGAATAGGACATTTAATGTTTTAATAACTGAGGACTTTTCATGACAATGAGACACTCTGCTCCTGGCAGCACCAATCTACTTCAAGAGGAAGATGGGCATCGAAGAGGCACCTTATGGAGTTTGATAGCCATTTGGGCAAGAAACTGCTCTTGCCTGGACTATTGCATAAACTGGACACAGAGAACCCACAGAGAGAGGACTACTGAACTTGCCTAAGGTGAGATGATCTTTCGGGGTTCCTGATTCATGAAAGAATCTGCGAGACATTCTGCAGGACACAACAGATAGTGACTGAACTGACTTTGAATTTTCCTGCTTGATGGAAATGTCTGCTGGATAGCATGGGCCTGAAGGCTGAAGATGGATGCCCCAACGGTACAGAGGAACTTTGGGTGACTGTCCAGGCAGCGAGATGTCTCTGTCATTTCTAGCGTTTTAAAAGTTGCTTTTTTTCTTGTTTGCTTAGGTCATATTGTATCTTTCTGGAGTCTTTGATGGAGTTAAGAATAGTTAGTTATAGCCGGGCGGTGGTGGCTCACACCTTTAATCCCAGCACTCGGGAGGCAGAGGCAGGCGGATCTCTGTGAGTTCGAGACCAGCCTGGTCTACAAGAGCTAGTTCCAGGACAGGCTCCAAAACCACAGAGAAACCCTGTCTCGAAAAACCAAAAAAAAAAAAAAAAAAAAAGAATAGTTAGTTATAGTTTTCCTTAGTTATGATAAAGATTATTGTAACTTTTACTTGATAACTGTTTTGTTATATGTAATTTTGCTATGTTAAAGTTAAAGCCTTTTTTTTTTTTTTGTTTAAACCGAAAAAGGGGAAATGATGGAGGAAGGTCATTGGCTAATAAAGGAACTGCCTTGGCCCATTTTATTGGTTAGAAGATAGGTGGAGTAAACAGAACAGGATACTGGGAGGAAGAGGAAGTGAGCTCAGAGACTCGACACAGCTCTCCTCTCTGGAGCAGACGCCTGAGAGAGACGCCATGCCCCGCTCCCGGGATGAAGCTCCGACCCAGGATGGACATAGGCTAGAATCTCCCCGGTAAGCGCACCTTGGGGTGCTACATACAGATGATTAGAAATGGGCTAAATTAATATGTGAGAATTAGCCTAGAAGAGAATGGGCCAAGCAGTGTTTAAATGAATACAGTTTGTGTGTTGTTATTTCGGGCATAAGCTAGCCGAGCAGGCAGCCGGGGTGCTGGGGACGCAGCCCTACCATCCTTATTACTACAACTGTCCTCTTCACTGTCTTCTGGGAAGGGCTCTGTGGCACTCTGCACAGGTCCAGCCACGGGCCAGGGACAGTGCTCCTGTGTCCTGTGTGTCTATGCTGGCTACAGATGAAGCAGCTTACAGGAGACTCCAGTCAGTTGGGTCCAGAGTGAGACAGGTTAACCCCTCAGATCTCATTGCACAGGCTGAATTCAGAATTATTTATTAATCTGTAAAGTTTCTGCTCTGTTCTTGGATCAGACACATAGATGAGTTATTCAGTATTCTTGTCACATATCGTGGCCTCCCAGAAGTGTCTCTTCAGAATGTCCCGGCTCAGCATCCAGCATGGTACCTTCCATGAAAACTTTGTGTTGGCTGGATGAGTTAAAGAGTGGGCAGAGGGGCTGTGGAGATGGCTCAGTGGTTTAATGCACCACCTCTTTCAGAGGACCAGGCTTGATTCTCAGTGTATAGATGGTGACTCACCATTGTCCCTGACCTATGGCTGGACCCGTGCAGAGTGCCACATAGCCCTCCCATCCTAATCCCACTTCCAGAAGACCCAGTGCTCTCTTCTGACATCCATAGACACCAGGAGCTCATGTGGTACATTTACATACATACAGGAAAAACATGCACATAAAATTCAATAAATCTTAAAAATTTTAAAACAGAATGTGCAGTAGTTACTTTTCTCCTGCTGTGACAAAATGCTCATGACCTAGACAACTTGTAAAAGAAAGCATTTAATTAGGTTTACAATCCAGAGGTTTAGAATACATGATCATGGAGCAAAGGTATTTGGCAAAAACAGCTGAGAAGCCACATCTTAATGCCCAGGTAGGAGACTGAGAGGATGCACTTGGAATGGAGTCTTTTGAAACCTCAAAGTCTGACCCCAGTGACATATCTTCTGTAGCAAGGCCACACCCCCTAATCCTTCCCAAAGAGTTCCACCCACCTGGGGGCTAAATATTCAATCATGTGCATCTCTGGAGGTCATTTTCATAGAAATTAGCATATTATGAGTAGAGCAAATGCACCAGACTGTAGGATTGTGAAAGAAGGAGATTTGATGGTTCAGAGAAGCTTCTAGAAGGAAGGGCGATGTGAGAGGAGCCCTTATGGATGAGCAGGTATTGAAGCCTCTAGAAGGAAGAGAGATGTGAGAGGAGCCTTTATGATGAGTAGCTATTGGTTCTAAAGCAAAGAACTGTATGAGGATCTGAATCCAATGGTGTAGCATCCCCTAGAGTCCTCATCACGGAGCCTCATGAAAGTGGCAGAGATGGGCACAGCCAGGTGCACATGGAGACTCCTGGAGAGTTAGCAGGGCAATGTGCAACCACAGATGGATGTGCGGTAAGAGAGTGCTTGGTTAAGTTTTTGTTTATTTCGGAAACTGTAGCCCTCACTACTCTGGGGATGTCTGTGCTGGTTAGTCTTTCTGCTATCCACTTGATACAAGTTAAAGTCATCTAGGAAGTGGGAGCCTCAGTTGAGGCTCCATCAGATTTGTTTGTGGGTACTGGGACATGACCCAGCCCAGTGTAGGCGGTGCCACCTCTGGGAAGGTGATCAGGGTTGTATAAAAAGCAGGCTAAGAGCAGTGTTCCCTCAAGCCCTCTGCTTCAGTTCCTGAGCCTCCTGGTTCCCGAGTCCTTACCCTGACTGTGACCCATAAGCTAAAAGAAATCCTTTTCTCCCCCGTTGTTTGGGGTTAGGGTTTTGCCACAGCAGAGGGACACCCTGAAATGGTGCCACTCTATGGCCTGTAGAAATGTATCGTCCTGACAAAGCTACCATTTGCATCTTAATGATGAGAAATGTAAATCTAGGTTTCATGATAAGTGATGGAACCAGGACATAAACAAAAACTCTTAACCCTTTCCCCATGCTAACCATGTGGATAACTGTATCCGTCAGGGTTCTCTAGAGGAACAGACTGATGGAATGAAGAGTGTGTGTGTGTGTGTGTGTGTGTGTGCACACACGTGTGCATGTGCGTGTGTGTGTGTGTGTGTAAATAGAATTTACTAGAGTGGTTTATAAAATGTGGTCCAACTGTTCAACAATGGTTGTCTCCCAACAGAAAGTTCAAGCATCTAGTAGGTGTTCAGTCCCCGGGACTGGATGTTTCCACTGGTCTTCAGTATATTTCAGAATCCCAAAGAAGTAGGTTTTAATGTAAATGAAGAAATGAACTTTCCAAGAGAGTGAGGACAGGAAGGCAAAGCGCAAGAGCTTCCTTTTTTCGTGTATATGGCTGTCATGGGAAAGCATGGCCTAGACTCACGTGGATCTTCTCACCTCACGGGTGTACCCAGAAGCCTGGCTCTTGGGTTTTCCAGATACAGCCAAGTTGACTGCCAAGGATAGCTGTCACGGTAAGCACAGGAGAAGACAGGAATGCAGTCCTTCTGGGAAGGAAGGACAGAGCTCCCGAGCTTCCAGAAGAGGCTGTTTTTATACCAGGGCACAGAGATGTCTACTAAGGCACGTATCATCTCACATCATGGCAGTGTGATATAACCGCATTCTGGTGTAACAAAGAGTAATGGGGTTTGTCTTAACCTCGTATGACTTGATGTCATGTGTGAAAAGCATGACTGAGTAGGAGAGGCTCGGCGTGTCTTGCCTGCTACTAAAGTCAGGATGGGTACTTTTCCCTTTCATTGTTCCCAATCCATGTAGAATCCTCAAATAATTTCTGCAGCTGTGTAGGGCAGGGGAAACTATAGTGTGGTAACTCCAGGTTTCCTCCCCCCAGTTACCCGATGAAAGCTCAATATTTACAAAGGTGTTTTTTTTTTGTGTGTGTGTGTATATGTGTACATACGTGTGCACATGCACACAGTTCTAGGAATCAAACCCAGGGCTAAACAATGAAAAGTTGGAACAAATGCAGCTGTAATTATTACCACAAATAAAGGTTTGTCTTCTTCTGACTCCTGGATAGCTATCAGGACTGTTTCTAGGTTTAGAAGGAGAATCTGACCACTGCCTTCTACTAGGCAGCCCTCCTGCTGTGCCGCATGTCTCATGACCACGGCAGCTGTGATGGGCTGGGAGGTAGTCCAGGAACGCCAGTACGGCTAAAATTCACAATACAAGCCTGTCGTTGGAGCGCTAGCCATTCCTATCTGCTGACCTGGCTAGCTGGGAGGGGTCTTGGGGAATGGAAATAACCCACAGCTTTTGTTTCCGATGGATTTTGCTTCTGACCTGTGTTTAGTGAGCAGCCCCACCGCCAGCCGTATTATATTGGCTTATGGACCCAGGATCCGGGGCTCATTTTTCTCCCACTTTAGTGCTATCATTTCCAGAGGGCAATGCATGTTAGAATCCTGTTCCTGAAGTCGCTTTGTCAGGAGAGGGAGATATAGTAAGAGGCTGTCGGGGACAAACAAAGACATCCTTGACAGGAACGATTTATCTTGCTACCTGCAACATGCCCTTTGGTTTGATAGCTGCACGGGCTGGCTGGGATTATTTATCTTGAGCTCAGACTGATATATGGAAGTGTGCTCTTGGCAGGCTTCCTTCCTTCCCTGCCTGGCCAGTCTCCGCTCACTCTTCCATATCAGAGGGCTGTCAGCCAGCATTGTCCAGGGGAATTAGAGGGGAGGGGAAGAGCCAAGGAATAGCGTAGGAGAAATGATCTTCGTTGCGGGCAGAACTTTATCAGTTTCTTTTCCTGCTGTCTGTTGAGCCTTCAGAAGTCAGAGGCCTCTAGGAGAGCGGCAGCCTGTGTAGGGGATTCTGTGCCCTGTCTCACTTCCTGGAGGATCTGCTTCAGGCAGACCGGCTCTCGCCTTCTGTGTTCCAGGGAAAGGCTTGCTTTCTTTCTTTCCGTTGCTTGGACTACAGGTGATGTTAGCACGTGGCAGTTGCAGGAGGACCATGAGCAGCAGTCCTCCCACCTTTGGGCCTAAGATAATGCCTCTGTTTGCACCTTGTCCCCGATGTCCCCTGGCCAGTTCCTGCAGCTGTTTACATACTCAGATCAGGCATGACCTTTTCTCAATGTTCCCTGCCTGGCTTTACATCCTGTACCTCACAGAGGTTGTTCAGGAAATTGGAAAGCTGGAAAAACGGCCATAGTTCAGGGAATCTCTGGTATTTTCTCCCAATCTGTGCACACATGTGCATGCACACACACATGCATACATACTCACATGCACTCCACTTGCTACCCCCAAAGTGAATGCACCTACACACACCTACACACACACACACACCTACACACACACACACACACACACACACACACACACACACACACACACTCCCATTCCACTAGCTACCCCAAAAGAGAGTGCAGTTATATTCTGGTATCGTTGGTTTACCAGGTAAGCCCAGTTTGTAAATTGAACTAGGCTGGCAAGAAGTAGATCTTTTTCTCAAAAGACATGAGTTGGGGAGAGTTTAATTATGGGATGTTTTCTAGACCTCTGGGTCAGTTAAAGGACCAGTAAGGGCTTAAAACACCCATGGGTGAGCCACAGCAGGAATGGCGAAGGCACCGGAAAAGAACAACCATGCCTTGAGGTGACAGAGTGGAGAAGCCAATATCCTCCACTCCCCAGTGCCGCCCATTCTCTGGTTCCTGCATTTCCCCAGAGCAGAGGCTGTGAGGGAGCTCTTACATTATGAGCATGCCTACTTCCAGAAAACAGGAAAGCAGGAACTACTGAACTACTGAAGGTTCGGAGCCTGTGGGTGGGGCAGCAAGGACGTGGTGTGAGGGGCAAGTCGAAAACAGGCAGTATGTCAACATTCTTTTTATCCTGTGAGCCCTTTGGGAAGTCCAGAAAACTACACATTCTGATTTCAGGGCAATGGTCATAAAACTGAACAGAGAAGATTGCAGTTGTTAAAAAACAACTCTCAAAATATTAAAAAATATACTTATGACACAGCAGTATACACAGTGTATATCTCTTTATTAACATATAAAACTATAAGATTGAATGGCAGATTCTACTTGATCAAAATTTGCTTGTGTAAATGGTATTTCGCGGTACCTGCTACTGGAACATACATGAAACTGTCTATGTTTTTACTGGGGATTTGTCTTGGGTACCTCCATGACAGTTGAAGAAAAGAATAAATCTCAGAGAGAGCTTTCTAAACAAAGCTAGGATTTCTCCTATCTGTTTCATGAACCCCTGAATTCTATCCAACAGCCCCTTGGAGATTTGAAAACTCCATGTTAGAGATACTTGCTTTATCAGGAGAGATGGCTCAATCAATAAAGTGATTGCCTTGCAGGCATCAGGACCCAAATTTGATCTCCAGTATCATGTAAAATGCTGAGCATTATGATATTGCTTATAATCCCCATACCGGTAATGTAGAGACATGGGGATCCTTAGGGCGCCTTGGTTAGTTAGCTGAGCCTAATCAGAGAGTCCCAGGTCCCAGTGACCTCTCTAGACAAGGTTAATGGCTGTCTAGAGGAACAACACATATGCATACACACATACACATGCACTTACCTAACACACACACATACACACTGCTCATCTTAAATATGAGTGCAGCAGTTGTAACATTCAGTGAGTGGGGATGAGAGATTGACATGTGAAAGGGTCATGGAGCCCCCTTCTCCACAGCGATAGAAACACTGCTGTGTAGTAGCCCAGGGATCTAGGAATTTATGGGTAAGAAATGAGGCATCTGCCCTTTGCTGCAGTTGCTATATCCCTGTTGTACCAGAATGCAAACCTCATGAGAACATGCACTTTTGAAAAGTTGTTGAAAGTAAACCTGTACGCAGCATAGAGTATAAGTGTAGAACCCGATTAATTTTCATGAACTGAATACATTGGTCATTACCAGCATCCAAGAAGCCTCCACCAGGTCCCCTTCCTGCCACCCCATGTCCCCGAGGGAAACCATTATTCTGATGTCTAACAACCTAGATATGAATTGCCTTGTTTTTATTTCTGCAGATAGAGTAATACAGTAGAAATTCTTTTGTGCCTATCAACATTTATCATTCTGGGTGGTGTGGATTATTCATTTTGGTTTAGCATTTTGCTGTAGGTCTATTCAATACCTTATCCTTTCTATGGCTGGTAAGAATTTGGGTTGTCTGAGTTTGGGGTTATTATGGGTAGTAACTATTACGAATATTCTAATGCATGTCTGTGCCTTGAAGTTTTTCTAGTTGTGGAATTGCAATGTTCGAGTCAGTAGGTATTCCCAGACCTCCAGAGCAAGAGCATCATCTGTCCTTATCCTCCCACAGTTGTGTAATGGCAAGTCTTTGTGGTTTGAATTTTCCCGATGATGGAGAAAGTGTGTAGCTTTTACCTAGCTACTGGCCTCCTGGATGTTCTCTTTTCTGAAGTACATGTGCACCTCTCTTGCCCATAGTAAGGGCTGTTTTAAACCATCTTGATCAAATGAGTTACTCTTACCTTCCTTGTTTACTAAACTGTAGGATGTAAAACAAGCTCACGGTGGTATCATGATGACCAGCAGAGATATGCACATCAAACATGTTCGCTCGTGCTTGCTGCCTGGTGAGAGTTAAGTGCTCCATCATGATGGTTTATACTCAGTTCTTAGTGCACTGTGTACCATGGGTTCCCAGTCTTTGCTGAGTAATTGAATTTTGCAAATAAGGTACAGGTCATTGCAATGAAGCTCCCTTAATACTGGCTGGCCACATTAAGGTGGGTGGTTCATTTGCTTGTGGCTTAGTCTCTTTCATGGTTTGTACTGCTTTTAGTATTGTGTGGATGTGTTTCCTATTCAAAACACATTAGTTAATCTCCAAGAAGGATGGCGGGAAAGGAAGAGCAAGTGACCTGGAGCCAAGCTGAAAGGGGAGCCACGCACATGGAGGATGGGCGTGTCTGAGGGCCAGTGAAAAGAAAGCCTGTGGACGCACCAGATTTAGTCAGAGCGGGGTGACACCAATGGTTTTACATAAAAACCATGAGAATGGAAAGAGAGGTGAATTATTCATGTATGATTTATGTTTGAGTATTTCCAGAATATAATGAGATAGGCTGTGAATTTAATGTTGCGAAAAAAGTGCCAGAAGAGCAAGGAATGGAAAGGGAATATTTTAGTCAGGCCCCATTCCCGCTTTTCAGGCTCCCAGGAGTTTTGAGAAGAAAGATTCTGGCTCAGGGTTTTTAGGGTGAAGACACACATCTTGGTGTCTTATGGAGGTTTGTTGTGTCTTTAAAGACAGAAGACCCTTGGCCACTTTATGTTGTATTTATGTGGTTTAAGTTATTCTGAGTGATCCTAGAGGTTAAGGAGGGATCTGGGGAGAGTGATTTCCAGTTGTTACTACCTGGCTGAGCAAGGTGGCATGGGGCAAGTCAGGGAGCGGAAAGGAGAGCTGGGGTGAGGACTTTCTTTTATTGCTGACTTTTAAAATAATTTTGTAGAGGCGCAGCTGATCAAAATATTTTTTATGCAAGCAGTTTGTTGAGTTCAGACATCTATAAATTTTTGTGATGAAATTAAGTTGTACAGACAGCAAAAATTCTCACAATTCTATGGAAGAAAAACTTTCTGAGCCAAGAAGACATTTACCCATGGAGGTGCCACTTTCCTGGAATGTCTACATGGCCAGAAGTACAGATTTAGGCAAGAAAAGGCTCTTGGGGGATGACTTCTTAGCTCGAGGGCTCAAGGTGTTTCTTTGCGTTGTAACTTATTACTGTGGAGGTTGCAGACTGCAGCCGCGTTTTCAGAGAAGTGGCTTGTGACTTATGAGAATCTCTCCACAGAGAAACGATCTCCCAGGGAGTCAAATAAAGCTTTGCTTGAAGCCTTACTTTAGGGAAGACAGTTTTTCCAGAAGCCTCCTAGAGATTCAAAGCAGGTTTTTCCTTACTGGCTATGGTCTTGTTTTCCTGGGCTTGCTTGTGCTAACTGAATGAGCACACTTGGGTCTTCCTGCTCTGTTGCTTTGCTTTCTAGATGACCTCTTCCTTCCTTCCTCATCAGGCATACAGGTGCAGGGATTCAGTTCTACAAACAGTGCGCTTTTCTACTGAGGAAGAGCTGGGAGGATGGGAAGGAGCTGGCCTCTTTCCATCCTTAAGACAAAGCTGAGCTGTCGTGGGGCTCCCAGAAGCAGCCATGTTTGTGGCCACGCCCCCGAGTCATAGCTCTGCTGGGCAGTATTGTGTCTTGACGTTGTCAGTGGCAGAAGAAGGTAGAGTTGGCAAGATTCTCATTCAGAGTCAGTGGTGGCTTTTGTTTATGACGTTTCTAAGTTGATTCACTTCTCAGTCATGGCTGGATAAAGAAGTGATAATAATGTGTGTTTGCCGGATCAATCTAGATTCTGTAAACATTCAGTCCAATTCAAAATGGTTGAGGAGCCTGACCTCAAAGATTCCATAGGTTGGTTCTTGGACTCAGGCCTGTAATCCGGGGAGTGTGAAGACACAGGGCATCATAGGCTCTGCTACAAGCCATGGAGAGCAAAGGGATGAACTGAACACAGCATCTCCATGAAAGCAGCCCAGCTCAGAGCAGGTACTGTATAAACAGAAAAGTATCTGTATTGGAGATTTCTTGGAAGTTACTCTATGCAGAAAGGCAAAACAGCACGTATCACTCTCTACCGTTTGCTCTGCTGCCAGTGAAGTTTCAGTCTTTGCCGTTTCATAGAAACGTCTTGAGCCTGTGTCCTCGGTGCAAAGGGGTATTTCTGCCTGAAGTTTTCATATGTGAACAACAGCAACTAGCTGTCACTAACTTAAGCAGAAAAGAATCGTTTTGGGAGGCCGTTCACACGATTGTAGAAGACTTGAGATCCCAGCCAGCATGGGCAGGAAGCAGAGCAGGCATGGAGGCTGGGGAGACTGGACTCCCCCCCCCCCCCCCCCCCGGGCAGGCATACTTGCTTCTTGTGTAAATAGAGCAGTTCAGGCTCATGTGGAGTTTGCCATCACCGGGGATGCTCCTGACTGAGATTCTGGTTTTGGTTTCTCAGTGTAGAGCTTAGGATGAATAACATCAATACTGAGTTTAAAAGAAAAATGATGGGCATTTTCGGTATATCTCTTTGTTACAGTTTCTCTTCTGAACTCTATGCATTTACTCAGCAGAATCCTGATTTGCTTGAAGGTATGCACTTGCTATCTATCTAAGCTTGAAGCATTTAATGCAATTGAAATGTTATCATCTAATGGTATAAATAAAGTGGAGAAGGATCTAGAGCCCAGTGTGTTTGACCTTTAAATGTAACCGCAAATCCATTAACTAGACTGGAAAAGAATTCGCCGTGCATTCGTTCTCAGTCTACCTTCCAGGGCCCGTAGAGGACAGTGATGAGAATCCTTTGTGGTGGCAAAATGAGCTTTTGAAGTTACCTCTTTAGTCTCTGCCTCAGTGAATACATTTTCTACGTCAGGCTCTTCTCTACGCTGGCCATGCATCCTCCAGAGTTTCCATAAGAATCACGCCTGTAGAAAATGTATGTATAAGTATACTACTGTCGAACACATCAGAGCTTCTGTCGGCTAGTCTGGAAGTCACTTGGGAGAAGTGCTGTTTTCAGGAGCTGAACCTCATTCTTCATTCAGCTTAGCACATTCTAATGATTTGGGAGCTTGACCAGTTCAGGTCGGTCTTCTTTCTCAACAGGTTTAAGAAACGATGGTTTGTCTGTGTGTCTTCCTCACCAGGCAGCCCCAGCCCCACAGTCACCAGTGACAGAGATGAGCTGGGGGAAGTGTCCTGTTGCTTTTCCCATCAGGTTCCCCTGGTAGGGTGTCCCCCAGGCACAGGCTGCCATGCATGATGGCAGTGATAGTGGAAAATGTGACAGAGGCAGCAGCCAGCTGTACTCCCAATTCCATGCTCCGCCTTCTGCTACACAGAAGCTACGGATTAGCAGCTAAACAGCAGGGACGAGATCTCCCAGCCCTTCTTGAGGCTAAGCATGTTCGTGTAATGTTCTCACTGTTAGGATGGGAATGAGATGCTGTTTCCAGCCATGGTGTTTAAGAAGCAAGGATTCTGGGTCCATGTTTTCTCTTTCTTTCTCTATTGGGGACATGTAGATGGCAGCCCAGGACACAGTGTGGTCACACACACAGTCTCTACCCATGAGCTTTGTTCCAGCTCCCTGTTGAAAAATTTGGGTGAAATGTTTTTACCAGATGAAAGATTCTCTGAGAAAAATAATGCTCGGAAATAGTGATAAGAAGAAATAATTCTGGAGATTGTATCTTCAACTTCAATACGCTCTAAGTTGACTTACAGGGAAGCAAAGAGGAGGTTCAATCCAAAGAACGGCATATTCTAGAAACTAGAATACAGGAACGAGAAAGTGATTAATGGCATGGACTGGGACCAACTGATGAAGATGAAGTTAGCGTGAGCATTTTCAGTTCCAAGCTTGGATGTTAAAGTAGGTACTGCCCATGTGTGTTAATGTCGTTCAGAATTTAGTTCAATGCATCGAGAAATCATTTTAATCCTTTGTAAGTAAAACAGCGCATTGGTGAAGTCTGAGCCCAATAATCTTTGGTTAGTTTCACGGACCATTATTTTCTACCACAGAGATGATTTGCCACATTGGCTCTATTTCCTCTCAGAGCTTTGTTCCTGAGGCTCAACGACACTATATTTTGTTCAAATTCAAGGCTTAACATTTGGTTTCTGTAATACGAGGGTGGGCAAGGCATTTTATTCCTGAATTTGTTTGTTTTGTTTTCACAAGGTGTTTCTTTACATGACTTGTCAAACTGTGATTCTAAGATTTTTCTCAGAAAGCTCAGATGAAACAAACAAGCAAACAAAAAATAAAAAAGTGGGTCAGCAAGATAGCTCAGCAAGAAAGGTTGTTGCCACCAAGCCCCGTGACGTGTTGATCCCTGGGACCCACATGAATAAAGGAGGGAACTGACTCCTGCAAGTTGTCTGATTTCCACTCCCACACGTCACATGTGTGGCACACAGACACTAAGTCAATACATGCAAAGGTTTCTTTAATGGTGAGAAGCTAGCACAGGCAAAAGGAAAAGGGGTGACAGGACTAGGAGTAAGACATATACAATCTAAGATGCCACCATATCAACAGGAAGCAAGATGGAAAAAAATGCTTGCCATTAAATAATCAATCTCTCAAAAAGGCTGTGGGGAGAGAGAAGAGAGAAACAGATTTTAACGATGCCTAAACATGCTTCCTGAGGGATACAGTCCGCCCATTAGGAAGGTTTTATTGGCACTGTGAAAGTTTCATCCATGAAAAATAATGATCATTAGCTTTTCCATGACAACGGCGTTCGCCTACATGATCCATCATGTTCCTGGAGTCCAGGGCATCTTCACAATCCCGATCCCTTGGTAGAAGACATTAGTGTGTATTGATGCTATTTTAATTGTTTCTCACATAAAGCCCATTGCTGCTTGTCACAAGTGAAAATCGTTATTGAACTTTTGGGAGCTCGGCCTGCAAGAAGCAATTCTGAGCTTGTCCTGTAATTTTAGCCAAGGTTATGGAAGTGAAAGCCTAGGTGATTTAGGTCTGATTAACGAGGTCAATTTGAGTGAGATCTCAGATCATATTTAATTTTTCCAGGTGGTAGACCTCTACTAAAATATCTGTGCACTAAAATAAGGGCAGGCCACAGAGTCCCTGCTCCACATCAGCAGCCAAATACTTTGCACTTCATTTGCAAGTTGAAGCTGATTGCCAAGGGGCTAACAGAGACCATCATGGGCATCAAGAACATGGGTGTTGAAGGACAGGACAACTATGGGCTTTTTGCAAAATAGCATGGAAAGCAAGTTTCAGTTTTGTATCAGGAAGAATCTGCTCTGTTGGAATAAGGATAGGAGATGTAACAGACGTGGAGCTGACAGCAATCAAATGCTCCCTGTGTGCACAGTAGTAAACCCCTCTGACTTGACAGGTTTTATGGCTGCTCACCCTGGAGTCCAGAGAAATGAGATCGCTTACCTGAGTAGATCAACCAAGGGCCTCGTGAGGGGAGAGGTGTTTTCAAAAGGTTTATTTTGAGATAATGTCTTACTAAATAGGCCAGGCTGACCTTGACTTTGGGGATCCTCCCACCTTCTGAATGCTGGAGTTACAGCATGTAACACCACCCTTCAATTTGGAGGGGAGTTTGTTAAAGGAATTATGTATAAAGGCGCAGGAAGGATTTAGGAGACAAACAAGAGTTAGCGGTATTGTGAGCCATTCCTATTCCGGGATCACAGGAACCTGCAATTCCGGGGATCAAAGCAACATAGATAGGACCGCGTGACAGGGACCTATGGGCTGTGGAGGAGATATATTGTCAGAGAGCTGGGAGAATGCTCATCCTTACTCTCTGAGATGCCTGCATAGTTTGTTGCTGCTGCCTTTTATTGACCAAATCCCACTGAAAGCCAGAAAGCTAAGGAGCCACTGGTGCATAGGATGTGGCTCAGCTTGCTGAGGCTCAGAGTGGGATGGCACATGGGTACAGAGGAGCTACGGGACTGAGACCCAGAGCCACTTCTCCAGGTTTTGAAAGCTAGAAGTTGGCAGTGCTTTGGGACAAACACAGGGTGCTGATATTCCTGACCTTATCACATAACTTCATGAATGGTAGCTTCAGCATTGCTCTGAGTCTGGGATGCACATGGACGTGGCAAAGATGTCCTGGCAGCCTCAGATATCATATATTCATCACTTATTCCCTATCTAATATTTTGATGAGCCCCTATTCCTCATACTCTACAGTTCCGAAGGAACATTTTGTCTGTGTCTGTCAGGTTCAGGGTTGTCCTTGGCTCTCAGAGGTGGGCTCTTTTATCATCCCTGTTTGGGGCATTCTTTACTTCTGGAGACATGTTTCTAATCATTATTGTAGTTAGAAGAGACGAATTCCTCTCTTTAAATTCTCTTTAAGTCAGGTAGATTTGAAGGTATTTTGCAGTGTCAAAAATGTAGCTGTTTCCAAAAAAGACAAGAAAATTGCCTTCTAGCAAAAAGCTGGGAGGAGAATGATCTTCTTTGTGAACAGGCGCAGAAATGAATAAATGATGGCCTGTTTAATATTGAAATATGGTTATTTTTGTAGATACCTGATTCTCGAGGGCTAATTATACAGTATTGCTTCCCAAAGTCTACCTGAATTATATATAGCATTATATAGTAAACTCCTCTCTGCTTATTCAAACACTTCAGAATTTTCTTTAAAAAATCATTGATGTGGAATGCTTTAAATAGGGATGAATTTTATAAATTTTGGCATTTGTTTGCTTGGAGTGTGTATGCATGCACCATGGTGTCAGTGTGGAGCTCAGGAGAATGCCATGGGAATAGTTTCTCTCCTTCCACTATTTCGGTTCTGAAGATCCATCTCAGGCCATGAGGCTTATTGGCAGCTATGTGTGTGTGCATGTGTGCATGTGTGTATGTGTAGTAATAAGGGCGGCAGGGCTGCGTTCCCAGCACCCCGGCTGCCTGGCTAGCTTATCCCCAAAATAACAACACACAAACTGTATTCATTTAATCACTGCTTGGCCCATTTCTATCTAGCCTCTTCTAGGCTAATTTTCACATATTAATTTAGCCCATTTCTAATCATCTGTGTAGCGCCTGTAGGTGCGCTTCCCGGGAAGATTCTAGCCTATGTCCATCCTGGGTCGGAGCTTCATCGCGTGCGTCTGCCTGGGAGCTGGGAGCATGGTGTCTCTCTGAGGCGTCTGCTCCTGAGAGGAGAGCTGTGGAGTCTGAGCTCACTTCCTCTTCCTCCCAGCGTTCTGTTCTGTTTACTCCTCCCACCTATCTTCTAACCAATGAGGGCCAAGCAGTTTCTTTTTATTTAACCAATGACCTTCCTCCATCATGTATGTGTGCATGTTTATGTGTGCATGTGTATGTATGTTGTGTGCATATGTGTGTATGTGGGTATGTGCATGTGTGTGTGTTCATTAATGTGGCTGTATGAAGGTATATGCATGTGTGTGTGCTCGTGAAGACTGTAGGTCAACCTTGCATGTTGTTCTTAGATGTAGGCCTCCTTGTTTTTGGGGGTGGGGTCTCTTGTTGGTTTGTAGCTTGATAATTAGGGTCCACCTGTATCTCCAACTCTCTAGAACTCAAGTGTGTGCCCCTACACTTGAATTTTAATATGTGGGATCTGGACTGAACTCAAGTCCTCATGCCTGTGTGACAAGCACTTAACTAAGCTTTTTCTCCACCTCCCCCCTGCCTTTAACTTTTGTAATACATGATCAAGTTATTTGCCTCAGCAAAGGTCTCCTAATGAGGACAGTGGAATGAATAAGCCATGTGAGGTAGACCACCCTCCTCGTGTGTGTGTGTGTGTGTGTGTGTGTGTGTGTGTGTGTGTGTGTGTGTACGTTCCCATTGTCTCTCATGGGGCCATTCTGAAAGACAGATGGTTCCCATCAGGGAGTATAATCATTCAGATCTCAGTTGGTCCTTGAGGGATGACATGCACACATAAGTGTTAGAAGTGGTCATTTCTACTCTTAAAGCTTCACGTTTTCCTGACTTTTTGCTTTATGATCATTTCTTGGCTCTTTTGATAGAGACTCAATGGTGTCACTTAAAACTCTGGAGACCCCTTCCTCTGAATACTGCGGCAAAAACAAACAAAAACAAGAAAAACAAAACAGAAAGAGAAAGGCTGTGATTAGAGTATGTCTGGTCTTGAGCCAGAAGCTGAGAGGATACTGGTTAAAGCAAGGGGTCAGATACCATGCTGAAGGTGAAGAGCCACAGACCAGAAATGGGGCTACGAGCCCTGACATCCAGTTTTACTTGTTTGCAGCCAACGTCTTTTCCATATTCTATCATTAAAGAAATAGGAAAGCAGCGTTTAAACAAAGAACACTTCTAGAGAAGCACACATTCCTGTTAACAAGCTAGTGTTTTAGGCCAGTCAGGATGTTTTGAGCCACTCCCTGCCAAGTTCGTCTGCTCCTGATGCTGTTGTCTGACTTAGCTGTGAGTCAGAACCAGAACATCCATCTCTAGTGGGAAAAAAGAGCAAGTGAGAATTTCTCCGAAGCCTGCAGCTGCCCTGGAAGCAGCGACAGAGAAGAAAGCAGCAGAAGTAAACCACCACAGAGGACAAACTACTGCTGTATAAGGGGTTAAAACCACTCATTCTCATTCTGGAAAGGGCAGCAGGGATAGCCTGTTTGGATAAAAACCCCACCAAAGATGCAGGAAGAGACAACCTCCGTGAGCACTTTTGAGCTTAGATGCTGCCGTGGGTCCAGTTTTTCCCCTTTGGAATTAAGTTCCCCAGAGTGTGAGCTGATGGAGTACAAGGGCTCTTTGCACCAGCAGGTGCCAGCTCACCAATGTGAGATACTCCTGCTCGGTTTTTAAAACCCTGCAAATGGTAGCTAATAATTGATGGTTTCGGAGGAAGGGAATAGAGTTTCCAGTGCCACCATTCAGTCTGTTTGATCGAAGGAGCTAACTAATGACCATTAAAAAAATTAGGAAAACTTGATGTTACTGTTCAGTTTTCATAAAGTCTCTCAGTTGTTACTTTTCTCCCTCTATAGATATAATATCAGTCATTAACAATGATGCGATTTGGTTCTGCTCAAAATATTCCTATGGGTTGACAAACAGCACGGAAACATTTTGGTTCCAGCTATCAGAAGTTTGGTATAACATGGAGAAACTTATAACAAGACCTTTAGGTAGATCTGCAATTAAGCCAATAAATAAATACACAGTGTCATAAATCTGCAAACTGGATTTCCGATGCACACCATCTTAATAAAGTACAACTACCTGTCCCTGTAGTAACTTCTCCCTCAGAAAGTGAGATAAAATTTCTCTTGAGAATTCACTCATGCTTCCAGTTAACTTGGATATTTTTGGAAATGTGCCAGGCTGTGCACATATTACAAAAACAATTGTCCAAGATTCTTTCCCGTTCTCTCATACTGGAGGTAAATATATCTGGTGACGTCTGCACCTTCCTCATGGTCTCATGTGTTGCTGTGGTGCCCCACTGCTCTTGGCCAGACCCCTTTCCTCCCATAGCCAGAGGTCAGTCCAAGGGTTTCCAAACATTGGAACCTTGCAGAATATTTGTGTGGGTTCATGGACTTTAAAACAGAAAGGAGTTCCTTTTATATGCTTATATTTATTGGGGGAATGTGACTGATAGTTGGAAAAGGAAAAGAGAGAGTAAACAAAGAATGAAGAAGGATGTAGTAAGAAGTCTTCATAATGTGGCCTTGAACCAGAAAAGACCAAGGTCAATGTTCTTCTTTTACGAACACAGGCCGTGTAAAGGCAGCTGTTGAACCTCACCAGACACTAGGCTCTATTTTCATGTGTTCTTAGATAAGCTTATCATTGGCTGAGTTATTTGAGAATTGTATTTGAGAAATGGCCGAGGAAACACTACATGAAGAGGATACCATAGGTGACCTCCACAGCCAAGGCCACCACTATAATTGCTAGTGTTTCCTGTCTGGTGTACCATGACAGAAACTGTGCTGGGTGGTTTAGGAACTTTTCTCACTTAACCCTAGAGCAGCCCTATGAAGTGTCCCTGTGCCTGACTGAGATGGTGGTTAGTAGTTACCCTATTTCAGATGAAGAAACTAAGGGTCAGAAACCTTGAATGATGGAGCCAATGACGTGCAAATAGAAATGTAGCAGAGCTCAGACTTGAAGAAGGCATTCTCTAACTCAACAAAATATGTTGATAAAACTTCAGTTTAATCACCCAAGGGATTGTAGGTAGTGGTATCCCCAGGAGACCTGAAAGTGAAAGTCACCCACCAGCTTGGCATTGTCTGGAGGGTTCCGAGGCCCATAACATGCTTTCAGTGGTACCACAGAAGTGCCAGGTGGGGCAAGGAAAGCTTTCTGATACAGAATTAGGAACTCTCCTGTTGGAGGCCAAAGCCCCTCTGAGAGTTCTTTAAAGAGCGGCAGACTTAATAGAAATGGGTAGGTAGACAGCTATAGTCCTGAAGCCACAACAGGGTGCCTTGAAACTTTGGGAAGTAGAATCCCCTTTCTAGTTGTGGGACCAGCACAGCACAGAACTGGCTGGGAGTGGTGGATGCACAGGCAGGTGGGAGTGAAGGGTTTCTCACAGTAAGATATGGTTGGAGAATCCGAATAGAAGCTCAGTGATGGAGCAGGCAGCCGAGAGGAAGTGAACCTTATTCTATGTGACTTTGAACTCTACTTGTGAAGCAATCAGGCTTCTCTCATTTAGAAAAACCCCTCAGGAGGAATTTTTAAAGGGCCCTGTCATTGTCTAGACTTTCTGCATGTCTATTTTCATTATCTTGAGGTACCCCTCAAGTGGGGAGCTAAGGTAGTAAATTTTTATGTCTTCAACCATTTTAGAAAATGTAGGTTGGTTATTTGGAAATTAGATTCTCTGATTCAGTTTTTAGATAAAAATTCTAGATTCTTTTTTTGATAAAGTAGGCTCTCTGCTGATTTGCAAGCTTACATCTGAGTTACAAAACTGTGCCTCATTTTCCTCTGTATTTGCCCTTCACTTTCGGCTGCCATAGTCAGGCAGACAGAAAACACAAGGATGCCTTTCTTGCATCTGTAATGGAAGCCTTAGCAGCAGACAATAATTGCTCTGTGTCTGTCAAACAGAGGCATTCACCAACTAATTAAATGGGAAAATTAGAAGATCAATATCTATACTTCAAAAGATCCTGTGTTTAAAAGATTCACTATAGAAGCGTGTGTGTGTGTGTGTGTGTGTGTGTGTGTGTATGTGTTTAAGTGTGTGCATGCACTTGCATGGGCTCATGTGTATGTGGGCTTATATGTGTGTGTGTGTGTGTGTGTGTGTGTGTGTATACTCCATCAGGTACATGCAGAGACCAGAGGTTGATGTCAGTGTATCTTCCTCAATTGTATCTCTAGTTTTTTGATACTTTTTTGATACCTGGAGCTCACCAGATCAGCTAGACTGGCTAGCTAGTGAATCCCCAAGTTCTGCCTGGCTCCACGTACTCCCCCCAGAACTAGGGTAGATCTGTAGAAGTGCTGCCTTATTATGTGGATGCTAGGGTTCTGCAGTTTCTGTGGAGAAGATCAATATCTGTATCTTCTAGATCAATATCTATATCTTCTTTTACCACAAAGCCATCTTACAGCCCCTCATTATAGGATTTTTTGTGTATAGGGTTATTGTTTGGCCATTAAAACAAAGTACACATTTGTATAGATTTAATTATTTCAAAATGACTAAAGGCATAGAGCTAGGAGCCACTATCAGTGGGACATCAGTTGGGAATAGAAATGAACTTCTCTAGAGTTAGAATGTTATTCAAGTGAAAAGGTAGATTTGTTTTATAGAATGCCTCATGATGTGGGAGTGTCATATATCAATCTGTTGATTTCATTGGTTAAGCAATAAAGAAACTGCTTGGCCCTCATAGGTTAAAACATAGGTGGGAGGAGTAAACAGAACAGAATGCTGGGAGGAAGAGGAAGTGAGCTCAGAGAGACGCCATGCTCCCCTCTCCCGGGGGGATGTGAGAGCTCTGCTCTCTGTGGCACACGCGATGAAGTTCCGACCCAGGATGGATGTAGGCTAGAATCGTTCCCGGTAAGACTGATGCTACACAGATTATTAGAGATGGGTTGATAGGGATATGAGAATTAGCCTGTAAGGGTTAGAGTTAATGGGCCAAGCAGTGTTTAAATGAATACAGTTTGTGTGTTGTTGTTTCGGGGCATAAGCAAGCCAGGCGGCCGGGGTGCTGGGGACGCAGCCCCGCCGCTCCTATTACAACAGCCTCACAGGTCTAACTTACCGAGCGTGCTTACCTGGGGTTTGTGTGATGCTGCACGCCAGCTTTCTTCTACCTGGTGGCCTTTGTTTATTTCTATAGCGATGAGGATTGAACCTCTGCCACTGAGCTGTACCACCAGCACCTAGGCTAGCCTTGAACTCACTCTGTAGCCCAAGTTGTGGCCTTGAACTTAACGTTCCTGCTTCAGCCATCCAAACAGCTGCAATTATAGCCATGCACCAGCCATAGTCATGACTGTCTTAAATTTTCTTTTGAAAAATATGTCCTGTCTAATAATGGAACATAAATGGTATCCAAAAATAGTATTATTAGATAAGTAGAGGAGTCGTAGGGATGGCGAAGATGGAGGGCAAGGGTAGACATTCGGACCAGCAGGGTCAGGACCTACAAACTGGCCCGATAAAAGGCAGATGTGCTGAGGGTTTAAGAAGTGTCTATGAGTAGGGTACAGAACAAAGACACAGGAAGGGTTCTGGGGCTACAGAGTAGCAGGTAGCTACCTCCCCAAACCCACAGCTGACCCTTTCCAAAAGGGACTCTGGGCAAGCAGAATATGTGTTAACTGCTCTCAGAAAAGGCTTGTTGAAGGAGCTCAGCTGAAATGAAGGTTCTGGATTGCTTGTGGATTTTACCTGTTCTCTTAATCTATGTTCCCAGTTGATACAGGCCATCAAGAGCTAGCTGTATTCTGCTCTTCTTTTAAAAAGTATGAAGAATATTTAATCATAACTGAATCACACTAATAGAAATTTTAATGAAACAGGGTCTAGTTCAGACGGGGAGGCAGCATAAGCAACTAGAGAGTGTGAATCCCTCTGGGTACCCTCTGCACTGACAAGAGTTTTTAGAACTTAAATTTAGTATTTAATCCAAAGAGCTCATTGGGGCTTCATAAATGCAGTTTAATTTAAAGGCTATGCAACATGGGTGGTGCAGAAGGCACAGGCTTTCAGGGACTTAAAATCATTCTTAGAATGCAGATAGAACACAGACAAAAAAATCCTTGAAAATACTCTCATTTAAATTTGTTTCCCATCTCTGGAGAGTGTTCACCGCCTATAGACCCAGTCTTCCTTGGGAGTAAGTAAGTCACAGAGTAAGTGAGGCTGGGGTTTGGGAATTGAAGGGTGACCTTGAGAAGCATAATGATCCAAATTCACTGAAAGTGAGTAACTCCCAGACGAGAAGATTAGATATGTACGGATTTCCCCCACACTAGTTCATGGAGCCAGTACAGTAGTAATTACAATCTGGTCGGGACAAGTAGTTAATCTGCAGGAATAGTCAAGCATTTACAAAGGCAATTTTGAAAGCCTGTAGCGAGATGCTCTCCCTATTAGATCTTAAACCATGAAAAACTGTGATCGTTAAAATGTTTCGGTACTCAGCCATAAATTGGAAAATATGTAATTCATTTATTGTTGCAGGTGTCTGCCTGCTTCCTCTTGTGGGGTACCATAAACACTGCAAATGTTTCTGACGGTCTCATTTTATTGGCAGGCTCCCTTGTAAAAAGGCTTAATATAGCCTTCCCTACCCCTTTCCAAGGATGGCAGGGGGAAAAAAAACTAGATTAGCCTCAAAGAAAAGGCACAAAGAAATATTTTTTAAAGAACAATGGCACCTCACATAAAAAGTTAAGTACGGGATCCCAGAGAGCATGCCAAGCAGCGGCAAAGGCTGCTGCTCCTATCAATTCTGTAGGAAGGACTTGTTAGCGATTTGGGTGGAAAAATCCATTTACACCAGCTAGCAACATCAACACCAAATGGATTACATAATTAAATATAAAAATTAAACCACGAAGGACCTAACCTGAAGTTTTCTCAGACTCTAGCAGAGGCAGACTTTTATGGGCTTGGGGTCTAAAAGGATTGTTGCTCTGCTTCAGTGTGCCTGATGATTGACAGCAACCTCCTGGTCCTGTCTGACACCACGTGCTCACGGTGCCTGGTCCACAGTGGTCTGTCATGACTGGGTAGCGGATGCGGATGCAGGAGTGGATATGTGGACCCTTTAATATGCTGTGCTGTGGGAGTCTCTGGGCATGTTCTCTGAACCCTGGACGGAGAAGCTACAAAAGCCTTGAAGACCATCGAGCATCTCTTTTACACTTCACGGCTGTGTTCCATGTGTTCCTGGAAAGAAAGCATGGGGGGAGGGTGAGCTCTCAGAACCAAAAGAGTTGACAATAAAGCCCTTCCAAGGACAGAGGCTGAGAGTGTTCTAAGTGATCTCCAAGCAATCACGATCATTCTCTTCCTGTGGCGGCATATAAAATGGTGGCTTCCTAGGCTTCGTGTTTTTTCTCTGGCTAGAATGGTCATGGAGAGCCAAGAGCTAGGAAAGAAACCCTTCCATTTCATCTCTTTCCTTCTGCCCCTTACAGGGATTGGTGGACTCAAGCCTTGTAGTCTCGGCTGGCTCCTGTGGCTTCCTGAGCTGGGTCTGCCTGGTTCTCCATGACACCTCTTACATGCAGCCCATGCCTGTTTCAGAGTAGAACTGTAGAAACGTTGCTCGGAAAGATGAATAAACGCCCATTACACATCTTCAGAAAGCAGTAGAGAAGAATTCTAAGACATCACCCTTGATTTGGAGATTCTCAGGCGAGACTCTCTGGTTTCTAGTAACATTCTCATTGTTGCTTTGCTTTCACGGAGTGCTCCGTCTTCAATTCCCACGAATTCACCTTAGCGATACAGGAATGCAGAATACATCCTAGTCGTTTGTCTTGCCCGTATCCGTGAGCCGAGCTCATCAGTGTTTTATTTGGAGCATGCCTTCTTCCCCTCTGCACTATAGAGTTATTACTAGCAGTGAGCGCTTCCTAGCTTCAGTCAGCCCTGTGGCTGGGAGCGATGTTTTAAGGAGATGGGAAGGAGTCTTCTCCCCAGTAATTTGTCTGCTGGGAGATTCACTCCTTTAAAACTCTTCTCTGGTTTGTGGTAGGGCCGCTGTGGAGGAGTAAAGGAGGCAGTCGACAGAATCAGCGAGGACCTGGAGACCAGGGCTCAGGCTCGCCCTCCCCGCCATCTGGGAAGAGTGGTCAGCTGCTACCGGAAAGCACTAATAGGCAGGTCAGCATACCACAGCTCCCAATGAGGCCCAGGAGCAGTCCAGGAAGAATAGAGGCTGTGATTAGATAGAGCAGGCAGCAAGGGGAATGGAAGATGACTAAGGTAGTGGCAAAGAGGGGCAACTTCCCGAAGCGACTGCTGTGCTTGTAGCCGGATAAATGGAGGGATGAGGTGTGTTCTGTGCGTGCAGTTGGATGTCCTGCTTAGAGAGGAAGAGAATCTAGAAGGTAACGGTGTTCACCTGGGTGACCCACCGAGGCAGGAAAGGGTGTTTTGACACATGGCACACTACAGAAAAACCTTGAGGCTCTTATGATAAATGGCATAGCCAGTTAGAAAATGGTGAATGCTGCAGTATTCCACTTACACGAACCTCCCAGAGCCTTCAGAAGTGCAGAGATAGGAAGTGGCGTGGAGGGTACCAGAGACTGAAGGGAAGGGTACATAGGGGGTTAACTAACTGTGGAATCCCAGCAGAAGAGAGAAAAGCTCTGGAGGCTGTGCAGCCATGTAACACACTAACACTACTGTAGCTCTCAAAACTGCCCAGATGCTAATGCTCATGTTTGATGTATTTCACTAGAATTATTATTACTTTCATTAAGTCAGAGATTATCTAGAAGAAAATAGAGGGATGGGGCATCTTTGAAGACAAGCTGGCCGAATTCAAACCCAGGCAGAGATACTGACTGTGTGTGTGCTTTCAGGTGAGCCAGGGGCGTCTCCAGCTTTGCTTTCTTTGTCTAATGGGTTAGACAAATGTGATTTTGCTTTTTCACCAACATCAGGAGATGATATAAAAGTTTACGAGTCTAGGCGGACAGGGTGCATTTGATTGTTCTAAGAGCTCAGCCTAGGGTCCCGGCCACTAGTTCATATGGAATGACTTGACCTCAGTTCTGAGTGGGGTCTCCAGAAAGCAGGGTGTGACTTCATGGCAAAGTCACCAAAGACAGCACACCATGAAGTGACAGGTGTTGTTGCAAGGAACACAGAAGCAGTAACTGCAAGTCGTGTGCTTATAACATGGAGGGGGGAGTTTCATCATTAAGATGAAAATCCCATTATCTGATTTGAAATACTTGATAGGTTCTTAGCATTGGGTCTATTGCAGGCAATCCAATTATTAGCATTGTGGCACAGTGTGAGAATCACATTAATGATGAGAAAGACTCCATTAGGATTTGCCTAGTGTCAGTGACAGAAATCCCAAGTGGAACTGGCTTGAGCGCAGAATTTTATCATAGCTTTCCATAATGCATGTCTGCCTTGGCAGGGCCGGATTACAGCATTCAAATGTGCAGCTCTGCCTCCAGCAGCTCTCGGACTCTGCATCCAGCTGCATCGGCATCAGCTTATTCAGATCCTGATGACAGACGTGGCATGGCCACGGATGCCCTCCAGGTTATATCCTGTCAGGCTTACTTTCCTGTGTGGAACCTTTCAGTTCCTTTCCTTCTTTCTTTTTCCCCTTCCCGAACAATACCACCCCAGACACAGTGTGTGGCGCTGAGCAAGCTAGGAGTGCCCTGGAGGAGGGCTGCTACTGAGGCAATGATGGCCTAGCACAAGGTGTTGTAGTCCATGTGGGGCGAGGTGGGCATTACTGAGTGAGGTCTTCTGATGCAGGATGTCAGAGCAATAGGTAGGATGAGCAACGCATCTGTAGAAGGGCTGTGCCAAGGGAGATGAGGAAGGACCAGTATTCAGCTGAGGGGGTTATATGACAGACTTTTCCTGGGGACACAACACACACACACACACACACACACACACACACACACACACACACATGCTTGCACAAATGCGCACACACAGACACACACACATCTTCCCAACCTAGCAAGTGATTTCTCAACAGACCAAGAAATGAATATAATGAAAGTCTAAATTGGAAACCAATGGGTTTTATTGGTGAAGGGGTTACTCACAGGAACGGAAATGACTTAAAGACAGCTGCATTATCGAAGTTCATCCATCAGGGCATGGGTGACAGCTCACAAAAGCTCAAAATATGGAGCACACTGTGCAGCCTGTAGGCAGCTTAGCAGGTTTGACCTGAGGCATTCAGGTATCCCAGCTGGCCTTCTAGGCAGTTTGGCTGGTCTCTGCTTCTTCCAGGCAGCTGGGCTTGTCTGAGTTTCCTTTGTACAGGCTCCTTGGAGAGTCACTCCCAGCAGTCTTTCTGATTATATACTCTTGGGGAGGGAGGGGACTGGTGAATCTGGTCAGTTTCAGGAACTTCCTGAAGCTGTTTTAAATTGTTTACTTCCTGTCTTAATGAGTGTCCCTGAAGGGTGAAGTGTTTCAATCCCAGAGGAAAGTGCACTGTAATGGAATGGCAGCCCAGTATGGGTTGTAGGTAACCATAAAGGATGAGAAAAATGTTCGTGAAGATGAGTGTGTTGGGATGTAGCATTGAGTGAGGTGAAGAGGGTCTGTGAGCATGGTAGGGGAGTTTCATCTTGGGGAGGATGGGGATGCTGTGTCCATATGACCAGAGAGTTCTGTGGGAGGCGTCAGAACCAGGAAGGGTTTGCAGAGAGTTCCGGAGAGAATGGGAGTGGCAATAGGGATGGAGAATTGGTTATATGAGTAACTGTTTTAAGGATGAGGGAAGACATGATTTTCAAAGAGGAACAGGTTACAGACATGGAAGAGGAAACTCAAATCAACTTTGTGGTATTGGATTGGAATTTGAGGTATTTCTATGAATTCATGACTTTCTAGATGGGTGGAGGTGGATAGATGGATAGGGAAAAATGTGAATGCAACTGTCTGCCTTCTTCGTGGAGATTGCTTTCTCTTGATGCATGCTTTTAGGGACCATTCTTGACTCAAAGGAATGCAGAAACTTTGGAGAAATGGTTGAGTAAAGAAAGGTTGGGGCCGGGAAGCCATAAGATGAGTTGAAAATGCCCTGCAGAGAAGTAGGAAAGGGACCAAAGAAAGATGGGGTTGAGTCAAAGGGACCTAAAAACAGTCTGAGGGCCTCTCACCGGCCACATCTGTGACAGTTCACCTTCAAAATAAACGGTGGTACCAGGTTATAAATCACAAAATAGAACATAAAAAGATGAGTTAAAGCTGGCATAAACCGAAAGCTGTTCAGATTATGAAGGACCGTGCCTGAGTCCCTGGCCCTCTGCCTGCCATAGCATTCTGGATGATGGACAGCGGCAGTAGGTGATGGGCAGGTGAAAAGAGGCAGCCAGCTTTGACTCCTTGCCCACTGGGTTGCATTCTGGCTACTACTGTGTCTCTAGCCCTTATCTGCATTACAATTCTCCCTGTCCATGGGAAACTTCCCACCATTGATATCTTGGGCTGCCCCTCCATCCCTTGTTGGTTTTCTAGATCTCGGGTCAGCCCTGAATCTCTTCCTCTACCCTGATGTACCCCGATGGATGGAAGGATACAACACAAGTACCAGAAGCTGGGCACAGAGCTGTGAGGTACAGTTGTCTGTCAGTAGTGGAAATGAGCCCACTGCTGCTCCCCAGGTTAGCATTGTCCACCTGCTGATAGAGCCGGGCTCTGAGTTGGCTTCTGACCAAAGGTGCAGAAGAGAATAGAATTGAGAAAGGACATCCAGAAGGGCCTGAAAGCCACCCAGGGGGACCACGGAGAGGTTTGTCCCAATCATTTGCACAGACACTGCTCTGAAACAGAGGGCACAGGGCTTCTTCACTATCTATTGGAGACTATCTGCTCTCTGTCTCCCTCTGGGCAAGCAGGGAATGGTCTTGCATCATGAAATAATCTCAGTTCAAAACATCATTGATCTTTTGGGTTCAATTGCCTTCGTGATTTCTTTGAAAGAAGATGAGATTGGAAAAAATAAACAAAAGCCAGAAGTCAGGGAATATGTTCTTCCATTGCTCTGCAAGGCTCTCTGCAGAGTTAGCCACCCACAGTTATTAGGTAGCCAGTGCTTATTTCTAGAACTTTCCATTCACCCATTTTCTTTCTGTGTTGTTTTAGAAAGTAAGCAACAGAAGGCCATGTATAATGGGAGGCTTTGTTAATGTCCTATCAGCTGAGGTGTCTTTGGTCCAGCCCCTGAACACAGGGTGACACTTCAAAGTATATCTTGATAAGAGAACAGTCTTCTCTGCCCGTGAGTTGGTAATTGTTGTATTTGCAGGGTGACCCTATTACATTACCCTGCAGCTTTCAATTAAGGGAACATAGACCAGAGCTTGCATTTAAGAATGCGCCTTTGTCAGTTTCATCTTGGGGGTTGAAATTGGATTCTCTAATGTTGGTAGAGCAAACTGAAACATTACCTAATTCTGCTAAAAGAGCAGAGGGCTCACGAGCTCGAGTTGTCTCAGCGAGCAGTCAGGATCCTTGGCAGGGAAATCGAATGGTCTTTGCTGAAAAAGGTCAATTAATATCCTTTTGGCTCCCGTTGAAGTCACACATGCAGGGATCTTGACCCTAATTGGAGAAATAGGTATCAGAACACGCATTTCCATTAGAAAGTTTGGAAAACATAATCTTACTCACTTCTTGCTGTTTGGATCACTGAAGTAGAGAATACGCTGCTTTAGTTAACACCACTCAGTAAGAGTTAGTGTCAGAATCCTGCAGCAGCAACAGCTTACTATAATTTTATTGTTGAAAAAAATAACATTGGTTTCTTTTATAGTTTTTTCTGCTGCCTCTCTATTATGTGCACATGTGGGGGGGGGTAGGGGATGGGGTGTGTGCCTGTGTGCATGTTTTCAGGGTTAGCCTTAAAAGGTGGGGTTGTTTTTTTGTTTAAATGTCTTGAAGTCTACGAAAAAACCATTTCTAGGCAAAGTTTGAATTAGGCCCACCTGACTTATCAACATCGCTGCTGTGTGTGGCTCACAAATGCAGTTCCCTTCACCCTGCTCCACCCCTAGCCACCCTGCTCCCCTTCCCCTGCTGCCATTCATGCGCTCAAGGCAGAGAAAACTTTCAGAGCTTTGGCCATGGGTGCCAGCTCAATTCTCACTCGACCAACTTGGTGGTGAGGTTCTAATCTACCGCCTCTTCTCTGACGCTTTCTGTCCTTCCTTTGAGACAGCTCTGCACACAGCTCAGCTCTTCTTGTTCTCTGGGCTCAGCTAATTCTTCCTTGGGGAACTTTTCTCAGATAGCTGGTGCAGTGTTTTCAGACCCCAGGGTTTTAGGTTTGATAGGCTGGCTGGGATCTGGTTCTAGCATTTTGGGGCAGTGTGGGTTTGTGTAAATTACTGAGCTTCCTTCTCCTCAGTCTTCTCATCCATAAAACCCGCACAGTAATCAATACCCTGCCTTTTAGCCATGCGTGTGGGTTACATGCCGCCAAGAGTCTCGGCTGGATGGTGCAGTAAGCATGTTTAACATCTTTCTTTCCTGTCCCATCTTTTCCAATTTTTACTCAACTGTTTGAGAAAAACACAGACTAGTTTTATGTCAGTTTGATACACGCTAGGAGGGAACACCAATTGTGAAAATACCTCCTTAAGATCAGGCTGTGGGCAGGCCTATAGAGCATTTTCTCCATTAGTGACTGATGGGGGAGGGCCCAACCCATTGTGGGTGGGGTCATCCCTGGCAAGGTGGTCCCAGGTTCCAAAACAAAGCAGGCTGAGCAAGCCAGGGGGACAAGCCAGGAAGAAGCACACGTCATGGCCTCTGCATCAGTTCCTGCCTTCAGGTTCCTGCCCTGTGTGAGTACCTGTGTTAACTTCCTTCAGCGATGGACTATGATATGTGGAAATGTAAGCCAGATAAACCCCTTTCCTCCCTAAGGTGCTTCAGTCATAGAGTTTCATCATAGCAATAGTGACTGAGCTAAGACAGCCAGGTGACAGTAGGTGGTAGCCTGGGCTCACGGAGAGCCCATGGAAGTGAGTGGGCCTGGGAAGTGGCTCCATGGCTTTCCCTGCCGATTCCACTTCTCCAGAAGGAGTCTAAAGTCACTTTGTGTGTGGCTGCTGAAGGTCACGGTGATTTGGAGATGACCTGAGAAAGGAAAATGAAGGTGTTCAGGTGAGAAAGGTGGGAGACACATCAACAGTAAATCAGCACCCTGAAATTCAGGATGCCTGCATTTCCACTGTAGTCTATCCTCTTCAAATTAAGTATACCCTTCTGAAGATGCTATTGTTAGAAATACCATATATGAAAAAAAATGACAGTTTCTGGGAAAATTTTATTATTTTCTACTTTAATTGTTAATATTGTGATAGTTTATGTTTTTGGCAACCTCACAGCATCTTGGTTATATTTGACATCAAATGGGCTTTTGTAGTATAGCCTATAAAACTATTTTTACAGAAAAACATAAACTATAAAGTCTAATTTATAAAAGAAAAATTTCAAGGGCTACCAGCTCACTTCAAGGGGACTGTGACGCCCAGTGTATGTGGCTCGGGTGTTCTAACTAAGCCCAACGTCATTCTAGTAGAGCAATCTTTCACCATGAGAGACCCAAGACTCATTCCACCTCAAGTGGAGATGACATTCTTTTTTCAAGAAGTGAGGCAGGGCAATAGCACAAGCACAAGCAAGCACAGGCAAAGTCACAGTGAATACGCAAAATTGGCCAAAACAACCTGCCAGTGGACCAGACGCACAGTAACTAATGGTGCACTCCTAGCCAATCACAACATGCCAGCAGCGAGAGCTAGTTTCAAAAGGACCAACCAAAAAAAGTTCCTGTGGCAGCTTAATTTCCCCAACCCCATAAAACCCCCGATTCTTTTACAATCAATAGTCTTTACACTGAGCTCTCTCGGAGTCTGTGTCATTGCCTCCATGTCTGGTCTTCTCACCCCCAGCCTCCCCCGTGGGATCGCACAATTGGCAGCAGCAACAAGCCCACGGCATAGAAGCAGCTCAGCTTTTAATCTTTCTTATCAATGATGAAAAACTTTTTTCTTGAAGTCGTCTTAGCTATTATGATGAGGACTGATACACAAAGATCCTATTCATAGATTCATCGTGTTTAATATGATAAAGAAGTACAATGAAATTTCTTTTTTTTAATTTATTTATTTATTAAGGATTTCTGCCTCGTCCCCACAACCGCTTCCCATTTCCCTCCCCCTCCCCCGATCAAGTCCCCCTCCCTCATCTGCTCGAAGAGCAATCAGGGTTCCCTGACCTGTGGGAAGCCCAAGGACTGCCCACCTCTATCCAGGTCTCGTAAGGTGTGCATTCAAACTGCCTAGGCTCCCACAAAGCCAGTACGTGCAGTAGGGTCTGCACGTACTGGCTTTGTGGGAGCCTAGGCAGTTTGCTCTAAAAGGAAGCAAAAATAGGATTTCTGTGCTTGCATTTGTCAGTTGGCATTGTTAGGAAAGATTGCAGGCCTGTTTTAGACTAGCTGGGGTCATTCGACAACTGTTTACCTGCTTTGGCTCTTTCTGGTCACCCACAGCTCAAGTCAAAGTAGGGTTGTTAATAGGCATTTAACAGGGAGAGGAACAGGTCCATTTGTCTGTGTTCTTCACAGAGAAGGGAGGGACGATGGCACCAGCTCCCAGTATTTTCCCACTCGTCATTCTCAGCTGCTGTCACCCTTAAACATGTGATTCCGAGATTATGATAAGGCCACATACCAGCTGAGCTTCTCAAATGCCTCCTCCATCTTAGACACCAGCATGCTCTTCACAAGCCCCTGTGCTGAAGGCTTGGTAGCTAACAGAACAGTGTTCGGGGTGGGGCCTCCGGGAAGCGATTGGATTGTTGTTGTAATGTGTGCGGCAGGACTATGTTCCTGGCACCCAGCCACCGGCATGGCTAGATTATGCCCCAAAATAATTGGGCGCCACTCTGTAGTAATCCGAGTGGCGGGGCTGTGTTCCCACCCAGCTCCGTACGGCTAGCTTTATACCTGAAATAATTACACGGAAACTGTATTCTTTTAAACACTGCCTGGCCCATTAGTTCTAGCCTCTTATTGGCTATCTCTTAAATATTGATCTAACCCATTTCTAATAATCTGTGTAGCCCACAAGATGGCTTACCAGGGAAGACCTTAACTTGCATCTGTATGGAGTGGGAGAATCATGGCGACTCTCTGAATCGGCTTCTTTCTCCCAGCATTCTGTTCTGTCTACTCCGCCTTCCTAATTTTCTGTCCTATTAAAGGGCCAGGGCAGTCTCTTTATTTAACCAATGAAATTAACACAAAACAGAAGACTCTCCCCCATCAGATTGTGTGGGTTGTTCCTTTATCAATGGATTCTTCCACTGATGGATTCTTATTGTTTAACGTGGCACAAACTTTGAAGTGAGATCTAGTTAGAAGATGTAGGTTTCTTTGGGCATGCTTCTTTAAGTGGTGTATAATTTGTTTATGATAATCCTCTCTCTCTCTCTCTCTCTCTCTCTCTCTCTCTCTCTCTTTCTCCTTCCCTCCCTCTTCTCCTTCCTCCCGTCTCTCTCTTTATTTCCTCACCCATACTGTGAGCAGGTGGACTTTTCTGTCCTACCATGTAGACTCCACTATGATGTTGGCTTTGCTTCCAGCCCAAATCTATGAGGACAAGCAACCATGGCTGAAGCCTCTGAGACCCCGAGCCACAATCACCCTTCCCTCCTATTAGGTTGTTTAGCACATGTGTTTTCAGTGGCGAAAAGTGACTAATGTGTCTTGATTTGGAATTTCTGGACTTGGGTTTGGGAAGGTTACATGACAAGCTGTGCCCCTGGACAGTATCTGTAAAAAGCGTGGAGTCTGAGCATCACTAACCCGAGTTCACTGTTGTAGAATGCATAGGGCTGGTGATGGAAGTCACGGTAACATAGTTTTGCTCATGGCTTTGTTGAGCCTCCGCCTTCAGGGTCACTGACTTCTTGGGAGTAGATTTGTTGGGGTCTCTATGTTAGTTTGCTGGAGCTGCCATAGAGGATGCAACAGCCAGATGATGTAAACAATAGAAATGAATTTTCTGACTATTCTGGAGACTGGATATCCAATATCAGGCAGTCATCAGGTCTGGCTTCCTTAGGATGAATTGCTCCCGAGCTGTAGATAGACACTCTGGTCCTCATGTGGGGTTTTCTCCTTGTATGGATACAGTTCTCCTTTCTTAAGTGGTTGTCACTCATTATCAGGGAGGAAGATCTGAAATTGTCTGAAATGATTATTTTAAATGCCTTTCTTTTTCCAGATGCATATCCGGGTAAGAAAAGACTTGGTTTATCTGCTGTGAACAAAGTAGGGTAAATGCAAAAGCAAATATAATATCGGAGTTACTCTCTACTCACGGCAAAGGTTAAAGAGAGTTACAAACCTAAGTGCCGCTTTCTCGTCAATATCCAGCATAACACCAAATCTATAAACTTATGCCAGGTCGTGTAAGATGGGCCTGTTACTGATATCTTAAAACTAATAAATATATATTGAAAACATTCTCAGTCCTAGTTGCTAAAAATAAATAGATATAAATAGATACAGAAGCCCTTTGTGACCCAAGTCTAAAAGCATTGAGATTGCTGACTTAGGAAGACATTACTCTAGTCTTTGGTTTTGAATTACCTGATTCATCATACACTCGAGGCCAAATATATTCACTGTCTCATACAGGAAGTTTGACTTTTGCTTTTCCTTTATGAGAAAACAACGTGCAACATTACTGGTGCAAATATTCTTGTGCAGTTCAATGTCTGCTTTTCTTTCACTAGTCCCCAGTCAGTACAGAGCTTCGTGAACAACCTTGAGGAAAAAGGCCCTTAAATACAAGCTTTGGTCCCTAAGCACTATGCTTCCGTCTACTGCGGACACGTTTTATGAGCAAAGGTTAACGTCTGCCCTCTAGAAATGTACTTGGAAGCCTTGCGAGTACACTGGTTCATCTCTTCATTGCGTGCATCTGCTTTCTCTTCCTCTAATGTTCAGAACTTTTGTCTCCTTCCTGTGCCTTGCCCCCTGCCACCGCTTGCTTTCATTCCCCCTCTTCTTTCCATTTGCCTCATCACAGCAGTGAACCCTTCTTCATGTGTTACAGTTGGTGGTTTCTTTGGCGTCCTCCAGGAGAAGATGCTGAACTGGTAACTGTGCGAGGTGGTAACTGTGAGCAAGGCATTGACAAGCGCAAACTTTGCTCCGCCTTGTTGCCTCTTAGGCTTGCACAGGCTGGCATTCAGTGAGGAAAACCCTGTCTAGGCTGTGTTGCTGGACTTCTGGTGGCTTTGATGGAAACTAAAGGAAATGGGCTTTAACTCAAAACTTTCGCCTTCTAGAAGAAAGGGCTGTAGCATAAATTCTACAGTTGTGCGCATTCTTCATAGATTTTTTTTCTCGTTTGTCCTCTAGTCGAAAAGCCATTCCCAAGTTGGCCTGAAGTCAAACACAAAGCAAAAGGTATGTTTTCTTCTTGTGCTTTTTTTTTCTTCATTGAACACCTAACTTTTCTTGCTGGTGTACAGGGATATCTGTTTTTGGAAGGCTGAGATGTCCCTAGAGATAAAGTCCTTTTTCATTTTCATTTCTTTTGCTTTCCCAGTGGTAAAACTGAAGTGGGAGCAAGAGCCTTGAAATGTTTCAGGGCTAGAGAGATGTGTTGGTTCTTTTATCATCATCATCATCATCATCATCATCATCATCATCATCATTATTATTATTATTATTATTCGAGACAGGGTTCCTCTGTGTAGCAGTCCTAGCCCACTGTGAGTGGGGCTATGCCTGGAATGGTGGTCCTGGGTTCTACAAGAAAGCAGGCTGAACAAGCCAGGGGGAGCAAGCCAGTAACGAGGACACTTCCATGGCCTTTGGAGAGAAGTTAAGGCTGCGCTTTGACAAATGGTGTCCTGAACACCGGAATTTTATCAGGAGCCGTGTCTGGGCAATGAGTTAGTCTTTCATGTCCGCTCTCACCCAGCAGGGAAAATCAGTGAGTTTATTTGTTATTTATAGGGCACCTGATTATATTAAACAGTGTGGTGGTTGTCGGTGGTAATTCAGCATTGGCGTGTGGACCCTGCCCTCCTGGCTGTTCGTTGTAATGTAGTGTAGTAACATGATGTAACTGGGCACTTCGTCTGTTATTTCAGTGCTAATGTCAGCGGGAGAGGCAGAGATCAATCAAAGAATCTCGGTCTCCCTATTAAACACACTTGCTATTCCTAAGTATCTAACATTTAATAGTAATAATAGCAGTAAACAGAAGCAGATGTAGTGACACAGGCCTGGCGTCCCAGCACCTGCCAGGTGAAGGCAGGTGAGTCAAGAGCTGAAGGGCATTTTTGGCTTACATAGTAAGTTCAAGGTCAGCCAGGACTGTGTTAGACCCTATCTCAGAAACCCAAGCCCAAACAAGACACGACGATGACATGGAATCAGTGTTCTTTTGGCTTTGTAAACTTTAAGTAGTTACACCATTTTCATTCTGGTTTTTAAATTTCAGACTTAACTGTTAATAACAGGTTTAAGCTCACATTAATTGAACAGAGGCAGAGACTTCCCATAACACCTTCTGCCTCTGCATGGGCATAGCCTTCTCCACTATCCTCACCTCACTAATGGTACATCTGCTATTGGCTAGCTACACTGAGACTTAATGATCACCCCAAAGTCTAGCTCTTTTGTTAGGGCTCCCCTGGGTGTTTGGAGATCCTGAAGGTTTGGATGGGTGTGCAGTGAGGTGTGTCTATGTTGTCTGAGGTTTCTGTCCTGCCTGATTCCTGCAGTCGTTAAGTCCCAAAGGAATCACACAGAGGTCTACATTAGTTATAACCTGATTGGCCTAGTATCTCAGGCTTCTTATTAACTCCTACAACTTATATTAGCCCATTATTCTTATCTGTGTTAGCCACATGACTCACATCTTGCTTCTTCTGTGTCTGGACAGGACTGCAGAGGGAGCTTCCCTCTTCCCAGAATTCTCCTCTTCTCATTGACCCGCCTCTACTTCCTGTCTGGTTGTCCCACCCATACTTCCTGCTTGGCTACTAGCCAATACGTGTTTATTTAAAACATAACTGACAGAATATAGACAACTGACCCACACCATGTCTATCATTATACAATCAAGCCGATGACTCCACTGTCTTAAGATGCCTCGTGATTTGCATTTGATTGCTCTCTCTGCTCTCGGCGGTCACTGATCCTTACCTCCCTTTACCATGTTCCCGTTTACACGATGTCACATAGTTGGAATCATATAGTGTGTGACATTTCCATATTTGCTTTTTTCACTTAAAAATATATATTTAGGTTTTCTTCATACATCCTTCCCGGCTTAATAGCTCATTCTATTTTTAGTACTGAGTAATATTCCACTGTTTGGATGCCTTGAAGTATATTCATTCATTGTTGAGGGCTAGCATATCTGATTGCATCTAATATTTTGACAGTTAGGAAGAAAGCTGCTATAAATTTCTACATATATATTGAGCAGAAAATTTCAACTTCTTTTGGTAAATTACCAAGGGATATGATTCCTGGGTGATATAGTTAAAATGAATTTAGTGGGTTGTTTTGTGTGTATTATCTGTGTATGTATATTTTTGTGTGTGCGTGCATGCGAGTGAATGTGCATGAGTGTGTACACATCCTGTGCGTGTGTGTGTGTGCGTGTGTGTACACTGGATGGGATGGTCTGTGCTACCCACTCAGTTTTGAGTCAGTGTCTCTCCCAGAGCCTGGAGCTCATTGATGAGCTGGAGTAGATGGCCAGTGAGCTCTGGGATCTGCCTGCTCCCTCCACCACCAAGATCAGGGTCACAGACAGGCGTGCTGCCATGCACAGCATTGATGTGGGTGCTAGGGATCCAAACTCACACAGGATGCTTGTGCAGCAGACGCTTTTCCAACTGTACCTCCGCAGTCAAACTGGGGACTCTTTCAAAGTGGTTACACTTTCTGCATTCCTAGCAGCAGGGGGCGCACCTGTTCCTCTACAGTCTTGCTACTGGGTTTTGATCATTTTAATGGGTATGGCATCTTGTTATTTCAATTTTTGTTTCCCTGGTGATATGCTGTAGCATGATATTGGGGTTCAACTTGAAGGTCAGAAAAGCAAAACAGCCAGTCACTGGCTCTTACCTCTACCTCCGTTCAAAATGGCGATACTGCCTCCAGAATCTCAGAATGAGACTGTGTGTGAGAGCTGTCTCCTCCTGTCTTAGTGCTGGGAATAAAGATGTGCACCACTACCACCTGGTTTCTGTGGCAAACTAGTGTGGCTACTGGGATTAAAGGTGTGTGTCATCATTGCCTGCTCTGTAAGGCTGATCAGTGTAAGTGTAAGTTTACTCTCTGAACTTGAGGCAAGCTTTATTTATTAAAAGACACAGTATATGATGTGGAATATCTTCTCATGTGCTTCTTTGTCGTCTATGTATCCTTTATTGTGATGTGTCTGTTAAAAGCCTTTGCCCAAGTTTTAGCTTGATTGTTGGGTATCTGATTTGATTTATCCAATTTCTCATCAGATACATATGTTTTCAAATATCCCACAACCCCCTTCCCATGTCCTGTTTTTATATTCTCTTGGCAGTGTCTTTGCAGAGCATAAAAGTTAATTTTAATAAAGTCCATTGTATCATTTCTTTCTTTCATGGATTAAAGCCTTTGGTGGTTTCATTCTATTTTACCAGAAAGAAAAATTACTTTGCTAGAGTTAATAGAGTGTTTAAACATCCCCAGCCGTCCATTCACAAATCGTTTGTTTTTCAATGATCTCGAGTTTGCTCTGTACTTTCTTCTGTCAGAATCATCTTTCCAAATCAAGTCAATTCCAGTAAATAACACTTCAATGGTGTGGCTCCAGCTCCAATCTCTCCCAGAGGCATTTGCATTTTAACAAGTAGCAGAAGCCAATAAAAGTGAATTGCAGAGGTAGAATTCTGGCATTAGCAAACAGGGCATAACTTCTTTGGTTGGTGGTGGGAAAAGAAGGATTTTCTTTTTAAATAGATTTATTGTTTTATTGTTTTTAATTGTGTCTGTGTGCTGTGTGTCTGTGTACTGTATGCCCGTGTCTGCTTGTGGGTTGGGCACACATATGCAGATGCCCACAGAAGCTAGAAGCATTGGATTCTCTGGGCTTGCAATTATAGGTGGTTTTGAGCTCCCTATGTGGGTGCTGGGAAGTAAACTAAAGTCCTTTGAAAGACCAGTATGACAAGTCTTAAACGGCCTGGCCATCTCTCCAGCCCCATCACTCTTCCTTTGTTTTCTGACCACTTCATTCAGTTTGTCCCTGCCACAACCAGCACAGGCCAAGGGTCAACATTCTACATCAGAGGAACACGTTTATTATACCTGTATTAAGGATTCATTTTTAACCACAGATCATAGCATCTGGATTCATTCTTGGTGCTGGGCATTCTGGGTTCTGATAAATGTAGATAAATGTGCATGTGTGTGATACATGTGTCATCTATCTGGTTACATACATATGTCACATGGATCACACAGAACAGACTGGATGTCCCTTGTACTCTGCCCGTTACTCTTCCCTCCCCTGCTCTATGGTTCTGAAGAGACACGGTGACCAAGACAACTCTTGTCAAAGGAAACATTAAGCTGGTGTGGTGGCACACCTCATTAATCACAGCACTCAAGGCAGAGGCAGGCAGATCTTTGAGATCGAGGTCAGCCTGATACAGAATGAGTTCCAGGACAGCCAGGGATACACAGAAAAACTCTGTCTTGAAAATCAATAATAAAAAAGGCTTGCTTACAGACATGGTGCTGAGAGCTCTATATAATGATCTACAGGCAGCAAGCAGAAAGATACAGGGCCTAGTGTGGGCTTTTGAACCTCTACGGTTTAGAACCTCCCCCATCAGTGCTCCAACATGGTCCCACCTATTTCAAGAAGGCCACGCCTCCTAATCCTTCTCAAACAGTTCCACTAACTGGCAACCAAGCATTCAAGCATGTGAGACTATGGGACCCATTCTCATTGAAACCACCACACTTGATAACAGTTGACTTTTACTGTCTGCTTGCCAGTCAATATAGGACCATGTAGCTGAACTCCTAAGGCTTGGCCCCTTTCCTTTAGTGATATGCATTGCATTTCCTCTATCTTTTCATGGCTCAGTAGCTTGTGCATGCTGCACAAGACTGCAGAGGAGTAGCTTCTGAAGATGCCCCTGTGCAGCAGGAGCGTGGGTAGAGGAGGACAAGACCCAGAATAGACACTTTCTCCAGGAAACACAGTGCTGTGGGAATGTGGCAGCTCTCTGAAAGGGGTCAGGCCTTGATGGGCGATTGGCTTTTCTAGCAGTAACTGTTTCAGGTGTAGGGCATAGGTAGGAACTGCTGAGGATCTCTGGTTACCTCGCAGTGCTCAGCCATGCCCATCTTAGTTGACAGTTGATCGCTAGAGGTGGAGCAGTATGTTCAGATCCCTCTATAACAGGCCGTCCTGAGTCTCGATGCTCTGTGGCATCCCTGACACTTGCCATATCCCTGCTGTCCCTAGTATCTGTCTCACATGCTCCAGTGATGTTCCTGCTAGGCCTCCTTTGTTCTGACCCTTCTTTGTGTATGGTAGGAAATATGATAGACGTGTCTAGTTTTGGCGCTATCACTCCTGCCTTATGTTTCTCTTTTAATCTTAAACTTTTCATTGTCTGGAGTATCACTGTTTGTTGGTTTGGAAGACTATCTTGATTGTCTAAAGGTTTTGGCAGTTATGAATAAGCTTTCTAGAAACACCCATGTACAGGTTTTGTGTAGGCCTATCTTCCCAACTCATTTGAGCACAATTACTATCTCAACTCTTTTCTTTTTTCAAACTTTATTATTTTCCACAAATGATTCAGAGCCTCTACTGCATTTTCCACGCTTCTATTGTCTTCAAATATAATGCCTAAACCCAGTGTTTCTCACACATTGCTTCCTTGGTCTCGGCCATCTAAACGTTCATGAATTAAGCCTCAAGAATGGATTATGTTCTGCTTGGAAGCTTAGAAGAGATGAACACCACATAACATTCATTAACTGACAATAATTAAGTATACGTGTAGGGTCTTTGTATCTTGGATGTTTAATATTTTTGAGTTTGTTAATTTAGACAGTGAAGAAGTGGAAACCGAAGGCAAGGTTTCCAGCTGGAAGAGTTCCTTCCCATCCTGTTATTTGTGTTGCAGACTTCAGAAGGAGTAGTTTGAGCCTTTTGTGTCATTGCAAAGGCCTGAGGACAGATTCTAGCTTACGGGAAATTAAAAGTTGCTGCTTCAGGGAAGTGACAATTCTCCTTGAAGGTTTTGACAGGTGATGGGAAGGGGATTAGACTCCCTAGAGTGGAGTCTGTGGTGTTGCCTTTAGTCTGTATTATTTCCCCATAACCTGTAAAAGATGCCCCAGTGGCTTTCTGGGGGACATAGCTGGAATTAACAGTACCAAAAACAGTGAAATGAGTTCATCTCAGGAGGTCATCTCTATAGGCTTAAAACAGCAGATCCTAGGCGAGGTTGCTATTTCCACTATTATTTTTCTAGAAAGGACAATGTTTTTTTATATATTGATTTCCAGCATCTCAAAGTTCCCAGAGATCCAAAGCCCTTTTTGACCTCCAAGGCACCAGGCATGCTTGTGGTTCACAGACATATATGCAAGTAAAACACTCATACAAATAAATAAATGAATATTTTTAAGAAGTTTAAAAAAACAAAAAAAAAAACCAATTGTATGTATGTAGTGAAGAGGTGAGCAGGCTGTCTCACAGACATAGTCTTAGCAAATTCATCAACTGGGAGCTAATATTTAGTTTGAAACATGTTTGGCTTCAACCAATAGCTTATTTATGAATATATGAATATATATGAATAATTTGGGGGTTAAACTTTCTTCTGATATATTGTGATATTTGAGCCTTTTGTAATTGGTAATTGAGTTCCACACAGCATCACAATTCCTGGGAGAGCTTTGTTAGTTGCTTTTTTTTATTGCTGCAACAAGATACTTGAAAAGCAACTTAAGGCAGGAAGGAAGGGTTTCTCGTGGCTCACCGTTGCTCCATCTTTGTGAGGGAAGCTTGGTGGCTGCTCTCATTGTATACATAGTCAGGATACAGAGCGATGGATGTTGGCATTTGGCTCACTTTCTCCTTTGAATGAGGTCCTGCTCCCCAGCCCATGGAATGGGACTACTTGCACTTAGTGTGGGTCTTCTCATCTCAGTTATAACCTGGAGTAGGAACTCCCTCACAGAGATTCCCAGAGGTTTGTTCCCTAGAGGACCCTACCAAGTTAGCAATGCGTATTAGCCATCATAGACCAACCCCACCCCAGGTTTATCAAATGGCTGTTCTGCATTTATTTTTAAGCTAAGAGTCATTTTCTTTTAAGATGAAATTAAGGGCAGGAGTCTAGACATGAATATTCTGGCTTCCTAATATAGCAGCATTTGTTTAAGTTCAGATGTCGTTCTAATCACTGGTCTTTCAAGCTAAAACATAGTTTCATACATCGACAACTCAGTCACAAGACAAGCTGGAGACAGAAAATAGAAGGGAGAAGGAAATCCACAAAGGAAGCAAGGCAGTGGAGATCTGGGTACCTTAAACTGAAAATGCTAAGATTCTGTAAGACCTGAACCTGTGGTCTGGAATCTTGGCCATGATTCTGTCTTCATGCATCTAAGGTATGTCTGAGGAACTGTGAGGAAGGAAGGCATGAAAGGTACAGCTATCCCCAAAACTGTCACTGGAAGTCATCTGGCAGTGGTGATTATTTTTCCCACCCTTTCCCATTTCATGGCAAAGAAAACTGAGGTGTAAAGATGTTCAATAGATATAAGGGTACAGCCAATGACAAACAGAGCCAGGGACCAAGTGGCTGGAGTCTTGAATGGGCGCTCCAGCCCCTAACACTATCCTGGTGGTGCTTGTTGGGTTAGGGGTATTTCAGGACCAGAACAAGACACACACATAGAAAGACTCAAGGGTACTGAATGTAAACGGAGACTGTGCTTTTGTTTCCCTGCCACTCAGACCCAAATAATCACATGGAAACTATATTAATTACAACACTGACCAATGGCTCAAGCGTATTCCTGGCTAACTTTTATATCTTAAATTAACCCATTTCTGTTAATCTGTGTATCATCACGAGGCTGTGGCTCACCTGAAAAGTTCTGGGTGTCCTTCGGCAGTTACATGGCATCTCTTTGACTTTACCTATTCTCTCTATGTATCTCTCCCAGCCTGGCTATATTCTATCCCGCCGTAGACCAAAGCAGCTTCTTTACTAACAAATGATAATGAAGCATATTCACAGCATATTGAGAAAGATTCCCCATTATCAGTTAATTAATAAGCGTCTATATATTAGACGCTTTTGTCCAATCCGCTGTCACAGAGAGGGATGAAGCCTGGAAGGAGATGCAGGGAGTGAGAACTGAGTTCCTAGAGACCCAAAGACAGAGCCCTGATGACCCTGAACAAATGAGATAAGATCAATGAGCGTGAGCTTGCTTCAGCAGAAATTCAAGCCCCAAATGGAAGCAAGAGCAAGCCTCCACCTACGGGCACTGAATTGAAATGAGTGTGTGGAGGTAGCTCCAACCTGCTTTTCTAACTCCCTGGCTCAGTGTGCACCCCTGTTCTGACCTAAACACCCATATCTTTTATCAGAGTTTACAGTTAGTTTTAATTGACAGCTTTATCTTAATAGAGACAGCCCGAGGTGTTTATTGCAGCCGAAGCAAGCCCGGGGTCCTCGTTCCGGATTCCCTCCTTGCACTCTGAGTTGATATGTTTTCCTTTCCGTCCCCTTGCTCTTCCAATGCCTTTCCCTCTCTTCCTGGCCACTCTGCCTCTGCGGCCATCATTACACTTTAATGTAGAGTTGTCAGTGGTAACCACACTTTCCCTGTGCGATGCTTCATGAAACAGTAAAGAGCACTGTTGGCTGGGGTTCCTCAGCCAACTGTCCAAGGGCATCATTATCTGTCAGTCCTTCCAGGCCTGCAGGGTGGGATCAGAGGGTAAGGACTTGAGCAAGGGCAGAGGGGAAAGATGGGTCCACTTATGTTATCTGTGTGTGGCAAACATGTCTGCCTACTTTATTGGGGGATTTTATAGAGAGACACTTGGGACAGAGAAGACAGTGTGAAGATACTCACTGAGTGTGGAAGAGGTGCTTGGTGGAGGTGGGGGCTTGATAATGGTAAGAGATGGCGTTCGTCTGATTGCAGCCCCCTGATACTGAAATATGTGTGGATGGCTATCAGGTAGTTAGACTTATGGGCTCTAAATTATGTGACATGAGTTCTGGTCTCGGGAAACCACCTTGGGATTGCAACTTCTGCTCTCAGAAGGCTCATTTTCATTGATTAAAACCTCTGAAGGATCACGCTGAAGACCTGAAGAGAGGAGGGGGCGGGATATTCCTCAGAGATCTCTAGTTCTTACTTTGCAGGGATCTGCTTCTCTTACGTCATTCATGGAGCATGTGAAATGTGATTCTGATTGGGGCTGGGAAACCCTACCGGGAGCCCAGATGGTGGGTTATAGAACGTGGTACCGTAGGATGTGGGGGCTTCCTCTGGATGCAGATTGCCATGTCACTGCAGGGTGAGGGTAATAAATGTACCATTTCTCTTTATCTTTCTCCGGGCTCCCAGGATAAGATCTGTGAACTTGATTTAGGGTTACCATCAAATTGAGATAATCCATTTTCCAGCATAGGGCTTAGCCCATTTGGGCCTCAAAATAAATGATTTATGGCTAGAACATAAATATGCTAGCAGGACCATGAGTAAAAAAAAAAATTTTCCCCACTTTTCTGCTCTTTGCAAATCCTGACATACATTTCACAGTTTTTAATTACACTTCATGTTCTGATTATATTATCTATGAAACAAAACATTGAAAATGAATAACTTACAGAAATTATTGGACTTGCTACACTGTGTTTAATTTGCACAATAGACTTCTTAACTAAGCTTAATTTTTCACTTCAAAGATTTATGTTTGAATCCAGCTTGTTTTAATGAGGAGTATCATTGCAAGCATTAATTATAGTACCTAGTGTTCCAATTGTATTTCTTACGCCAAAAATGTAAAAACTTTTTATTTTAAATTTAGTAATCTATAATTCAGCCTACCCCAGATGATGGACGGCAGAATTTACATTTTACAGAAACACTGGAAGGCTGGGTGACTGCAGCAGCAACCAAAGCAGGGTGCAGGGTCCTTTTGCTTGTTGGGAAGTCTCTGTGTTCCTTCAGGCATAGCGGCTCACACTGTCACCAAAGCCAACAGGGGTGATGCGGCATAGGCTCTGTGGCCCTGTGAGCACAGTTGCAAGCCTGGGTACAAAGGGTTGCCCCATGGTTTTGATTTATAATTTCATTAGCTGCAAAATCAAAGGCCACTCTCCCCTTTGTCTTGCTCGTTGGTGTTAAGATTCCGAGCCCTGATCTCTACATGCTGCTTCTTGGGTGGGGCTTTGATTGTGTCTGAGGTTCTTCACCACAGCTGTGCTGTGTCACCCTGCGGGTGCTAGTGTGATGTGCCTGCAAGCACCTCCCTTACCTACCTCCTCTGTTGTGCTCCATGTGGTGGTAGAGATCAAATCTGGCAGAGTGGATTCCTCAACTTCTCCCTGCCAGGTTTATTCAAGAAGGAGATACTTAAAGTACCGGGAGGATGGAGGATGGGGAAGGCCCAGGTGTCCCCTTCCTTACCCCTTTGGGGATAAGATAGGCAGGATCTTTCTTTCAGGGCATATCCTGTCAAGATCCCAATAGAAGGGGAGGGATGTACAAGTGATAAAATGATGACATCATGTCTGGTGAGGGTGCCTACCCTGAGTTCTTGCTCATGTGTGGGAAACCCTGGAGACTCCATTTATGGTGTAGTGGGAACTATACCATAACTGCAGTTTCAAAGACTTTAAGCATGAAGGGGCATTCTGAGGTTTGCAGGCACAGCTACCAAATTGTAGCTGCAGTTTGTCTTGGTTTCTCCCGTCTAGCTCCTTATCTACAGGGTCTCTACTGGAAAAGTGGAAGCTTTTATAGACACTGTCATTACCCACAATAAATCTGCTGTAATTTGATGTGTCAGAAGAGCGTATAAGGCAACAGAGCTTCACGTTCATCTGCAAAGGATTGCTGAATGGGTGTTAGTTGGAGCCCGCTAAGACTGGTTGTTGATTTTTACATAGCCCCATCCTTTCAATTTCCTGGTTAGCTTGGCTGCCTCATAGCCAGCTTCTTATTTACTTTCCTTGGTGTTCCGGGCCTTGCTGTTTTAACCCTAACATGTGTATTGGCCATAACATCGGTGGCTTCCTGCTGATGCTGTTCTCTGGCCGGCCTTTCTCTTTGGCATCTCACCATCTCCTCCATTGCCACCTATTCTATGCTATTAAACTCTCTGTTTCAGCTTTACAAAGTGGTTCCTGATGCTCCAATTAAACCTGGACTAGTATAGATACTGTTTCCTGAGATGATTTCCAATGGGCTAAATGGGTCTCTTGAAGAATTTTTGAAAGTTTAAGTTTGTAAAATCAGAGTTTAGGACATTTACCACACTTAAGACCTCAAAGAAGAAGAGATGATAGCTATTATTTTATAATAATGTCACCAGCATATCAATAAGCTGATAAATTATTTTATATTCTACTATAAAACAAGACATGTTAATTACATGGACCAATGATGTTCTCTATTGTCTAACTTGGATTAGACAATAATCTAACATTCATAATTAGGGAGGGATCTAATATGGTATAAAGCAATGGTACTATAATATATTAATTGAAATGCTTAAACATTTGTACATAATTGCATGACATCTCTGTCCTTATTTGAGGCAGGCCTTATTTAGATAGGGTGGCAAATAAGTTCATGGGATTTTTTTCTGTGTCAGGAAAATTCTCTCACATGGGTCACAGCATCATGTCAGGTGAGGGACTTATGTTGGTCCATTAATTGCTGTTCTAACAATACCGCAGCTTAGGGATGTTATTAACACTAATTTGGCTAACAGTTTTGAAGGCTGGAAATAAGATTGTGATTAGGATTCTAGCGTCTTGGGAACCTTTGGGCCTTGTCATAACGGAGGATGTTGGGCTACACTCATTCTTTTACCAGGACCCGCTCTTGTGGTAACTCCCCTGAAATGGCATTAATCCATCCTGTGGGCAGATTCTTCATGATGTAATCATCCCCAAAGATCCTATCTCTTTTTTTATTTTTTTTCCCATTTATTTATTTATTAAAGATTTCTGTCTCTTCCCCGCCACCGCCTTCCATATCTCTCCCTCTCCCCCAATCAAGTTCCCCTCTCTTGTCAGCCCATAGAGCTATCAGGGTTCCCTGCCTGTGGGAAGTCCAAGGACCACCCACCTCCATCCAGGTCTAGTAAGGTGAGCATCCAAACTGCCTAGGCTCCCACAAAGCCAGTACGTGCAGTAGGATCAAAAACCCACTGCCAATGTTCTTGAGTTCTCAGTAGTCCTCATTATCCGCTATGTTCAGCGAGTCTGGTTTTATCCCTGTTTTTTTCAGACCCAGGCCAGCTGGCCTTGGTGAGTTCCCGACAGAACATCCCCGTTGTCTCAGTGTGTGGGTGCACCCCTCGCGGTCCTGAGTTCCATGCTCATACTCTCTCTCCTTCTGCTCCTGATTTGGACCTTGAGATTTCAGTTCGGTGCTCCAAAGTGGGTCTCTGTCTCTGTCTCCTTTCATCACCTGATGAAAATTAATATTCAGGAGGATGCCTATATGTTTTTCTTTGGGTTCTCCTTATTTAGCTTCTCTAGGATCACTAATTATAGGCTCAATGTCCTTTGTTTATGGCTAGAAACCAAATATGAGTGAGTACATCCCATGTTCCTCTTTTTGGGTCTGGCTTACCTCACTCAGGATAGTGTTTTCTATTTCCGTCTATTTGTATGCAAAATTCAAGAAGTCCTTGTTTTTTACTGCTGAGTAGTACTCTAATATGTATACATTCCATACTTTCTTCATCCATTCTTCCATTGAAGGGCATCTAGGTTGTTTCCAGGTTCTGGCTATTACAAACAATGCTTCTATGAACATAGTAGAGCATATACTTTTGTTGTATGATAGGGCCTCTCTTGGGTATATTCCCAAGAGTGGTATTGCTGGGTCCGGGGGTAGGTTGATCCCGAATTTCCTGATAAACCGCCACACTGCTTTCCAAAGTGGTTGCACAAGTTTGCATTCTCACCAGCAATGGATGAGTGTACCTTTTTCTCCACAACCTCTCCAGCAAAGGCTATCATTGGTTTTTTTATTTTAGCCATTCTGACAGGTGTAAGATGGTATCTTAAAGTTGTCTTGATTTGCATTTCCCTGATCACTAAGGAAGTTGAGCATGACCTTAAGTGTTTTTTGACCATTTGAACTTCTTCTGTTGAGAATTCTCTGTTCAGCTTAGTGCCCCATTTTATAATTGTGTTGATTAGATTTTTATGGTCTAGTTTCTTGAGTTCTTTATATATTTTGGAGATCAGACCTTTGTCAGTTGCGGGGTTGGTGAAGATCTTCTCCCAGTCAGTGGATTGCCTCTTTGTCTTAGTGACAGTGTCCTTTGCTTTACAGAAGCTTCTCAGTCTCAGGAGGTCCCATTTATTCATGAGGCCCTTAATGTCTGTGCTGCTGGGATTATACGTAGGAAGTGGTCTCCTGTGCCCATGTGTTGTAGAGTACTTCCCACTTTCTCTTCTATCAGGTTCAGTTTGTTCGGACTGATATTGAGGTCTTTAATCCATTTGGACTTGAGTTTTGTGCATGGTGATAGATATGGATCTATTTTCATTCTTCTACAGGTTGACATCCAGTTTTGCCAGCACAATTTGTTGAAGATGCTCTCTTTTTTCCATTGTATACTTTTAGCTCCTTTATTGAAAATCAGGTGTTCGTATGTTTGTGGGTTAATGTCAGGGTCTTCTATTCGATTCCATTGGTCGACTTCTCTGTTTTTATGCCAATACCAAGCTGTTTTTAATACTGTAGCTCTGTAATAGAGTTTGACGTCAGGGATGGTAATGCCTCCAGATGATCCTTTATTGTATAAGATTGTTTTGGCTATGCTGGGTTTTTTGTTTTTCCATATAAAGTTGATTATTGTCTTCTCCAGATCTGTGAAGAATTTTGATGGGAATTTGATGGGGATTGCATTGAATCTATAGATTGCTTTTGGTAGAATTGCCATTTTTACTATGTTGATCCTCCCAATCCAAGAACAGGGGAGATCCTTCCATTTTCTGGTGTCCTCTTCAATTTCTTTCTTCAATGCCTTAAAGTTCTTGTCTAATAGATCTTTCACTTCCTTGGTCAGAGTTACCCCAAGATATTTTATGCTATTTGTGGCTATCGTGAAAGGTGATGCTTCTCTGATTTCCCTCTCTGTTTCCTTATCCTTAGTGTATAGGAAGGCCACTGATTTTTTGGAGTTGATCTTGTATCCTGCCACATTACTAAAGGTGTTTATCAGCTGTAGGAGATCTTTGGTAGAGTTTTTGGGGTCGCTTATGTATACTATCATATCATCTGCAAATAACGAAAGCTTAACTTCTTCCTTTCCAATACGAATCCCCTTGATCCCCTTATGTTGTCTTATTGCTATTGCTAGAACTTCAAGCACTATATTGAAGAGGTATGGAGAGAGTGGACATCCTTGTCGTGTTCCTGATTTTAGTGGGATGGCTTTGAGTTTTTCTCTGTTTAATTTAATGTTAGCTGTCAGCTTGCTGTAAATAGCTTTTATTATATTTAGGTATGACCCTTGTATCTCTAGTCTCTCCAAAACCTTTATCATAAAGGGGTGTTGAATTTTGTCGAATGCTTTTTCAGCATCTAATGAAATGATCATATGGTTTTTTCTTTCAGTTTATTTATATGGTGGATTACATTGATAGATTTGCATATGTTGAACCAGCCCTGCATCTCTGGGATGAAGCCTACTTGATCATAATGGATAATTTTTCTAATGTGTTCTTGGATTCGGTTTGCCAGTATTTTGTTGAGAATTTTTGCGTCGATATTCATGAGTGAGATAGGCCTGTAATTCTCTTTCTTGGCTGGGTCTTTGTGTGGTTTTGGTATCAGGGTAACTGTAGCTTCATAAAAGGAATTTGGCAATGACTCTTCTGTTTCTATATTGTGAAATACATTAAGGAGTATAGGTATTAGCTCTTCTTGGAAGTTCTGGTAGAATTCTGCAATGAAACCATCTGGTCTTGGGCTTTTTTTGTAAGGGAGATTTTTGATAACAGTTTGTAGTTCTTCGCAACTAACAGGTCTATTTAGATCGTTCACCTGGTCTTGGTTTAGCTTTGGTATATGGTACTTATCTAAAACACTGTTCATTTCTTTCGTATTTTCCAGTTTTGTGGCATATAGGCTTTTGTAGTAAGATCTAATGATTCTCTGAATTTCCTCTGTGTCTGTGGTTATGTCCCCCTTTTCATTTCTGATCTTATTTATTTGCGTGTTTTCTCTCTGTTGTTTAATTAGTTTGGATAGCGGTTTGTCGATCTTGTTGATTTTCTCCAAGAACAGCTTTTTGTTTCGTTGATTCTTTGGACTGTTTTCTGTGTTTCTATTTTGTTGATTTCCGCCCTCAGTTTGATTATTTCCAGTCTTCTGCTCCTCCTGGGCGCGTCTGCTTCTTTTTTTTCTAAAGCTTTCAGGTGTGCTGTTAAGTCCCTATGTATGCTTTCTCCGTTTTCTTTAGGTGGACACTTAGTGCTATGAACTTTCCTCTTAGCACTGCTTTCATCGTGTCCCATAGGTTTGAGTATGTTGTCTCTTTATTTTGATTAAATTCAAGGAAGATTTTAATTTCTTTCTTAATTTATTCCTTGACCCAGGTGTGGTTCTGTAGTTGACTGTTCAGTTTCCACGAGTTTGTAGGTTTTTTGGGGGTAGCATTGTTGTTGAATTCTAACTTTAATCCATGGTGATCTGATAAGACACAGGTGGACACTGATATTTTTTTGTATCTGTGGAGGTTTCCTTTGTTTCCAAGTATGTGGTCAATTTTCGAGAAGGTTCCATAAGCTGTGGAGAAGAAGGTATATTCTTTCCTATTTGGGTGGAGTGTTCTATAGATGTCTGTTAAATCCATTTGTTTCATTACCTCCAATAATTCTCTTAATTCTCTATTAGGTTTCTGTCTGATTGACCTGTCCATTGGAGAGAGAGGTGTACTGAAGTCTCCTTCTACTAGTGCGTGTGGTTTGATGTCTGCCTTGAGTTCTAGTAATATTTCTTTTACATAAGTGGGTGCTTTTATATTAGGGATGTAGATATTCAGGATTGAGACTTCATCCTGATGAATTGTTCCTGTTATGAGTATAAAGTGTCCGTCTCGATCTCTTCTGATTGATTTTAGTTTGAAGTCAGTTTTATTAGAAATTAATATGGCCACACCTGCTTTTTTTTTTTTTTTAGGACCATTTGCTGGAAACACCTTTTCCCAATCCTTTACTCTGAGTAGATGCCTGTCTTTGTGGTTGAGATGTGTTTCTTGCAAACAGCAGAATGTTGGATCCTGTTTTCATATCCAATCTCTTAGCCTGTGCCTTTTTATAGGTGAATTGAGCCCATTAATATTAAGTGATATTAATGACCAGTGGTTGTTTACTCCGGTTATTCTTATTGTTTTTGGTAGTAGAGTTTGTGTGTCTCCCTTCTTTGAGTTGTGCTGGTGAAGGGTCGCTAGATGCCTGAGTTATTGTAGGCAGTGTTGGCAATGTTGGGTTCCTTGGGTTGCGATTTTCCTTCTATTACTTTCTGTAGGGCTGGATTTGTGGCTACGTATTGTTTAAATTTGTTCTTATCCTGGAATGTCTTGATTTCTCCATTGATAGTGAACAGTAGCTTGGCTGGGTATAGTAGTTTGGGTTTGCATCCATGGTCTCTTAGCTTCTGAAGTACCTCTATCCAGGACCTTCTGGTTTTCATGGTTTCCATAGAGAAGTCAGGTGTAAGTCTGATCGGTTTACCTTTATAAGTTACTTGGCCTTTTTCCTTTGCAGCTCTTAATATTCTTTCTTTAACCTGTATATTTTGTGTTTTGATTATTATATGGCTAGGGGATGTTTTTCTTTGATCCAGTCTGTTTGGTGTTCTGTATGCTTCTTGAATATTCAAAGGAATATCTTTCTTTATGTTGGGAAAGTTTTCTTCCATAATTTTGTTAAAAATATTTTCTGGGCCTTTGAGCTGTGACTCTTCTCCTTTTTCTATTCCTATTATTCTTAGGTTTGTTTTTTTTATTGCGACCCATATTTCCTGAATGTTTTGTGATGAGAATTTGTTGGCTTTGCTGTTTTCTTTGATCAGTGCGTTTATTTTCTCTATAGTGTCCTCAGAATCTGAGATTCTTTCTTCTATCTCTTGTATTCTATTGATTATGCTTGTTTCTGTAGGCTCTGCTCATTGACCTAGATTTTCCCTATCCAACTGGTCCTCCGTTTGTGTTTTCTTCCTTGCTTCCATTTCAGTTTTCAATTCTTGAACTGTTTCCATTACCTGTTTGATCGTTTTTTCTTGGTTTCCCAGGGTATCATGTACATATTTACTCATTTCTTCAAACTTTTTGTTATACTTCTCATCCATTTCTATAAGGGTGTATTTCACAATTTGTTTAAGGGATTCTATTACTTTCATAAAGTCAATTTTTTCCACTTCTTCTGTGTTAGGGTGTTCAAGTCCTTCTGTTGTAAGATCATTGGGTTCTGGTGTTTTCTTGTTGTTTTTGAGATTATTGGGTGAGTTTTTGCCTTGGCGCCTGCCCATCTCCTCCTGTCGATGCTATTTAATGGGTCTTTTAAAACCAGTTCAGGTTTCCCTGCTGGCCAGGGGCTCTTCTTACAAAATGCCCTCACTCTGTTTCCTGGCTCCTGCCAGGGGCCACGATCCCTCTCACCCTTCAGAAGGGTCTTCAGTTATAGGACCCATCTCCTCTTTTGCCAGGGACCTCGCAAACCAAAGGCCTACCTCTTTGATTTAATTGTAGTGGGGCAATATGCTCTTGGTGTTGCGTGCTGGTCCGCCTGCGCCTATCTCTTAATGTCATCACAATGACAATCGTGTTTTAATGATGAGCTCTGGAGGGGGCAGTACTAGAATCAAGTGTTGTCTACCTTTCTTTGGTCAGGCAGAATTCTGTAGTGAAGGGACCACTGGACTCAGAATCATAAAACATGGGTCTTGTCTGAAGCTGGAGTCCCCAGAGGCAGATGTGTGGGAGATTTGTTAAGAGAAACAAGTGAGGGAGCCAGGTAAAGCAGGAACCAAAATGCACAATGACATGCTGCAGCCCACTCATTGAGTGGGACACCCTGGAGCTTGATTTGGTGCCTTATACAAGCCCCATCTGAAGAAAAATGCTGTGTACCACTGTAAATGTCAGTCATTCACTGTGGTCTGTACCTGGGAAAATATAAATAACCCATGTGCGTTTTTGTCCCCAGAGACTCTTCTCTGGATAAGAATCTAGCTATAAGCTCTTAGTAGCAACATTTATAGACACAGAGATATCATGATAGAAGCTGACCAAATAAAGGAGAGATGTTGTGGGACAATGAAATTTCTGAGTCAGTGTCAGCATTTTAGTCCTATGGTTGGTGCCTTTAAGTGATGAGCTCTAAAAAGGAGTGGTGGGTTCTAGGCTCATCCATTGTTGAGTATTCTCTCATAAAGAGGTGGCTACCTCAAAGTGCATCTAATTCATAAAAATGTCCACTCTATCCCTTCTGAAATCAGATGTAAAACCAAAAGAAGGTTGGTTAGAACCCAAGTGAGTCTGGTACAACTGCCATCATAGAGCTTTGGTGAGCTTCTTCAATGTCTATGATGCTGGTCTGGGTGCTGTACCAAGGAAAAACATAGGCTGTGTATTCTATGATTTTCTGTTCACATAGTCAATCAAGACATATAGTGGTAGTGGTTTTGAGCCAAGTTCCATGTGAGAGATTTAGATATGATTATATTTCTGTTTTCTGGAAACTTATCACCTAGCGTAGTAAATATTTTCAAGGGAATGATTTTCATAAATAGAACATGAAAAGGTATTGGCTAATACTACCTAAAGGAATCTTTGACTTATTAAGAAAGAAGGGAGTAATCTTTGGATTAATAATTTAAAGATAAAAGACTTTTCAAAATATAGATTGACCTATAGAGGACATGCTGCAGGGTGGGGGAGCAGGAGCAGCACAAGTCAGAAGGGTCCTGTGTTAATTGCTAAGCAGTTTGGACTAGGGGGCATTTCTCACACAGCTCATAATGTCAGCATTATGGAAATAGTCAATGCAGGTATGAGGGAAGAGACCAGACATGTGGGGATGAAGCTCTCGGAACCTGGGCCATGATACCTCTGGTTCAGAAGACTCAATTTGAAGGAATCTTACTCACTACTGTCAAATACAGTTCAAGTGAACTCTTAACACTGGCTATACATATGCTCGATAAGATAATGTTGGTTCTAATTGAAGCATTAAGGGATAAAAGGAACTCTGATAGGGTAAATGTGAGGAGCCATGTGAAGATGCTTGCCTTTTTTTTTTTTTAAACCAAGAGAAAACTCAGAGTTGTATGAAATTGTGTACAACTCATCTTAGGCTATAACACAGATTTATGTAAAGGTATGGAATGCTTTTCCCAAATAGCTGTATTCTTCAGTCATATAAATGCTATGGGCAGCATTTCAAATATTATCTGTGAAATTTATTTTATAAAATGGTAGGTTGCTATGAGTCCATTTACTGTGAGCTATTATTGTAGATAGAAGTTTCTGTTCTGCCTGGTCCTGTAGTTATTCAGTCCCAAAGAAACACACAGAAGCTTATAAAAATTATAAACTGTTTGGCCTATTAGCTCAGGCTTATTGTTACTAGCTCTTACAACTTAAATTAACCCATAATGCTTGTCTGTGTTAGCCATGTGGCTTGATATCTTTTCTCAGTAAGACATTCTCATCTTGTTTCATCTGTGTCTGGGTAGTGACTGCAGACTGAGCCTTTCCTCTTCCCAGAATTCTCCTAATCTGGTCACCCCACCTATACTTCCTGCCTGGCTACTGGCCAATCAGCATTTTATTAAACCAGTACAAGTGACAAATCTTTTCAGGGTACAAGACCATTACCCCACAGCATATTATTACTTTTCTCATCATCAATCAAGGTACGGAAATCATTATAGTGTGGGTACAGAAGGGGTACCAAAGGAGCAGGGTGAGAATGTATTGAGTCCCAGCTTATATGGGCTGATGAGGGAAATGAGAGTCCCATCTTCAGGATGGGGACAGAGGGGAATCTGACATAAGGTGCACCTCTGTGCACAGCCACTCTCTCTGCAGTCATCCTTCGGTCTCACATTAGCTATGGAAACCCAACATAAATGATGGAACCAGAAGCAGGGGGCTCTTGTCTTCTGCACTGAAAGCCTCTACCTCCACCACCACCTCCTGCACCACCACTGTCACCGCCACCACCACCTCCACCAATGCCACCTCCATAACCAGCAACTCCACCACCACCTCCATCTCCACCATCACCACCACCACCTCTACCACCACCAACACTACCTCCTCTGCCACCTTCTCCACCCCCTCTTCTTCCACCACTTCCTCCTCCTCTACCTATTGCCTCCTCTTCCACTAACACTACCTCCTCCCCCATCAGCACCTCCATCTCCTCCACCACCATCACCTCCACGACCCTCATCACCACCACCTCCCACCTCCTCTACCATCACCTCCACCACCTTCTTCCCCACCATCACCTCCTCTTCCATCCTCTTGCCCTTTCTCCTGCCTCCTCCTTTCCTTCTCCTAATCTTCCAATTCTCTGCCTCTTCCTTTCTTAATTTGGTCCCTAAACTAGTGAGGTCAATGGGTAACAAACAGCAGAGTTGACGGGGGTGGGGGTGGGGTGGGGTGGGATGGAGGTGAGGTAGCAGGGGAAATATCACTGAGTAGAAGCAGGCCACATGGGGGTATGCTAGAATTACCTGTGAAGTTTTTTTTTCAAGCTACTCCTCTCTGTCTTTGTCTTTCTTCCTCTGTTTCTCTCTCTGTACCAGTGGGATGCTAATATGCCCTCCTAGGGCGAGGGGGAAATGGCTTGTGGGCTTCCGAATCTCTTTCCTCTTAGGCATGCTGAGAGCAAAGGGTTCATAGTGTTTTAGCCTCTGCTTCTTCTTGTGTATTGAATGCTGGGATGAATCTTTTCTAATTCGAGGTTAGTCATGATACCCTGCAAATGAACTCCACTATTTATTTATTGAATCACTTAGGATTTATAATGAATCCTAATTAGTGGTAGCATGATTAAAATAAATGTCACTACAGCAAGTCGTAGTCTTCTATGGTAGATCGTTTTGGGGTTGACATTACTTTTGCTATGATAAACGGAGCCAAAGGAGGAGCCTTCCTGTGTGTTTGCTGTCATGCTTTGTCATTGAAACATTCTTGGTGGTGACTGGAGTCACTGTGAAACGCCCACATCTCTGAGTGGCTGATAACAAGAGGAAAGAAAAATGATGGCTACAGACTCTAGACGCTGACAGTCTGTGTCAGAAGGATGCATGAAAGGAAGGAATTAATTTAACAAATCTTTAAAATGAAATGGTTCACACAAATGCATACCTTAGTGTTAGTAAGAGATCATTTTGTTTTGCTTTTCGAGGCAGGGTTTCTCTGTGTAGCCCTGGCTTTCCTGGAACTCATTCTGTAGATCAGGCTGGTCTCCAACTCACAGAGATCCTCCTGCCTCTACCTCCCTAGTGCTGAGATTAAAGATGTGTGTCACACCCCTAATCCCCACCCCCAGCAAGAGATAATTTTTTATATTTTCAGTTCAGTTTAGAACTATTTAAGTGACAAAAAAAGGCAGGCACGATAGTATTACCATTTCATCTGATTCTTTCCTCTTAAGATGTTTCTTCATTCAGCTTTTTACCTGAATGTTTAAGTCACGAAGCCCTGAAAGAGAGGGGTCAGTGGGCACAGGCACTTGACTCCAAGGCTGGTGACCTGAGTTTGCTTCCCAGGATCCACATGATGTAAGGGGAGAATGGACTCCAGCAAACTGCCCCTTGATCTCCACGTGTGCACTGCAGCATGCGTGTAGCTTCTCCATGTGTGCTCTGTACATGCATGTACCTTCTCCATGTGTGCTCTGTACATGCATGTACCCTCTCCACGTGTGCACTGCAGCATGCATGTACCTTCTCCATATGTGCACCACAGCATGCGTGTACCCCGTCTCCACATGTGCACTGTAGCATGCGTGTACCCCGTCTCCATGTGTGCACCACAGCATGCATGTACCCTCTCCATGTGTGCACTGCAGCATGCATGTACCCTCTCCATGTGTGCACTGCAGCATGCATGTACCCTCTCCATGTGTGCACTGCAGCATGCATGTACCCTCTCCATGTGTGCACTGTAGCATGCATGTACCCCTTCTTTGCACACTCAACAACTAACTAGGTAAACAAATAAAAACGCTGGGAATTTAAAGTGCTAAGAAAGATATCTTTAGAAGTAGCTGCCTCGCTGCCAGGGTAAACCAACTGTGCAGGCACCATGAACAGCTTAGCATTTTATTTTCTTGTTCTATGACTTTCTGTATTTTGAAGTCAGAATTTTTATTCTTTTTCAGTGTGCTATTTCATTTTCTGATGCATCCATGTTGATTTTTTTTTTTTAATCAGGCAAGTACTATTTACTGCTGAGCCGCAGATCAGCCTGGAGTTACTTTAGTTGGATTTAATGACCGTTTCCCCCATCTGGAATTAGCCGCTGTCTCACTCATTGGTTTGATCTCTTTTATTCCTTTCTCATCTCCTGCCCAGCTCTGCCCAACCTGCTATTTGAAAGACATGTCTTGAATAGTCTGATAGGTAAGCCATGGAGTCTCTGGTCATCCAGTTTTTCTTCCTGGCATCTGTAGCCATGGTTTGTCTGCCTCTCTCTGGGCCAACAGAGAGCTGGTTTCTGCCAGAGGTTTACTTCAGTTTCTCTGTGCAGGGTTCCAGGTCGTGTATCCGCCTTGCTCAAAGGGCAGAAGTCAATTTTCTGACTTTCTGAGGTTTACGTATTTGTTTATAGTGTTTCTGCTTGGTTGATAACTGGGCTGCATCCAGAATCTTTGGTTGTAAATGCTTTTCTCTTGGATTTGGAGGCTGTTTTGCTGACTTCTATCTTGCAGTGTGGCTTTTTAAAGGTGGAAGAACACTCCTGGTATTTGCTTTGTGAAGTGACAACCTTTAAGATCTTTGTATTTCCAATATTTATATATTTTTACAGTAGCATCTCAACATGGGTTACTTTTCATTAATTTTTATTTTAATAAAATGTATCATTTTATTATAATATGAATAAATAAAAACCCAGACATTTAAAGATCATTATTTTTAATTTTCCAGCAAAACCTGGACAACAAAAACTAGTCTTAATTGAAAAAAAAAAGTAAAGTTTGGGGAGGACGTCTGGGAAGAGTTGGGAGGAGGTGAATATGTTTCTCTGCAAGAAATTCAGAGAAAGAACTCGTAATTATTTTTAAATAGTACTAAAACCCAAACACAGTAAGCAGAAAAGGAAGGGCCTCAAGAGTGAAAAGTCACCCAGAAAGTGTGGCAAAATGGCAAGGAGCTGGGAAATAGGATAGAAAGTGTCAAAAATAAGGCTTGATCCAGCCCAGTCAGAATTCCTGGAAGAGATCAAGAGAGTACTGACAAAGAATGCAGAAGAAACAAGCCAAGGGGGCCAGTCGTGTATGGGTCTTTTGCAGGTCACCATGACTGCACTGGGCTCATGAACAGAACAGCCAGGTCCTATCCAGCGCATGTCTTCTTATGCATTTCCCCTGTCTGGTTTCCCTATCATAATGGCTCTGCTCCTCTGAGATGTTTCCTGGGCCTCAGAGGGAGTGGTAGCCATGTCCCAACAGGGCCAACTCAGCACTTGGGCCAGCTAGAAGACCCTGTATTGACTGAGAGGGCTTTAGACTTTCGGAGATTGATTGTGATATCTTAGAATTTTTCTTCCTTCCTTCCTTCCCTCCTTCCTTCCTTCCTTCCTTCCTTTCTTCCTTTTTTTCTTCTTCTTACTGCATCATGTCTATTTGGAATGAATTCCTTTTGTTTTCCCAATTATTTGTTCATCTTGTTTTAATCCTGCATGTTTTCTTCAAATACCTGGCATCGTTGGCTGTCTGTTCATATTTAAGGTAGATCTTTAGAGAGCCTCTTGGGAGCCCTGTGTCTAGTCATTGGACTGTTGACTGTTGGGCTTCTCTGGAAGGCGACAGTATAATGCTGCTCTTCATGGGGACTTCAGAAAATAGAGCCTGTAGGACTCTTGTCTGCAGGTGGCTCAGTTGCCCTAGAGACGCCCCCTTCTAGCTCTAGGAATCTCTTCCTCCACTCCATCTCCCTGTCTTCATTTGCACCTCTCACCTCCAAGCTCCCTTCTGTGCACCTGTGCAGGCTCCCTTTCCTACAGGGATAAGAGAGAAGCAGCCAAATCCAGCTGCTCTCCAGCTGTGGAGATGGTCTCTGTGTGCTAGCCGGTTCCAGTTCAATTCTCACCAGCAGCTTCATTTGCAGGCACGTCCCGTGTCCTTCCTCCTCCCTGGGGCACCGTCTCCTCCTTCTCTATTTCTTTATCCATCTAATGAAGCTGACTCTCGGTTCCCTTAGTCCCAGAGCGATTTTTATCCCAAGAAGAGAGAGATTGGAAGTATGTGTTGTCTTGAAATGGACAAACCAGCCATCATTTCTTTAATTACAACGGGGCATTATCAGGTATGCCTGAATAAGTGGCCGTGTGCAAAGTCTCTCTCTCTCTCTCTCTCTCTCTTAAATGTCGTGTCTGCTAAAAGCTGACATGCACATCTTACAAAGACATACCCTTCCTCAAATTTGTAAGTACAAGTAAGGAAACAATGGGAGTGATTGATTATGGCTGAAAATTGCCTTAGAGCACTTCCCTCTCCCATTGGTAGAGTGGGGCCTTCTTCCTTTCTTCTCCACAAAAAATTCATGCCTTCCGATCCTATCAGGCTCAGAATACAATAGGAAGTAATTGTGCATCTCCCAGCTGCTCTGCTGCACTTAGCTTTTCTGCGTATGAATCCTGGGTGCAGCTGTGACCCGGGGTGAGAGGCGCAGCATCCTGGTGTCATAAAAAATGATGTTAAAAGAAACCCTAACAGAAGCTCTGGTGACTAGGGTAAGGTGAGAGGATTCTGTTCTTCTGTGACAGATGGTATGGCCTTGTGGGGTTGACATCAGCAGGAACCACGTGGCAGGAGGTCAGAGAGGACGGTAGGTGTGATTGACATGGATGTCTACTCTGTCAGGGACGGTGCCTGATGGCACTTTACATAATTGTATCATTTATTCTCTGTAATAATCCTTCGTGAAATCACTGTCTGCTGCACAGGTTGGGTAGCAGTAAGTGAGGTGACCTACCTAGATTCCTGCAGTAGTGCAGACTGGGGTTCAGTGTCTGGCAGTGTGACTTGGGAGCCTCTGCTTTGAACCTATTCTGCGGTGGTGCAGAGTCTATGCAGATGGGTGGGTAGGGACTGGGGAGGCAGCAGCACATTCCAGGAAACCGTGCCCCAGGGGTCTGGTGAGAAGAGGAAAGGACCGTGTAAACATTTGCTTCTGCCTGACTGTGTACCTCCCAGCACTCTTCCATCAATTAGGAGAGCCTTCTTGAAGAATGCTGCCTCCGCTTCTGAAGAGAGGACCCCAGGACATGCATTAATGAGAGCGGGGAGGTGGGGCGCAGCTGACAGAGTAATAAAGCTCTCGGAGGGAGTCCGGGCTCCCGGGGAAGCCTAGGAGCTGGTTGATGGAACAGTAGGAGGCCACTGCTGGGTGCTCCTGCCTCCCTGTTTATGGCGTCCTTGCTGAAACTTAGCAGAGAGCTTTCTCCCCATGACTTGCCTTATAAGGACAGTTAATGAGCCCTGCCATGACAGGAGAGCCCTCTCCATATTGTTCATGGCTTGGGCTTGGGAGCAGACAGTCTGCCCTTACCCTCCTCACCTCAAAGGGGAGAAGTGCTTTTCAACTGCTGAGAAGAAGGCTGCAGAGGGAAGGGCAGGAGTTGGTGCAGCCTGTCCTCCAGAGTTTGGTCGCTTGCTTTGGGGCATGGTGGGTTTAGAAGGGTGTGCACTCTTGTTCTGAGGGGTAATCCCTCCTTTGTCGATATTAAGGCCCCTACAAGAATGTCTATCTCCTCTTAGCTCACTACAGGAAGAAGTCACCTCAACAGAAAAGGATTTTAAAGGGTTTTCTTCTTCACTTTTTTTTTTCTGAGGTTATAATCTTTTTTTAAAGTCAAGGAGGCGGCCACTGAGCTCAGAGATGGAAATGTTAAACCCTCAAGCAGTCGAAAGGAAGGGGAGCTATGTTTTTCTGCTCCGAATCTTGGACTTTTTCTTCAGGACCATGTCGTGCTGTATTCCCCATCTCTAAATGTTTCCAAAGTTTCCTCACGATGTGTGTTTGTGTGTGTGTACATGTTTGTGTATGTGTTATATGTGTGTGTGTGTATGTGTACATGCTTGTGTGTGAGTTATATGTGTAATAACCAGGCTAGCTTAGTATGAAATAGCAAATTTTAATGAAGGAATAGCTTACAACACCAGGGATCCAGCGATGAGCAGGAGATACAAAAAAAGAGAGCAGCAGGGCTCATGCCTCCAGATTTATATGTAAACATTAGCCCGAGGCGAACACGCCCCCCCATTGGACGGAGTTTCCCCTACAATGAGTGTGTATGTGTGGGTATGTATATATGTGTAATGTTTGTGTGTGCAGTGTGTCTGTACACTTGTACATGTTTGTGTGTGTTGTATGTGTGTAAGTGTGTGTATGTTTACATGTTTGTGTATGTGGTATGTGTGTACACATGTACATGTTTATGTATGTGATATGGTATGAGTGTTTGTACATGTTTACATGTGCACACACTTGCATCAGGTGCTTCTGCATGTGGAGGTCAGAGGTTTGTATTTAGTGTCTTCCTTGTTTGCTTTTTATATTATTTCTGGATACAAGGGCCTTCACTTGCTCTGGAGTTTATCAACCAGCAGGCCAAGGAACTCTGGGCATCTGCTTGTCTTTGCTGACCCTGAGGTGAAGTCTGTACTTGACTTTTGTGTAAGTGTTCAGAGTCCAAACTCGGGTTCTCATGCATCCGTGTGTGACAGGTACTTTTCTGACTGAGCCACCTCCTCAGCTCCTTCTCATGCTGTTGAAAGGCCCTTTGTCACGTGACCGCATTTAAACCATCCAGGAAGGGTCACACTAGCTGGAGCTCATTAGGTGTCTCCTGTTTAATTATGTATATTAAGAACATTTCCTGGAACATGGAGGAAGACAGAGCATGCTCTTTTCTTTAAAATCTATTTAATTCCTTTCTGTCTTGAGTTTACAGTCACATTAGAAGACATAAATATGAACAAAATACTTAAGGGAACAAGGTGTTAATTACAGCAAGAGTTTCTTTTTTTAAAAGAGCTGGTATTGCTGACATACAAAGTGAATGGAGACGATTGAGTGGAGGGGAGAGAAGGTGGGAGGGGAGAGATGGGTGGGAGGGGAGAGATGGATGAGTGGTAAGAGCCAAGAACAGGTTTCCTTCCAGTTGAAGCCTAAGACTGGAACAGAAAAGGTAATGTCAGGAGTCACTTTCTGAATTTGGAACAATGCCCATGAAGTGGGGTAGGGAGTGAGGCTGAGAGTGTCCGCAAGTCCACGGTCCTGCTGTCTTGTTTGGTCCTCTTGGTTTATTCTTTTCACAAGAATGCAGCTTGCACTCCTGGTAAGGACAGGAGAGCGAGACCCTCTGGGCAGCTTGGTTCTGTCCTGACCAAGGGTGGAGAATGCCGGAGGGCACATGTGAGCTTGTGGGGGCTGTGGTGCAGATGCTCATCCCTTCTTGCCAGTAGCTTTGGAACTGAATCTCTGGGTTTCCATGGCATGGCTGGTTATATCTATTCCCCAAATTTCAGTCCATCTCCTAATGTTTTTAGGATCTCAACTCTCAAGTAGCTACCCAGGGTTTAGAAGCCATAGAGGGCATTGAGAAGTAACCTCTCCCTCACCCCATCTCTCGTTTCCTTGGTAACACTAGAAAGGTCAACATCAACTTTGTTCCTTCCTCTTAGGTCCCCAGGTCCTAATAGTAGGCTACCTTTGACCCTGGGCAGATACATGACATTCTGAACTGCTCCAAAGGAGAAAACACTACATTCTATTTATTTCTGCTTCTGTTAGAGTTAATCCAGCCTGACCTGTCAAAAACCTGTCTACGGTGTACCCTTCCAGGAAGCTGGTTAACCAAGAGATCCATTGAGATGAGAGGCATAATTATCCCTCATAGAGCTAATATACTTAGCTCTGAAGCCCCTCCTTGAGGTAGCCACTTACAATGCTACCATTAGGCCCCGCCTCTTCGCTTGTCTGTGGCCGATGTTCTAAGTCAGGAAAGCACAAGCTTTTCTCTGTCTTCTTTCCCCTTTGGCCACTGGACAACAACCGCAGGTCTGTTTCCCTCGCACACAGAGCCTTCTCCCTGCCACCCTTGTCCTGCAGCTGCCTGCTGGCCTCCAGGCTGCCGCTGCAGGGACTGCCTGCTGTCTTGGACCCTAACTACAAAAGCCATGGCTCCTTTCTTGTCTCTGTCCCTCATCTTGGCAGCCTCCACGGTTTACAGCTCACCTACCCTGTTTGTATTTGCTCAAACTCTGGTATAACTGTGCCCGGCCTTCCTTTTGACCTCGTTTAAAAATTTATTTTATTAGTGAGATTCAAAACCCAAAAAAAGGAACCTTGATTTCCTTGATAATATTTAGACCTAGATGAAGAAAACACTTATGTCTAGACTTGTGTTTCTGAACCTGTCCATTTTCTCAGCCAGTTTTTAAGACAGAGGGCAGTGCTCATCTCTAAAGTATTATTTTGAGGTGATGGAACTAGTAATAACTGAATCCATTAACTCTGAACTCCAGCCACCCTCCTCGATTTTGGGAGCCCCTTTCCCCACCATACACATACACAGATACACACAAGACAAGTCTGTCTATCAGAAAGCACATCTGAGAAGAACATTATTGGATTAAGTTTAGTAAAGCTAAGTAAAATAGATGGTCAGGTGAGTTATAGTGTCTCTACCAGGAAGGGGCTGTAAATGAGAACAGGTGACATCTGTCACCGCCCTTATGTGCCTTCTCTTCTTTAGTATACTCTGAGCCGCCAGGATAAAAAGACTTCCCTGAACACATTTTTACATCCCAGATAACGAGAACACACTTACCTACTTAAGACCACTCAAATCGCATTCAGTTGAGTGGGAGATGATATATGATACCATTTGATACTGTGGACTTTATATTAAATGGATTTTCTCTTGAAAATTTATTGCAAGTTTGCTAAGTGATGTCACATATTAACTATATATGCTTTATTTATTTATTTATTTGTATGTATATATATATTTCTGGGTATGCATATACATATATACACACAAATAAATCATATATGTATACATATACATAGATACACATAAATAAAGCATATACATGTATACATATATACACACAAATAAATAAAGAATATATATATACACACACACATACACACACACACACACACACACACACACACATTAAGAGAGATAGAATGAATGCCAGAGTACTGCTTTTGGGAATCAGTTTTCTCCTTCTACCCTATGGGTCCTGGGGATCAAACTCTGATTTTATGGCTACATGCAAGCACCTGTACCCACTGAGCCATCTTCCAGGTCCTTGGTTGTCCTTAGATTGTGTCCCCGTTTAGTGACAGTAGATGGAATAAAATTATTGCAAATGTGGTCAAGGAGAACATAGGGGTGTAAGGACCCAGGGCCAGAGGAAGAGGGGACAGGAGGAGACTTCTACACTGGGTGAATTTTAGAAGTGAATTACTGGATCTATGCTGGGTGCTGATGGCTCCCAGTTGAGTCTTCCCTAAGACATTGTCCTTGGTTGAAGGAAACTGTCCAGGGTTATAACTTCATCTTGACATGGAACTACCAAGATCCACTGTGGACATCTCTGAAGAGCTCAAAGCCCTCGCTGTACCTGAGCTCCGCCCCTCCTATCCAAGCTTGCCTCCCTCACCTGTCATGGTTACAATTCCCTTGACTCCACACCACAGAGTTCCTGAAGGTGAAGCTTTATCACAGGCTGTTTCCTGGAGAATTGAACCTGTGGGGGTGGAGACAAGAGGGGAGAGGAAAGAGGGGAAACAAAGGGGTGCAAAGGAAGGGGGAAGATTCAAGGAGCCAACTCTGCTCTCTGGACTGCCATTTCCAGTGGCTGTGGGAAGCATCCACATGGAAGAATCACTTCCTGACTGCTTCCAGGAAAACTCAATGTGGTTGGAGTTGGGTCAACTCCAACTGGGAGCTAAGGGCTGGTTATGTATTATGGCGGGCTCCCTTGGTGTGCTTGCTGTCATAGCGGGGAGTTTGTCTAGTGATGGATGGTTTGTTCTGCTCGCCTTCCATCAGAAAGGGCTGGTACTGGGGTGGCAATAATAACTCCATACATAGTCTGCTCTGTTGCAAGACCTGATTTATCCCATGCTTTCCAAGGACTGTCCAACTTCTCTAGTTCTGCTCTGAGCAGAGCAACAGGTATGTATACCTAACAGAAAACTGATACTTTGGAATCGCAGGTGAGAGTCCAGTGGCTTCTCTAGGGTGAGGGGCTCTCAGCAAGACTGCTATGGCTGGTAGGACATGCAGATAGCGTTCCTGGTTGCTAGCGCCAAGTTCACAATGAGCACGCGAGAACACATATGAACATGATTTGTACTATGTCTGTAGGGCATATGTGGCCACCCCAGCTGGAACAGGGGGATCTCTTGGGAAACATGAGTCCCGAGCCTGCCATTTACTTCCAAGTCTTCTCTGCTGGCTTTTTCTGTCTGCTGCCATTTGGCAGGCTTGTTTTTATAAAAAAACTTGAAGGGTATCACTGATGTTCTAAAATCCCCTTTTAGTTCAAGAAGTTCCAATTTTTTTGTGGGTGTATTTACTACTCTAAGATCCAATTTGCCTGATAGAAGTGTGTTTTCGGGCCTCACATGTGTGATTAATTCAGGGAAAGCACTTATCTGTGGTGATCTAAATGTGTATTTGTTTTACCCCGAGCCAACAAGACAATTACAAATGTTGTCTTGCCTGCGACCCTGGGCTTGGAAATGCAGTTGTCGCAGTGAAAGCCGCAACGTCCTGGGCTCTGTGCTCACACAGGATCTAGGGCATGGACATTTCTTTTACTGGGTATGGTGACCTCCTCTGCTCTGCAGAACTGGTGGTGGACGTTGGGACGTGATTGGACACAGGGTTATATCTGGAGGTAAGCGGAGTATCATGACTGTCTATGTTTCTTGCAATATTACATGCCACCAGCATTCCAGCAATGCCATAAGAGTACCCTGCCTTTTTCCTCTGGGGTTTTCGTGATCTTCCAAAGCTCTCCTTTGCCCCTCTATCTGGCAGAGACTCAGAATGAGTGGAACCTGAACCAGCCGTTTGTGCTGTGCTAGGGATCTGGAAAGGAGCTGGAGAATTCCAGGGCGGAGCCTCCATAACCATCCTGGGGAAAGAGGTGCCCAGGGGGTCACAGAACACATCACTCATGCTTACCTGCTTAAGATGCTATGAGTTCTCTACAAGACTGTGCTTTGCACTCGTAATAAATACATTTGCACTTCTCAGGCCCAGGTCAAACGAAGTGCCGAAGGTAGAGAACTCAGGAAAACACACAGGCGGCAGCTCTGTCTTTGTTATTAAGCTGAAAAGCATACGTCCTGGGTTATGCCCTTCCTAGTGACAATCCCGAGTGTTGACAGTATCTCAAGATAGCTCCTGAGGGAGCCATCTTCTTTCATTTTCTTGTAACTGTCACTCTTGTCTGCTGAAGGGAAGTTTTATTGTCATTTACATATTCCTCCATTTCATTTGGTGATTGTGTTAAGCACCTAATTCCTGGCAATAAGATAGTGTTTGCTTAAAGTGGTCACGGTGGTGGCATCTGTTGTCTGTGACTGGGCCCAAGCAGGAGCTAACAAGCCAAGAGGGAGATGGGGGTTTTGTCAGCCTTGAATGGGGGCAGGAGCAGGACTCTGCAAATGAGATGGCTCAGGAGGCCAGGGCTGAGCTCTGGGAACACGGTGACGCTTCCAGCACTAAGAGGCCTTTTGACCTTAAAGAGGACTTTACTGGCTCTGAATAGGCTGCAGATCCAGAGGACACACAAATGAGGAAAACAGCCTATTGTGGTCTGGGTGGAGTTTATTTCCATAAGACACTTGTGCTAGAATCTTGGTCTCCCTTGTAGTCATGTTGAAATGATGGCATCTTTAAGAGGAGGGGCTTGGTTCAAGGTGGCCAGGGCACTGGAGTGTTGCCCTCTGGAGAGATGGGGCGAGTTCTCACTAAAGAACAAGATTGATTCCTTCCTGCCCCCTGGTTTTCTATCTCCCCGTGTGATGTCATCCGCAAGCATGGCAGCTGTTAGAATTCCACAGGGTCCTCAGCTGATGGCCAGATGGGGCATTGGTGGCAGTGGGATGTGTGCGCGCTACCAAACTAGGAACTAAATAAGCCTTTGAAAACTATTTCTTGGTAGTGGGGGTTTTGCTGGAGCAATAGAAAATAGACTAATCCATGTACTGATTTCTGTGAATTCCCTAGTAAGTGTGGTCATGTTAGAGCATTGAGACATACACAGATTTCATGGGTGATGAAAGACACTAAGACCCCAGGGAATGTGCCTTCCAGGGAGCCGCTGTGCCACTCAGCAAACTCCTCCGAAGCTGGTGCCTCTTTCATATGGCCCAGCCTGTTGGGATTCAATCACTAGTAAGCATTAAATCTACAAAAACCAATGCCCTTGGTTTGTATATTAGCTTTAGGCTTGTGTTTTTGCTTTGGTTTTCTGCTAAACTAATAAACTGGGCAGTAAATATGATAATTATGATACTCAAACATTTCCTTTGCTTAAAAAATGTATATGTTGACCAGAATCTTATTATTTCACCCACGATAACTGAATTATTGATCATACAAAGAGTCACAGAGTCTTTAAGAGTTTGTGTATAATATCAAAGGGTTACCCAAACTCCTGTGTTTACTGGGACACTATCAAAAATAAAAAAGAATATTACTGAGATAAAAGGAAAATAATGTAATATGCCATTTGTAGCAACATGGATGGAGCTGGGAGAGATTACATTAAATAAAACAAAACATGCATACAAATACCACATATTCCCATTCATTTTGGGGGATAAACTAGTGTAGTAGTCCCTGAAGGCTCGGAAGGGCAGGGGCAGCTGGATAATGCACACTCAGGCACTCCCAGGCACACCCAGGCACGTCCAGGCACTCCCACGCACACCCAGGCACTCCCAGGCATACCCAGGCACTCCCAGGCACTCCCAGGCACACCCAGGCACTCCCAAGAATACCCAGGCACACCCAGGCACTCCCAGGCACTCCCAGGCACTCCCAGGCACTCCTAGGCATACCCAGGCACATCCAGGCACTCTCAGGCACACCCAGACACTCCCAGGCACACTCAGGCACACTCAGGCACACCCAGGCACATCCAGGCACTCCCAGGCACACCCAGGCATATCCAGGCACACCCAGGCACTCCAAGGCACTCCCAGGCACTCCCAGGCACCCCTAGGCATACCCAGGCACATCCAGGCACTCCCAGGCACACCCAGGCACTCCCAGGCAGGAGTAAGTCCTTGGGCTCCACAGCATGGCTAGGCGACTGCCGTTTGTAACAACTTGCACACTTTATGGATAACTCCAGGAGAGGGAAGGGATAACTCCAAGTACAGAGAAAGGATAAACCTTTCAAGCACTAGATATGCGAATTACCCTGACTTGATCATTCTATACTGTATACAGGTATCTAATTATCCCACCGTACCCCATAAAGATGCAGACTTACTATGTGGGAAAAGTAAAATTATAAAGTTTGTCGGTAAAACCAAGTGAGTTTATCATTAAAGTTCTGCTGATAGAGCTCATAGCCTCTCTATAGCTGGGATAGCTCAGGTCTCCCTCATTTGCAACTGAGAAGAAGGTTGAATAGGCAACAGATATTTTTAAAATTTGCTGAGACAGAGAGTAGACACCTTGCTTCCATCCTTCCGTGGTTACACATCTTAATAGCACATTAGTGATCAGAAACTGAAGTGTGCTGGTGGCTGTGGACATGTCTGAGCTGACGAATGTTTCTGAACTACTGGAATTAGTCTGGAACATTAAATGCTGAGAACTCTTACCTGAAACCCTGGGTCTCATCCTAGCTGAAGCTGAGCCGCTGAGATCCCATGGGGAAGCCCGTGGCAGATGTTGAGAGTCCAGCCTCTGGGCTATCCACTTCCCTCATGACACCAGGAACATGAGGTCTTCAGAATAATCTAGATGTTAAGAACCTTCAACCATCAGTGCTAAACGTTTAATTTGTGCTGTTTCCTTCTTGTGAAAACTACTCTGTGTTTTGGGCCTGAGCAACATGAACTTAAAGGATTCATAGGGACGCGCTCCACGGAAACACCATCTCTGTCGCTTCTGCTGATGACTTCCTCTTAGTGAGTTATTTATGCAGCCGTCAGGGCATTTATTTGTCTGGTCCCTGTTGTCACCATCCCACTTGGCTCACTCACTCTGTCATGCAGGCGTATCTGTCTTTAGTTCCTGCGGGAACTGGTTCTGCACTATTTCCCGCGCTAGCCTCCAGTACTGTCGCTTATGCGCTAATGTCTGTATTATGTTTTTCTTGTTCTTTTAGCTTGAAAAATGTATCATGTGTGAGTAAAGTAGATGCTTGAAAAATGGACGTGACTCTGCTTTGACTGCTTTTGTAAAGCACACACAGAAAATCATTATTATAACTGTTTTACCACACGTGAGGGAACTCTGAATCACTTATTCATCTCATGTTAGGCTGGTGAGCTCGGCCCCTCTGAAGAGGGGACGTTCAAGCAGATACTTCAGTGAAGTAAGGAGAAGTTTTAGAAACTTTCCAGATGTGAGGACAATCTTGAAAAGAGCACAGGACTCAATACATGTTAATCCAGATGTGTTCTGGGGGAAAACGTGTGTGTGTGTGCGTGTGTGTGTGCGTGTGTGTGTGCGTGTGTTTTAGAACAGCCTGAAATTCAGTGTGGCTGAACTGGAGTATCTGAGATTAAGAAGGGTATTTAGGTCAGGACAAGGAATTGGCTTTCATTTCTGTTTCTGTAGTTGTTCCCTACTGCATAGGGAAGGAATTGTTGACCATTTTAAAGAGGGACACCTCTGAGGAGAGGAGGAAGCCACGGAGAATGGCCAAGCAAAGGAAGGTCCAGTCCTGAAACCACCTTCTGGTCCCTCATGATTGAGGTGATACACAGAGCTCGATTATGACCATGGCCAGCTGTTGATGGAGTGTCCCAGGCTCCTCTCTCTCCGTTACCCATCTACAGGTCAGTCCTGTAGAGCAGTGCTTCTTAACCCATGGGTCATGATCCCACTGGCAAACCCCTGCTTCCAAAACTATTTACATTATGATTCATAATAGTAGCAAAATTAAAGTGATGAAGTAACAACAAAAGGATTTCATGGTTGGGGTCACCACAGCATGAGGAACTGTATTAAAGGGACACGGCACTAGGAAGGCTGAGAGCCCCTGAAGGGGAGAATAGAGGACTGAGAAAGTATTGCAAACAGTCATGTGACTTGTGGTGAACCTGTGTGGGCGCTGGAGCCCTTTAGGATCTTAGGAGTGATAGCTATGACCTAACTATTGTGAGCATCTGAATGTCTGCCCAGGGACTGATTTGTGTTTATTTGGGCTGATGGGGGAGGGTCTGTCTCCTTGCTGCCTGAGATAAAATATTCTTGATGTCCATTTGCATTGGTATCATTAGGAGGAATGATTTCCATAGGGAAGTCTCTATGATTAAATGATTAAAATGATTAAAAGATTTCACTTTCCAAACTGCAAAGCACCTCAGGAATTACTTGCCTGCTGGAGCTGCCATTCCTGTGTTTAAAGACTTTCTCACTTTTCCCTTTGGTAGCCCTGATTCAGGACACACATTGGTCCATTTCTCCAGAGAGAGTTTGGAGTCACTGTTGGGAAACATTTGACCTTCCCAGGAAAATGGTGACCCCACATTCTAGTTGAAGGGAGCCATCCCTTGCTTTGCCCCTGAAAATCTCTCAGCTGATGTGTTAGTTGAATTGAGAAGAATGGTGATTTGAATTCTTACCCTGTTCGTGCATAGTATGACACCATAAGTTTGCTTCATCCTAAAGATAATCTGGTGAAATGAAAGTGGAGGGGACTGGTCACCTGCCCAGGTCACCAGTTACCCAGCAGAGAAGCTCGGATTCCAGCCTAGGTGTCTGTCTGCCCTAGGGCTTAAGTGCTTCGTTGATTTGGAGAAAGGATCTTGCAATTTTTGAATATCTATTAGAGAGAAATATGAATCAGATATAGGCAGCTGTATGCACACTGGTGGGTCTCACTTGAGAGACAATTGAGCTGTGCGATCAAGCTTTGTTCCATTCAGGGCTCATCTCAGCCTCTTGATACAGAAGGCTGCCCGTGCCACGTTCTGTCGCAAAGACTACCTGGAATGATTAATAAGTCACATTTATTATTCAGTGTAACCACTAACAAGTAGAATGACACGAGACTGTTAAAATTGCTCTCGAAGCCCCCCCAGGACGTCATTAGCATGCATGCAAAGCAGGCGGCACAAAGCTGTAATTCCAGTGAATCGGTGAGGGGGAACGGTAGAGCTTGGAGTCAGAGCCCCATCTGTGTGTGCACACGTGTTCCATGCTCTGCCAGTGCTGGGTGTTTTACATATATCATCTTATCCCACCGCGAGATAACACAGATCAGATGGTATTATTCCCTCTGTCTTGCAGGAGGTCTAGGGCTAAGCACTTGCTCCACATGTACCAGTTAACCCGCAGAAGCCAGTTTCCACCAGGTTTGCCTGCCTCCCAACCTTATCTTCTTCCCAGCTTAACAAATGAATAAAAACCGGCTCCCTGAAAATGCCGATATGTTACAATGATTAGAAATAGGGATTTTGTGTCAATGTATTTTTGATTTAAGGCAGGCATCTCCCCATCTTATTTCAAATGATGCTGGTATCTCTGCCTCCTGGCTCAAACTAGTTGACTGTAGTGGATGGTTTCCAAAGATGTCACTGGTGCTCTGAGAAACCAGGAGTGACAGAAAGTCAGTTCACCAGTGGTCAGGCACACCACCCGTTGCCTGCCCAGTCTTGGTGGGAGATCCACATGCTCACTTTACTTCAGGGAAGACTTGGCTTCGCTGAGAGGCAGGTGAGGCTATAAATACACACTCACACAAGGCTTCAGCTACTGCCTTGGCATCGCTCCACACCTTTGTGTGCTGATCTGCAAACACACTCAGCAGGCGCCCCACCTGTCTTTATTCCCATGATCTGCTGACTGCTGAGAATTCTCCAAATTAAAAAGCCCACGCTGATTCTACCTGTTCTTGGTCTGGGTTCTTACCAGGACCTGAGGGACCTTGATCCAAATAGGCAGGCTCCACCATTCCGAAGAGACTGGGTTTCCTTACTTAATTCTAGGGATGCTGAAAAGCCTACAAGACAGAAGAATCTCTTTTTATTTAAAAAATGCATAATGAGGCCGGGCGGTGGTGGCACACGCCTTTAATCCCAGCACTCAGGAGGCAGAGGCAGGCGGATCTCTGTGAGTTCGAGACCAGCCTGGTCTACAAGAGCTAGTTCCAGGACAGGCTCCAAAACCACAGAGAAACCCTGTCTCGAAAAACCAAAAAAAAAAAAAAAATGCATAATGATTTTTTTCTGAATCTCAGAAAGAAGGCAACTGGGCCTCTCAGCCACTGTGGAAGCAATGTTGGCTTCTGCATTTCACACATACAAAAAAAATTGTTGTTTCTGTTTTTGCTTTTTTTTTCTTCTTTCTTTGTAGCCTTTACTGAGGCAGCCCTAGACATTGCAAGGGTCAGCAGATTGAGTGCCGTCCCCCTATTCCAAATTCACTTGGTGGCTTCTCTCTAAAATGAAAAGACTTTCTGGGAGTTGTAGCATCTATCCATGGCTTCTCCTACAGAGAAATCTTACATCCTAGTAGTTTGGGGCATCATTTCTGAGTGTGATTGTTATCAAGGCTTACAGAGAAATAATTTAAATTTGAATGATTGCAGGGTCTGGTGGAAAATGAAACAGGGAGGGCCGCCTGTCTCTGGCGCTGTTTTCTAGCCTGGTCTTTGTACAATTCTGTACGTGACAGTATTTTGTAGCTTCCTAAGACAGGCAGCAGAATTCTGAAGTGGAACGATTTGTCATCCTGATTCCAGTCGAAATGAAGCATTTTGTACTGTACATGAAAAAATATAGACGTCTTTGAGGTGGATGAACAGCCCGTTATCCATAGCAAAACTGCCGTGTTTTATGTTTGCCTGAGAATTACTGATTAAAGCCACCATGTGAGCAGGAAGCTGCTAGGCCACAGCTGCATTGTCAAGGCCTGGAAAGGAATGGAACTTTTATTCTTGAAGCACTTTCAATTGCTGCCTTGGTCTCCATTTTCTGCAGTAGGAATGAGCTCTTCAGTTAGGAATCCTGAGGGTAAACGGTAGTGGTATGAACAGGAAAAGCCATTCTGTGACTTCCTGGCGGGCTTCGTACTTGTAGGGAAGGGATGGGAGTTAGTTCAGTCAGATGGTGACAAAGCCTGCCTCTATGGAACCTGTTTGTTGTGGTAGGGAGATCCATCAGTGTTTCCCAGATGCATCTGTGAAGGCCGATTTGTGAGGAAGAGCAGCGCCTTCAGATAATGTGCCTTGATTTTCACAGGGCCCCTCTACAGCTCGAGGAGAGATGCCATGACTGCCCAGGTTTGCGCCGACCTTGCTTTGCTCCCTGGGTTCAATGCCTCCAACTTTAAGATGTGAAGACAGGAAAAAGCAGTCACAGAAAAGGTTGCGTGAGTGATTGCAATCACAGCTAACACTCTTTGTCTTCTACTTGGGGCCCACTTCTAGGGTTGAGTGACAGAAATGGTTCTCAGAAGGGAGTGACCCTCGGTGTAATACTCTGCTGTCTTGATATTATTGGTAAGTTTTGGACAAGGGACAGACACTGGTTTTCAGCCAACCCCATGAACTACGGAGCCCGTGCTAGAAGCTGTTAATCTTAAAGATGTGTGAATCCGAGACTGTGCGATCAATACTCCATCTCTAGTTGTCTCTTCACTCTTGGCTTTCTAGCCCTGTTTCTGCTCATCCCACACAGGACTTTTTTTTTTTTTTTTTTTTTGAGATGAAGTCATTCCTCATGTATGTGCTGTGGACTTGAGGCAAATGACTGTTTAGTTCCCAGTAAAATGGGAATGATTCTTTCCTTGAATTCAGAGCAGCTAAAGAACTAACTTAGGAGATGCATCTCATAGTTTTGAAGGCTACAAGGGCAGAATCAAGTTGGTCTTCCTGGCTGCAGATCACAGACATCTCAGTGTATGTAAAGAGATGTAAAGAGAAGGAACCAGGGAGTCTCTTGGTCTCTTCCTGTGAGGGCACTGGTCTCATCCCTGGGGTTCCACCCACAGGAGCTTGCGGCCTCTAAAGACCATCACAAGGGGGTTAGAGTTCAATGGGAATTTTGGAATTATGCACACAGGCGCAGTCCTTTGTCCTCACGGAACAGGAGACTGTAATTACTCCAGTTGAACTCTCGCTGCTGCTCTCTTCTCTGACCCTCCATTTTCCTATCAGAGTACTAAAGTAACCATATAGCTGGCAGTCCTGTATAAGGCTTAGTAGTTTGGTAATTGTATAAACTAAAAGTTTCCTCATGACCTTTTCAAACACACACATCATGCATTTCTACTGTGTTTACCCCACCACTTTCCTCTGTTCCCTTCCCCCACCCCTCTTTCTTCCCCCTAATAGTTTTTGTTTTCTTCCCCCAACCCCTTTTAAAATCTAGATCCCTTTAAAAGAGAAAAAAATGTATGTTTTTTTTTTTTTTTTGAGTCTGGCTCATTTTGCTTAATACAAACCCTGGTTCCATCAATTTTCTTGCAGACATCATGCCTTTGTTTACTAATGGCAGACTGATGTGTATATTTGATGGAGGAAGGTCATTGGCTAATAAAGGAACTGCCTTGGCCCATTTTATTGGTTAGGACATAGGTAGGTGGAGTAAACAGAACAAAATGCTGGGAGGAAGAGGAAGTGAGGTCAGACTCCACAGCTCTCCTTTCGGGAGCAGACGCCTGAGAGAGACACCATGCCCCATGCCCTGCTCCCGGGCAGACACGCACCATGAAGCTCCGACCCAGGATGGACTAGGCTAGAATCTCCCCGGTAAGCGCACCTAGGGGTGCTACACACAGATGATTAGAAATGGGCTAAATTAATATGTGAGAATTAGCCTAGAAGAGAATGGGCCAAGCAGTGTTTAAAAGAATACAGTTTCCGTGTAATTATTTTGGGTAGAGCTAGCCGTGGGGGCGGCCCCGCCACCGCCCTTATTACTACATATATTGCCATGGTTTTCCTTATCTCTTATCTGCTGATGGTACCTGAGCGTCCATCCCTTTAGTGGATGTTGAGGAACTGATTCATTTTCGTCGCTGTGAGCTCTTCCACATGTGGTTACCACGGTGTGTTTTGTCATTCTTCTGTTGACGGGATATCCGTTAATTTAGACCGCTATGAATAAAGCTGTCATGAGCATTCCTACATTTTTAAAATACATAAATTAGAGTAAATATCCATTTATTTTTATAAGAAATGACTTTAATTGGTCTTGATGGTAAATACCTTCTAACTGGTTTTCCTAAGAAGATGAAGGGGGAGGAGGAGGAGGAAGAAGAGATGAAGGAGGAGGAGATGGCCATATGAAGTGCTATGTTGCTGATTTCCTGGGTGTAAACATTCCCATTGTAACCAGTTAGAAGCTATTGCTGTGAAGTCACTGAGTGCTGAAATGGAAAAGGGCTAAATGTACCCTTGGGGGCACCATGAGCAGGTCCTGTACAGTGTACCCCAGGGGGGCACCATGAGCAGAGCCCTGCACAGTGACTGTAGGGACACCTTGAGCAGCTGGCATACAATGTACCCTTCGGGGTACCAAGAACAGAGTTCTACACACCGGTTGTCCTACTTTCTACTCCACTTCACAGTTTATGCCAGCTTCAGTTTCACTCTGCCCCTCTTACCACTTAGTGATGTTATTCTTTTTAGCTTTTGCCATCGTGGTAGGCATTAGTGAGGTCAACCTCTGGAGTCCACATGCATATATAATGCCCTCTTTACACATGTAGACACACACACACACACAAAACCTATGAGCACATAGACACATATGTGTTTTTAAAAGGGAATCCTTTGTACATTCTTGATCCTGCACGTTCATTTTTCCAGATTTTCCCACTAATGTAGATAGTTATTTTCACAGAAACACACCTACTTTTGGAAGGCAAGGGTTTCTTTTAAGCATTAGCATATTCTAATTATAAAATAATAATGATTATAATAATTATTAAGTACACAATCAGTCATTTTCAACCTTGTTGCAAAACACTATTACAATTACTTTATTTCATGCAAAACAAAACTGGGGCCTAAAAAATCAGCAACCCTCCTTTATACAAAAAATAAAAGAGCTGAAAAAGAAATCAGAAAAACATCACCCTTCATAATGCTCAATAGCCTTAGCAATCAGAGAAATACAAATCAAAACAACTCCGAGATAACCTCCTATACCTGTCAGAATGGCCAAGATCAAAAACACTGATGACAGCTTATGCTGGAGAGGTTGTGGGGTAAAGGGAACACTCCTGCATTGCTGGTGGGAGTGCAAACTGGCACAGCCACTTTGGAAATCAGTATGGAGATTTATCAGAAAATTAGGAAACAATCTACCTTAAGATCTCACAATACTACTTTTGGGTATATACCCAAAGGATGCTCAATCATATCACAAGGACATGTGCTCAACTATGTTCATAGCAGCATTATTTGTAATAGCCAGAACCTGGAAACAACCTAGATGCCCCTCAACTAAATAATGGATAAAGAAAATATGGTAAATTTGTACAATGGAGCATTGAGCAGTGGTAAAAAAAATAATGACATCTTGAAATTTGTGGGTAAATGGATAGATTAGAGATAACCATATTGAATGAGGTAACCCAGACCCAGAAAGACAAATATAATATGTACTCACGCATAATTGGCTTTAGACATAAAGCAAAGAAAAACCAGTCCACAGTCCACAACCATGGAGAACCTAGACAACAAAGAGATCTTAAGACATGTATTTACATAGGAAAGAGAAAAAGACAAGAACTCCTTAGTAAATTGGGAGTGTAGGGGTCATGGGAGAGGGTAGAAGGAGAGAGGGGAGGAAGAGAGGGGGATGGACAAAAATGTATAGCTCAATAAAATCAATAAAGAAAAGATCTCTCTCTCTCTTTATCACACACACACACACACACACACACACACACACCAAAACAAAACAAAAAAACCTGGGCATAGACCTTAGCTGATACATGCTACATGGCTTTTTAATGAGGAAGGAGTTGCGTTTTCTGCTTGTAGGGATGGCGAGTTCATTAGAACATGCATCCTGAAGTAGTTACCACCTTGCAGTATAAGAAACACGTTGTTTTTTTTTTAATTTATTTATTTATTAAAGATTTCTGTCTCTTACGTTGTTTTCTAGTGCTCTGTTATCAGTTAGAAGTCTCAGCTGGGTCTGGAGAGATGGCTTAGTGGTTAGGAGCACTGGCGGCTCTTCTTGAGGATCCGGTTTGATTTCCAGCACCCACATGACAGCTCTCCACCCTCTGAACTCCAGGTCCAGGGGATCCAATTCAGACATCAAGGACACAATGATAGATATACAGACATATGTGCAGAGGAAACACCCCACACATTAAATAGGTGAAGAAATAAACAAATAGAATGCATGGTTTAAAAAAAAATCTTTTAGGGGCTGGAGAGATGGCTCAGAGGTTAAGAGCGATGGCTGTTCTTCCAGAGGTCCTGAGTTCAATTCCCAGCAACCATATGGTGGCTTACCACCACCTGTAATGAGATCTGGTGCCCTCTTCTGGCCTGCAGCATACATGCAGGGAAAACTGTATACATAATTATTAAATAAATCTTTAAAAAAAATCTTTTAGCCTAGTTCTGAGTACTCCACACGTGGCAATACCTACTGAGTTTTGGTCTGTTTGCTTTGTGGTCTCGTAGCACCTACATCTCAGATGGCTGTGGATTCTAGGGGGATAATTTTAAACATTCCCATTCAAACATATAGGAATTCAAATATAGATTGTTTGAGATCGGGGAGCCAATTGATTCCATCTCTGCTCCTTTGCATTCTAAACCACTTGGGGAGTACAGCCAGAGGTTAAAAGGACTAAGCTTGATTCTAGCACAGGCCACATGGATGCTGAATTCTGTGTTCAAAGCAGACTTCCAGTCTCTCATCATCTGGGTTGAGCTCACCCACCACATGAGGACCCTACAACTGCTAACTCCTCTTCCCACAGCACCAGACCAGTCTCGTGAGCATTACTATAGAAAGGAGGCTGGAGTGAAGGAGACAGGTGTAATCCGTGTGCAGACTGAGAGGAACAGATAGGCCTTGAGATTCTTGACTAAGCGGTATAACTGTAAGTTCCTCCATGGAAGGGCAGTTGAAAGCATGTAAGGGAAAAAGAGGAGGCAGGCCATGAGAGTCTCTTCGGAAATGACAGACGTAGGTCCAAGGCAGGGATACTGGGAGAAAAATCTTTGCTTTTCCTTTTTGACTAGAGCTAGCCCACTTTGGTCTTTCATTTTTAAACACATTTATTCATTTTTGCTTTATGTGTTTGAGTGTATTGCCTGCATGTCTGTGCATGTACCATGTGCAGTGGCCAGAAGAAGGCATCATATCCCCCAGAACCGGAGTTAAAGATAGTTGTGAGCCGCCATGGGTGTTGGGAATTAAATCTGGATCATCTGCAAGAGTAGTGAGTGCTCTTAGCTGATGAGCCATCTCTGTTGCCCTGAACTTAATTTTAGTTCCCCTGTGATAAATTTCTTTATTAAGTTGGAGTTAACTCTTTAAGATTCTTCCAGCGAGTTGGTCTTAGTTGGGTTCTCCAGACACTCATGGGATTAATCTTCAAGTTATTTCTGCAGATGGGAAGTATGTCCTCACATTGCTGTTTCTTGGCTGACATTCACCAGTTCTTCATTTTTGTAGGTTTTTCAAAGTACACTTTTTTTTTTTTAAATCTGCACCATGCCTGTTCCCCCATTCTCTATTACTTTGTTAGTAGTTTAGGTCTTCCTATAGGGAGCATCCCATTTCCTACCTGGACTATTTAATTGGGTCGCCTACAGTTTGAATGTCTGGGTCACCTCTGAAATTTGGTCTACAATTTCATCCCCAGTGCAAACAGTCTTAGGGCATAGGCTGGACTGTTAAGGTCTCAGGCCACAGGAAGCTCATCCTCCTGGATAGGATTTATAACTTGTAACAGAGATGGAGAGAAGGGCCCCTTCTTGCCTTCCCATCTCTCTGCCTTGTAAGGGTGCATTTAAGGTACCTTACCAGATTCTAAATCTGCCAGCACCCCAATCTTGGCCTTCCCAAAAGAATGAATTTATAGTGTTTAGAAATTATCCAGTCTGAGTTATTTGGGTAAAGCAGTCTACACCGCCAGCACAGAAAGGATTAAACACAGCTTCCTCCATCTGCTTTGCAACCCATAGCTTGGTGGGGTTCAATCTCTTGCACGGTCAAAGAATTTGAAACCCCCAAAGTTGGGAATTTTCAAAAATTTTTGCTTCTAGGATAACAGTTGCATGATTAGAATATTTGTTTCCTGCTGTACTGTAACATCAATCATGATGGGCGTTCCAAATAGTTTATTGATTCCAAGCTTAATAGTCAATCAATTTTCAGAGAGAATTAGACAGCAGCTAACTGTTCCCCCAGTTCCATTGTCTTGCTACCATTGATGTAAACTCTGGAGTGGCCATTGTGTCTGGGCCTTCTCCTTTTAGATTGCACAGATGGCGCCGAACGTGGAGGCACAGGCCCTTTCTGCAGGTGCAATTGCCCAGCGAAGCTGAATGGTTCTACTCCATAAAGCAAACTGAAGCAATCCAGACATCCCTCTGGACACCTACAAATTACGATGAATGATGACAGTTTTATTTTGTCGTCCTTATTTTCCATAATTAAGAGTGGAATTTATTTAGCACACGACACTGGCTACTTATTGCTGCTGCATTACTCAAGGTAATTGTTACCCAGAGTCAGTTCTTTTATGGCCTGTATTAAAAGGTTTATTTTTCTTTTGTTGTGGTTTCTTGGCTGTGCTTCTGGCATGGCTGACAAATTAATAGGCATCAGGTACTAAAAGTATTTGCAATTAAAGCAAAGTCGTAATAAAGGTCACCTGTTTCAATAGAGCCTTTCTTGGAAAAAAAACTGCTTAAATCAATGTACATTGTGCGTGGGCTGTTCTCTGGGTCACACCCCACCCTCCAAAATCTGGCGCTAAGTACTTTTTGTTATAAATTTATAGCAATAATAATTGCATTAATCTTTAGCTTCCACATTTCCTTTGGTAACTGTCAACCATATTTTGAACTAGTGCTCTCTGATACCAACAGTCAGAAGTAATTCCGCCAATGTCAGCTTCTAGCCCATTCATTTAGCCCAATCCCTATTTATTAAGTATTTCTCCAAGTCGGGACGTGGAGATGAAAGGGAAGTGGGGCTGGGGCATGGCTCAGTTGGTAAGGCATGTGCTGTGCCAGCCTGAGGACCTGGGCTCAACCTTCAGAACTTGGATAAAAGCCGAGTGTGGTGGCACGCATTTGTAACCCCAGGGTTGGAAAGGCAGAGGCAGGTGAATCACTGAGGCTTTGTCCATTCAGCCTGGCCTGCTCTACCTTGAGTCCAGATCACTCAGAGGACTTGTGTCAAAAATCAAGGTAAACAGTGAGTGTCCTCTGACGTCTGAGTGCCCTTGCACACACACATGCGTGCACACGTGCGCAGGCCTGTACACACACATGCGTTTGTACACACACACACACACACACACACACACACACACACACACACCACGTCAGGTATGCATATCCCCTGTGTGGAATCACACTCTAAATGAAAAAGAAACAGACTACAGCTAAACATGGGATTAACCCAGCAGCAGGAATCCCAGAGGTATCGGTAAGGCAGTGCTTAACTCCACCTGGAAAGTTTGAGTGAATAGTCTTTAGGAAAGAGATTTGTATTGTGTGTGTACATGTTGTGTGGCATGTGTGTATATGGAGGCCAGAGGTTGATGTCGTGTCTTTCCCAGCATCCCCTCACCTTAGTTTTGAGATGAGCTCTCGCTGGACCCAGGGGCTGCTCACTATGTTTGACTGGCCAGCTGCAAGCCCCGGAGCCCTCTGGTCTTCACTTCCAGAGTAGCGCCTCGGGATTGGCCCAGCCGGGAGATGTAGTCTTGAATGAACTTGCCTCCTACCACAGCTGGACTGTATCCTCTGGGAAGAGGCAGTATTGTAAAGCAGGGAGGTGACTTGACGACATTGGCTGTGGAAAGATGCTTTAGCAGCAATCCGCAAGCACATAGTACTCCTTCCTTGTAAAGAAGATGTGGCCAGAGGCCAGTTCTTTGTAAGTTTAGTGGAGAGAAGTTTTGATAATTGAAATCCTTAAGTGAGAACCATTTGGCATAATGAGAGCTAGGAGGTAGATTGCCAGGCTGAGAGCATCTCCTGTCAATAACTAACGCTCTGCATGTTAAGGAAGAAGTCCTGCAGTCCCGGACACTGCTAATGTCTTGTGGCCATGGCAAACAAGATGCTATTTTCTTGCCCTCTACTCCAAAATAGGGCAAGACAAGTTATAGTCTCTAGGAGTGGGACAGTTTCATAGTTTGAATTGCTTTGTCTCTTTGAGGGACTCCTCGGAAATGGCGCTTTGATGGATCTGAAATTTTATTTCCTGGGTTTGAGCTTTGATTATCTTAAAATTACCTTTTGAGAAAGCTGAAGGCAGACTTCAGTTATCTGTGTCTCTGCTACCCTTTATGGATTTTCTTTCTAAAGAAGTAACTGGCAGGCCTATTTTTAGGCTCTTTTAATTGGCTTTCTTCATGCACTTCATGTTTTATAGGCGTCTACGTTTTTATTTATTCCTACCTGGAGAAACTCTTTTTCACTTATCTTGAGAGTTATAGGTGCTGCAGAAAAAGTAGAGAAATGTGTGTTGAAGTCTCTGGGCTTGTCTGAAGGGCAGACTTTTCCTCCTAAGGTCAGAATAATATGGCTTCAAAAGACTGTTCCTTGTTAGGAAGCTCAGAGGATCAAATATATGGAATTTTTTATCCTGCTCAATAGATTATGCTATAATATAGTTTATTAGCTTATGATGAAAATACCCAGTACTAATTAGCAATCTAGTAATAAACTAGGATTAACAAATATAATAGATATACCCTTATTCAGATTGAATTGCTTGCTTTTCTGGTACCAAATCTGATGGCTTTTAATGTCAGCGATACCCCACCTTTTGGCACTAATGCAAAAGGCGGATGATGTGTGAAGGTCGGAGACCTAGAAGTAGAGAGAAAGACCCCAAAGGTACTTGAAAGCCAATTTTGAACCACCACGAGGATAAAAGGATTACAAAATTTCCTACACTACCTACATTTTTCGGTTAATTTTTCTGGTTAATTCAGTTTTCTATGGACAAGATTTCACTGTAGCTAGAAGAAGATTCCCTGTGAGATGCACACTCAACACCCTCACTGTTCGTCTCAGAAGCTGTCTATAGAAAGACTTAAAGAAAGAAAAAATAAACACAATTCTTCTTCCTTATCTTCACACAGATTTGTGTACTTTGCATATGATTTGCATAATTTGGCATCGAAATGAGCAAAGTCCTCTTTAGTCTTTGCATCTTTCTTCCCAGCACTCTGGGCTTTGTTTCCTCTTAAAGATTGAGCCAGGTTCCTGACTGCCTGCATGTACTTCCCAGTTTATAACACCTGTAGCTGCAAGAACTCCAGCCTTCACTGTGCTGACCGTTTCTTTTCATCTGTGCAGGCAGGATGCAAATGATGGGTTGGCTCGAGAGTGTCTCTGTAAGTTATTCTGGGCTTTTGAGTGTGTGTGAGCTGAAGGGGGTACTCTGCGTGAGACTTGGCATGCTTAGGTTTGTTCAATATTAAATGGCTTCTGTTTTTAACTTTTTAAAAAAGCGTAACTCAGTAGTACATGGGAACTCAATGCATACTTCCTGACTGTGAACTGCAGTTCTGTCCTCATTGGTTAGATAAGCTTGGGCTGTTTTGTCGGGTCTCTGTGAGCCTACCAGAGGTCCAGAGCAATAGATTTGCTCGATCTTGGGCTTGAACTTGCAGAACTGTGAACCCAAACTGACCCTTACTTTATAACTTCATCCCATCAGTCATTTCATTATATTCTGGCAGCTGATAACTACAGCAAGAATGATAACAGTGCAGTAAGGCGTGTGGAGAAGTGGCTCTAACCATGGCGAGGCTGGGCTCTCTGAGGACAGTGTATAGAGATTTACTCCTGCTTAGGGTGAGTTCACTGGGAACGTAGGGCATGGCTAGCAGATCATAGTCAAGTGACAGTCACATCCACCGAGGGTGTGCATGAGCTCCAAGCTGCTGTTGGTTAGAGACCGTGTGCTGTTGCCATCTTCTCAGATCCCTGAGAGGAAGTGGCTGGCCTTCTCTTCTCCTTCATGATGTGACTTTACAGTTACACTCTAAAGATGGTATGCTCTGTCACCACTCTGAAACCTTTAGAGGTGTGAGCTAATCCCATTCATCAGAAACAGTTCTATTGATTTATATGTATATGTGCTAGTTGTGTCAAGAAGAATTTGACCATGATTAAGCTCTTTAAATATCTCTCTCTCCTCTCTCTCTCGTGTGTGTGTGTGTGTGTGTGTGTGTGTGTGTGTGAGAGAGAGAGAGAGAGAGAGAGAGAGAGAGAGAGAGACAGAGAGAGACAGAGAGAGAGAGGTTGTACTTGTTCATTAGTATCTCTGTGGAGGCCAGAGGTTAATATCAGGTTTGTTTTTTGTGTTTTGTTTTTGCGATTGCTCTTTACCCTAGATTTTGAGATAGTCTTTCTCACTAGCTAGTAAGCTCAGGGGTTACAGCTATGCGCCACCACACTGAGTTTTTACATGGATGCTGGGGATCAAACCCTGGTCCTTGTGCTTACTCAACAAGTCATTTCACCAAGTGAGCCATCTCTCCAGCTCTGAGCTCTGTAAACCTTGAGCTGGCCATTTACCTCAGACTGAGGAGCTATAAAGAGATATACACATAGAAGGCGAGCACAAAAAGTATACTCTCTCTGCTGGTGGTTTGGATTTTAGGTCATGAATCATTTTCTAGTCAAAGGTCTTCTGGTTAAGAATGTAGGAGATATTTTGTACAAAGTAGGTCCAGGTCACCGACTGAAGCTCATACTACAGCTTCATAGTTTATTTTCCCCGAGTGTCTCTCTGCATTTTGTGTCCTTCCTGGTGGCCAGTGGGGACAAGGCAGATGATTTAGAGAAATGGTGGGTCTGCTTCTGACCACCTTAATGCAGATGGAGTGAGGCAGCTCCCACAGGCCCCATTTGTCAGGTCTAAGCCTGGTTTCCATTGCTTGCTAAGGAGGAGATGTGGAGGCAGTGAAAAAGAGAGGTGAAAACGGGAAGAAGAATGGCTTCTGTTGTTGGGCAGAGTCAGAGGGCAGGCACATAGGTGAAAGAATTAAAACAAGTCAGGATTCCAATGATGAAATCGAGAGGAATACTATACCCCCAAAGCAGACCTTTAACCTTTATCATACCCCAAACTCCACCCAATGGTGTCCTTGCGGCTGTTGTCCCCATGGCATTCTTTTCTTGACAGTGGAGTGTGGGGTGGGAGAGCACAGGGCTCCATCTAGAAGTTAACAATTGTTTCTTATTCATCACATGAGGAGTTTTTTGACTACTCATCTGTACAAATGTTATTCTGAACACTGTGAGGAAAGATATGGATGGACATGTTCATCTAGATTCTGGAGTCAAACAAAACAATCCACACTGAACCACCCTGATGCATTTAATCTGCCTTAGCAACAGCTGTTCCATGGCACGTGGATGGGTGGTTTCTATGCGTCTACCTGGAGATGACAAAGGCTTTCGCCTCCTTCCATTTGTTTGTTAAGTACTTATTAACACACTACGCTGAATTATCAAAGACTGGGATGCTATCCAAGTCTCTTTTCAATCTGAGTTTAAAAAATTGTTTGGGAGACAAACCAACTTGTCTTGGCAGGTTGCTAAAACTGACTCTATGATTCTGAAAGCCAGGGTACATACAGACTGCCAGGTTATTTGGCGAGATTTCTGTGCAATCAGATAGACATATGCTCATTGGTGGAATAAACCCAAACCTTTGCTTGGTCTGGGGACCCATGGATCTTCTGAGGATGTAGGTGATGGTCACATCTAGACTTTTACAATGAGAACCTGCCAGAAGAGAGGTGAGATAGGTTCTGTGTTGGTATGACCAGAGATGAGACACTAGAATTGAACATGGAGTTTCTAGACTACTAGTGAATTATCTAGAGATTCCCAGCTCATAGGGGTGTCCCCACACTGACATTTGGCTAGAGAAGCTTGGCATCAGAGAAGGCTCTCCTGGCCAACTCCCATGAACACACTGGCCAGAGTCTGACACTACAAGTTGTCAATACTCCAAATCCAAATGTAAGCTGCATCTTTTGGAGAATGTTAAAGTCTTGTTTCTACTCAACTCTTCATTTCTTCTACACTATCTATTATCTATCTATCTATCATCTATCTATCTATCTATCTATCTATCTATCTATCTTCTATCATATTTATCATCTATCTATCTATCTATCATCTATCATATTTATAATCTACCTTTTATCTATCACTTATCTATATCTATCTTATCTATCATCTATCTATAATTGAATGCTATTTTATCCTTATGAATTTATATAACATTGACATCATTTAAGTTCAGCCAGTTTGCTCTTTTGTAAATTTTTTTTTTTTTTTTTTTTTTTTTTGGTTTTTCGAGACAGGGTTTCTCTGTGGTTTTGGAGCCTGTCCTGGAACTAGCTCTTGTAGACCAGGCTGGTCTCGAACTCACAGAGATCCGCCTGCCTCTGCCTCCCAAGTGCTGGGATTAAAGGCGTGCGCCAGCTTTCTTTTGTAAATTTTGAGTGAAATTATTAGTCAAATTATCATTCACCTTTGATTTCAGTATGTTTCTTGTCCTATATGCAAAAAAAAATCTATGTAAGAAAATATTTTTTTTAAAGACATTACCAGTCATTTCTAAAAAATCAGGCTTTGTTTTGAACCATTGTGAGGTTCAGCAAACTCCTAAGAAAAGGGTTTAGAAGCTTCCTCATAAGCACTAGGAGAAGAGCATCCAGTTTAAAAAAATGGATGTAAAAATGCAAATAAAACCAACAGCCAAATTTCTCTGCTCCTTTTGGTGAACCTCTCTGTAAAACCAGAAAGCCTGAACTGGGCCAATTTTTCCCTTCACATAAAAATGTAACTGAAAGGTCTGGGTTCCTCCCTTGTGGAAAATGGGGCGATTTCAGTAGGAAAACAAATTCTAAGGTTAGTTGCAGCATGGAAGCTGGACAGCTCCATCATGAAGACCAAACCTAGTCCAGGGTCAACTGGCACATGGAAGCTGCTGGACAGCTCCGTCATGAAGATCAGACCTAGTCCAAGGTTAGCTGGAGCATGGAAGCTGGACAGCTCCATCACCCAGATTAATTTTTAACCCAGGTACTTGCTGTTGCTTCTGCTGTTGAATAGATAGATCAGTGCCCTTCTTGAGTACACACGTATTTAATACATTTATCTGCAATTTGGCTTTCCTCTCTCTAGGTTTCCATTTTCATTTTTGTTCATATTTAAAGAATTTCATCATTGTTTAGATATATAAATGATAGGTGTCTTTTTTTAAACCATCTCTAAATTCTCTTCTCTGATTCAGACATCAATTTCTCTTAAAATTTCAGAGAATGACAGCTTTTGTTGCTCAGTAACTAGCTATCAGCATTATGATATAGGTATAGTCTTATAAATTGTATCCCTCTTTAAGCCTTACTGTACCACTAGGATGATGGGAGAATTACCTCGGTTTAGTGTTATTAACTATTTCTAAACAAAAGTCACTCTTGAAGATGTGCACACAAGCTTAAAATGTGGGAAATGATTAATGGGCTTGGAACCTACAAGGTGCCATGGGGTAGGAGGGAGAACAAGTGCCACCAAGCCAACACACAGCAAAATCCCGACTCTGCCTCTTAGACATTCTCCTCACTGGCATATTTAAACATCCCTGCATGCACCACACTTACACCGCTTCAAATACGGTTTTCCTTCCCCACTGAATACAAATGAACAAGATAATGTATGGGTAGAGAGTTAGAATTTGCCACTTTTGGGACAGCTAGGAATTCCCTTCTCTCTCTTTCCTTTGCTTCAAGATTCTGATAAGAAATGGATTCCACAGCAAACTCACTAACAATGGGAAGGGATTTCTTCACTCTCAGTTTTGTTAAAAAGGAAAGATTAAAAAGTAGTTTTTGATCAACAGTCAATGTTAGGACAGAAAGGTTGTATTTTGAAGTGTCTTTGCACAGTATGAGTTGTGTCTAAGATTATGTAGAGCTGTGATTATTTTAAAAATTACCAAGAGCATGGGAAGACTAGTGTGTTTGCTAGGGTTAGACCATAACCACTAATTATCAAGAAAGAAAATGGCTAAAACCCCTTTTTTTGTCTTTGTTTTTGTTTGCTTTCACTAGTAGCCTTTGTTGGCCTGTAACTCACAGAATCCTGAGATTAAAGGCTTGTGCCATCACACCCAGCCTGCCTTTACTTTCTAAACAAAGTGTAAAATGTGGTTTTATTGCAGTCTCTGAACTTAGGCTGAATTCAATATAAACGTAAAATAAAGAAAGGCTCTGAGTTAGGAGACTATCCATCCACAGAAATTAGAGAGGTGTCCTGCAGTTCATCTTTAGAAATCTTTAAATTTATATAAATATTAAATCATATTTAATACAGCTAGAAATGCACTTAAGCATAAAAATACCTATAAAATCAATAACGAATGTATTTCTAAAAGTACTCAAAGATAATTACAGAAGTTTGACTGCCAAAAGTCTCAAAACAGTTCCTTCTCCTGGGAAAGCTCCAGTTTTAAAATAGGTACTAGTGTATTGGAAGCAACCCCTTGGAAGGCAATCCCTGGAGGCTTTCTCTAGAAGACCGACAGAAAAGCAAACTCACCTGCAGGAGGCAGGGTCCCTCAGGCAGGGTACCCATGGCAGCCACAGTGGCCTGGAGTTGGAGGGGTGGAGACTGAGTTCCTCGTGGCATCTCCACAGCCATGTGCTGATCATGTGCTCCTGTTCTGGCCTTAACGTGCGTCATTTGGTATGTGCAGCCCAAAGAGATATATTTCTGGCCATCTTCACGCTCCCAACGTTCCTTTCTTCATTACTGTTTCTCATCAACCCTTCAACACTCTATTCACACTGGATTAGCAGCTGGTATCACAACATCGCTACCCTTCCCTCCTCTGTGCCTGTAACAGCTATGCGAAAGGTCAGCTGAGCTCGGCTAAGAAGGAACTTTAAAAGCCCTTGTCTTCACTGCAGTCAGATCCAGAACGATCATTTCTGAACTTCTGCAGCGTCGTCAACTCTTTGTTGCCTTCTAGTCTTCAAAGCAATGGCCATGCACTTTGTTTTTTCTACCAAAATTTAAACTCAGTGAGGAAGAAAGAACCCACTGTGTGTTGATTCCCTCACCAAGTGCTTTCCCCCTCCTTCTTTTATGGCACATAAAACAGCTGCTCGAACAAACCTGAATAGGCTTTAAGATTGTTGTGTTGTCATCTGGAGAACTGCTTGGCGTGAGTGTGCATGTTTTGTTTACAAGTCCTTTGAAAGGGAAGTAAGGGAAGCAAAAGAGTCACAGAATTTTATCCTTAAAGCTCCTGTTCATAGTAATGATGGTATTATACCTAGCATGAAGGTGAGAGGACTCATGGTTGATGGTCATGTGTCAAATCCACTGAAAGCTCAGGAGATTAATATGTGGGAGGTTTGCTGGAAACACTCTCCAGAAAGATGACAGAAAAGGAGAAATATTATGTCTTCACTCTTCACAAAGTTCATGGTTGAGACCCTTATAACAAAAGCCACAGGAAAAGGCACATAGCAAGTTCTTATGACCAAGGCTGCATAAACTCAATGAGCGAAGACCCAGGAAAAACCGTGTTGTGGTGGACGCTCATACAGAAGTGTGATACGACAAGGGCGTGTAATCTCGTGGGACTAAGTGGAGGGCAGAGGGGAATGTAATGAGGCCTGTTTGTTTGCTCTTTTGGTTGTGTCTGTGAGGCATTTCTTCTTTCCTGTCACATGGAAGCCTTCAGGAGAGACTTTCCCTGCCTTCGTGGTTTACTCAGCCTCCAGCTGCAGCCTACTGAGTGCTCTGTCTTTGGGTTATTTTAGTCTGACTTGGGCAGGACCAACACCCCAGCAGAGACAGCTGGAAGCAGGACAGGCTGCTCCCACACAGACCTCAGCCCTTCTTCGGGGTGGTTCGGAGTTGGTGCATAGTATGTGTGCTTGCTCCATCTTGAGACAATAGACCCCAAAGTTTGTTTCCATCTTGAGTTTTAGGGGAAATGGCTATTAGCCTTGGGCCAGGCTTCTCTATTTGCTCGAAGGTAATGACTATGGAGTGATTTAACGCTTCTCTGTTACCTGCCAGCATTCCAATAGCAGGAGTGAGTGGCCTCAGTCCTGAAGATGGAATGTGGTCAGGCATCATGGCAGCCACACTGTGCCAACACTCCATGGTGCTGGCAGCTGAAGGCAAATACTCAGCCAGAGAGGAGGAACACACACAGAATGATGATATAGCCCCAAACACTTTCTATTTCAGTGTAAATATATGGATGTTTGTTCACTGGCCAATCTTTTAATTATAGGTACAAGGCCATTGTTGTAGTGTGGTCCTAAATTTGGTGATTTGTGTCCTATACAAATGGTATGAGTAGACCATTATATGAAACGGGCTGTTGCTTCTGAGATGCTTATGAAACACGCTGGTCTCTTCTGCATATCATGTGAAAGAAATACTTACAAGTAATTTACCTTTATTATCTTATAGTTCTTAAATCTGCTTTTACGTTTTGTCACATTACAGAGGCACACATTCTAGGGCACTAAATTGGTCTGCAAACTTTATAACCTAAAACAACGCTGTCCTTCCTCCGCTTCCCACTGCTGCCTGGTCTGCCTGGACAGCTACTCTAGGGTCTCCCTCTGAGTCTCTCCTGGGTTTGCCTCTGTATAACCATCTCCATATTCATGTTCCGTTTGTGTTCACTTCTCAGTTTTAGAGTTTCTCCTGGTACCTGCTATGGAAGTTGGTGGTTTAGGTTTCTTATGTCTTCTGGTTGTTTCTCTCTTGTGCCATTTTCCAATACCCATTTCTCCTTTTTTCTTCCAAACACGGTTCTAACACTGCAGCTTGTTACTGAGCCCAACTTCCTTTCCTTGACAGCAGACTCACAGTTCATCATTACCCTTACTTGCCTGGGGATCTTTTAGGGGTTTTAGTTCTGTTTACTTCTTTTGTATTATAAGGAACTCTTTCTGCCCCAGCTTCTTTGACTGAGAGGGGACAGCTGTCTCTGTCATAGTCATCCTAGCTGTGTTGGTGGTGACTACTAATTTTCGTTTCCTTTGATTTTTGCATACCATTCCCTAGTTCACCTCTCAAGCCTTCTACAGAACTCCAAGCAGTCATTCAATGTGTTTGGCTTCTTATTAAGTGAGCAGTGGACATGGTGAAAATATGAAGAACCAATACTCCAGACTGTGTTTTATGAACAACAAAATCATTTTGCTGAGAACACAGTGCATTCCAGACTCTGCAGAAGACTCCACCAACCCAGGTGACCTTGGGCTGCCACGTGGAGTCGTTGTTTTATAATCTCAGGTGGAAGAACTAATTGGCTAATCCCTAGGGTCTCTTTCAGCTATACAATCCTGTTACGAAGTCAAAGATACACAGACAATGCCTAAGGAAGAAAAGAGAAGACCGTGACAAATGAACTGCTTCTGCTACTGCCACCACCTCTCAGAGGGTCTCAGAGTCACCTGTCTGGTGTGATTATGGTGCCATCTCTCAATGGGGTGAGGGAGAATTCGGTTAATATTTTCCTGTCTGCAGTGGTCCTCCTGGTTGTAATTTAGGGAACTACCGCTAAGTGTCGCTATAGGTTGCATATGTAAGAGGTCAGCAGCCCTCTCTCAGGCCTTTTACACCTGACCTGTCAGTCAGAACTTCTGGCTAAATTTCTGTTAGGTATAGAAGTACACACTCTCCATACTCAATTCCAACACAGGACGAGGTGGAAATTAAGGGTGGTTCGTAAAAGAAAGAGGGGAAGCCTCAAACACCCTCCCTTTCCTTGGATACCCCCTCCCGCCCTTTGCTCTGAAACCCTCTCTTCCGATGCCTTTCCCCTCAAACACTATTAATTGTTACTGGTAGGAACTGGATAAGCCAGAATTAAAGGCAACCCCAAAGGAGCTGATGCTCCTTCTGGCTCATATCTTCCTGACTTCTCCTCTCTCAAGAAAACAAGTTAAGTTGCCAGAAGAAATATAGTTTGTACCTAAAATTCTAGACACTTACTGTATTTTACCAATTTAATAAAAATATGCACACATTTTCATGTTTTAGTATTTCTTTTATGCTGTCATAGCAATACACAATTGGCTATGAACGATGGTGTCTTTGACAGAGTATGGTATCTGTATCAGATATGGTATATCCATTTTAATTTATTAGAGGTGTCATTTATGTAAACTGTTCTGAATATTATTTGACAGATGGACTTCCTTCTGAAGTCCAGTTTTCTTAACAAACCTCAGGCCAGGCAGTGGTGGTGCACACCCCTAATCTCAGTACTTGGAAGACAGAAGCAGGCAGATCTTTCAGTCCGAGGACAGCCTGGTTTACAGGCTATCTCAAAAAACAGGGAAGAGAGAGAGAGGGTGAGAGAGAGAGGGTGAGAGAGAGAGGGAGGGAAGAAGGCAGAGAGAGAGAGAGAGAGAGAGAGAGAGAGAGAGAGAGAGAGAGCGCTTCTGAAGGAAAGAGTGAGCAGCATCTGTCCAGAACAAGGTGTGGAAAACTAAACTGAATGCTGGGAGAAGGGAGGCAGAAGCCATGGAGCTGCACACACCAAAACTTTGCCAGTAGGCTGCAACCTCATGGTGATATACAGATTAATCAATGGAGATGGGTTAAATTAAGATGTAAGAGTTAGCTAGAAATATACTTAAGCTATTGACTATTGTGAATCTGAAAGCAAAAGTGTAGCAACCTGTTAGGGGGTCTCCTCTAGTCATCTGTCTGGGGGTTTGTAGCAGAATACCCCACCTCTAACAGAAAGTTGGAGTCTTCTAGTGATAATATGCTGCTCTATTTTTGATGCTTCCTTAAATATAGGCTATAGGATTATAACATGTGGGAGAAATAATAGCTGAAATTTTAAGAACACCAAGACATGGGTCAGTTCATTGGCTTCAGGATGATCCTATTTGCTGGTGTGACTTTTAGATGATGCATTTTATGCTTTTCAAGGTGCAGTGACGCCTCTGTGTTATCTGGTTATAAAAAAATTGCTGGGTGAAGTCTGTTTGCAGTGATTCCGACTCATCCATCCCTCTTCATGTTGATTGTTCCAGGAGGAAGACCAATTCTTCCTTCCATCTCTAATTCTTGGACCTTCCAGTTTGAAACCAGGGCAATATGTAGGGGGATATTTCAAAAGCATCTCTGAATCTTTATGGGGCATGATTTCCCAGCTGCATTTCCCTCATGCATGTAAGCACAAACCCCTTCAGTCATCCAGCATATACTTCTTGAACACTAGGTACATGAATGTTGCATATACATGTACACATCACACTGCCAGTGAGGCAGAATCCCTGCCTTCGAGGAAGTAATTCAGGGGTGGCACAGAGAGTGGACAGCTAAAGCATGCTGTGAGAAGCACTCCAGTAGGGATAACTGTGGTGTGAAGTGGGAACAGACAAAAGGGTTTTAGTCTCAACTTAGCGGACCCTGGAGGGTTTCCTTCCAGAAGTGCTGTCCTAGGCGAGCTCGTGTGGCTACACTCTGGCTCCCCTCCCACCCCAGTGTCTGCTTTTTCTCAATTCCCTTAGCTAGCTCTTCCTACTTTTATCAATGCTTGCCAGAGGTTGTTGCATCGTGTAATTTCTTATAATTATATACTTCCCTAGGTATTCTCAATCATAACCATGGCTTCAACTGTCATATAGAGGTGGTGCTGACATATCTCCAGCCAGCCTTTGACTATTAATGACTCATTATTTTGACAAACAGTCAGCGACAAGTTACCATGTACTAGGCCATGTCTGCATCACCCTCACCATGCTCAGTGATTTCCAGCCTTGCTAACGAGATCTTCAGGATCATTCTGAATCATGAACTATGATAAATATGTGACAAGGGTGGGCTTTAGGACTAAGACCATGGAGAGGGAAACTGCCAACACATGGGGAAGGACAGGAAACTTTGTAGAAGGAAGTCAGAACTGGCCAGGAGGGAAAGAAGGGGTTTCTAGGCAGAGAGAACCTGGTAGTAAACACTCAAGACCTTGCAAGGAGCCATGGTCTGTCCATGGCAGTTTACAGGATATGTGGGAAATGCCTGAGAAAAGAAGGGACAGTCAGTGTGTCAATGGAAGGAAACAGTGTGTTTTTATTGAGGGCATCACATGCATGACACCAGGGAGCCAGGCAGCACTCTTTAAATTGGCAAAGGGCAAAATCAAGGTGGGAATCCATGTGTCAGTGTTCACCATGAAAATATGACAGAAAACTAAGTGAGGGGTGAGAGGACTTGAACTAAGAGAGTGGTAATAAGAAAAGCGTCTTCATGATTACGAGCATTTTTTTTTCTGTCATTGGATCCATAGCTTGTGATGGGTGAGGAGAGAAGAGTCAGAGAAATTTCATGGTTGAGAGAGCGAATAAGCGAATTCACTGTTAACCAAGATGCAGGCAAAAGAAGGGAGAGGAAAATAAGATGTGCTTGGTTCTAGACAAGTCTCAGATGCCCATGGAGTGTTCTGGTAGGCATGTTTAACTGTCAGCTGAGAGCAATAACTTTGAAGCTTGGAAAGGGATGGCCAAACACACTGAAAATGGTTCTTCCGTGGCTGGTGGTGGAAGCCGTGTGGATTGTGCTTCTGTTCAATAAAGCTTTAAACAGCGTTTCTACTTCTCCAAGAGTCTTTAAAAGAAGCCAACAGATCTTCGAAGACTGACTAAGCCTGCTGAGCCGTTTAGAGTAGGAACCACACTGCATTTTAGTGTGGCTTCTGTAGGCCTTGAAGGGAGAGGCAACATAGCCTAAGAAAGGTGAACCTGTATGGAGTGGGATGTCACAGAGGGCGTATGAGATGCAGAATTGACACCATGAACAACAGGATTGCAAAGGACTGGAGACATTGTGGAAGAGAAGAAGCCAAGGACAGGACTTAGTAGAACTTCTCCAAAGAACACAGGAAACTGCCTAGATCTACCTGCCAGCTGTTGAAGGTGCTTGGGTTAGTGAGGATGCTTCAGAGCAGTGGTTCTCAAGCTGGGGGTCATGACCATCAGAACACTGTTTCTGATGGTCTTAGGGGTGAATACAGCACTTGGTAGCAAAATGACAGGTATGAAGCAGCAATGAAAAGAAATACATGGTTGGGGGTTCATAAGACCACTTCATAATTGTAATCCTGCCTCTGTTGTTGGTCAGAATGTAAATATCTTCTATGTCTGATGGTCCTAGGTGACCCCTGTGAAAGGGTTGCAGCCCACACGTTGAGAACCTCTGCCATATAGGCTTCTGCGAACCGCTGTCGAACAGGCTTCCAGCTGAAGGCATGGCCCGGTTAGATCTGGATTAAAGATCCTGGTTAAAAGCTAGTCCTCTTACCTCAAAGATTTAGATTAGAAGTGGTTCTTTCTACTTCAAATTAAGCAAAAAACCCACACAGGTGTGCCCTTCATGTTTGAATTTTAGTTACAGATGGAGTCAAAGTGACAACCAAGTATAGCCACCAAAGCACTCAGTCATGGAGTTCATCTCGTAGTGCACAGTGGAACCCAGTCTGGTCCTCAAATGTACTTATTTGGTGTTTGGGTCTGCAGTAGTTAGAAAAGAATACAAAAGGGGGAAAAAGGAGAAAACATCACCATCACCTTCTTCATCCTCTTCATTATCATTATCATCATCATCTTCATCATCCTCTTCATCATCGTCATCATCATCATCAGCGGCAGCAGCAGCAGCAACAACAACAGGGTTTCCCCAAGCCCCAGAGAACCGCTCCTCACTGCCGTTGCCTTTCTCCTGAAGATCTTGCGTAGTTGGAACAGAAACTTGGAGGAATTGAAGATGGAGCTGTGGACAGCCAGGGAACTGTCAGAGCATGAATTCTGAAATGTGCTCATGGCAAGGGAGGGCTTTTTATTTATATTTCTGGTGTTCAGTAAAATTATGTAGCCATTGATTTCCTGTCAAACCATCACCCAGAGAGCCTGAGATAATGGTGCATCACCATTCAACTGCTAACCGCAGTGCTAGGCTTTTACATGGGAACCGGTCCTGTTGGGCCTCACCCTCTGTTCTTGCTGTGTGTCCATTTAACGGTTTGTAATATCCAGCAATTATGCGAATGTCTTTCCGCCTTGACCTTCTCTTCTGCTCGTCCTCATCTACCCAATTTTCACAGCATTGTGTGACTCTAATTGCAAACGAGCAGTTGTTGCTCCCCCTGCATGAATGGGCTTCTTTAGGCGTGTAGTGGGGTACAGAATTACCACAAAAACAAAAGAAAGATGCTAGGTTTTAGAACTTGTGATGATATGTCCCTGCCTCCTACACATGCTCCAATATGAAAAGTCTTCCCAGGCTCAGCATTGTCAGCCTCCTTGCCCAAGGCTCTCTCATCCCCATCTCTTCTGAGCATCCATGAGCATCTCCTGAGCATCATCATCCATGGATCTGGGCTGGAGACGACAGTACTTGGACCCCCACCTCCCAGTTCTTAGTGCTATGGCATCTTGTATTTAGTTGTTTTATCTGTCTTTTAGATTTTTTTAAGTTGAAAGTTATTTTTCTGTATTTTATCTCTCACTGTAAAAAAGATTATGCTTTTATAGAGGAAGAAGTATAGAAACATAGGATTTTTTTTTGTTTCAGACTTTTGAGCACTGTGGGTGTATGTATGTGTGTGTGAGAGTGTAGCGTGAGTGTGAGATCGTAAGAGTCTGTGCGTGATGTGATTGTGTGGGTGTGTGTGAGTGTGTGTGAGTGAGTGTATGTGAAAGTGTGTGAGTGTGTGCATGCATGTGTGACAGTGTGAATGTGTGTGAGTGTGTGAGAGTATGCTAGAGTGTGTGTGTGTGTGTGAGTGTGTGTGTGTGTGTATGTGAGAGTGTGAGTGTATGATTGCATGGGTGTGTATGAATGTGTGAGTGTATGCGACCCTGTGTGTGTCATTGTATGTGTGTCTGTGTGTGTGTGGTATGAGTGTGTACATGTGTGTGTTGGCAATGATCACCTGTGCCATTTTCTTTTCATCTTAGATATTTATAGTGTCAGGTATTCTCCATGCACTTTAACCGGGATCATGAACGTTACCAGTACATAATAATACAAAGATTAGTTGAGGAAGAGAGAGTGAGTGCCTCCTCCCTGATCTTACCGCTTGCTCTTCTGTCACTCGGATCTCAACTAAACTGTAGCTTTAGCTCTACAGCCTCCATTAGGTGCCCTGGTACATAGATCTAGTCCTGTAAATCGGCATTCATGACTTCTGTGGAACATGTTCCTAGAGATGGATAAGATGTCTAGGATTCTCAGAAATCACCGCAGTTGCAGTTGTTACAAAGAATACATTGTGTTAAGTTCTAGAAAACCCTCAGGATGATATTGTTGTGATTTTACAGCCAGGGAGTTCAGGCTCAGAGAACTGAAGTTTGAGCCTCTGTCCTCATGGCCAGGGGTCAAGCTGGGATGTGAGTCCCCTACCCTTCCTTTGAGCAACTCTGTTCCTGTGACACCATCCTTTGGGGCTACCCATGCTTTCATGTAAACATCTTTTAAATGAAGCTGCTTCTGGACGGACATTCAGGAGCTCTAGCTAGCTTCTCTGCTCCTTTGAAAGCTGGTGGTGATGATGTGTAAGAGTAAAAATGGAGAAAGGGCAGAGAGGAGATTGGCAGACTAAGGACAGGGATCCTCTGTCCATTTGAGACTTAAGTATGAGGAGTCAGAGACAGAACTTCTCTGTGGGAAATGGCGCAATCTTAGGGATGGGGTGGAACTGGAGTGTTTAAGTTGGGGGAAAGCTATATTTTAGGGACTTGTGACTTTGGTGATTGGAAAGGATCCACACTGTTTTCCAGGGAGTATTGCCTTAGTTCTTGGGAGGTTTGCAGTCCCATGCCGTGTTGGCAGCTGATATTTCCTCTTGTGAACTGTTTCCTTTCTTCTTTCTTCTTCTTTCTTTCTTTCTTTCTTTCTTTCTTTCTTTCTTTCTTCTTTTTTGGCTTTATCTTGTGCCAAACCTGAACGTCTGTAGCTGTCATCTCTGGTCCAGCTCCTCTGCAGCACAGTGGCAGAGTTCCAGCTCCTTACAGCGATGAGTGTGAGGGTGTGTCTGCATGCAGGGGAATATTTATGGCTTTGTCAGCTGTTGGCACCGCAGAAAAGGGCTCAAGATGGCCAGGGAAGTGTTAGCGGCTGATGAATACTCATCAGGATGAGTTAGGGAGCCGCGGTGCAGCCTCTTAGGTTTGTCCTAATGCATAGCCTTCCCTGAAAATAAAAATTTATGATTCAGTAATAGTCTGAGGTCAAAGGTAACCTTAGATGACAAGCATTTACTTACCTCAGAATGTCCTCTGGTCACTCACAGCTTTGTCCTTTCCACTGGAGGTGTAGATGGTGAAGGGCTCATGCATTTCCTTCCACCTTGCTCTGATTCCGTAACTTAGCGGATCATCACTCTGGCCTTCATGAGCACACTTATGTCTGTTCGTGTGAGACACAGTTAATAGTGTCAGGACACATACTGTTACTGTAGTATATTTGAAGGTATATGACCGTCCATTCATTAGCCCTTTAGGTGGTCAGGAAGATGATTGTTATGCTCCTTGGAGATAGGAACACCCTTATTTAGGCAGGTTACAGAATCACTGATGAAACCTGGCCTGCTTGATTCCCAGATCTAAATCCAAGGTGGAAAAACATATTTCTCATGCCTATTTTTGTATGGACTATGGGGCAAGTGTGATTTTGACATTTTTAAATAATTTGAGAAATGAAAGAAAGAGGAATATTATTTCATACCATATGAAAACTATATTAGAATCTAACCAGGCTTTCTTATTTGTATAAAGCATGCAAGCCCTTTCAAACTCTAGTGGCATAGCTAAGCAGCTGCGACAGTAACCTCACGGGCCTCGAAGCCTGGAACATTTACTCTCTTGTCCTTCACACTGGAAAATCACCAACCACTAGAACAAGACGTCCTTGGTTCACAGTCCCCGTGTTACGTTGACGGCTGCTGTAAAATGTGCCCCAAGCTGGGGGACTTAACAGAAATTCCATAGTTCTAGAGTTTAGAAGTCTACAATCAAAGTGCTGTCTTTCCATCTGAAGCCCCAAGGACACATCTTCCTAGCCTGTGCGTGGCTTCTGATCATGGCCACGGTGTTCCTTCGTGGCTGTCCCATGCTTGTTTCTCACCTCATCTCTTCTCTCTCTGCCTGTGGGCAGTTTCACCATCTTTATGAGGTCACCAGTCATACTGGATTAGAACCTATTTCCATAGCTTTGTCTTAGTGATTTATTTATTTTTCTTTCATGTACATTGGTATTTTGCCTGTATATATGTCTTTAAGAGGGTGTCTTACTTCTGAAGTTACAGACAGTTGTGAGCTGCCATATGGGGGCTAGGATTTGAACACAGATCCTCTGAAAGAATAGCAAGTACTCTTAGTCACCGAACCATTTCTCCAGTGAGTATCCTTATCTTAAACGTGTTACTAGCAAAGGCTGCTTTTAAATATAGTTCCATTGGCCAGAATGTTAGCATCTCTTTTGGGGGAGGTGGAATTTTTCTCTGTCCCATATAGAGTATTTTCCTCCAGTTTTCATTACTTTTCCTTCTTCCTCCTCCTACCTCTCTTGATGCCCCCTTCTCCCCTTTTGACGTCTGTTTCTTCCCTTATTCACTGTACACTTAACATTTATGAAGTCGCTCCTTGCTTTTAACCATATGATCATCACTGTATTCAACTGTAGAATAGAGACGACAATTAAGAATTTGCTCCTGCGGTCTGCAAGCTTACAATCCAGTACAGAAGATAAGTCACTTGTAAATTCTGCCGAAGAAATTTGTCTAAGTACAGTGGGGTATTATAGTATTTAAATCCCTAGATGTTGGGTAATAATCCTTTAAAATCATTGATATGATTAACCAAAAAGTATAGATGGGAATATACATGCTATTTGAGAATAGATTTTCCACACTATTCTTAGTAGAATCCTCTGCTTATCCTTTTGCTCCATTCCTTCAATCCCTTCTCCCTTCAGCAGGTGAACCAGCCTCTGAGCTGGGAAGGACCATGGCTGGTGTCACTGAATAGGGGATCTGAACTCTGGCCCTCCGGCTGAGGCAGCCAGCCCTTTCACCACTGAGCCATTTCCCCAGCCCTGCTTGTGATTTGCTTTAAATGGATTTCATATTCTGCTCCAGGGACCCCAGAGTGCAGGTCTCATCGCAGAATCTACCCGGAAGTACACACGCAGGCCCTGTTCTCGGCTGTGGATTGCATGTTCCACAAGGAATTTTAAGGAGATTTTAGGGTTAGCCTCTTCTGAAGCACAGCTGGTAAAGATTTTCTCTTTTTCTTCCCATTCTGTGGGTTGTGTTTGTTCTACTAGTTCTTTTGTAGTGCAGAAAGTTAAATTTCATGTCACCCCATCTGTTGATTTTGGAGACCAGTTCCTGTACCCTTGCAAGTCTATTCCTAAAGTTCTTTCTTACCCAATATTTTGGAAAGTACACTTTTCTCTAGCATCTTCATCTTTTGGAGTTTTTACTTAAGGCCTTTAATCAACTTCACTTTGATTTTTGTGTCAGATGAATGACTGGATCTAATTTCGCTCTTCCGAGGTAGAGTTTATGTTTTACTAGCACCATTTATTCAATCAGTTACCTTTTTTTTTTTTGCCATCGTTATCAAAAATTAGGTGGCCATAGCTTTGTTGGGTTATTTCTTGGGCCTCTGTTCTGTTTCTTTGGTTTGTCTGTTTTGGTGTCAATATCAGGCTGCCTTTGTCAGTACGGTTCTGTAGTGTAGTACCAGGTATTGTGACAACTCTAGATGGGTTCTTCTTAAGGTTGTCTTTGTTTGTTATCTGAGCTTTTGTGATTTCCTGTGCATTCTGTCATTGCTCTCTCTAGACATCTGTGAGGTTAAAACGGAATTTTGATGAGTATTGCACTGAATCATTAGATTAAATTTGGAAGGTAGCTATTTACATGTTACTAATTTCTTCAGTCAGGACATGGATTTCTTCCATCATCTAGTGTCTTTGGTTTTTGTTCTCAATGCCTTAAATATACAAGTCTCTCTTTTCTTGGGTAGGCATATTCCTAGGTAATTTTTGGAGTTATTGTGAATAAGCTATTTTCCCCAGTTTCTTTCTGTGAGAGTTCATTGTTGGTATATAGAAAGGCTACAGTTTAAGCTTAATTTTTTATTCTACAACTGTACTGTAAGTGGTGTATCTAAATGATTTCTAGTAAATTCTATGGTGTCTTTTAAGTGTAGAATCATATTGTCTGCAAATAAGAATATCTTAACTTCATTCTTCCCTATTTTTATCTTTTTTGCGCCCGTCTCTTGCTTAGTTTTTAATTTCATTTAATTAAATTAATTGTTTATCCAAGGCTCTGAATAATATCTTTAAGAAAGATGGGTAGACATCCTTGTCTCATTTCTGATTTTGGAGGAAATGTTTTCAGTTTGTTTCCATTTAATGCTGACTAGAGGTTTATGGGTTAATATCTAGAATTTACAAAGAAATGCAAAAATTAAACATCAAGGAAACAAAACCTCTCACCAACAAATGGGTCAATGAAATGAAGAAGTAGTTTTCAAAGAAAGAAAGAGATGGCCAGTAACTATTTTAATACATGTTCAAAATCCTAGTTTCAAGGTTATGCAGAACAGACTTCCTCCTACTCCAACCAGAATGGCTGTCATACTGGACTCTCTGAGCATGGCCAACAATGAGGGCTGATGAGAACCCAAGGACAATGCCACGGGGTTTTGAACCTACGTAATGTGCTGGCTTTGTGGGAGCCTAGCCAGTTTGGATGTTCACCTTCCTAGAAATGCACGGAGGGGGGAGGACCTAGGACTTACCACAGGGCAGGGAAATCTGACTGCTCTTTGGGCTGGAGAGGGAGGGGGAGAGGAGTGGGGGGAGGGGGAGAAGGGTGGGAGGAGGGGGAGGGAAATGGGAGGCTGGGAGGAGGAGGAAATTTGTTTTTTTTTTCTCTTTTCTCAATAAAAAAAAAGTTAAAAAAAAAAGTTGGGAAGGTTGTGGGTAATAAGGAGTCTTTATTACCTGCTGCTGAGGATACAAATTGATATAGCTATTATGTAAATCAACCATCCTAAGATCACAGGTTCTTTTTGTTGTTGTTCTCATTTCTTTTGGTTTTTATTGATTTTTATTGAGCTCTACATTTTTCTCTGCTCCCCTCCCTCCTTCTCCCCTCCTCACTTTAACCCTACCACAAGGTTCCCATTCTCCAAATTTACTCAGGAGATTTTGTCTTTTTCTACTTCCCATGAAGATTATATCTATGTAAGTGTCTCTTAGTGTTCTCATTATTGTCTAGGTTTCTGGGATTGTGAATTGTAGGCTGGTTTTCTTTGCTTTATGTTAAAAAACCACCTATGAGTGAGTACATGTGATAATTGTCTTTCTGTGTCTGGGTTACCTCACTCAAAATAATGTTTTCTAGCTCCATCCATTTTCATGTAAAATTCAAGTTGTCATTATTTTTTCTGCTGTGTATTTTTTTCATTGTGTAAATGTACCACATTTTCCTTATCCATTCTTTGGTCGAGGGGCATTTAGGTTGTTTCCAGGTTCTGGCTATGACAAAAAAAAAAAAAAAAAAAAAAAAAAAAAAAAAAAAACTGCTATGAACATAGTTGAGCACATGTCCTTGTGGCACAATTGAGCATCCTTGGGATATATACCCAGAAGTGGTATTACTGGGTCTTGAGGAAGCTTGTTTCCTAATTTTCTGAGAAATTGCCACACTGACATCCAAAGGGGCTGTACCAGCTTGCATTCCCACCAGCAATGCAGAACTGTTTCCCTTTCCCCACAACCTCTCCAGCAAAAGCTGTCATCAGTGTTTTTGATCTTGGCCATTCCTACAGGTGTAAGATGGAATCTCAGAGTTGTTTTGATTTGCATTTCTCTGATGACTAGGGATGTTGAACATTTCCTTAAGTGTCTTTCAGCCATTTAGATTCCTCTGTTGAGAGTTCTCTGTTTAGGTCTGTACTCCATTTTCTTTAACTGGATTATGTGATCTTTTGGTGTCCAATTTCTTGAGTTCTTTGTATATTTTGGAGATCAGTCCTCTAATGTGGGGTTGGTGAAGATCTTTTCCTTCTTCTTAGGCTGTCGTTTGTCTTGTTGACCGTGTCCTTTGCTTTACAGAAGCTTTTCAGTTTCAGGAGTTCACATTTACTGTTTCTCTCAGTGTCTGTGCTGCTGGGGTTATATATAGGAATCTGTACTCCACAAAATTAGGAAACTTAAAGGAAATGGACAACTTTCTGCATAAATATCACTTACCAAAATTAAATCGAGGGCAGATAAGCAAATTAAACAGACCTATAACTGCTGAAGAAATGGAAACAGTCATCAAAATTCTTCCAACCAAAAAAGCCCAGAAACAAATGGTTTCAGCTCAGAAACAAGATTTTCAAAGGAGAACTAATACCAATACAACTCAAATTATTCCACACAATAGAAACATAAGGAACACTGCCAAACTCTTTTTATGAGGCTACAATTACCCCTGATACCCAAACCACAGAAAGACATTACAGACCAATCTTACTCATGAACATTGATGCAAAAATATTAAATAAAATACTGGCAAGTCGAATCTAAGAACACATCAGAACCATCATCTAACATGATCAAGTCGGCTTCATCCCAGAGATGCAGGGATGGTTCAACATATGAAAACCTGTCAACGTAATTTACCATATAAACAAGCTGAAAAATAAAAACCACATGATCATCTCATTAGATGCCAAAAAGCTTTCAACAAAATACAACATGCCTTCATGATAAAGGTTTTAGAGAGAGCAGGAATACAAGGAACATACCTAAACATAATAAAGACGATATATAGAAAGCCAACAGCCAACATCAAACTAAATGGAAAGAAACTCCCAGCGATTCCACTGAAATCAGGAACAAGACAAGGTTGGTCCACTCTCTCTATATCTATTCAATATAGTTCTTGAGGTCCTAGCTAGAGTAGTAAGACACCAAAAGGAGATCAAGGGGATACAAATCAGAAAAGAAGAAGTGAAACTCTAACTGTTTGCTGATTATATGATAATTTACATAAGCAATCCCCAAAATTTTACCAAGGAACTTCTACAACTCACCAACACGTTCAGTAATGTAGCAGAATACAAGATTAACTAAAAAAAAAATCAGTTGCCCTCCTTTACACAGGTGATAAAAGGGCTGGGAAAGAAATCAGAGCAATATCACCCTTCACAATAGCCACAAATAGCATAAAATACCTCAGAGTAACTCTAACCGAACAAGTGGAAGACTTGTATAACAAGAACTTTAAATCTTTGAAGAAAGAAATTGAAGCAGACACCAGAAAGTGGAAAGATCTCCCATGCTCTTGGGTAGGCAGAATTAACATAGTAAAAATGGCACTCTTACAAAAGGCAACCTACAGATTCAATGCAATGTCCATCAAAATCCCAGCAAAATTCTTCACAGACTTCAAAAGAACAGTACGCAACTTCATATAGAAAAGCAAACAAAACAAAACAAAACAAAAAAACAAAAAACAAAAAACAAAAATCATGATAGCCAAAACAATCCTGTACAATAAAAAACTTCTGGAGGCATCACAATCCCTGACTTCAAACTCTACTACAGAGCTACAGTACTGAAAACAGCCTGGTATTGGCATAAGAACAGACAGGAGGACCAAGGGAATTGAATAAAAGACCTGGATATTAACCCACACTCCTTCAAACATCTGATTTTTGACAAAGATGCAAAAAATATCAAATGGAAAAAAGAAAGCAGATTTAACAAATGGTGCTGGCATAACTGGGTATCAACACATAGAAGAATGAAAATAGACCCATATCTATCACCATGGCCAAAACTCAAGTCCAAATGGATCAAAACCTCAATATAAAACCAGCTACACCGAACCTCATAGAAGAGAAAGTGGGAATTTCACAGGGTTCTTGAGGTGTCTATTATCTGCTAAGTACAGACTTATTAGGGGTGATGATGGCACCTCGAGAGTAAGCTTTACCACATTCCCTGCTCCTCTGGGCCAGGAAGAGTTGGATGAGCTGACCAGGACTCTCTCTACTCAGTGAAATGAGTGGAACCCAGTGGGTCATGAGTCCTGTTCTAGCTGCTCCCAAGAATCAGGATTTTGTCTTTATATTCCAATATCTACCTCCCTCTAAGGGGCCCTTCCAGGGCTGAGAAAAATCCAGGCAGCCATTGCAATCTGCATCCATACTGTGTCTGCCATGATTCACAGGCGGGTGGTCATCTCTGTCGGCCCCCAGACTGCATCCATACTGTGTCTGCCATGATTCACAGGCGGGTGGTCATCTCTGTCGGCCCCTAGACTGCAGCCATGCTGTGTCTCTCATGGTACACAGGTGGAAGTTTCTGTTTAAACAGAAAACCAGAGCTATACATTTAATTATGATGGAGAAGAAAAACGGTGAGAGAAACACTAAGGGAACTATGGTGCTGTCGTGTTAATCCTCAAGGTCAGAGGCACATGGGGGTTTTAAATAATTATTGAATGAATGAAGGACAAATGACTTTTGGGTTTGGGGACCGTGCTGGCTACATAACTTATGAGCATCTCTCTTATCCCAGATGAGTGGACATTATGCTTTGATTGAACGACCTATTTAGTGTGTTTAGTTTTCAATGCAGACATAAATAGATTTGATCTTTCCATGGTTCGAATTTCCTCCCATCAGCTTTGCCTTAATTATCCACAAGTGTTCCAAGCCTTTATTAGCTAAATCGGATGCAGATGATGGTCATTAGTCTGGTATATAAATCGTGCTGGCATATTCAATGGCTTTCACTTGGCTAATTGAAATTTTCCGTATTCATGGACGACAAGAAAACACTGTAATTTTATCATTTATTTGGGAGCATATTTTCCCCCTTTGGTTGATGCTTATAATTATGCAGTTAAAAAATAAATGTGAGTGCTGAACTTTGCCTGAAGGGTACGCCATTTTTAAAGCATGTATGTGTCCATGTTAGTCTAAAGCATGAAAACAGGACGGAAATGTGGATTTTGGAAAGAGTCCCAAGGATTGGTTTGCTAAGAAAGCATCCACATGGTGTGTATTCTGGGGACCCATCCGTTTAAATGTAAGAGGTTTCAGATTGTTAGTGAGAGGAGTAGGCTCAGTGCTGACATCTACCAACAAGTGAAAAATCACCTCCCGTGCCTGCGACGTGCAGACCGGAGGCCTCAGATGGATGGGTTTTATTCAGGTATCATTTCCATAAAAGGACCTTAGCTTTTGATTTTATTTGACCGTTCATCAAAACCAGCAGCCCTCTGTTTGGTTTGCCTAAGAGTAAAATAATGCACCTGCTCACAGACACCCATCCACAGGTTGGGGATGGAATTCCATAATGCTGCCATTTCAGAGATCTGGGCTCTGGATACTTTAATTTTTGTGATACAATACTTGAGTTGTTCCAATTTAATCACATAAGTATTAGATGTTTGCTGTTTTTTAAAAAAATATTTATGGGCATTGGATGGCAGAAATACTTCAGTGGAGGCAGAAGACAGTTTTCTGGTTTCTTTTCCCAAGCCTAATTTAATGGAGATCAACAACATTGCTTGTTCTCGGACTTAAACCATCATTTACAGGGAAATAGGAGCCATGTGTCTCTTGTTGGTGTTGGGTCACTGCAGAGCATTCCCAGCACTGAGAATGGGGTGAGCAGCTCAGATTCCATGGCTCTCTGTGTTCATGCTGGACTGGATGCCCATGAATTACTTGTATTTCATCAGTGGTCTCTCTAACCAAGAACTAGCTAGGCTCATTCTTTTTTGAATATCGAATTACGCTTTCTTCTGGGTCTCCGTGACTTCTGCCTATGTAGTTATTTCTACAGGTGATTATTAACTTGGGAGACAAGGTTGTGCGCACTAGTCTTCAATTCCCGTGTTAATGTGTTTCAGAGTCAAACAAAGTGCCGTTCTGTAATTGTTCCCTTTGTGCTCTACCTGTCATGATGGTTAATATTGTTGGTTAACTTGACTGGAGATGTCCTGAAAAGTGACAGAGCATTATTTTAGGGCTTTATCTGCAAGGGTTAGTATGCAAATCCGAAGGCTGAGATCCTCTGTCTTCACCAATGTGACCAGCATTATGCAATCTATTAAGGGCCTGAATAGAACAAAAAGGTGAGGAAGAGTTCCCTCCCTCCCTCCCTTTCTTCCTCCCTCTTTCTCTTTCTGTCCCTCACCCTCTTTCAGTTGGGCCATCCATATTTTTCTCTTTTCAGACATAGAAGCTTCCGGTTCTTGGTTCTTTGGACTTTAAAGTTTATACTAAGACCCATTCTCCTTCCCAAGGTTCTTAGGGGTGGTAACCTTTGGCCTCAGAATGGTAATTAAACCATGGGCTCTGTAATTCTCAGACCTGTCTTCAGTTGAGTTACGCCTCTGGCTGCTCTGGTTGGTTTTCTAGCATGAAGATGACATCTTGTAGCCTTCCTCATCCTTCCTAGTGGGATGAGCCAAACCATGCAGTCTCCTTTCTTCTAGGTTTCTATGTAGCCCATCAGTTCTTCTTCTCTGGAGAACCTACTAATAACCTACTACTTAAAAGAATTCTTTGTGCCTAAGAAGACGATGAAGCTGACTACACCATTCTATGGAATGGTCTCGTGTTAGCTGATGGAGGAAAGAAGTAGCCATCTATCCTAATTGTGGATTTCCAAACACTGTGCCCGATAAAATCAGGGTCCTCTTCTTCATATTAGCAAAGGATCTCATGACCCTAAAGGAAAAAGGATATAGGGCTTTCTCATTTCAGAGTGGTGAACTGAGGGCCTCGAGATCAAGGATCCATCTTAAGCTCCTCAATAATCTGTTAGGAAGGGACAAGGGTTAGGGCTGAGGCTCCCAAGCAGGTGGTCCACTTGGTTTTCTATTCAAGACATCATAAAAGACCAGCAGACATTCATCAGTAAGAAGTCGTGTTTCACTGTAGTAAAGAAGTTACAAGCAAGGCCTGGCTAGGTAGAGCTTGTTAAAGCACAGTGTAATATAGTAGGCTTAGCCACATTCCACACAGATTTCCCTGATGCTGCCAGTTAAGTGCTCTAGCTCGGGGGTGGAAAGAGTCATGTGGTCTAGCAAAACAAGTTCCCTTTCTAGGACAATGCTTCTTGTGCCCGTGTTTGCACTGAGGTATTGCCTGTTTTCAGAGCATCCTATGTGGTTGCCTGAGACCCTTGTTGAGCCTGCTCCGCAGCTCACTGCCATCCTCTGCTCCATCCTGTGACCTTCCCTTCTCTACACACACCAAGAATGCCCCTCGCGTGTCATTTCCATTTCACAGCTTGCTTTGTAAGGAATCTAACCCGTGACCTGTGTCTTCAGATCTTTTCCCTTCACCATGAGTGTCCAATGCCCTCATGACCTAAGTCTCTTTACTTTTCGCCAATCAAATCTGCTTTATTATTATTATTTTAAAGAAAAGGGCACCAAAAATATGCTTTTGGGGTGGATCAGATGAATTTATTTCCTTTAAGATATAAGAGACTAATGAAGTACAAGCATGAAATTTCCACTGTCCCTTCCTGCAGTGGCCCCGGGCACGTGAGCATCTCCCATGAATCAGAGCTAATGCTAAAAACAGAAATCCTGTAAAAGAAATGTCAAGCATCACCACATAAACACACAAGGGTAGGGCTTTACTTCCTGAGTGTATTTGGGGAAAATCACTTTAATTGTTGATGTATGATGCTGTCCACCCCGTGCAGGTCATCTCACTAATAAGGTCCGAGGCAGGGGGATTTTAAAAACACATTGCGTTTTGTTGTGTTTGTGTCGTGTGACAAACATAGCCTCATGCAAACTTTGGTGGAGGTGACTCATTGGCAGTTTCTCCTTTCGTAAAGAAATATTGATGCAATCATCAGGAAGGTCACAGCCCAAGAAGGTCATCACCCTCTTGAGTCTTTCGTTTTCAGTAATTAAGTCAACCATGTTATGGGAGGGCTCGGAAAGCCCACCCAGAGCCATTCACAATTGTTGCAATTAGGAAACTGGATGCCAGTTAAAGTCTTTGGAAGGGAATGGAATGAAATTGACCAAGCGTATAAGTAAAATCTCCTTAGCAAATAGCTAAATTAAGGCTATGGACTATCATTGATCCATGCCATTGCTCTTTTATACTCATTCCAGGTATTAGGACTTTGCTATGCATTGGCCTTCAGCTCGAGTTGTTTCTACAAATACAACATTTCCAGCTTGCCATATCTTTTCTTGTGTGTGTGTGTGTGTGTGTGTGTGTGTGTGTGTGTGTAGCCACTTCTGCACATTTTGACTCTTTCTTCTTCTTCAAATGCACTTCTCAAATCACCCGGGACTGTTCTAAGGAAATGGAAGGGCATTGTTTAATTTTGTGGGTCATTTCTCCTGGGGCTACAGCACTAACATCTGGAGTTTCAGATATTCCTGGGGTCTTTAGGACTCAGTCTATAACATGCTTGCCCTACAGCCCAGAGAACCTGAGTTTGAATTACCAGCACCCATATAAAATCTGGGTTTAGTGGTGCAAGTCAGTAAACTCAGTGGTGGGTGGGACTGAGCTAGGCTGATCTCTGCAGTTTATTGTCCAGCCAGCCCAGCTGAACTGATGAGCTCCAAGTTTAGAGAGACTTCATCTCAAAAAATAACGCGGTGACCAAACAAGGAAAACACCTGACCTCTGACCTCTCGATACATATGCACCAGTGTGCACAAACACCCAAACATGTGCACACCCCTCACATAAAGACACCATCTAATTGCTCTTCTCAGAATTGTGTGCATGAGTGTGTATGTGTGTTGATTTCTGTGGAAGTCGATGGGTGTATACAATGGGTGTGAGTATGGACACAAGCCTACCACAGCTCATGTAGAGAGGTCAGAGTATTATTGGAGGCTGTTCATTCATTCCTAGCAGCTCAGACCCGAAATAATCACACAGAAACCTGTATTAATTGCAATGCTGTTTGACCAATACCTTAAGCTTATTTCTAGCTAGCTCTTACATCTTAAATTAACCCATTTCTATTAATCTGTGTATCCCCACATAGCTGTAGCTTACTGGGTAAAGTTCTGTCCAGCGTCCAGCATCTCTGTCCGGCAAGGCTACATGGCTTCTGTTTGACTCTGCCTACTCTCTCTCTATGTATTTCTTCCAGCCTGGCTATATTCTGTTAAGCTATTGGATGAAAGCAGTGACTTTATTAACCAAGAAAAGCAACACATATACAGAAGAACTTTCCACACCATTTCCCCTTTTCTGTTTAAATAAAAAGGAAGGTTTTTAACTTTAACATAGTAACAAAAAATTACATGTAACAAAACAGGAATCAAGCAAGAATTATAGTTACAATATTTATATCTACTTTATCTTTTAATCATAACTAAGGAAAACTATAATTATAACTATTCTTCAACTCCATCAAAGACTCTAGAAGGATATAATATTACCTAAGTAAACAGGAAGTGCATTGTAAGCAACTTCCAAATTCTAGAATTGACAGAGACATCTCGCTGCCTGGACAGTCACCCAAAGTTCTTCTGTACTATTGGGGCATCCATCTTTAGCCTACAGACCCATAGTATCCAGCAGACTTTTCCATGAAGCAGGAAATTTGAAGATCTGTTTTGCTTTGTAATGGCAAAGTCCATCAGTTGCTTTCTTCTTTATCCTGCAGAATGTCTGGAAGACTATTTCACAAAGCAGGAACTCCAAGTACTATCTCACCTTCCTAAGGCAACTCAGCAGTCATTTTTCTGTGGGTCCTGCATGTCCAGTTTATACAGCATCACATCAAACAGTCCAGGCAAGAGCAGTTTCTTGCCCAAATGGCTAACATACTCCATAAGGAGCCTCTGCGATGCCCGTCATACTCTTGAAGTAGATTGGTGCTGCCAGCAGCAGACATGTCTCATTGTCATGAAAAGTCCTAAGTTCTTAAAACATTTTAAATGTTATATTCTGTTAGACTTTGAAAGGTTTGGAGAATAACTATCCATCTGAAATACATCTCTGTACATCTAGAAAACCTAACTAACATGACTACAAGCTTGACTATTTTAGATGACTATCTATTAACCTGTATTTCTTTTCAAGTTGGTACAATAAGAGGCTTTGCTCACAGAGCTTATCTTGCCAGACTTGCTGGTAAATCTTAAACTTAGTTAAAAATACAGTCGTGGTCCTTGAAGCACCTCTCACCCCCCACGCACAAATGTGGAGTCTTTGATAGCTGAAAGTTAGGCCTTTCTCATATTCCTATTCCTAGTTAGAATAGAGAATTACACATAAATTCAGTGGTTGGTAGAGAAATTCTGCAACCAGACTTCTGGGGAAGTTTAGTTGCATAACTCATGGAATTCAGGTCATTTCTACAAGCTGTGTGAGTGGTTTAACAAGCTGTTTCCAGCTAGGGACAATTTTGTCCAGAAGCAATATTTAGTAATGTGTGAAGATAGGTTGGTGTTACAATGGAAGCTGCCAGGGGGATGATATTGGCCCCAGGTAGGGCATCCTTGGATGGGTGGCATGCCCCTCTCCTCTCCACAACAAGAATTATCAGTTCCTGGATATTCTAAACCACAGCTTAGCCACATAAGTGGACAGTAGTCAATGTCTAGGTCTGAAATAAAGATGTGTTTTTCCATTATGTAGGAGTCAGTCGCCTGTCTGCCTCTCCCCAAACTTCACTTTATAGAGTTATTATGTGGGAGTCTGCCTTCCGACAGAGACCTCCAGAAGATGCTGTGGGGTCAGGCACACAGCTGCTCTTCTGTATCAATCTTGTACCTCTCTCATGCATATTCACTGGGAACTTTCCACTGTTGACTACCTCAAGAGAACAGGATGTCAAGGAGATTTCATCATAAAACATGTGCATTCATTTTATACTTAAAAGTCAAGAAGATGATAACCTTGAGCCATCTTGTGGCTAGCAATGTTTTTTATGCGGAACAGTTCAAGATAGTTTCCTTGTGTGTAAATCCCCATGCAACATTGGATGCTAGAAAGCCTTGTAAGGGGCACATCATGCCAAGAAGCCACACATGCAGACAGGTACAGGCAAGAAGTCAACCGCAGGAGGAACGAGTGTGCTGAAGGGAGTAGGAGGGAGACCCCAAGCTCTAGCACCATTGTGTGCAGACATAGACTCTCTCTCTTAGGAAAGGGCCCTGCTGCAGAGCTCAGGTTCATAGTACAAGCCACTTGAAAGATATTATTATTTGATTCTTTGTGAAATGAAGGTGCGAGCCATTTCCTCATTGGCCTGAAACAAATGGTCTAACCTGGGGATGGTGGCCTCTGGAATGCAGGGAGATCTGAGGCCATGGGACTAAGAAAGTGCACTTAGACCGGAAGCAAAAGGGAAGGTGATGTCCTCCACGCTGAAGAGCTCTGATGTGTCTGTGTCCTTCCTGTTTTGCAGGGCACCATCTTTAGCACACTGGCTGGTGAGAAGTCTTCATCTGACTACAAAAAGGTAAGAAGCGGGCATGCGGAGAATTGCAGCAGGACTGACTGCTTCAGGATTGGTGATGTTTAATTGAAAAGCTGCGTGTGATCTCCGAGGATGGTCTGTCTGATGGCATATTGCGAACAGCTTTTAGGGTATGAATGTAAGGCTCATTTTCAGGATGCGGGAACATCCTCTGTCGTCTGACAGATGTTCGGTGCAGAGAGACACTGACTCCGTATATTTCCATATCGCTATTATCTGGTATTTTCTTACACAAGATGAATGGCCAGGGAGTTCAGGTCCGTCCTGTAGACTGCACTGCGGGCGTCTGTGTCTTAGGCTACAAATAGAAAACTTGTAAACTCGAAGCTCAATGTGACAGCAAAATGACTTTGAATTTTGGAAGCTGGTTATATAGCGTAAAAATCTGGTTTGGATTCACCACAGTCATGTTTGAGGACGCTGTCATGCTTTGCAAACGGATTCGCTTCACCCACATCTGATAGATGGCGTCTGCAGTGCCTGCCACGGCGGCGTGGCTAATTCCTGGCTTTGAGGGCCAGGGGTCACTTTGATCCACCTCTTTAATCTCAGCTTTAACTAGAACCTGTCCTCTGGTCGAGGAGGGGAAGTGATTTCACAGTCAGACAACTCAGATTCTTTGACACTAACTATCATTGATATGAAAAAGCAGGTGCATGGGGAGAGAGGACTTGTGCTTAATGTGTTACTTGGCATTTCATAGGATTTCTATCATAGCATTATGTACTGTGTGGTTTCCATCTTTAGTATTGCTCAATAAGGAAGCAGGGAGAGGTATTTATCTTTAGGGGCAGTGTGAGGACCCACTCCCTTTTATTACTTTGATAGATTTTTTAGATGATTTACCTTCCCTGAGTTCTGCTGCGTGTGCCTTATTCTCTATAAGAGGTGGCGAGCTGTTAGAGATGAAGGCCATGTATTATTTTTAGAACCACAGATCTCAGTGAACAAAGAGACTTTAAGGGATCGCTGGGTTCACCTTTTTCCCAGGGTGGGGCTAACTTTGATAGTATTTATAGATGGACCTTTGTCCTCTGCTGACAGTGAACTCTACGAGCCTGGTTGTTCCCTAGTGAGACGAGTCAAAGAATTGAAATCACGTGACCGAGCCAGTCCCTGCCTCCTGTAAGTCCTACCTGCTCATTTCATGTAGACCAGCTCCCATGCTTCCTTCTGAATCTCCTCCCATTCGATTCCTAGGGGAATATTTTCCTTATCACTTCTGATAGGCCTTTGATATGGTTGATTCCAATGAACAAGGAGCGTGGCGTTCTGCTTTTGAAATCTGGTTTACTTACTACTTACTTGGATTGGTTATACACCTATGGGCGTCTCACTTTCATAATATGCAAAATGGGAAATAGTGATTGTACTAATCCGATATAGTATATGAAATAGTCTGCATAAAGCACTTACAAAATGCCCCCACACTTGATTTTGTATTAGCTACTGCAGCTGTTGACTTTATAGCAAGTTGCCTTCTTTTTTTTTTTTGCATTACCTTTGTTACCATTGTCTAGGATTATGCATTATTCTCCAGATGTGGCCCCACTGGCACAGAGCATTGGGATTTCTCACTCTCCATTCTGCATGCTTTGTTTATGTGCTTGTTGTGAGCAAGGCATAATGGAGGCATGACTTATGATGAAAAGACCGGCTGCGAGCTTCCTTGGGGTTGTCTTTGTTGGACGTGTGTTTTGTTCCTTGGTTTCTGCTTCCTCTCAGGTCTTCTGGTTGGCGTGACCTGTGCTTGAGCAGGAGTCTCAGTCTGGGTTGGGGGCTCAACTTCTGGTAGCCCGTGTGGTCTCTTGGATTTTGAAGCAGATTGTTTACTGGAGTCTTTATACAGGTGGGGAAGGGTTGGGAAAACCTTCAAGAAACGCCAGGGCTTTGAGAGGCTCGCAGCAGCAAGGAGCTCTTAGCACCTCCTCACAAGAGGGAAATGGCACAAATAGTGCTTTTGAGCCTGCTGCAGAGAAGGAACAGACTTGAAGTTGTGTATACCAAAGCAAAGTGACGAGCAGTGAGAAGCCAGCTTTCCTGAGTGTAATGCTAACACTAATTGTCTGAGATGTCCTCACTTTCTACTCATAAACCACGTCCTCCTGTTGGCCATGAGAAGTTTGAAATCCTTGGTCATGTCCTCTAGACATTCTCACCTGAGGTATCACATATGACTGATTCACTTTTATATTCAGGGAAACGATTTTTATGGTGTAAATGTGGGCTGTTTTGTATTACCCTGTATTTAAAAATGGTGGTTCATCAAGCGTATTTTATGACGTCATTTGGCTTGTTTATCAATTCTCCCATTTCTACACATGCACAATCTTAGCGGTGGTCATTTCTATGGCTGCATTTCCCACCTATCTCAGTTAACAGTTGACCACGGAGCACCTGTATGTGAGTTGTACGTGGGACAGTGTCTGAACAAGTTACACCAGCACAGGGCGGGCACACTGGTGTGGCACGCCAGCGATGAGTTACTAAGGGCGACAGTTAGGCATGATGACTTTTAATTCAGGAAAACACCCGGGGCTGGACCCATGAATGTGGGAGGAATAGGCACACAGAAATGATTGAAAGAAGGGGAAAATATGAGATCGCCCTGGGAGTGAGCTGAATTGGAAATAAGCGGGTTACACACAGAACATTCGGGGGAAATTAACACATTAGGGCTAGGAGGAAACTGTCAGTTTTGTAGGAAACCGAGCACGACAAAGGCTGGAAATCAAGACAAAACGTGATGTGTTGGAAGCCAGCTCAGAAAGTCCCCAGCAGAAGAGGTGGGCGTTCCTCTCAAAACTGCCGCTGCTGGGAAGTTGAGTAAAACAAGCACCGTGCAGTGTACTCTGACTTTACTCCCGCCCTGGGCCACTGATGGATTTATTGAGATCAGAGGAGGCTCATAAAAATCAGATTGTGGTTGATGTTAGATCAAGAGGGACGAGAAAATAGAAACAGTAACACAGTCTTTAAAGGAATTTGTTACAAAAAGGGCAGAGATGAATAGTTGTAGGGTTACAGGACTAAAGCTGAATGCCCTGCATGGTAGATGATCAAATGTGTTAAACACGGTCACAGAGAAGACAATAAACATGGAGGAAATAAGGTCTCTCTGCAAAGAGGCTGGGGGATGGCTCCTTCCTGAGGCTACTGAGAAGATGGAGGGATTTGGGGTTCAAAGCCCAGAATTAACCTTAGACGGAGCCAGTGTGCTACCCTATGGTAACAGGGAAGATAGAATTTATGTAGAAAAAGGGAACTAAAAAGGCAGCTGTGCAGTTATATGGCTACAATCATTTTGTTTACTTTTCTACATGGAGGTGGGTGTGGGGTGATTGTTCAGTCTCCTTGAGTCTGTGAAACTATATTATGTATCCATATGTAGAATAATTAGAAGAACCCAAGATACTTTCTTGTTATTATTTTTTTTCAGTTTTTTTTTTTTTTTTTTTTTGGTTTTTCGAGACAGGGTTTCTCTGTGGTTTTGGAGCCTGTCCTGGAACTAGCTCTTGTAGACCAGGCTGGTCTCGAACTCACAGAGATCCGCCTGCCTCTGCCTCCCGAGTGCTGGGATTAAAGGCGTGCGCCACCACCGCCCGGCTTTTTTTCAGTTTTATAGACAGGGAGATTAAGAAGAACTTGGATACATTATTAATACCAAGATATGCTACTTGTAGTTTAAAATTTCTTATGAGTATCAGTGTTTTGCCTGCATGTATGTGTGTGCACCATGTGTGTACCCAATGCCCGCAGTTGTTAGAAGTGAGTGGCCAGATCCCCTGGGACTGAAGTTGCAGAGGGTTAGGTTGTGAGCCACCATGCGGGTGCTGAGGAAGGTATCTGAGTCCTCTGCAAGAGCAGTAAGTACTTTTAACTACAGAGCCATCTCTCCGGCCCTGTAATATACTACTTTTAAATAATTGTTTTGTCTACAGATATATTTTGAATATATAGTATTCATATAAGTGATCCAAATCTCTGAGAAATATTGTCTATTCAAAGAATATTTATAATAAGAAAATCATTCACTAATGTAGTTCAAATAGTCAAATTTCTTGGGAGCCCAGGTTGCTCCTTGCCTGGAGGTCTTTCCTATGTTGGTGTTCCAGAGCCCATGCCCAGATAGGAATCTTTTCTACAGCCTGCACATTCTGCTCTCATATCCTCCCCCCAGTTACTGGCTCATCATTCCAAGTAGCAAGCCGAGTATGCTACCTGATTTCTGCCTTCCCTTCTCACATCCAGAGAGCTGTCAAAGTCTACAAATACCACAGTGAAATGTCCCTGGAGTCCCTCCATCATCTCCCTTAATTCTTTATTCTTCCATGGAAGGACTGTAACAACTGTCTCCTTGATCCTTCCTCGTGCCAAGTTTTCCCTTCCCCGCTCCACTTTTCAGTTGGCTATTAGTGTTGTGTTCCAAACTAGCAAACAGCAAGTGTACCAGCTCATAGCAAGCCCTTGCTTGGAAACATCTACGTGACATAATGGAACCTATTGTCCTGCATAATTAATAAATGCCAGTAAAGACGTAAAAATAAAAATGTTTAAGCAATCTTACAGATTTCAGCATTAGTCAGTATAAAACCCATCCAGCCCGCCGAGAAGTCGTTCCTGCTTCTAGTCACAAGTCACCCTGAGAAATTCCTGCGTTCCCTCCAGCTCCCTTTGCGGTACTCCATGAGATGGCTAGAGCGTGGTGGCCTGGAACATCCCGCTCCTGAATGTGAACTCTGAGAACTCTGTGTCACTTTTTCTCGAGTCCTTTCCTCTCTCTCTTACCTTTCTCAGAAACTTTGCTTCTCCATGGACAGACCCCTTGGACAAGACTCCTATAACTTGGTTTGTTTGACCTATTCAGGTGAACTGGTTAGTTTTATTACCAGTCTACATGGCTTGGGAAGAGGGAACCTCAGTGGAGAATTGCCCGGATCAGACTGGCTGGTGGCCGTGTCTGTAAGAGATTGTCTTAACTGATTATGGATATGGGAAGGCTCAGACCCCTGTGGGTGGCACCATCCCTAGGCACATGGGTCTGTCTGGGCTGTACAAGAAAGCTGGCTGAGCAGGAACCACTGAGTGAGCAGGAAGCATGGTTTCCACTTCAGTTCCTGACCTGACTTCCCTGAGTGATGGGCTATGACCTAAAAGCCTAAGTCAAATAAACCCCTTCCTCTCCGAGTTGGTTTTGGTCAGAGTATTTTATCATAGCAGGAGCGAAAGAAAAGGGGAACATCAGGCAAAGCTGGCGGCTTTGCCTCTTGTGTATTTGACATTTTACAGTTGGTCTCAATAAAGCTGGCGGCTTTGCCTCTTGCGTATTTAACATTTTACAGTTGGTCTCAATATAGGTCGAGTAAGTGTTTGACTTCTAACAATTAAATTTTGGAATTTTTGCACACATGTGATAAATGCATATCTTGGGGGTGGAACACAAGATTAAATATAAATATAAAATCCTTTTATGTTTCATATATATCTTATACACATAGCCTGGAGGGAGCCTTAGACCTGTCACATGAGGTCCTGGGTAAAATTCACCTCCTGACCATCACACCAGTCCTCCATGGCTTTCAGGCTTTGAGACTTGGGATAATGAAATTGTAGGATATCTATCAGTGCACAGCCTGTCAACTGCTTCCCATGTCCCTCGCTTTCCTGTGGCAGCTTTGTGCATTGCACGGATTATCTCCTTTGATTACTGTGGCCCCTCTTTGAAGAAAGCATGCTATTCTTGTGTTATTGACATACAAACCAAACCAAGGCTGGAGGCACGGAGGAGCTTGCCTGCAGTCTTGCTAGTAGTAGGTGTTGGAGTCTGAATCCAGCAGTCTGGCGCCTGCACAGTGTGGCTCTTAGTGTTTACTACGTCTTCTTCCCACTGACTTTTAAAGACCTTTTAATGGGTCCCACCACCCCCACGATTAGCTCCTGGAGAGGGAAACAAGGCTGGTTCTGTTGGGTCCCACCACCCCCACGATTAGCTCCTGGAGAGGGGAAACAAGGCTGGTTCTGTTGGGTCCCACCACGAGGGACAATGCTTGTTAGGCAATAAAGGCTCAGGAGAGTTTCTTTAGCAGACAGAGTCACTGGGCACATAACCTCCCCAGGAGTATGACATCATTCTAGGACTGCGTGGTTCCAACAAGCAAACTGTTTTCTCCCTTTTTACTGGAGTTGAAAAAGAATATTTATATTCAAGATTTATTTATTAAGGCCATTTTTTTAAGGTGGTCAGACTTAGAAAGTTCCCCAAAGTCTGCTCCTCCATCAGCACGTTATGGAGTTGTAAGAACCTTTGTTTTCTTAACTGTTAATTCAGAAAGCCTGGAAGCCCATTAGGAGAAATGTGCACATTTGTCCATTTATTGTGGATTATTTATCGAGTGCTTCCTACTTGAAGGTCCTTTTTATTGCCGATGTGTGAAAAGAAACTAATGACTCCCTCCAGGGTAAGTTCAACTCAGGTTGCAGGACAGGCCTAAGTCCCACCCACGTGTGTTTACCCCAATGCTTTTTAACCAGTGCTGACATCTGTGAGGTATGTCGGCTTGGTAAGTGCCAGAGAACGGTCCTCAGGCTGGCCCCTTGGTGTCTTGCCCTGCCTAGCTTTTGTTGTATCTTTGTGTCTGATATGTTCATCTCTCCCAGTGGAAGATCTTTGGGTCCTGTCATTGTGACTCAGTACTCGAGGTGGTACATTCTGAGCCAGTGCTGTTTAACTGACAGCAGACAGCAGTTTAAGCATAGTGAAGAAAAAAGATGCGCTTGCCACCACCCCAGGCTCATTCTGTCCTCTGTGGCTCTCACTCACCCTGGGGTACAGATCATAGGGGGCTAGGAATGATGGGCAGGTATGGCTGACAGAGAAGGCGGAGGTCTGAAACAGATGAATCGGTCCCAGGAGTGAGTTGAGTATGGACATACTTGTTTTGCAAATTACTTGGAAATGAAAAACAGTGATTTTTTCCCCCCAAGTTAATATCAAAATCACTTTACTCTGCTCTTGTTTCTATCCATATGGGGTAACCTATAGCCCAATCTGGAACCCTCACCTAGAGCACAACACTAGGATTCTCAGGGTGAAAGCTTGCTTTTAAAATTCAGAAAGTGGGGCTAGAGAGAGCTCAGTGGTTAAGAGCACAGGTTACTTGTTCAGAGAATCTGAACTGGATTTTCAGCCCCCACAAAACCACTAACAGCCATATGTAACTGCAGCTCATGACTTCCTGTGATTGTGGGAGACCCAACATGCTCTTCTGGCCTCTGTGGGTACTACACACATGTGGTACACAGACACACGTGCAAGCCAAACACCCATACCCATTAAACAAACAAGCAAACAAACAAAATCTTTAGAAATAAAATCCAGAAAGCATTTTGGTGGTTTATTATATGCCCTTTGCACATATAAGTGGGAGTGGGGCTATTTCCTTTATTCTTCTTCTATGTATGCCTCTGAACTTCTGGCATACAGAAGTTTTAACCTATGGAAATATTCATTTTAAAAGGTGGCTTAGAAAAATTTCCTATAAAAATTAGTTTAATAGATAATTCAGAAAACTATGTCATATAATAAACAGTACGTGTTTTGGGCTTGGGTGATAACACATCCCTTTAATCCCAGGATTTAGAAGCCAGAGACAGGCGTATCCCTGTGAGTTCCACGCCAGTCAGGGCTACACAGTAATACCCTGTCTCAAAACACAAATGAAAAACAAAAACAACAAATATTAACTCCAAAGAGTATTGACTTTGGCATACGTGATAATATAAAGGAAACCTGCTTGGCCGTGAAATTTTTGTGAGGTATTTGTGGCCATGTTCACCCTTTGACTTGGGAGCCTTCTGCTGTTAACAAGAGCCTGGAAGTGAACAGAGAATGCACCATGAGGTCTCCGAGCTCACTGGGTGACGCTTTTACCTTGAATGCACTGTGACCTGCTGCATTGTGTTGGTAATGTTCCCTCAGAAGGTGACTTAAGGTGACAGTGGGAAGGGCCAGTGGAAGCTCAAGCTTTTCATCAATATTGATAAATGGGTTCTTGGGAAAAGACAAGTCAAGATAGCAGTATTGGTGGTTAAGATATTTATTCATAAAAAGATATTTATTCATGCTCAATTCTCCAGCCTTTTGAAACAATAATGTATCTTTACTTTGTTGCTTATATTCTTTTAAGTTTTGAGATTATAGTATAATTAGCAACGTTTCTCCATTCCTTGTCCTTCCTCCAAAGTCTCCCATATACCCTCCTTAGTCTCTTTCAAATTCATGACCTCTTTTTTATCATTAATTATATGCATACAAACTGGACGCATATATATATATTCTAAATATAAGCTTATATTCTAAATATAAGCTGCTCAGCCTGCATGCTAACTGCAAATATGTTTCTAGGGCTGCTGTTTGGTACTGGGTAGCCTTTGATGTGCTCTTTAGGGTACACAATTCCTCCCCCTCTTAGCATCCTTCAATCTCCTGTACTTGTGTATGGCTGAGGCCTCATGGGCTTTTCTCTGGCCACTTTGACGTGTCTGTTGGTGTCCTCCTTGTTCAGCTCGTGTTTGGGCAGTCATGCCAGCCAGACATTATGGATGTAGTTTCTAACATTACTAGGAGACACAGCATCACAGAAAATTTCTTGATCTTTTGCCAACAAAAGGGAAAACATGCCTGGTACTGGAAACCTAGCTAACTACTCAGTGCTGGCAAAGTCATGGTTATAGGAGAACCCGAACCACTGGTTTACTAAACTGGCATAATTAATCCCTAAAACAGTTTAGACATTTGTCCTTATACCCATAGGTAAGCTTAGTCTCCACCTCTTGTCAAGGAATCTTCTCTTCACAGCAGCAGGGGACCACTACAGAAAACCACAGCTACTTGGATTGGACCCAACTGTGGACCCAGTCCCAGCAGACACATCTACAAAACACTTTGTTCCTGATTCATACCTAACACTGCAGAAGAAGGAATGGAAAGATTGCTGGGAGCAACAGAGAGACAGAAACAGGAAGATATAATGATCTGATCAGGGAGAAGAAAGGCGAGGGGGGGGGGGGTCTTTAGGCAGGGAGAGGAAGTGAATACAGAAAGGGGTTAAATGACAATCAGGATGTCTGATAAATCTTTAAGGAATCATGCTATCAACTATTTACATAAAAACCCAACTCTATAATAGTCTGTGTATACATATACAGAAACCGTTTTAATGAACTTTTCTCACCTGGGCTGACAATGCTCCCTCCGAGAGCAAGACCACCTAATAAAACCTCAATACCAGACACGAGAAGCCCTCTCTTGAATTGTCCAGCAGATTCCCATAACATATGGCCCATTGCTATCACCCTCAGTTTGCCCCCAGAGGAAGAAGCCATGTCCCTATTGCTGAAGACACCATGTACTTCAGAAAGAGGGCCTAGAGAAGTTTGAGTTGGAACTGACCTGAATGCCCACTCCCTGAGTAGTAGTTTTCCCAATACCTGTAGGTGCCATGCAGGCTTCCAAAGGAGGAAAACAATCAAAATCCTATGTAACTATGATGCTTATCAATCTCAGCAGTGGCCAGCATGGTACGATAGCTCTAAGAGTGCAGTATTGTCTCTGTGGCATAGATACAGTGTCTAGCTGGCATCCATTGGATGCCACAAGCTGGCTGGATAGATTCCCACGACTCTCAGACTCTTGGAAGAGTTCTCAGGCTCATAGGTCATGATGACTTCTTCCCATGCCCTGGGAGAGGGCACAGAGATGAAGTCAGCCCCCTCAGCATCTTGGAAATTCCTCAGTTCCCTTTTGGAATAACACAGTAACCATGTTCTGAAGCAGTTACAGCAAGGAGCGTCATTTCGAGTATGTTTTAATGCTGTTTGCTTTAAAAATAGTGTTTTGGGAAACAGCAACGGCTCATTTTTTGGTAGAACGCTGGCTTTGCAAAGTTTCTGTAGGGCCCTTTGCTGGGAACAGGATGCCATGTGCCCACTTTCAAGGTTCTTATCCCTTTCTCACATGTGAAGACAGGTTCCCAGTTTACGGGAAGGAGGTTCCATCACTGCTGAACCGAGGGCCGCTACTGCATCATCCTTCTCCTGCCCACCCCTCCCCTTGCTTTTTCTTTCTCAGTGAGAAGATGCTCCTAGCAATAACTGGGATAGGAAAACTGGCTCTGGATTCCATGTGTCCTTCTTTAAGGTTCCATAGCCTAGTCTGGTTTGTGTTTTTATTGTTGAGGATTTTTTTTTTGCTTCCCCCCCCCCACTTTCTTGACAGTGGAAGGTGGTGGGGGTTGTGGTACCCACAAACGCAGTGGCCTCATCCTATGGCTAAGCCCCTCCCACCACCCAGTTTTCTAGAGCTGCCTATCTTGTAGTCTCCGCCTCCTCGTCGTCTGCTAATTGGGAGAAATAAATGATGTCCACCCATAGAATTGTTGTGAGTCTTGAATATGAGAGTCTTTGTGAAATTCTTAGAGCAGTGTCGTTGTAAGGGCTATTACTATTCTGCTCCTGTGCTTGCTGGGAGTGATCTGCTCTGAATCTGACTTTTTCTTTCTGCCCTAGAAGATCAACAATATCAGTGAAAGTGCCTACAACAGACTCGGGCCAATGGCAGCATCTGGAAAAAAAAAAAAACTAACTATAGTGGCCCTGGAGAAACTCTCAGATGGGGCATATATAGTTTAAGTGTTCTAATTCCTAATAATCAACCCATATTCAAGTTCCGTTTTGTTCTCAGTCCAGCTCTGCAGATGCAAAGCATTTCGTAACAAGTGGCACATAAAACCTTCCTAGTGGTAGGAAGAGTGTGCTCTGCTGTCTTCTGCCCTGCTCACAGTTCTGAGCACACAGCAGACATTCAAGCACTTGCTAATGCATAACTATAGTATAGCATGATTGCTCCCAAGGCCTGCAGAAACTGAACTGAAAAAGAAGGGGAAGGAGGAGTCTATTCCTTCTCTGTCAGACTCTAGAACATTCATAGGCTACTCTTGCTTGCTTAGAGAGGTTGAATCAATTGCTGAGCAGCTCTCTCTCTCTCAAAGTAATATTGATCTAGTACATCTTCTAAGTGTTGATCCTTTTTGATTTTAGAGGAGGGGCTTGTTGAAGGCAAGTAGTGTTCTCATATGTTGGGGAAAAATATCACTTTGTTACCTTGGTCTTGGTTAAGCGGAGTTGATACTATGGCCTGGCATGGCCTCATCTCCTCATAAAAGGCCACCTTTCAGTGGATGGAGGAGCTGGCCTGATACCATAAGATACTAATGGGAGTGTACACTTGCAGTGCAGTAGCCATGACGATCATTGCATAGGGTGGACCTGGTGACTCTCCCGCTGCGTCAGCGTGCTAAGAACACTTTATTCTTAAGCTTCCGATGATGAAGTTTTTGAAAAGAAGGGTTCTTGTATACTCAAGGTCAAACCAGTGAGTTATAGTTTATGGGATTAAAACTGCTTATAGAAAATGACCTCATGATCCAAAGAACAGCATTATGTGTTTCTAAGCATTTCTGACCCCAAGGAAGAATCAAAGAGTAAACTGTAGCCATGAACTTGCCTTTTAATGAGAGCAAGTTTTTCTGGTATCATCAGAACCAGGCGACAGCATCACCTGGTGCCTTTTGGGGTGTGAGCATTTTCTCGGCTGAGGCCCCACTGCTCAGCTCTCACTGTCAGCGCTGGAGGACGGCCACTGCTCTCTCCCAGCCGCTGTGGTCCCCAGGAGCTCAGGACAGGCAGCAAGTTTAGCTTGAGGATTCTATGACATGCTCACCGGCACCAGCAAAGCTGCTGAAAGGAGAGCAGCGGTGACAGGCAAAGGCTATGACATGCGTTCCCTTTAAGCCTTAATTATTGTGCCGCAGCTGCGTGGAAACAAGTTTCAAGAAGATGACCTGTGCAGCCCATGCTTCAGACAGAGCTGCCGCCTAATATATGTTTTAAACTATGTGGGATCCGTGGTAATTAGCAAGCCCCCCTCCCCGCACCGACACCTGCTACCAGGAAACATGGGGTTTGGTTGCAGCTATCCCCAACTGCCAAAATGACTTCAAGGGCGGAAGCAATGACGACGGCGACCACGAGTTGACTAAGCTTGCAAACTGGATGTGAATAGGGCCTTTAATGACTGTGCTATTCTTTTGTAGGTGGCTGCTAGGAACGGTACTCTGTTTAGTGGAATAATTGCTAGCTTGATTTCATGTGCTTCTTTATTGGGCACTAAAGATATTACGGTGACCTTTTGGCTGAAAATTGCATTACCTTTGTGAGGCAGAGTTTTTCTTCTAGGTTACTGTATTATTCAGTCTCAAGAGCACTAGTGCAACTCTCTCTCCTTTCCCCCTCTCCCTCCCTCCCTCCCTCTCTCCCTCCCTCCCTCCCTCTTTCCTTCCCACCATCCTTCCCTCATTATTTGCCTTTTGGATTTTATAAAATCCCCCATAACTAAAACAGGGCTTTAGTTACTTTGATAGGCATGTGCTCATGTGAACACACACACACACACACACAGACACACACACAGGGACACACACACAGAGACACACACTCTTAATTCTACATGATGCACATTGGAGGGTAGGCATTCATACACACATTTTATCTTGTTTTTCTAGTCTACAGCAAAGTAGACTACAAGTGAAAAGAAGCTGAAAAGATTAAGCAATGAATCAGCATGAAGAATGGGGAAGAGTTTGTGTAAATTGGATCTCTTTACTGGCTTGGAAGTCTCTTGATAAAAGTGGCATAGTCAGAATACTTAATTTACCTCAATTAAGAATGATTGCTCTGGCTATTGTTGCTCAGGACGGGAACAAGTTACTCTACAATTGAGCTAATTGCAACCTCTGATTTGCCTCTTTGCTCTGTGCTTTTCCTTTTGTTTATGTAAATGAACTGCACTGTATAGGCAGAAGCAATCTGTCCCTCCTCTTACTTCCTGTGTTGATTATTTTTCTTTATTTTAATTCTACGCTTTGCTGATTGCCATAATCTCCCAAATCATTGCTCGAGTCAACCACAAAAATAGCAGCTGTGTGTGCTGACCTTAGAGGTACTGAGTGAAAGAGCTAGGGGCTACATGATATGGACCCGTGAGTTCCCCCTCAGGTCCAGGGAAGAGAGGCATCGACAAGGCATAGATGTTGGGGAGATGGCTTTTTCTTCCATTACTTAAGGGATGCCCTAGAGAGGATTACAAACTCTGGGTTTATATTGTATGCTATGACAGAAAATAGTGACAGTGGCTGCAGAAGTACAAGTAATTTATTCCAGTACTAGTTCATAGTCAGTGAATAGAATAGGTAAAATATCCCTGCTATTCCAAAGTTCTTTCTCTCCATTAGACATATAGACTTTATAGGCATAAAGTATATGACATATAAACTATATAGGTATAGAGTATGTGGCATATAGACTGTATAGGTATAGAGTATATGACATATAGACTGCATAGGATAGAGTTATGACATATAGGCTGTATAGGTATAGAGCATATGACATATAGACTATATAGGTATAGAGTATATGGCATATAGACTGTATAGTTATAGGGCAATGACATATAGACCATGTATATAGAGCATATGACATATAGACTGTATAGGTATAGAACATATGACACATAGACTGTATAGGTATAGATCATATGATGTATGGGCTGTATAGGTACAGAGTATATGACACATAGACTATATAGGATAGACTATATGACATATAGACTGTACAGGTGTAAAGCATATGACACATAGACCGTATAGGTATAGAGTATATGACATACAGACTGTATAGTTATAGGGCATATGACATATAGACTGTATAGGTATAGAACATATAGCAATCTTTAACCTGTGGCCACTCAGAAGGTTTTATTTGCTTGAAGATGGCATGAAGGAGCAAGTTGCACAAATTTTTTGGGAGAAAGCTTTCCAGGCACAGGGAACAGACTGTTGAAACCTAGGCTAGACTCTGCCTGGAGCATTTGTTGGGGAGGGAAGAGGCTAATGTGGCTGGCTGGATGAAAGTAACAGCCTAGCACTTATCGAATATTAAATAAATGTAACAGCTATTGGATGTTTATTATGTGCAGTGACTCTATTAAACCCTTTGTAGGGATTAATCCATTTAGTCTTCAATGGACTCCCGAGGTACGGTTACCATCTCTATTTCTGGATGAGGAAGTGGAGGTGAAGAGAAGTTAATTAGCTTGTCTAAGGTCACCCTGTAGTAAGACACAGGCTGATATCCTGGCTGTCTGTTGCCAGGGTTCAAGTTGTTTCCTTAACCACTTAGAAAGAGCATAAGTGGATTTTGAAGTGCTTCTCACTTACGCTGAAGAACATCCCAGGTCAGTGTGAGAGCTTTTCATTATTTATTAAATCACCTCATTTGTGAACATTTGTCTTGTTAATATCACTTATTAATCCATTAGCAAAAATGTGTGGTGTGCGAGTGTGTGCGTAATATGCCAGTAATTTGAACTCTGTGTCACATTGCTATAAATACCATAAACCAACTCCAACTGGCTTAAGGAAAATGCCAAATATACCTGGACACAAGCCTTGGAGAGTTGATCCCAGGCACGAGCCCGTTCAGATGCCCAAGTGAGAGCTTTGGGAATTCCACTGTTTTTTTCTATCATCCGCTCACATTTTCAACAGCATTGGTTTTATTTTACAACAGGTTCCTCCCAGGAAATTGGAAACTGCCTACTGACTGACCAACTTGTAAGAAGGACAAATTCAAAACAAACCCCCAGAATTGACCCTTACCGACCCAGCGTGGCCGAGGAGTCACCCATTGAAATTACAGTGTCTGGAGAATGGAGAGTGTTGACTGAACAGGCCTGGGCACTGATTAGGGTCACCCAAACTTCTGGACCAAGAATGTGGAGCGCTGCTCTCCAAAGAAAGGTCACGGAAGATGGACAGGAGCTAAGCAAACTTAAGGACCACTGTCCAGGCTCCCCTACGGCTGGCCCCTCTTATTGCTTTCCTGTTTTTCTCATGTCCTTTGTCTCTGAACTCTTCAATTTTTCTCTCAAATTCTTAGTTTTTCTTCTTTTACTTTGCAAGGGTGGAATCTATAGAAATGGGGAAAACTTACAGGACATATTGAGAAAGTGAAGAGAGAAAATCAGTTTTGAATAAAAGGTAAAGGATTTTATTGAGCTCTGTGTGCCCTTCCAGGACAATGCCTTGCAGACATCTCATGGAGAATATATCCTTGTTTCATAAAATTCTATAAAACATTTACTATATGTCGACTCACTACAGTGAGCGTTCAAATAATGCTAATGGATTAGGTAATGGGCAATTGATGAGTTTGAAAATAAAGAATTGGTGTATTAATAGCTACAGAAATTGAGTCCCAGTGGGTTAGTGTGGTGTTGTCTGAATCTTGTCCATAACAATAACAGAAGCATCATAGCAGCAGGGTCTCCCGGCACCATGTCTGATATCACAGGGGCATTGCTAACTAAACCATTTCATTACAAAAGTGTGGAGTGTTAGGTATAGATTTGGTGACATTTCATGAATTTCAAACATAAGCTCTGCCTCCTCTTTGGACAAAAGAATGGCTTTGGATTGATTGCCAAATTTTCACACAACGTGTTTTTGACAATTTAAATTTCATTTCTACTCAGCTCGAGCAGAGTTAAGTGTCAGATTAGGCAAATTTAGCTTGGCACCTGAAGCCTGCTTATATTTATGGGGGATTATAGCTGCCTGAATACATTTATTTCAAGGATTAACGAAGAGATTTAGTTCCCTAGCATTTTATTATTACTGTGGCATGTAGCAAAAAACATTCATTGTGTTAGGGAGATAGTCCATTTTAGCGTGCTAAATAGATCCAACCATCTACCGGACACCTTTGCAACCATAAACTCCAGCCGTGAAGAGATCCTCTTCTTTGTTCTTCTGTCTTTCTTCTGAAAACTTCTCTGTTTAGCTTTCTCTGTTCCTACCTCTGTGGTCCCATCCATTCTTCCTTCTCCTCCCCACTTTTACCTAATACGTAAGGTAACAGCCTAGTAATCATAAGTGGTTTCCATCATCCCAGCCCACCACTGAGTCGCAATAATATGTCTTCTACTCTTTAGACCCTGGCAGAGAAGATGCCTTGATTCATCTAGACCCAGTTGCACATTAAAGGTTTCAGGAGATAATTTAGAGAGCCATATCAAGCAAAGTCCTGTTACCAGTTAGCTCACGACTCAGTATCGACAGATAAAACTATGCATGGGTGGGGAAATCACAAAAGGGTGAATTCTATAACATGTGCAAAAACGGACTGCTTTGCTAGCAGGGAGCGGGTTGCAGATGTTCCTCTTTGGGAGAGCCATGAACACATCTGCCTAAGCACCTCTCTGGGATTCTGAGTTGATTTTTGCCTGTATGGTATCCAAAGGTTATTTCTGGAGGTCATTCCTGCCTATCTCATGGGGAACTCACCTTGTAAATACTAACCCAAAGGGCCATAAGCTCTGAACTGCTCTGTTTGGGGTTGGGCCTAAATGTAATGATTCCCTTTAAAAACCACAAACCTTGCAGCCTGTGGAACTGCCTACGTGTGTTGAAAAAAAATGATACTGTCGGTGTGGAATTGCAAGATAAGCAGAGAACCCAGTAAATGACTCAGTAGGAGTTTTCCCCAAGGGAAGGATAAAGAAAGCGTGCGCTGTGCTTTGGCAAAGGAAACCGGTACTTAATATGGTTATTGCTACGCTGGGCACTTGGTTTCTCCCACTGGGGAGATCAAATGGGATGAAGGCAGAGCTGCTCCTCCATGAGCTCAAGCATCCAACTGAGGTGTCAAAATGGCCAATATCCTCAGCAAGGGAAGTCCTCTAATTAATTAGTGCTCGAGCTGGCAGCCCGCCGCAGAGCACCTGAACATGGTAGCCTATGAAAAGAACTGCAGCGAGCCCGTGCCAGCAACCTGCTGCTACCCCAAAAGTCACTGCCAGCGTCCACCTGTCTCAGTGAGAGAGACAGGTGCTGGGTCCTCCTGCTGAGGCTCCTTCTTTGGAGAGAGCTTCCAGGAAAAGGCTTCCTTGCAGATTTAGAGGTGAGCCAAGGAGGGAAAGGCAAGTGCTGTTTTCTTTTTTGGTCAGGAGCCAGGAAAGTTAGCGTCTGGAACAGGTGAAACTCACCCGATGAAAGGTTGCGGCCCTGGCTGAACTTGATCTTGTCATCCCACGCTGCTCTGGGAATTCCAGGGAGGCCTGGAGGCCTTCTAGCATTATCAGGGTGATGTGGTATTGAGAGTCCATCCCTTCTCAGTCCCTAAGGTGATCTGGTGTTCAGTTGTGAAGAGCAGAGATGCCAGGAGTTGCAGAGGAAGCCTCCTTCGTGTTTGTAGATGTTTGGCATACCCCGAACTCCCACATCCCACCTTCTGCCCAGGGGACTATACAAAAGACACCCTTTGAAAGACTGGCCTGGGAAGGGCTGAGATGTGCTTTCTCTCTCCCAGAGTTGCCCTGAGCAGGAATGGGGAATGACTGTCCAGCTTTTGTTCCTGATCCACCCTGAGATATCTGCTGCTTTTAGTTTTAGTTCTCAGTTATTCTTCATATTAGCATAGAAACGCTGTGTGTATGTGTGTGTGTGTGTGTGTGTGTGTGTGTGTGTGAGAGAGAGAGAGAGAGAGAGAGAGAGAGAGAGAGAGAGAGAGAGAGAGAATTTGTACATGTTTGTGTGTGCCACATGGACATATGAGTGTCAAGCACAAGTGTGTGCTTGTGTGCAGCTCAGGCTGACATCAGATATATTTTTTAAAATTATCTCCATCTTAATTTTTGAGACAAAGTCTCCTACTGAACCTGCAACTCATGAATCCTGCTAGACTCTTCCTGTCCCCACCTGCCCCAGTGCCAGGAGTACAGGTGTCTGCTGCCTGTGTTCTGTGTGGGTGCTGGGCAACAGAACTGAAGTCCTTATGCCTATGCTATAGGCACCTTACCACCTAAGCGATCTCCCTATCCCTGGAAAGTCTTTGTTATGCCCATGGAAATGCCCCTCCTGCTTTTTAAATGCAGGTTAATGTTTTTTTTAAACTTCCAAAGAGCACTGATAATGTGCTTTCCCATCTCAAACACAGTTATTAGTTATGGATTTACTGGCAAACACAGGCTCTGTGCTCTCTGTGTATCTCAAGCATCAGGTGGCACAATTTCCAGTTCATTTGTAGCCACCAGATGACTCTAGGCTGAGTTCCTATAGAAAATGCCGCCTCCAGCACACATTAGTGATGCTGGGTCAAGTCACTAACCCTCTCCATCCTATGACTTCCAATTGTGGATAGAGAAATCATGGCATCTCCTTAACCCAAATACCAGGGCCACATGAGAGTCTCTACATTGCTTCTAGATAGCGCTTCCCTTGATCCAAAGACAGATCTCCACACTCTTGATGGCAAATTACCTACATGGCACCGAATGACCAGAGAGAAAAGGGACACACTTATTCATTGCTCCCATCAGAAAGGGGAGACTTGGGCAGTCAGAGAAGCTGCTGGCTGTACTGCCGTGGCTGCCCAGGTTCCTTGTCCTTTTGTTCCTGGATGATTCCTCCGCCACTGCTGTCCCTTTGATCCCCCTGTCTCGCTGGGGGAAGGGTTATTCTAAGGGACTGGAGAGGTGGCTCAGTGACTAGAGAGCAAGTACTGTGCTTACAGAAGACCACGTTTGGTCCCCAGAACCCACATCAAGCAGCTCACAGCTACTTTTAATTACAGCTACAAGGGCCTTATATCTCTGCCCTCTGAGGACATCTGGACTCATACACACATACCTAGACAGACACACATGCACATAATGAAAAATAATAAAAATAAAGCTTAACATAATTTTTTCAAAGTTATTTTGGAGTAAAGCTACCTTGTTACCCTACTGTTTGCTCGTTGAGCAACCATAGATTTTTCAGTTCAAGGTTTTGCAATTCTCTAAGATTTGTTTTTTTTTCCATTTGATTTCCAATTTATTCTATGTACTAATAAGTATACCCATGGTTTGTTAACTTAAATTTGTAGGCCATATATATATATATATATGATATATATATATATGAATGAAAGGGTTTTATATATAAATATAAATATATATATCTAGATATATAAAAATAAATGTATATATATGTATCTTCCATACAGAAAAGGCTCAGATTTTTAAGTACTTGAGCTCAGTGCTCTGTGTATCCCTGTGTCCCTGCCACGTGTGTTGAGATACAAACCTGAAACTCACTAATTGCCTCCTATTGGCCACCAAGTAAGACAGCCACTTTCAGACTTCTGTCACCAGAACCTTGTTTAAATGGAGTCATACCGTATCTGTTGTTTTGGCCTCGTCTTGTTTAATGTTATATCTGCAAGAGTCACCTGTGGAACTGCACAAACCAGTAATTCCTTCTGTTAATCAAGTCAGTTGTTGGCGCACTGCCTATTTATTCATATGTGTGCGTGAGTGGGTGGTCGTGTGTACGTGCATGCACATATGTGTATGTGGAATTCAGAGGACAACCTTGGGTGTGGTTCCTCAGATACTGGTCACCTTTTCTGCTCCCTTTCCCGACTCTTCATCCCATCGCAGGGATTAGGAACATGTACTACTCCCTGGTTTTTGTTTGCAGGGCCAGCACTTTATGAACTGAACTGTCTCCCCGCAATGGCCCCGATATTGGTGCACTTTTTATCTGCTTGTGGTTTTGGGCTACCAGGAATAACCCTGATTATTCTTGTACCTATTTCTTGATGGCTTAAAGCTCTCTTTCATCTTGACGTATATTCATGAGTGGAATTCCTGTTTCAGAGGGCACACACATTTATGCCTAGCTTCAGCAGATGTCCTCATTGTGTTAGTTCTCAGGGGTACTTTTTTAAAGGGAGACAGTTCAGTGGTTCCTGAACCTGTGGTGAGGCATCATGTCATTGATGAATGAGTGGAGCAGAGGTGTTCACCTTACAGCAGTGGGGAAGCAGACAGAGAAGGGGTTAGGGATAAGACGTGTCTTTCTAGGTAGGGTATGACGTCAGTAACGTATCTCCTCCAACTAAGCCCCACTTTCTACTTTCCACCACGTCCCCAAAATGCTACATATCATGAGTCCATCAAAAGACTGACCTGCTGATGAAGTCAGCGCCCCCTGGATTGAATGACGTTCCCAAATCATATCAGCTGGCCATCCAGCCCCCACCTGAGCCTGGAACAGCATCTCAGATCCGAACTAACCACCAGTATTTTCTAAAGTAGCGGGTGCTGTTGTTTGTAGTCTGAAGGGGATAAATTGCTATAATCTAAAGTTCGATGAGGTCACAAGTTCACAATAATAACAATAACAACAACAATAATAATGCTTTTATGTTTTCTCCTACAGTGCTCATGGGACCCAGATGAGGAATCTTTGCTCATAGTCCCTGAGGACAAGCCCTAGTTCTCCTCTTTGTACGCTGATCTCTGTTCTGAGAGTGCGAAACAGGATCTGCCTGGGCTTCTAAGGGGTGTGGTAGCTCCCTGGGATTCATCTTTATGCTTTTAACCGAGTCCCACCTTCTCGGAGGTCTTCACATATCAGCAACTAAAGGGCCACCAGTTTTCTTTGCATACATGTGAGCCTTGGGATCGCTCTCTTAAAGGCCCAGTCATATAAGCATCCTTGGTTTTGAGACTGTGGGAAAGGGAAGGACACCGTTCTCTCCTCCTGGCAGTTTGGTTCCTGTGTTTCTAGAGCAGCCAGCAGGCTTTGTGCCAGGGGAACCCTGCCTTATGGATGTAAGGAAGCTATCTGAGGACTTTGACACACGCACACACACACACACAGGCACGCACAAATGTACGCATGCACCCCAGTTGATTGTCGTTTAGCAATGGATGTATTGATTGTTAGTTCCAAGGTCAGAGAGTCCAGGAAATCCCGTCTGGGAGTCTGACCTGGCTCATGCTTCAGGGATGGAGTCCTGGGAATGGACTAGATAAGAGGAGGAAGAGGGTGTGCTGGTTACTCACTGACCTAGAGGCAGACTTTGGAACCATACCTTCAGTGCCTGATAAGATTGGTTAGTTTGACTTAAAGACAAAGGAGAGCAGCACACAATGTCTGCGAACACTGAACAGAACGGCCTGTATTCATCCTGACGTAGCTTGCACGGAGGTGGTCCTAACGCAGTCTTCAAGTCCTGACACTCTTGTCATTTGGCCGAGTCCGTTTGTTTCAGTTGCACTCCTTGTATTCAGTGCAAAGGAGGCAGTAAGACACTGCCTGTCTTACTGCTGTGTTTCACTGGATACCACAGGTCTCACAAGGCTTGGAGTACAAAAGCAACACTGGATATAGATAGTATTGTGTCAAATCACTGCTTACATCCACCATTGAAGACATTTCAAGTTCTGAGCGAGTTTCTATTCCCATACTTTTCTAGGCATCTGTGAGAATTTCCCACACAGACTTTTCAGGACACCACATGGGAATGGATGAACTAGCTACCTGAGAGAGATGATGGCCACCGTGGCTGGCCATTTTCAGAAACGTCCCACTTTCCTGCCTGGGCCCCAGCACCACGCTGCTCTGCTCTACAGCCCTGCAGAGCACTGCTATGCTATGGTCATAAACTGGGAAGCACCCTCTGCCTGCTTCTGCTAGGAATGTGCGTCCTTAAGTCTCAAACCAGCACGGCTTAAGCTCAGGCTTGCATGCTCTCCTGTGTAAAATACCTTTAATTTCGGTCCTTAATGCTGTTGCCATGGATCCCTAACAACTCCTCCTAGTCTAAAAGGAAACCTGTCTCAGCATCATCCTTCATTATGCTTGTCTGTCTCCTCCGTAACTCCAGCCCTCTTCTCTAGAGCGCCCTTGCATCCAAACGTTTACCCACCCTTCCATCCAAAAGTGGCTCCTGGGTCACATAGTTCATATGCTCAGGTGGTCAGTTTCTCTTGGCTATGAACAGAGAAACGTAGAATCTTAATCCTGGCTGGCCAGAATATCGTGGTAACTATATCTCTCAGCTAGTGACTAGCCTGAAGTCTGAGCCCCCAAAACCAGTTTCAGGAAAGTGTGACAATTAGTCTGAAAAAAAAAATGTTGATCTTTCTGTTCTTATCAATCAGCTTTGAGAAGAAGTCCAGGTCTGTGCTCTGTGTTCATTATCTCTAATGTTACCCATTTCAGCGGTTTCCAGATGGAAAGGGTTGAGAGAGCCGGAGCGTGCATAGATTCGTATCTTGACCCTCATTCATAAAAGGGAAGCCAGGGCACTTATTGAATCACCCAGCCACATCCGCCCAACCACACATGCTACGTCAGCTTTGTAAAGGTGCCTTGGTCTGCAGATAAAGTCCAGTGAGCGCTGAGGAAACCCATGACATGGTCATGGAAACCTGCCATCTTGTTTTGAACTTGATGTCATTTTCTTGCTATTTTAAATTCTCAATTAAAGAGAAAAAAGTGTTGCATGAGGTAATAGACACAACTCCAGGAATAAAGGAAAATTAAAATTAGATTGATTTTATGAAAAATAGCTAGCCATAACTATAAATACCTGGAAAACTGATATGACTAAGTCGGGGTGACCCTATTCAAGTCACTGTGGCATAATAAAAAAGATAGCCCATGAATCTCTTTTCATTATGGATTTATGTCATTTAGAGGAAGTATCTTAATTTTAGAAATCCACTCAACCCTCTGTGTCTTTTGATTCCATATCTGTGGGCTCAATCAATTGCAGAGGGAAAAATACTTGTAAAGTTATATCTAAATGAATGTGCATAGGGTTTTTCCTTCTCTCCATGTTCTTGACAGTGTGGTATAGTAAGTATTTACACAGCACCTATGATGTACTGTTCTTATAAGCAGTCTAGAGGTTGTTTAAAGTATACAGGAAGATATGCCTGGGTTACATGTAAATGTTATGCTATTTTATAGAAGGAGCTTGCCCATCCTCAGAGTTCAGAGTATCCTCAGATATTGCAACCAATATCCTGTGGCTATATGGAAGACCTGTGTTTTTTTGCTGATCAATGGTTATGATAGATTTTGGGCCAGATGTACAGAATGTTGTGGGGACAGACAGTTTGCCCCCACTATCATGTTCCCTTGCCTGAGGGCAGAGAAGAGAGGAGAAGGGAAAGGATCAGATGGAAGACCTCTTGGTAGCACCCATGAGTGAGAAAGGCAAGAGAAGAGCAGTCCAGCAGTTTCTGTGAAGGATGGGTGGAGACAGTAGCAAGATGCAGTGGAGGGAGAGCTCATTACATCCTTTCTAATGACAGTAGCTGGGCAGCACTCTGGACGCACTGTGAGAAACCCTGCACGCCATTAGCTTCTCAGGAGCAGGAACAACACTGCTACTTCTGCCACAACAGCACATCCAAACTAACCCAGAACAGGGCGAGTCGGTTCCAAACGCCCATAAAGTGATGGCTAGATAAATGAGTGGATCCTCCGGAGGATAGCGAGCAATCTCAGATGGATGTATGCCCACATCTCTGGGAGTGAATAGGTGAATGCACAGCTCCTGTTTGATGACTTTTCAATTAGGTGACTTTTCAGACCATAAAACACACACATAGGTGGGCACAAAGCAGTTGGGTGCGCACAGCACCATGAAATAGCAGGTAGGCCATTTATTTGTAAGCCTTGCGGCAACGGCTTGTTTGTTTATCTACAGTAGGAAGTGATGATGTAAACACAGTTGGAGGACTTCCAAACCACAAAAGAATCTTTTTGCTTTCTGCTTTCAGAAAATAAAATGGTTTGTGGAACACTGTTTGCCACAGTGGCAGAGGCAATGCCACACAGTGTGCATTGGAAAAGAGCAGTGGGCCCTGGGATCATAGCATATCTGAGGAAATGCTTGGAGATGTCTTAAGTTATTGAAAGGTTTGGCCTTGAAGCACTTGCAAAAAAAAAATTAGACTTTAAAGAACTGCTTCTGGGATACAGGGTTAGTGTTCTGATTCTACTGGTGTGTGAGCGAATGAACCAAACTGGATCAGGACCCCCAGCACCTTCTGTCCATCAGTTATGTTTACTAGAATATGAGCTGCTAGGAAAAACAAAATGGGAGAAATCTGGTGTCGTCACAGCTGGGGTTAGGACAGGACATAGGAGAAAGGAGTAGCCCAAAGGCTTGGATGTTCTCATTTAAGAGCAGAAGATCCTATCTGGTCTTAGTCACTACCATATATAAATTCTATAAGCAGGATATAGGCATGGCTAGAGAGTATTCAGTTAGGAATGAGCTTTAGGGGGGAAGAATGAGAATGGGTGAATTTTCTGTGATCTTCAGAATCACACATCTGTAACAAGAGCTGACTGCATAGAACAAACCCTGTCACTTTAGGGGCTCAGGGTCGAGGAGAAGAATGCTAGACTATCTGACCCATTTCTTACCTCTCTTACCCACCTGTGTCTGACTTTGTCTTATTGCTGCTCCCATTCTGCCGGGGAAGCCCTTTAGTAGGACCCTAAGACAAGCTACCACTGTGGAAGAATCTTTCCCAATCCCCAGGCTGTGATCTGTTCTTTGTTCCCAAGCACATACTAGACATGCTTTTTAAAATACTATATTCATATATACATACTTATGGTATACCTGTCCTGCATCAAGCCACATGAACACAAATATTAATATGACAAAATTATTTTCTCTTCGGGGCTTATAGTCCAATAGAGGAAATGATGTTTGTGAACAGGAACCTAGAGAAGGAAGGGTGTAGAAGATGTGCTGTGGAAGGTGGTTTGCTGAGGAAGAGGGGTACTGACTAAGTTATATAGAGAAGACAGCTTAGATAATCAGCCCAGGGGGCTTGAGATGTGTGCCGGTGAAATCCCAGTACCCTCAATGGTTCTCTGAGTCATCCCCAACCTCATCTTCCCTACCTGGTGGATGCTGTTCCTACTGGGGGCAGCTGGAGAACTGTGGCACTCCCCCTACTCACCCTTATTTGGCATCACCTCCAGTGTGTCCCCAGTGCTGTTCCTGCCTGCGATTTCTTGAACTTAGCTACTGCATCTCAGCTCAGCTCCTTGCAAAGGTCAAATCATTTAGCTGTTGTCTTCTAGGTTCTGAGACTGACAACTGGCAGTTCCCTATCTAGATGTTTAGAAATTCCTGAGTGGGTCTACCCCTTTTTTGTACCATACCTATATTTTCATGCAGCAAGCAGTCAAGTCTCTCTAAATAAAAATCCCCATATGTATAACCCCCGATAGAGGCTCACAGTAGAGCTACATATAATTTGTGCATGTGTCGTTAGGAAAATTTTCCCAGCTGATTCTACAGGGTTAAACTTTGACCACCACTGCCAAAGATGAATGAGGTGAACCAACATGGTCACTGTTAGGCTAACTACCATTAAACCCATTCGCCCATAGTTGTAGGGTCACAATGAGCATATAACTACCAAGATAGAAATCAGTTTCCTTCTCTTATTATAGTTGGCTGTGGTCCATGAGGCTAAGTTCTTATTTGTGGAATTGGATAGAGCTGAGTTTTGCTGCTGGTCTGGGGTTCTGAAGATAGAAACACCCTTCACCATCTCTCTGCATCCTTCCTCCTGGCTGATCACAGCAGTGTTGGAAGTCATGCGCTGAGAGGGCAGAGCTCTTGTGGATGCCATCCTTGCACACAGCTGTCAGCCAACCTCCAGCAGTCACTGTGGACCATTATATAAGATACCAGTGAGCGAGCTTCTGTTCTCAAACGATGCCTACATTCTGCCTGGCTTTGGCTCACCTTGAAGTTTCCATCAACAACCATACAGCAGTAATGCCTTGGCAATAGTTTTGTGCCCGAAGAGAATCTGAATCCGGTTCTGAGCTAAATTGACTCCCCAAGACTTTGGAAACTCTGCTCAGGAGGTCTGTCATCTATGACTAAACAGGGCAGCCCAAGAGCACAGGACATGTAGGCTAACAGGCTAAGTAGGCCAGGCTCAAGCACTGCAGTCTTCCAGTGATTTGGTTTCACCTCAGCTTCATGAGACATCCACCCCGTGTTTCTTGCCTTTATGGTAATTACTCATAGACCCTGTTAGAGAAATCCTGGCCTACTCCCCACCAGATAACTGCTACAAAACATATTTAAGCATGCACTTTCTCTATGTATAATGATTTAAAACACCCCTCTTTCTAGAAAACCAGAAGCAACCTTTCTCTATTATTTTATTATAAAAATCTGTAAGTCCAGCATCTGGGAAACACTTGGGAAAAGTGTGGGTATTTAAGATGTTCTCTCAGATACTCCTTTTTGTCAACAGGCAATCGCTGTTAATTCCCAGAGGCCCTTCGAGTCGGGGACGCAGTCTGAATGGAAGAACTTGATGTTCTTAATACAAATGCAGGATCTGATGAGCAAACTTTGCCAAACTATTAAAAAACAGCACTTTCCCACAGTGTCTGCTTCTCACTGAACATATTTGTAGAGACCTGTGTCTACCTTTAATCTACATCTTATTCTGAGAGTCAAGAAAGTATTAGGAACCAAATATGGTGTAGTTGGTGAAAAAAAAAAGATTTGTAAATGCCCATCCTCTTCAAAACATATATGATGAAAAATCTGTTTTAGAATATATGGCTTTCTGTGTTGTCAGGACGACCGTCTGTGGAGGAATTTAGTTGATATCATGAGGGAAAACTGGTGTTGTCTAAAGCCTTAGAACAAACAGTCCAGAACCTGAGACTGAAGCTCAGCATTTCAGAGTGGTTTACAGTATGATAGGAGATGTAAGAGCTGATTAATGACATTAATGATAGCTGTGCTCCCCAGCAATAACAGAAGTGGCACGCGAGCAAGTAAATGCCTCTAAAACATCCATTAGAGCAGCAGATGAAGTGTTTTTCCCTAAGAAGTTGCAAAAATGCAACAGGTCAAAATGTGAACAACTTAAAATCCCATTTAACCAACGAAGCATGGAGATCTGAGTTCAGACGTCAGCACCACAGAGAAAGCCAAGCATGGTGATCACGCCTGCAGCCCCAGAGCTGCGGAGGCAGGGGCACCACGTTCTCTGGGTTGCCTGTCTAGGCAGTGTGGCTAAATCACTAAGTTCTAGGTTCAGTGAGAAACCCTGCCTGAAGAAAGAAGGTGGGGAGTAGCTGAAAAAGCCACCTACATCGACCTCTGACCTTAGCCATCAGTGCCCACCAACTGCACACATTCGTATAAACATGTATACACCGCACGTGCATGTACACACACACACACACACACACACACGAAGGGGTTCTTGGCTTATAGTCATGTCTAGGACAGAGACTTTGAAGGTGAGAAATTTCACTGTGGAGCGGACTTGTGGGCAGGAAGAATAAGAGAACAGAGAAAGTGGGCTAACAAAATCAAATGCCGAAAGACAAGGCCACAAAATATTCTAAGAGCAGACATGGCTTGGGGAATGAAGAGCATAGACAACTTCTAAATGGAGCAAACATTCTAGAGCAATGGACTTAGCCTTGTGCTGGATGGAATGTCTTGTTTCTGGTGCTGAGGTCTGAACCCAGCACCTGTCCACACAAAGCACACACCTCACCACCAGGCCACTCCCTGGTGCTCTAACAAAGCTTTTGGTAGACTGTCTGGGTGAAACTATGGCAAATAAGATGAAACCAATTTTCACAAGGTGTTAGGAATTGGATACTGCCTTCATAAAGTTACTAGAACAGGCTTTATTGGCAATAATGACTAAAGTTATTGGCTAGGTTAACCAATTCCATGTAGCATAAAAGGAAACACATGAATTAGAAGAAAGTCCCCAAACATTCCAAAGGAGGAAGATAACAAAATGGAGGTTTGAATTAAAAGTATTCTTTGATTTGATCTAGCAAATAATGATTTTTCTTGAAGTACTTGCAAAAACCTGTAGTGTTGGTCAACCGTGAGGAAAGGCCCAGAAGTTACCACTAGCTGGCATGGCCATTGGTGAAACCATTGAACAGAAAGGGTAGGGAGTGAATTCTGAGCACAAGCAAAGTTGACCCTACTACCTGGTTTCCTTTATATATAGTCTATCGATTTCTGCATCAGTCACAGCTAACCAAGGAAACAGAAGCAGGTGATGGATATTAAGAGACTTGTGGCTTGGGCCTGGCTACGTGATTAGACTCTGGCACTGTAGCAGCAGTTCCTGACTTCTTTCAGTGTGTAGCCTGGTGATCACAGGAGCGAGGTAAAATGCACATCAAATGATGTGTTTAGAATACATTATTATAGACATATGTGTGGGTGCATCAGGAGATCAACGAAGAGCCATGGGATTGGCAGGCAGAATGGAAATGAACTTGTGTTAAAGATGTAGAAACAGATAACGAACCAGTGAGGAGTTTTGCTATGCATGAAAGATTAAAAAGGAAAAGGGGAATAAAAATAAAATTAAAAAGCCAGCAAGCATGAGAGAGAAACATTTCTCATGCCAGCTTTCTTATTACATATTCATGATGTGCGGCTCCTCCCCCAAGAGTGTCTGTGATCCCATCAATGGGGATGATCTCCTTTTATGGCCTATTAAAAACTACAAGTCTCAGAGGTCAGCTGTGCATCTGCTAGGCTCTAGGAAAGAGAATCATCTCTACAACTTTTTCTTCTGACTTTCAGGATTACGGCATTTCTGCTTTCAGTAGTCAGAAGATAGCACAGCTTGGCCCTGGGACTCTGACTCAGGGCAGTGACAGAAGGAAGAAAAGACAGACACAGGACAGGACCGACGCAAGGACAGGAAGGCTGTGTGCACTCTGGTGGAGGTGCACCAACCACCTCAGTCACTTAGGACCTCAGAGTGTCTATTGCATGAAGCACACTCGAGAGGAGGTGGCTGAAGTTGCTATTTTTGCATACACAGGTCAGTCTTTCGTAGGCACTTGATCTTGGACCTAAGGAAGGTGATGCTTTCCCAAGACCTACCTCAGGGAAAGGCTTTGCCAGTTTCCCACAGATCCTGATTCATGGCATGGCTCCCTCATGTCAAATCCTACACTTTCACTCAGAGCTCCACGCACATGGTCTTCACTCACTCACTACGAGAAGGTGACAATGATGGTTGGACCTAAGTGTAACCAACTTGCCAGATGCCAGGGTCAGCTCAGAAGTCTCCGCTGGAAAAAGAACATTCCTATTATGAATGTATCCATCCAGAAAGGGGGAGGTATGGTTCCTTATCCCTCAAAATAAAACCAAAATAAGCCCTCAGAATATTAATATGGGGGATGGGATGAAGGGAGCAGACATGAATTCAAAGCTGTTCAGTTCACAATCATGATTTGTTTGTAGGAATACAGGAATGGGTCCTAGAATCAGGAAAGGTCACAGACATGGGGTTTTCATTTCGGATTTCTGTTCAATTGTTTAATTTTCTTTGGGACCATCTTCCTTTGCTTCCTGAAACACATGGTAGACTAAACCAGGGAATATTGGTCCTAAAGTTATTAGCAATGAGCTTTAGAGAGAAACTTCTGGTTTCAAGCCTGATTAGAGGCTTTGGTTGAAGTTTTAGCCTAGCCAATCAGTTCAGGACCAAGTCCAGGAAAAGAAGGGCTTTGAGAGTCGCAATGGAAAAATGTATTGTGGATTAATGAGTTCATTCCAGGAAATCGCATGCGAAGAGAAAGGTCAGGGTTGGCATACCATAAACCTCTAGTCTCATTGTGAAAATCTTCACTTTTGAAAGATATATTTATTATTATTGTACATGCATGTGCCTGTATGTATGTTGTATGTGCCACCTGTATGCCTAGTGCACGCAGAGGGCAGACAATGGCATCCAGTCACATACACCTGGAGTTATAGACAGTTGTGAGCCCCACACTGGTATTAGGAACCAAATATGATTCCTCTTGAACTGCTGGGCCATCTCTCTGGCCCCTACCTGTGAAAATTTTGATTTCTATATTTATTCTTTTCTTTGTCCTAACCTCTGGGATGCCCGTTATTGCCACATCCCTGGGAAATAGATATAGTTAAATCTTTAGGAAATAATTAATAACATGTAATTAATTTGTTTTCCTACTTTGGGAAAAGAAAAAAATCACAGTGGCATATTGAATTAAACAGTTACCTTTTCCTTCCCTGTTTCGTTCCAATCTGCCTACCCTGAAAATTCAAAAAGTTAATAATAATAATAATAATAATAATAATAATAATAATAACAGATAGTCACTTACTCAGTTACTCCCTCCTGTGTGCTTAGCTGTTGGGAATCCAGATGAAGCAGAGCAATGGATCTTGAGACAGAAGCCTTCTTATCTGTTGGGAGAGTAACGTGAACGGTCAGAAAGAAGACTCTACGTCAGGATAATATTCTGATGTGTATGTTAGCATGGCGAATTTAATTTTTTGATGCTCTGGATAAGTAAAATACTGGGTCCCTGGTCCCTTGGCTCCTTGTGCGTCTGCTAGGTCAGTGGTCTATGACTACCCAAAAAAAGGCTGGCATTCTATGTGTGTCCTCCTTCTCCAGGCAGGGAAGAGAAGGACCACGGGAACTGGACAGAGACACTGGGAAGTGCATGCTGGGAAGAAAGTGCCTGTGTGCTCTGAAATATTTCTGAGCCCGTCTAGTGGGTTTTGCAATCACATTTATTAGATTTCTCTCTCCATTACGCTGCACTACTTCTTCCTGGACCTCTAAGTGATGATAATTACTCTATTTTCCTAAGCGTTAGGCCTTGTAGCCGTCATATAATGGTAATATATTTTACATGACAATACCCTAATAAGAATACTGTATATGAGATTAGGTGGGTTATTTTTGACTAATTTAATTTTAAAAAGCCAACGGGAGGAAAGACATATCCCAATGAGATTACCCACTGACTTAAGTCCTCAAAGTGGGATATTGCTAGAAGGTTAATTTTGCCATCCTCACTGCCCTGCTCCCTGTTCCCAGAGGGCTTTGCAGTGTTCTCAGAACCTATACCTGAGCCCTCTTAAAGCCCCTGGGAGCTGGTGGGTGGATAGAGGTGAAGCTCACAGTGAGTTTTCTTAGTTACTCGGTGTTGTCTGCTCTCGTGGGCTCTGTGAAGAGCAGGTGAGAAAATAAAATCCAAGTGAATGAGTTTAGAGGTGGGAAAGAGGATCGACAGATTAAAAAGTCATTCTGTGTGTCTTGGCCCGTTTTCTCTGCCTTTCATAAGAAGTTCAACCCAGGAAAATCTTTATTAGTTTTCTCGACAAGAGGAAACCCTGTGGTTCTGTCTTCAGTGGTGCGGCATTGGCTTTCAAGGTGGGTTACATAAAAAAGACTCAGCTCAAGCTATCTGATAAAATTAGAAACTGAATTTGAGTTTTCAAGGTAAGATGTCACATCATGCTTCTGGGGAGATGGAATGGAGCCTCTCTCAAAAATATCACAGGAAAGAGAGCCCTACCCGTGACTCTTGCATTCCCTGCCAGCAGTTTCAAGGGCATAGAGGACATATTGGGAAAATCTTTATTATGACAAAGTGGATATAAAATGTAAATTTAACAAGAATATGGCATGCAGTGTTTTTATTTCTTTAAACTTTACTTATTTATTATGTGTGGGTGTTTTGCCTGCATAGATGACTGTGTATCACATACATGCCTGGTGCCTGCAGAGGCCAGCAAAGGTCACTGGATGCCCTGGGAATGCAGTAAAAGACAGCCGTGAGTAGCCTTGTGGGTGCTGGGAATTGAACCCAGGTCTTCAGCAAGAATATCCAGAACTGGTGTTTCTGTAACACTGTGTGAGTTTAACATTAGGTTAACACTTAGATAAAGTAGATTGATATCCATGATATGCGTGGGCCTCTGTCAATCATCCGAAGGCCTTGGCTGGATAGAAGACAGAAGGAGCTTTTCTAAGACAGAGAGAATCCTGCCAGCAGAGAGGGTTTGGACTTGAACTACCGTGTGGGCTTTCCTTGTGAATCTTGTAATCCTAATTTACACGACAATATTAGCCAATCCTTAAAATGAGTCTCCTCATCTTCTTTTGGTTCTGTTTCCTTTAAGAATGTTGGAGTTCCATTATTTAAACAGAGAAAGAGAAGGGATGTTAAGGTGAAAGCCACGGCTCCCTTAAGAGACTGGACAAAGAAAGCCCTGGGGTTGGTCTTCAGTGCTGGAGAAAATAGGGCGCAATTCGCGCTTCTCATGTATTTAAATGGTACTTACTTATTACCTCCTCTGAGATACTATGTTTCCAAATGTACAAGTTTATAATCATTTAAACAGTGCTTTAGTTAACCAAGGACTTAGTAAACTGGAGGAAAAGCTGCAGTGGAGTACATTATATGGAACAAGGTTTAACAAACGTTAACCATGAGCTCGGGTTCAGTCTCTGGCCAGGTTGAACTATGTCAAACTGCCAGTATTTGAGTGTGTCTGACTTAATTTTTAAAAAGGCAATTTCACATGGCTCATTTATATTTTGTTTTCAACATCATGAGTAAGAAAGAGCTTTTCTAGGTACTTCCCCAGATAATAAAATGCCATGGGATCATAGACATAAATGATATCTCCCCTTTAGTGTATCCCTCTCATACCACCCAGTTCCACACAGGCATTGGCAGCAGAGCTACTGAGTGTGGTTGATGCCTACTCTGACTGTAGATGTGGTGTTGATAAACATGCCAGGGATCCTCAGTAGGGCAAGGTCCTCGACTGTGCAAAGGTTCCTGTTTGGATCACACATGCCAGTTTAGGAAACCAAATTTCTTTCGTTCGTGTGCAAACATAATAACACACATCACCGTTCTCATATTTATGATGGAGAAGTTGCAACCCATATGGCTGAACTTACTTGTCGAGATTTATGTAACTTAATGGAAGGGGCCGGGTCTGTCTTCCGTGCCGTACCGCTTGCTGTCAGCAGATGAAATGCGGCTTGCTTGCATTTATCTTCCTCCTTCCCATAGATTCTCCCATTTTGTGGATTCTTTCAACACTGGACCATAATTTGCTTAGGTAGAAGGTGTCTGTGAACATTTCCAAGGCTTTGTTTCCATGTCGGGTGTGGGGGAACTCTAAGCCTGTCCTTATACCCTCTGGGGAAAGGTCTCAGCATCTCCGGGTTAGTTCTCTCTTTTTTTCAAAACAGTGCTGATCTTGTTCCTGCAGATGCACGTTTGAAAACACAGCCATCTGCGTAAAACAGAGCTGGCAGCGTGGTTCCCGACAGCAGTTGCTTAGAATATTTCCTCATTTGCATGATGCTTTCAGAGAAAAGGCAACACGAGAGCATCCATGAGGCACGTTACACAGAGGGCTAAATTTAGACCTTGTGGGAAATGTGGGAGAAGCGTCTGTTAGGGACTTCTTAAAGGCCCGCCTTAAGTGCGGGAGAGCAATGGGGAGTAAGTAGGAAATGATGTGGCCCATGGGAGACCAGCCGAGCCCTTCACACAGCGGAAAGGAATGTTCCTAGCAGCAGGTCTTCCAGAACATTCTCTGAATTACCTGAGCTCTGTGTGGAGCCTGACGCCCGGAGTAGGAAACACATTCCATGCATGTATAAAAATGCCAGAGGAAAACCAATTATTTTGTACACTTGTGCTAAAAAATTCCATATAATTCAATAAAGAAAAGACATTTCTAATTATACTTTCTTTGGACATATTTCTTCTAGGTTTTTCTTGGGGGGGGGGGATAAAAGGTCAGCAGAATGTTCTTGGTCATAGAACAAATTGGTAGCATAGGACAAATTGGAGGCTTCTCTTCTCTCCCAACCTTTCTGTGTTCAGCACCTTTGCTGGTGCCTGTCTTTCCAGGAGGAAAATATGCAGATCTTTTTTCATTACCTGCCCATCTGCATCTCTTGCCCCTGCTGCAGGACCTCACAGGGCAATGTTGAGAGTATTGTGACTGAGTAACTTCAGCGTTAGTTCACTAGTTCCATAACTGTGCATTTTCTTTCAGGCATTTGCTTAGACATTTATAGTAGCTTCGTTCCTCCTGGCTCAGTGCCACTGGGAAAATTCTGGCACAAAACAGACATTAGCAGGCTGGAGTACAAGATCCATTTTCTTGCACTGTGAATCGCCAGTTCATTCCTGCCCACGGAATCCTCAGGTCTTAAGGAGAAAACACTCTACCTGCGAAGCAGAGGTCAGACGTCTGCAATCTTGCCTCGCCAGGCAGGCTGCGTATCAGAGATCTCCAGTGCTGACATTGCCAGTCACCCTGCAACCCGACAACTCTGTGCTCTGACCTCTGAACCCCAGTCTCACAGACAGCGCTTGAGCTCAGCATTCAACGACAGAGCCATAGCTCCTGCCCACTGCTGCAAAACCAAATAAGACAATAATCGAGAAAAGCCTTCACAAGCCAAAAGATGTTCTATGGGCGTTTGCTGAGGTTAGAGTCTCTATATTGTCAATTTTGAGCTGTCTTCTCTCCCTTTTCTTTTTGTTCTATTAGTGAACTTGTGTGGTGTATAAATTATAATAAGAATAAACATATGTATACATATGTATACAGTGTGTCAGTTAAAAAGCATGAACACTACTAATCAAATGTTGCTAAGAATTGGTATGATTGGTCTTTTAAAAGCCTCGCACTGAACACTGGGTTCAGTCCATTGCACTGCTACATAAACTAAAGCTAAATAAAATGAAAAAATAAACCATAAGACTACATAGAGTCTTGTGAGGGGTAGGTGAGCTATGACTCATGGATCAAATGTGACAGCTTACCTATTATGTTTTCTGTAAATAACATTTCTTTGTAATACAGCTATGTCCATTTTTGTTCTTAATTGTATATGTCTGCCTTGATATGAAATGATAGGGTTAATTACTTGCAATCAAGACTCTATGGCCCCAAAGCTTAAAATAGTCACTCTCTGGGACAATGAAGATGATGTTTGCTGATGTCTCAATTCACATACCAGCGTTTTGGCTAAACAGAAGGTACTGTAAAGTCTCAGTGTGAGCATCTCTGTGGTACCCACCACTGCTCTGGGATGGACCTTTTGACACACTGGTAGGGGGAAATGGTGAGCTTCCTGAGGGAAAACTTGGATAAGCCGTGAAAAGTTTGAAAGATTCCCATCAGTTTTAATCACTGAATACAGATGTGATGCTCACTGACAGTGTTACTCCCCAGACTCTTAAAAAACTGAGAGAAAGGTCTCTTTCCTCTAAGATTTCTCTGCTGATACTTTATGGCCTTCATAAGGACCAGATGAAAACACAGATATCTAGCTCGGGATATAGGTCAGTTGTAGAGCCCTTGCCTAGGATGGCCAAGGCCTTGGGTTTGATCCCTAGCCCTCTCAAAAACACAACTAAACTGAAACAAAAATAGACCAGTTTACAGAACCTTGGGTGAGGGTGGGGGTTTTTCTCCTAAGTCATTACTATGTCGTAGTACATTAAAATAGACTGTTTAGTGGTGGTTGTTAAGGTGTAATAGGGTTCAGCCCTCTGTGTGAATCAGAATACTGTAGTTTCTTTGTAGGCTTGGAGCCTTTCCAAGTTTACCTTGGGTTGATTTCATCCCCGGCTTTAGGTCACTCTATATTCCCGTCAATCAAATGATTCTGTTTCCTTGGTAATTGACACAGACACAAAGTCTACAGGCTCAGAAGGACAGGTCAGGAATAATCACAAAAATTTAATTTAGTGTTTTCAAGTTCTCTTTCTAGAAGTAATTCATTTCGTAGTGAAAAGTCCTTGGACTGGGATGTGAGCGTTTGCCTAGCAATCGCAAGGCCCTGAATCCCAAAAGAGAAAATAAAACAAATCAAGGAAGCCCTAGAACTTAATAATCTCAGGAATGATAGATTAGATGAATGATCTAAAAGCCTCAGGAAGAAGATGTTTCTAGTAAAACCACTAAAATTGTAGACGAAACACTTTGCCTCAAGAAGAAAGAAGCCAAGGAAATGGCTTGCTCGTTCAGTCTGGGCTATGGTTAAAAATGACTTCATGGCAGAATCTGTTTGCACTCGTTAGTCTCTGCAGCCGGTGCACACACATAGACACAACAAACACAATTGTAGTCAGTGAGCTCCCTGACGGATGCCTTCCTGGCTGTCTGCATTCTTGCCCAGGAAGGTGGTAACCCATGGTAACAGGACCTGTGTGAGGGAGGTGTGTGCCGTGTTTCCTCGGTGAGGAAAGTTGGGTATTTCTCTCCCGCTTTCATTGTTTGCCGGGAATGCACTGTGTCACGTGCCATAATGAATGCACTGTGAGGTGGCTACCAGTGAATGGCATCTACTTAACAGCTTCGCGGGTTCACTCTCGAGGCTGCTGGGCTGTTGGAAGGTCTGTCTGGGGGTGGGGGTGGGGGGCTCTTGCGCACAGATGCAGAGGCACAGCCTGTGCTAAGCAGACTGTTTCCTCACCCTTAGAAGTGTGATTTGGGTGATCATAAAGGGACCTGATTGCTTAAAAAAACAAAAGCCAAGAATCATATTTATGAAGAAACAAGCTGTGCCCTCTATGTACACCGAGGTGAGCATGCACACATGAGCCTGACTTACAGATAATGGCCCTGGGTAGACAGAGGATGCTGCTTTTCTTGCTAGGCTAGATACCTTGATAAAAAAAAAAAACTGAAAAAGATCTATCAAACCACAAGATGATATTTGTTTCCATATAGGAATGGAGAAAGTACTGTTTGTGTTTTCATGGTTAAAGCTACTTGAAAAATAGGAAAGTCTGCAACACTGATCATTAAATCTGAGACCACAGGCGGGAGAGGGAAGGGCTCATTGTGCTTGACGCTCCACAACAAGATTCAGCGGCAACTCTGCGTGATTTGAAAGGAAGTGTTAACTTCATGAGGATAAGAAATTAACAGTGACTCTCTGAGTTTGAAAACTGTAAAACCGCTTTCATGCGAAGTGACCTTGCTCTTCCTTACAGTCTGCATGTGAATACGAATCAGAGCCAATACTGCTGGGAGGGAGAGGGGATATAATAAATTTGCATTTGTGGTGTAGACTGTCATCTATCTATCTATCTATCTATCTATCTATCTATCTATCTATCTATCTATCATCTATCATCTGTATCAATGATCTGTCTAATCTTATAACTTATCATTTATCTACCATTAATAATCTATCTGTACTTTATAATCTTTCATCTATCTGTCTATATCGATCTGTGATGCATAACAAAACTGTTAGCAGTTAAATTTGGGAGAGCAAATAGAGTTGGGGGACTTACAACTATTTTTACATCTATGGACTGCATGGAATTAATGTGATAATAACTTTATTGTTTAGCAATATCAAAACTCATTTAGGGAGAAGGGTTTCTGTTGTTCATTTTTTAGCACTTGAAAACATTTGGTATATGTTATTGAAGAATAGCTGTTTACTATACTGTGGTGGTAGTTGGCAGCCAGGTTAGCTCTACAGAACAAGAAAGATTTTCTCCCCTTTTAATCTATAGTTAATAACGGTGTGAGGTAGACCTGCCTCATCCTGCGCCCTCCAGCCATCTCCACCCCCACGTTGTCTGCATGTCCAGAGCTGTGCGTTTAATCTCCACAGTCACTGGGTATAATTTCATATCCCAATTGTGAGCAGAGCTGAACAGGGCTAATACCCAGTAGACTGGTAATTGAAAACATCAGGGCTTATAGTTCAGGGTTTACGTTTTCTAGTTGGCTCAAAATCCTATAATCACAAGAGCCCAGACTTATAGGCTGTGTTGTCTTTCATGCAGAGGAGACAATGGTTACACAGCCGCAGAAAATTACTTCTGGAGAGTGTGAGGCGAGGAAGAGGGATGAAGAAAGAGGCCAGAATTCAAGTCCAGATCATATAAGTACATTATCATCTGTAACATTTAGATTCTTAATTTTTTTGTGTGCATCGTATGTCTGCAGTAGTACATAAGCAGGGTTTTAACCAATATGCAAACATTTATTTGCTATCATATTATGAGACAAAGTCGAGGTAAGATTATTGATACTCCTAACTTAGGGGCATTGTGATTAGGTCACTCTGGAGCCAGTCCGCTTTTGGTTCAGCCATGGGATCAATACTATGAGGGAGATTAATCCCAGATCCACTTATATGAAATGAAAGGAGAGAAAATATTGATTCCTTTTTCTGGAAATGCTGCAGTTGCTCCACAAGCAAGGTCCTGGCACCTTGTTGCATTGGCTTCTGGTTTCTGATCCGCTCTGAAGGTTGATGTAACTCTTCTTCATAGGCCTTTGTCTCTGTAGCAGGGGGTGGCTCCTGGAAAGCCTCATGAGGCGATTCTCCAGTCTGGGAGAATAAGGACAGTCTTTGCCCAATGTCTACTTTCAGCCCAGTCCAAAGAAGGCCCTGTTGGCCTCTTGAGGTCATTTTCTAGTTTCATGGTCAGCCTCTGGTCCTCTAGGTATGTGGTGTGTGATTGGCTGTCTTGAATAATCTTTCTGCCTGTGTAGTCGAGACTGTAATATTATGGAATAGCATGATTGGCGGTCCAATAATTCTCTCTCGAGAAAATTGGAACAAGCCTGATGAGAAGGTAGGAAAGAGCTGCATTTGCAGAAGGCATCATAAGCCATCCTGCCCCCTCAGGCTTGCCGTAGATGTAACTCCACCCACCCTGCTTGTATCCATGTGTAAGCTGGACCCATGTTCTCAAGTATACTTCATTAATAAAAGACATTAATTAAATCCAATTCCTCCTCTGAGAAATTCCTTCCATATGTTACCATTTTATTGGCTTTTTGTGTATATGAGTGTTTTGCCTTCTTATGCTGTGTACCACGTGCTTGCCTGGTACCTGCAGAAGCCAGAAAAGAACACTGGAGCCCCTGGGAGTGGAGTTACAGACAGTTGTGAATTTGAAAGACCCTCAGAGAGGACCTTCCCTCAGGAGGAGACCCCTGAACCCAAGGAACAGTCCAAGACCACTGGCTGCAACAGCAAGAGGTTTTTTTATTGTGCGGTGCACAGGTACCTGCGGGCGCCAGAGTCTATTTGGAAAACTTGTGTGCCCTCAGGCTGGGCAGGGGGTCTTTTATATGGAAACGGGCTGCAGAAGCAGACATACAGAAGCAGAAGCATGGTTACAGGAATCCTATTGGTCAGTTCAAATGAGGCGATGGGTTCACTTGGGGACAAGCTCCTTGGGGACATGAAAATCTGATAATAGCTGACTTGGCTCTATCTAGGGCACATGTAGTTTTCCCAGAACTTTTTGTTCCCCTCCTAGGCCTGATGTCTGACCACAGATATCCTGTTTGACAGCCTAGGAGTACCAACTTTACCTTGAACTTATACTTGTTTATGTGAAAGCCTTGCAAAATGGCCTTACAGCAGTTAAGCTGGGGTCTTCAAATTGTGTGCGTGTGGGGAATTGAATCCAAGTCCTCTGGAAGATCAGTCGGTGCTCTTGATCACTAAGCTGTCTTTCCAGCCCTCTTCCATATTTTATGTTACTGAAATCCTATACCAATCACTTATATTTTATTTATTATTTATTTATTTTTATTTATTTATTAAAGATTTCTGCCTCCTCCCCGCCACCGCCTCCTATTTCCCTCCCCCTCCCCCAATCAAGTCACCCTCCCTCATCAGCCCAAAGAGCAATCAGGGTTCCCTGCCCTGTGGGAAGTCCAAGGACTACCCACCTCCATCCAAGTCTAGTAAGGTGAGCATCCAAACTGCCTAGGCTCCTGCAAAGCCAGTACGTGCAGTAGGAAAAGTCTTTGTCCTCCTAATCTCCAAATCAATTAAGATTATTGAGACACCAAACCTAAACAAAATTGGATTTTAACAAATTACTTAGGTGACAAGTCACACAAAAGCCAGAAGTTAGTCATGAATATAGAGGGTTTTTATGTTTTCTGCTAAGTGTGTTTTATTTTATTTTAGGAAGATATGATAAACCACATCTAAGTAGGTCCAGTTCAGGTGGGAGACTTAGTTATTAGGATCTACAGCTTCCCATTACTCTATAGCATTCTGTTAGTCACAGGAAAATGGGGGAATCTGAGAACTCTATTTTTTTAAAATCTGAAATTTATTAAACTATTTTACCCTGTGGTGATTTGAATGAAATGGTCCCACAGGCGGATAGGGAGTGACTCCATTAGGAGGTGTGGACTTGTGGACTAGGTAAGGTCTTGTTGGAGGAAGTGTGTCCCTGGGGTGGGCTTTGAGGTTTCAGAAGTTCAAGCCAGGCCCAGTGTCATCCTCTCTTCCTGCTGCCTGCTGATCCAGATGTGGAACCCCTGGCTCCTTCCCCAGCGCCATGTCTGCCTGCGTGCCCCCATGCTCCCTGCCAGGATGACAATGAACCAAACCTCTGAACCTGTAAGCCAGGACCAGTTGAATATTTTCCTTTATAAGAGTTGCCATGATCATGGTATCTCTTCACAGCAATAGATGCTCGAGGATGGACCCCACCCCCAGTTCTTTTCTGAACAGGACTTTGAAATCAATTCATTGCAATTCAGCTAATGTCCAACCTAAGCTCTCGGAGAATCCTTCTAACTTCTAGAGTTATTTCAAAGCTCAGTCTAATATGGAAGCTTATCCAGGATATCTTTGTTTTTATTATTTTTTATGTTTTAAGTAACGCTGCAGGTATGAAACCATCTAGATGGCTTCTGGGTATGACTTAGGGAATGAGTTCTAGAATATTAAGGCTCTGAACAAACAATTTTCTAAGCATGCTCTAGAGACTTTCCCCCACCTTTCTTCTGAGCAATGTATCTGAATCTTTGGGTCCACTGAGTCTCGAGTCAGGAGACGGACAGGCACAGGGGCTAAGACAGCAGTTAGATGGATCCGCGTTGCTTTGTGGTAGGTTTCCTGGACAGTTTCCTAACTGAGTCTGCTTTCTCGGTAATGTCAGGCTATGCTGTGATAGTGTTGCTGTGAACGTGAATTGCATAATGTTTATAAAGGACCCATCCCAGAACCAGATACACAGGGAAGATTTATAAATATGTGTTTGTTTACATGGCTATAGTTACTTTGACCACTACAGTATAGTTCATAAAAAATACATCCAGGATTAGATTACCTCCTTTATCAACATCTAGTTCTGTATGCTAATTTTTAGATCCTGGTTGTGCAGGTTATATTTTGATGGCATGACATGAACTGGAGTCTTCTGAAAAAGGGAACTTCAGGTGAGGGACCGATTCTATCAGATTGTCCTGTAGGCATCTCTGTGTGGCGTTTCCTAGGTGATGGACTGATGGGAGAGGGACCAGTCTACTGTGGGTAGTACCACCCCTGGTCAGTTAGCCCCGAAATGGAAAAGAAAGGTAGCCGAAGGGAGCCTGCAAGCAAACCATGAGGTGGCAGGCCTCCACGTCTCGCCTTGAGTTCCTGCCTTGATTTTCTTTAAAGATTAACTACGACCTGGAAGTCTGGGCTAAATAAATGACTTCCTCCCCCAAGCTGGTTGTGGTCAGCGTTTTATTGCAGCAACAGAAAGCAAACCGGACCAGAGGTTCTGTCCTCGGACCAGGGTTTTTAGGAGAGGCTTTGCTTCTTTGTTTTAGGTGTATGACTCCGACTCCCTTAAGTGCTGCTTGCCCTTGCACCGTTTCAAGTGTCTCTGCCTTTGCTCCGGAACTGTAAAGTGCCGCCTAAAGATCTCGAGTGATCCCTTCTCTCTTCCTCCCGTGGGGAATTCCTGAGTTCTAGGACTGGCGTTATCTCCCTCGGGAAAGCTGTGGGTTTCCTTTTCTCATAGCAAAGTGAATGATGAGGCTTATCGTACTTTCCCCTTGTTTATCGAGTGATTGTAGTTGGCCTTTTCGGTCACTCGCAGTCACGTGACCTGACTCATTGTGTTTTGACTATTTACTTTTCTCCTCCCATTAAAACTTCCCGTTAAGAATTTATTTTGTTGATTTAGTTTATCTTCCACCCTGCTTCATATCATTTGGGGAAGAGGTGAACTGTGTAAGAGATATTTTACTTATTAATTTTTACAGAAGTTAATGCAGAAACCTTATCACTCAAATAGTGTCTTATGAATTTTTATTTGGAAGCTCACACCTGTTTATTTTGATTATCCGCAAACTCACTTCGCCTAACTAAGTCTTTTCGTTCTGTTCATTCCTTCCCATGTTTGTTCAACCGCTATTTCCAGCTTGTTGACAAAATCAAATCTATCACTAGTAAGCTTGTGTCCCGTCTGGGAACTTCATTCTTGACACTGGGCCTAATGGTGTCAGTGCTACTTCCCATGTAAATAAAATGAAATTTAAGTCGTGTGCTGTCAGCTTTGACGGGAAGGAAGTGCAATTTCGATGAAAGGCCTGGTCCCTCCCACCCCTGTTCCTCTGCCCCCTACAGGATTGGTTGCTCTGTCTGTCCATCACTGCGGTGACTTTCCTACACCAGCTATGGAAGATCTCGCCTAGTGTCTGTGAGGAGCCCTAGGAAGTTTGTTCCTCTCTAACTGTACTCTCAAGGACGGGGAGAAAATACGTCTTGAAAATTCCTTGCTGACAGCCCTGCCCATGTGTGCCATTTTGATCTATACTTCCAAGATTTTACTCAATTCAATTTACTGTCCTCGTCTACTGTTGTGAGGTTTCCTTCCCCGTGGCTGTTGGGGTAACAAGAGGTCTTTTATTTCATTACATGAGGAAAGGCAATGCAATATTAATCACGATTATTTTATTCATAGACATCAGTGCCTCAGAAGAGCCGGAACCTCACCAGGGATGGCTCTTTCCTGCTTTCAAGCCATAACCAGTTCAGGGATATTTCTTTTCACCTCAGAGAGCGGGGTTCCCCCTGAGATAATACTACATTTTGTTTAGGAGTGGGTTCCTTATTTTAGGGATAATGACACTCGTTTTTTAATTTCTTTTGCTTAATGCCTTTGAACTACGCTTATTTATTTTATACCATGTTGGGTCCTGGACTGAGCATAGCTGTTATATTCTATGTCTCTCTCTCTCTCTCTCTCTCTCTCTCTCTCTCTCTCTCTCTCTCTGTTGTGTTGTGTTGAATTAGATTGGGCAATGTAGTGTGGCCTGATCTCAGGCCTTGATTCTGACAATAGGCGTGCTTGCGTGTGGGGAGAGCTTTATAAATTTGATAGACTTTGATCAGGGCTCCCAAGTTTAGTATCTTATTTGATTTTCATTGTTAAAGTGGGAATTTGAGGCTATCTACTTCTATAACTGTTAGGCTTGCAGGTTTATGTGTCTGGGGCTGCGCTCTGGCACCGTGAGCACTAACTTGCCTGTGAGTTAGACTGGAACAGTCTGAGTCTTCTTCATGAGACAGAGGTTATCTTTTCAGCCCGGACAGGAGCACCTAAAAAAATGGCTGCCTGACTGGTAAAGCCCCTGGTCAGAAGCACTTTCATGTTGTATTATCTATGAAGCTACCACCCAGTCCAGCACACACACAGTCACACACACACACACACACTTAGATGTACACGGGCTCAATACACTCATACACACACAAACACACATTCACACACAATATATATATATATATATACATACATACATATATACTCACATACACACTTAAACATAAACACTCACGTATAGGCACAATACACTGACATACACACATAAACATGCACTCACACATATACACATACCAAGGTACAATACATTCTCATACACATATTAACATACACACATACACACAGCACACACACTGGGCTCTGTTCTGTTGTTATCATCTTAAAATTCTTAATAACTTACACAAACAGTTCCTCAGTATCATTTAAGTGCGGCCCCCATGTGTTTTATAGCTGGTGCTGTGTATGATTCTGTGCTCATTTGGATCCAGCAGCATGAAGCAGATTCTTGAAGAAACAGGCTTTTGAACACACTTCTTTTAGCTCTCATCAAACGCTAACGAAGCAGCATCTGTGGCGATTGGCTGCAGGATATGTGGCTTTTCCACTCCTTTAATCATGCTGAAGATCAATTTCTGGATTAAGTCAGCCCAGTTCTGATAGCATCTGGGCCTGGTCATTGCCTTTCGCTCCCCATCCCCCATGGCGTTATTGAATTCCCTGGTAGTGAAGGCCACCTTAACAGCCTGTGTGGCACGCATAGCCGCTAACAGGAAAGATGCTGTGGGAGTGTTCTTCATAACATTACCCACTGCCCATACTGTCAGACACAAAGAAAGACTTCCCCTCGTCGTTCTCGGCTCCAAGACTGCCTTCCTGTCCAGTTTAATTCGTTTGGTTTTCAGACTCAGGATTATGTGATTGTGCCTTCTTTTTTAATCTTGATTGCAAGGGTACTTGGAAATATGTGACTTCCTACAAAATGCATAAAATCATCATAGTTTGCATTTTTTGTGGTAGTTTCATCCCTATTTTCATCTTATGGCGTATAGATTTTTAGTGTGTGTGTGTGTGTGTGTGTGTGTGTGTGTGTGTGTGTAGACCAGGCTGACTTTCTCTGCTTCTGGAGTGACAGATTAAAGGCATTTGCCACCACTGTGTGGCCTGTCACTTTTTATTGTTAATTATTTGGTTTGAGATAGGGCGGTGGTTCATTCGCTCTATAAAATGAAGACGACCTTGAACTTCTGATCCTCCTGCCATCGTCTGTCCAGTGTGCATCGTCGCTATTTGTTTATGCTGAGGATCAAACCCAGGGCCTCATGCATGCTAAGCAATCACTTTGACAGCTGAACTATATCCACAGCCTCTCCAATAGGATACTGTTTTTAAATAGCATGCTGTTTTTCTCATAACATCTAGTATTTCATAAGTTGCTTTGAATTTGTTCTAGAATATGGTGAGTTATTCTAATACTAATGGAATTTAATTCTAATAAAAAAGTTATTAAGTATGCCTTGTTCCTACTTATTAACATATGGAACACAATTTCTTTAGAGACAAAGTCTTTCCATGTAGCCCTGACTCACCTAGGATATTAGAACAAGCTGGCATTGAACTCACAGAGATCCACCCTGCTCCCGACTCCTGAGGGCTGGGATTAATGGTGTATGGCAACATGCCTGACTTAAGGGAGACATTTTTAAAGGGATGCACCAGTGAGATTTGAGCAGTAAGGGGAAACGATGAAGCTTTTTCTGTCCATAGGTGCAGAGGAGCCCTTTAGAAGGGTGTCAGTGGACGAAGCAGAGAATGCTCGATGGGTTTTGATGCTGCAAATCAGTTATATTAGGCTTGACTTCATGGTGACTCTTAGGCTGAAAAACCATGCTTCTACTTCTGGGTGCTTCCTTATTTGAATATGTTGACATACTAGATAGCTCCAAATATTTAGGACTATTTAATATTAGTAGAGTTAAGAGCAATTCATGTAAACACAAAGAATATTGTTGTTGGGTTTAGAAAATTAAATTCTGCTTTAGTGTTGTTTTATGTTTATATTTGTTCAAGGAGGGGGGATCATGGATAAGAGAGTACTTCAGGAAGAAAAGACGTAAGTTGTGACACATAGCTGTATTTGTTGAATTTAACCGTGTCTTGTTGGCTTGTGTTTCTTGTTCCATTAACTGTCCACTCCAGAAGATTTGCTGAAGATCTGCTATGCGCTGGGTAATAGGGATCGAACAAACCCAAACACCCTGTCTTTCTGGTGCTCACATGGCAGTGCCAATGCCGAAATCACTTCTCTCGTGGATTGCTGGCATCTTCACTCCTGTAGATTTCTGGTGTCTTCATTCCTGGGGATTGCTGAAGTCTCTTCCCCTTCCCCAGTGCTATGTTTTCACTTTGTTAAAATCAACCAATGCCCTGAAGCTGCAGAGCTCACCTGTTTCAGGCTTTCCTTCTTTCCCTTGATGGTCAAACGGCTGGAAGTCTCCCTTGACTTTCAGGTGAAGCACGCATTTCACTGATTGTGGGGTTATGTGGTATGCTTGATTTGGGCTAATTTACATAATTTTCTGATTAAGCTACATATTAGCCTTTTGACCTCTGTACTTACTCAAAGTTAGAGGATAATTAGCCTGTACAATTTGATAGAGTTAGCATCTTTTCCTTTTCCTCCTCCCTTTCCTCCTCCTCCTCTTCTTCTTCTTCTACCAAGTGCTGGGATTAAAGGCAGGCATCACCACTGCCCAGCATTTTTTTTTATTTTAACAGATGCTTTTTTTTTCAATTAATAGATAGTATATAGGTTTTCCTCTAGGCTAAATATGAATGTTATTTTCATTCTAACAGACACTGTGCCATTGAAAATTACTCATTTATATAAACATACATATATAAAACAATTATGTATTTTTATTGCAAAGTAAGTAGAAAAAAACTCTAATCTAAAAGCACCTCTTAGTGGAAGACCACAAATCCTGAGCCTTGAGAGCCTCCTTGTTTTAACCCTTAGAAGGCAGAAAGGGTGGCGGTATTCCGGGAATCATGCGTTCAAGGTGCTTCTCTGTTGGAGGAGAGCCAGTCTATTCTGCAAGTCATCTCTCTGAGAAGATGGAGAAAAGTCTACAGTTAGCTTTCTTCTGACAGTGATTATCTCAGAGGAAAGGCCTAAGGTGACCTTTGCCGGGTGGCTTGCCAAAGGCCAAGGAGGCTTTGTGCTTCGATCCTGTGCTTTTTATTTTTAAGGCTCCTGTTATTAAAAACTCTCTGATAAGCTAAGACAGTGCTCAGATACCCACTCTCCCCTCTCTTTTTATAATTCATTGTTTAATATATATAATTTTATTTTTAATACATTTTAATTAAAATGTAATTATGTCACTTCTACCTTTCTGCTTCCTCTGTCCAGTCCTTTCCATGTCCTCTTTTTCTGCTTCTTCCCATGCTCCCTCACTCTCAAAGCTGAAGTCATCATAGGTAAACTTGAAATGATGGCACTCAGCAAGGTCGTTAGAGATACCTAGCTGCCGCCTTCACAGATGGACCAGGGAATGCTGCTGAGCCGACTCTCCTTGTCACAGTGTCCAAGATGCTCTTCTGTTGCTTCAGAAAACTTGTCTCAGTGGTTGGAGGTGGCTCAGTGGGAGAGTGCTAGCCCAGTCTGTATAAGACCCTGGGTTTGGTCCCTAGCACTGAGAAGAAACGAAAGGAGGGAAAAGAAAGAAAGAAGAAAGAAAATGTGTTGTCGTCAGGCCATCTGTAAGCATCTTGGCATGGACTAATGTCATACATGTAATCAAATCACCCCGCTTCATTTGTGAGACATTAAAAAAATTCCTGCCTTCGAGCAAGGAACTCAGGACCACGAGGGGTGCACCTACACACTGAGACAATGGGGATGTTCTATTGGGAGCTCACCAAGGCCAGCTGGCCTGGGTCTGAAAAAGCATGGGATAAAACCGGACTCGCTGAACATAGCGAACAATGAGGACTACTGAGAACTCAAGAACAATGGCAATGGGTTTTTGATCCTACTGCACGTACTGGCTTTGTGGGAGCCTAGGCAGTTTGTATGCTCACCTTACTAGACCTGGATGGAGGTGGGTGGTCCTTGGACTTCCCACAGGTCAGGGAACCCTGATTGCTCTTTGGGCTGATGAGGGAGGGGGACTTGATTGGGGGAGGGGGAGGGAAATGGGAGGCGGTGGCGCGGAGGAGGTAGAAATCCTTAATAAATAAATAAATAATTCCTGCCTTTAGTTCACCCACACATGCAGTTTCCAAAAAGCAAAAGTCATTTCTCTGCTGATGGTGCTGGTAGCTGCCAATCACAGGTGAGAATCGGTGTCACAGAAAGCTCATTTTCTGCAGTTTTCTGTACGTTTCTGTGGCGTTCTTAGGCTCTGAGCATGGCTCTATTTGTTTCCTCAGCCAAAGCCACCTCGCCATGAGACGTTACCTGCAGCTTTTGCTTTCTGTTGTCCCAGCATGGTTGTAGAAGTCACAGTAGAAGTCACTGGTCTAACATTGCCCAGGAAAAAATCTAATAAACAGCAGGTACCCAATAAATTATTAACTGCTAATTAGAAACATAAACTCTATCTGGAAGGGACAAATAAAAAATATTTATAATACCATTATATTTGATAAATTACAAAAAATCTCAATGACATCCCAAGGAGGACATTTTGTCTAAATGGTAACTGTGGTCTTAGAAAAAGTAGATGGCTTCTTCTGGTGTTAACTGAGAGGTCACAGGTCTGTGGCCAAAGCTGGTCTCATTAGGAATAAGGATTTTTACCTTCAAATTTTGTCAAACATTCAAAGTCCCTAAAAAAGAAGCAGAAGGCCAAAACTGAGTATGATGTCACTTGCCAGCAATCTCAACACTTGGGACACAGAGGCAAGAGAATGGCTGCAGATTCCAGGTCAGCCTGGCCTAAGTAGTGAATTCTAGACCAACTAGGGTTATTCAGGAGACCCTAGTCATTTCCTCTCCCCACCCAAAGAAGCAGAAAGCTTAGCTTAGATTGTCTCCAAATCTAATGCACATGGTTATTTCAACTTTCTGGCCTATAAATTGCTCATATGTCTTCATTTTTATGAAGTATGAAATGGTAGAAAGAATTTTCAAGATACAATTAATTATGATCAAAGTAACTTTAGAATAAAAGTAGTAATAATGTTGAACCAGAGCTCAAAGAAATGCAGAAGTCCTTATTACCTTCCTAAGAGCTTTGCACTCTTCTCTCGTTTACAGGGCTGGACTTCCACCTTCAGTCAGACTCTTTACCATGAGTGAAAGACACCCAGCTCAAAGTGTGGTCCCAAATTGCTGACTGAGTTAGAATTGTCAAAAATATTTTTTTTCAGACCACAGTCTTGAAATTATGACTTAGGAGACATTAGTGAGGTGAGTTTTGTGGGTTTCTAATATTAAAGGTTTCTAAGTTTCAGATGGTAGGGTAAATGACAGCCTTTCCACACACACACACACACACACACACACACACACACACACACACAAGAATGTCAATCGATACATACGCTAATAAACAATAAGGTGCTATGAGCATTTCAGCTGTCATCTTGAGATAATCTAGACTCCTCTGGGAGGAATGTCGCAGTGAGATAACACCCAGATCAGGCTGGTCTGTGTGCATGTCTACAGGGCACTGTCCCACATGTGTTGATAGACATGGAAAGACCCAGCCTTCTATGGGCAGCACCATCCCTTAGGCTTGGGTCTTCCACTGCAAACATGTGGTGGGAGTGAGCGGAGTGCCAGCATGCAGTAGCAATTCATTTCTCTCTGTCACTGGGTGTTGGGATGGCAGAGCAAGCAAATGAGCTACATTAAGTCCCCTAGTTAATATTGTTCATACAATGGAAGGGCCAGAGTCTCGTCTTGCCCCTGGCGGGCTCTCTCATGCTGTGCTGCTTCTACTAGCTCCTCAGTTTGGGTGGGACATATGGCATTTAGGAGGGACTTTTGTGGGAAGTTACAGGAGGCACAGCGACCGTGGCTGATGGGAAGACTGATCCATTCCTCTGTCCAGAGCACAGGTGGGCTTTGCTGATGGTGGTCCAGATTTAAGGCTCAAATGGCTTGAACTGACGTCCCTGTTCCCGCATGCTCACTACAGTTGTGGCAGCCCAAGCAGCGAGTCTGTGTTCGAGACAAAGGGCAGACACTGAAAAGGTGGTCCAGACAGCTTTGTGCTCACGTCATTTTGTCTGGCACTGTGAAACGCAATTGCCTTTCACTGGAAGAGATGCTGGCACATGCTTTGTGTTCCAGTCTCTAAGGTAGAGGCAAGCATAGAAGGGCTGAAATCACGTCGTTTTTATGTGACTCAGCCTGCAGTGTATGCCACAGGAAATTGAGGGCCTAGCCCAGAAACTAGAATTGAAAACTTTAAAAGAAAATACATTTGTGTGTGTGTGTGTGTGTGTGTGTGTGTGTGTGTGTGTGTGTATGTGTAATTGTTCTTTAAATAAGCCATTGTTACTGTGTGGAGGTCAGATGACAACCTGTGGAAGTTTCCATTTCTGTAAAGTACCACATAGTGCACAACTTGAGTTTGATTCCAGGGACTGAACTCAGATCATTGGGCTTGGAGGTAGGCTCCTTTGCTTACTGAGCCATCTTGCTCTTTCATTGCAGGCTCAAAAGATTCATTGTCAAGGCTCCTTCTAAGGGTTGTTGTACCAGAGGGCTGTTAGTAATGGCTGGAGTTCTGTTTACTGATTTAAAGGGATTAATGGGGAAGTTAGCCACAGCCACCAGCAGTGCTCCCTCCCTGTGTGGCCCTGATCAGCCCTCCAGGGTAGGGCAGCTTGGGCCATCAACAGCTTTGCCATTTACTTTTAAATAGCATTGTATAACTTGGGGCCCAAAAGATGAAATCAAGGTCCCAGATTCTGAATGCTGTAGGTGACGTTTTGCTTTTCTGGTAATTCAGTCAGCATAACTATAAAGAGCCATCATTGCTATGTTTATGCACATTTATGTAAATTCCTGGGTCATAATAAATGTAAAATAATGATTTGCAGGCATTTTTTTCCAAATATCACATAGCGTATATTTTAAGTTTAGAGCTATAACTGCTTTTGTGTTTCAACTTATCAACTCTATTGTTATAGAATAAAACCAGCCATAGACAAAATATAAATGAATCAATATGGCAACGATTCAATAAAGCCTTAATTTAAGGAAAAAAAAAACAGACGGAGGTGGATTTGATGCGTGGGTTGCATTTATCCATTTCAGCGAGAGAGAGAGAGAGAGAGAGAGAGAGAGAGAGAGAGAGCAAATTTGCACGACATCCTTCTATGTCAGACCTTGTTCTCAGCCCTTTCATGTACTATTCTGGTCCTTGTTCCACTTTTGTGAGGTAGATACTATTACTAACTAATGTCATGGGTAGGAGACATTAACTTTGTCTTACCCATGGTCGCTGTAGTCAGTATGATCACAGTATGATCTAGATGGGTTAAGTCTGGCTTCACTATGTGCAACTTAAAAAACCGTATTTAGGCGTCCTTTCAGAAAAAAAAAAAGCAAAACCAAACAAACAAAGAAACCTTAAAAGAGCAGTACACTGTTTCTCCATGATCTATTAGTTGATCCTTGGAGCCATCCAGTCACTTTCTCAAGAGTGGCGCTTTAGGAAGTGGCGGTACAGCAATGAACACGGCTGGCAAGACCCCCACCTCAACAAGTAAGCAATGACACACAGCTAAACCAGTAAGTCCATAAAGACAATATATCCAGATGATACAGAGGTACATGAGCTGAGCGGTGACGGTCTGTCTGAGGAGGTATGGCTTCTGAGACACCAACCATGAGGTAAGCCAACCGTGTAGAGCTTGGAGAGAAAGGGCACACGTGGCAGAAGGGTGAACAAGTGTGACATCCTAAAGCGGGGTGAGCTTGGTTTGAGGGCGCACAGCAGAGTGCAGGAAGCCTAAATGGCTGAGTGATGGCGGACACTGAGTCGAGAAGCCTCAGCATATGGGATCTTGAAGGCAAAGGTATAGCGCTTAAGCGTTGAGTGTCACTGTGGGTTTCAAGAGTGAATGTGAGTGATTGGAGTGGCCGTTCAGCAGAACTACTCCGACTGCAAAGAGAGACCACGAGAAAGCCTAGAGAGGAGCAGGAACGTTGGGTTTGAGGCCAGTGTATGAGCCCAAGTGAAGGAAGCCAGGAGTTTTATCTGGAAAACAGGGTTGAAGAGAACAAGTGAAAACATCAGATAGCATTTCTAGGTAAAAGAGCAGGTGGAGAAAGTGAACGTGGATGAGAGGGGGTGGTTATCCAAGGCAATTCCTGTGTTTTGGCTTGAGTATACCGCAACATCTCATAGGCAGAAAGGTCCAGGGGAGAAACACGTTTGGACAGAAAAGACCATGCAGTGCTCTTGGATAAGTTAGTGGGGTAGGACTGTTAGATACCAGATCAAGATGTCCACGGACAAGTGGTGCTGGATTATGAAGCAGACGCGATGGTTAAGATGAAGATCTTAGGGCCAGTAGGCAAATCGGTAGGTAAAGCGCTTGCTTTGCAAACCTGAAGATCAGATGTTTGATCCCCACAATCCACAGTAAAAGGAAAGAATCAATTCCCAAAAGTCACCCTCTGACCTCCCGTGCATGCCTAACAAATAATGTAATTTTTAAAATTCAGGAAGCATACATATGATACCGTCGATGAGAATATTTCCTCCTTTATATAACGGGAGACCAAAGTGAAACTAGCTTAACATTGTTATTGCATATAAGAAGCAGCCTAGATGCAGACTTCTGGACTGATTCTTCCAGCGCTTCAATGAGGTCTTCAAAGATGAGGGCATTTCCTTCTCTTTGTTATGTGTACCAATGCATTCTGGATCCTTCAGTGGAGTTCTTCATGGCTTAAAAAAGAGCTGTAGAATTTCTCATCCATATCTGAGAAGGAGAAAAAGAGAACGGAGAGACAGACATAAAGAAAAACAGACAGGGCAGAGAAACACAAGGACACATGAGCACATATGCACGCACACACATACTCAGAGAGAGAGAAACAAACTCTCTCAAGAAAAGAAAGTTTCTTTTGGAGAACTCAGAACTGTGCCCTGCAGAATGAACTAGAGGGGCAGGAGTCAGTGAACTAGAAAGGTGTGGCCAGGAAGGGAATAAAGAAACCATAGGTCACATCCCCAAAAGCCAAAGAAGTGTGGGGGAATCGTACAAAATGCTGCTCACACTGAGTGTGCTTCCTGGGAGCCTTTAGAATTCAGCAGGGCTGTTGTCGCCCTGCAGAGCATTCGTTCCGGTTTATGGCAGGACGCAGGATACTAAGCACAAGCACAGAATCCAGATGCTGTTGTGTTATCATCCCTGGAAGAAGGGCAGGAGGTAGGTAGAGCATAAAGTTCTTTCTTATTACTAATCATGATTGATAATCACAATAGGTGGCACTTTTCCATAATTTATCTAATTATACAGGTAAAGGGACTCTAACACATACATCAATATACAATGGTTTAACATGCCACAAGCTTGGGATGAGCAAAAATGAATACGAGAATGTTAAAACCTGATTACTTTAACCTTCTCAGTACTTCTTCATACCCGAGCATGATCAGCTCAGCTATGTACACGGCAGCCCCGCCTCTCTCCTGACCATGGGACTCTCAAAAGGATGTCCACCCACATCCAAACCCTGCCATGCTCACCCTGGGCGGATGAGTAGTGGATAGAACACTAGAATACTCATTCTTCGAAATCTCTTAGCCAAGCTCCGGGTGAAGATGCAGCCAGATGTTATTTAGATGTGATGCAGGCTGAAAGGGAAAAGGGTGCGGGAATGTGGCGATGCCGAGGCCCACGGGCGTTCGGCTTTCCTGGTGTAAGAGTATGAGGGAGAGTTTGTGGAGGTCAGAGGATGACTGGCAGGGGTTGGTTCTCTCCTTCCACCACATAAGTCCCGAGGATCAGAACTTGGACTGCCAAACCTCACAGCAAACACATTTACCTCAGAGGTCCCTGACCTCTTTGCTTACAATTCTGTTTCCTCCTTAAAATTCTGAACTCCTTCAGTGGAAGGATTATCTTTGTTTACTTTGTGTTCACAGAGCTGAAATGGAATGGCATATCCGAGGGAAAATGTTAAGCAAATGTAAAAAGGAAAGGTTAAACGGAATAGGTCAGCCTAGGGCTCCAGTTGCTTAGAGGAAGCTAAGGGTGTTGTATCTCTGTTGGAAGCTATCAGTCAGGATGTGAAGCATGGCATGAAGACCTCCATGTTTAGTCTCTTAAAGGGCCATGAGCTTCCCTAAACTACTGGTTCAAATGGGGGGGTTTCACTTCAGGGGGGATTTTTGACAACATCTGGAGATGATCTGCCTTGTCACAGCTGGGAAGCATGGGCATTCTTGGCATCTAGTTGGTAGAAACCAGTGGTGATACAAACATAGAACAAGGAACACATACAGAAGGTTCCCCAGGAAGCTCAGCCAAGGGGCAGTGGCATTTGAGTGGACCGTGACAGACACTAGCTAACACAAGAGGCGATAGAAGTCGTAGCCGGGACATGAATGAATGACCACAGTCAAGAGCTCAGTGCCATAGGAGGACAAATGTCTACAGACCAAAGAAAAGGGAACGCTTAATGACAACGTTCACCACGAAGAGTATTAAATGCTAATAGTGGCGAGGCTAAGACACCTTGTTTTAATTTTATATTTCTGTGATTTTCTGACTAATAAGTGGGCATTTCCTTCACATTTTTTTTACAGTAGAGTCTATCGTTACCAAGTAAAGTTACGCAGAACAACAGAACCAGTCCTAGATTTCGGGTTCACACAGAGCTATAAAAATGATCTGTAAAGGGTCTGTGTGGACCATCCTGCCCCTTTGGTCATAAGTAAGTTGAGTTTTATTTGCCTGTGTCTATTTCTCTGGATAGAAACATCATTATTCTCTAGCACGCCCAGAGTGTACCAGGAGCGATGAGAGAGGGGCGTGTAGTGTATGGGGAAGTGTGTGCTTTGTTCTCCCCCCAGACTATCCTTGGATGGCCAGCGTCACAGCGTACCACGAAGCTGTGCCTACGAAAGCTCCTGTTTGTAGCAGGCTGGTGTCCGACAAACTGCGGGGTGCTGAATAAAGGCTCCGCACAGCTGGACACAGTGGGGCAATTCCCAGGATCAGGCCTGGCGTGTGTGGATTGTTGCAAATCTGGCCGATTTCTCTTCAGTCACATCTGCGTTCGTGGTTGTGACATCTCTCATTACAACTTTAAATGGTAATCTTGTTTTTAATGCCTTAAATTGCCTTCAATAGACTTGGTGATTGAACACAGTAAATATTTTTTTTCCTGTGAGACTAAAGATAGTAAGAGCTCTGTGAAGCATTCCTTTTCCCTCTCTCTGCGAACATTTGTCCTGCTGTGGCACGCGAATGACTGTGGCCATTCATGCATGTCCTGGCTACGTTTTCTAATCACCTCCTGTGGTAGCGTTCCATCAAGGTCCACTCAAATGCCACTGCCCCTAGGCTGAGCTACCCAGCCAACACTCCATTATTCCCTGGTGATATTGTGAGTTAGAAATACTCTGGGGAAAGCTTCTGGATTTGGGATAGGAGGTGTCCCTTCAGGACGTTGCCCTGTCACACACCTGGACTTCTGCACCTCTGTCCCTTTGACAAAAGCTCCTCTTGAAACACATTCCAAAGGCCTGATATTCCCTGTTCATGCAAATTAGCGGGCCTGCTGTTTCCTGTTCATGCTGATTAGTGTATCAAAGTTTGTGCTTCTCTTATGTTTTCTGTGAGTTCTTATCTCTAGAGTGCTGTGTTAGAAGAACTGATACAGCATGAGGCTGGTGGTTCTTACCTTCCAAGACTCAAGAATGAACTCCTGTACCATGTGTCTTAGAGTTGGGGGGAAATTACATTAAAATTGATATATGTATATGCACGTTTGTGTCTGTCTGCTTCTGTTCTAAACATAAATATGATGCTAAATATAGTAGTTTAAAGCAGCCATAAAAAATTCCAAATATTTTTCAAGTTCATAATAAGGACAAGTGGATCAAGAAATGCTCAGCCCAGGATAGAGTTCACAGACCTGCCAACGACCAACTTTATACATTTTCAGGTCACTCCACATTTGCGGAATGCTGGGAGACACTATCTTGCCTAATAGTTTCAGAATAAAATAAAGATATCATATAGGCAGAAACTAATTTTTGATCCTGTGTTTACTCAGATTATTCCCTTAAGAATGTTTTTTCTGGGGTAATCTCATATAGAAAATATAGAACAAATATCTACCTTCTTTCTATGTCTTTGGGGGAAGTTTCCTCATAAGAAGCGGTCTCCCTTGTGGGGCTGGGAGGCAGCAGCTGAAGGGAGCTCAGAGCCTGCCTTGGAGTGTTTAGGTCAGCCCATCTCTTTTGACTTCTACCACTCCCTGGTGAATTCTGGGAGCGCAGCCTTCTGCCAGTTCTCCCATTTTCACAGGACTCTTAAGCTGTTAAAGATTTAGGCACCATGTGACTGAAAACACTGTCTGCCTCAGCGACTTCATCTAGCAGTGGACCGGGAGATCCTTTAAAGTCCCAGAGCCTGAGTTAGACAGTAACTAAGTGTCCTACTTTATCTAAAGGGGCATGTGCACACAAGTGTACATGCGTGTTTGTGTGTGTGTGTGCACATGCGTGTCTGTAGAGGTCACTGAAAGCTTCTGGAAGGGAACAGGTGCTGGCTGGGCCCAGTGCCAAGAGGACCACAGAGGCTGGCAAAGGGCGGCTGGAGGCTGCTGTTTCAGCGTCAGCCAACAGGGAACTGTCCCCAAGCAGACTGCTCAGAGGGCAAAGGGGGTTCATGTTGCAGAGGCTGGGGGTTCTCAATCAGGCTAGAAGAGCTGTGAATCCATCATTGTGTTGGCAGAAGGCCTGGTGGTGACAGAGGCTTAAACTCAACACACAAAGCAAAGAGTCTGTGGCCCTGCCACTGAATGGATGTTTTCTAGCGATTCTTCCCTTGAGCTAACTCGCAGGATGAATAGATGGCACAGACTCCTAAGCCTTTTGTGGAAGACAGGCCTACTTTGATACATTCACCGGCAAAATTAATTCATTATTCAAATTGCTAAGAAAATGACATCCGCACAATCCGTTTTTATTTTCTGGTAAGTGCACAAAACACTCCGTGCTATTTTTAAATTTTAGAACTCTGTATAGTCTTAAAATAAGACCATAGATTTAGCTACTGGCTGCCTGAAAATGTGTTCTTCAGGAATAAGTGTGATTAATGCAAATGAGTACAGGAGAGATTTCAGAAAAAGAGAGGAAACCGGAAATGTCCAGTCCCAGTGCTTGGCTTCACATAGTATTAATTCAGTTGTCAGCGTTACACAGTAGACTAAAAAATTGAAGCCAAGTCTTCTCTTGCTCCAAATGTGAAAGAAATATGATTATATTTTAAAAAATATGATTCCCTACCCAACCCATTTAGCCAGAGCAAGGAAAGAAACAGGTTTGGGAACTAATAGTCAAAAGAAGACTTTCCAAGTAGACTTCAGGGAGAGCTCAAGAAGGTAGGAGGGACAGATGGCTGGGAATCTGCCCACAGCGAGACTGATGGTGCTGAGACAGAGGAATGTTCCTGGACTGCACAAAAGAGGCCCTTAGCTGACCCCAAGGAGTGCACATGAAAAGAGAAATACTAAGATACAGTGTGTGAGGACCCTGCTTTCAAGGCACCGGCCAGAGGAGGGGTGACTTCTGGGTAAGACGCCAGCCTTGCTGCTGCCTCTGCCAAGCCCAGTGAAGATGAGTCCTGATCGAGAAGAATGAAATGATAAGGAATGAATCCTCAACCAGGCCCTGGATTGCCTAGCACCTTGTTCTTGGACACCTAGCTTCCAGAACTGAAATATCTTTTTCTTTGAAATCTGTTTATTTGAGAGCTATTGTGTTTTGTTATAGCAGCCAGAGCTGGTCAGCATGACAGCATCTTTGCCAAGCCCGCTGAGGAGCGAGCTGCCCGTTAGCACTTGATCTCCTGTCCAAATCAAAAGTCTGGTTATCAGAAATCATAGTCACGAAGTTACATGAACAGAAATGATGGTCCAGCCGCTCCTGCAGAGAGGATAGTGTCCTCGGCAGCTCTGCTCATCATCAGCTGAGTCCTGCCGTGGACTTTACAGTGGGATGTGTATGAAGGCCTTGTTCACACATGTCATAATGGCCTCATTGTGACCTCCTGTGGGAGACCTTTCTGGAGCCCTCTGTACCAGGAATAACCATAGTGTTTGTTGGTTTCTGCCTCTTATAGGCATGATGCATCTTGCTTCCCCCATCTTTACTTAAGCCTTAGAAAGTGGGAGCTAAATTTGGTACACAGCTCTAATAAAGGAAAATGCTAATTTGACTCTTAGTTTCTATGAACATACACACACACACACTTTATTATAGTTCATCCACTTTAACTTTGACACCAGCCCCTTCAAGGATGGTGGATCCTTTTATGATTTGTATGTCAACTCTCTAAAAATTCTCTCTACTCGGAGGAAACAATAAAAATTTAAAAAGGGGGCGGGATTCGGGTAAAATGGGAATAGTAGTTCACAAAGTTCAATAAAAATCCCAGTAAACAGCCCATGACTATGGATCCCATGTGTATCGTAGGCTCGGGTCAAAGGGCATATGCATTGCAAAGAACACCGGCTCTGTGCTTTGGGTTGTTTATTTTGAGTCGAGGAAACTATTGCTAGAATCAGTGTTTCCTGTGTGTTCTCCACAGGACCTTAGCGTTAAATCTCAGACTTTGGGACAAATGGATGAGGTGCCTGTTTAGTGTATCAAAGAGGACCTGGCTGCCAGGTCCTCCCAGCATCCTTCAGTCCCTGGCAAACCCCTCCCTCCACCCTGAATTCTCAGGCCTAGAGGCTGGGCTGCCCTTCCCCCAAAGGCTCCTATAGAATCCAGACATTTTGGTTACTCGACCCTTTTGTATCTTTGGCCTGCTGCCTACTACACCGAGTTCCTCTCTCTTCTCTTCCCCTTTCTCTCTCCACACATGGCCCAAGAGTCGGGTCATGTCTACTCTGGACTCCACAGATGTCCCTGTGCCTGTCTCTGGCTACGCTCTCTCATGTATCTATAATAAACATTTTCCTTCTCTGTGTCTAGGAGCAGCCATGTCCTTTTCTTTTCCTTTTCCTTCCTTTTCTTTCTATTTCTTCATGTACTTAGTTCTTTGCCAGAGTTCTGAGGTATAATGTATGGGACACTCAAGGACTGTGCCTAGCTTTTTTCAAACCCACACTGCAGAATTTGAAGAAGTCTTTCACTTGAGTGATTTGTGACTCTCCAGGAGGCCGGCTCTGTGGTGCACAGTTTCCAAAATTATTTGTCTGTTTGTTTTTTCTGGAACATCTCCAAGAGCTCAGCTTCTTTGAGAAATGTTGGGACAGAATATCATCGTTATGGATATTATTATTAGAAAGGATTTGCTCTTTTCTCTTAAAATACACAGGGCAATGCCTTTGATATTTACTGCTAGGATTCTCAATTCCTAATTTTAAAATTTAAAGTAGCAACACATAGTAAAAATCCCCAGGGCTTCAGGTCTCAGTAAGAGACTCTGTCTCAAAAAGCAAAGTGGTGAACAATCTCAAGGTTGGCCTCTGGCCTGAGATGCACACTCACACATACGTTAGCACACTCATGCATGTGCAAACACATTCAGGCTTTATAGGCATGCATAGTATTTTGTAGATTTATTTCATGAAGTCTGCCTGTCTTCTTTCTTCTTCCTTTTTCTCTTTTTTGAGACAGAGCTTCCTGTGCCCCACGCTGGCCTTGAACCTTGATATGTACCAAAAGGTGGCCTTAATGTTCTGCTAGTCTTGTCTACTGGAGTGCTGGGAGTTTAGGTATATCACCATGGCTGGGAGGCCAACCCAGGGCCTTGTGCATTCTAGGCAAGCACTCTGATAGCCAAGCTCCCTCCCTTGCTCTAGCGAAGTCTTGTACATTTAGATTAATTTAATGTTTAAGATTTCCAGCTATGTGACAATATAATGTTACAGTGGAATCACTGAAAGCATGCAGATTGAATGATATACTTAGACTTCAGTAAGGTACAGTAGTGATGTAATTAGAGCCTAAGATCAGATGTGGCTTCAGTTTGTGACTGGCTCACTAAATAGGTGTTATACTAGATATGCCCCCTTAGGAAAGTTCCCAACTCTGGAAGCACTGGCAACTTGGTGTCATGTAGGTGTTTTAGACTTGTGAGATTAAGTCCATTAACATACACATCACACACTCACATACATACACATTTATAGCATAGCCTGTGATTCTCATATAGGAAGTGCCTAATAAGTTGTAACAATTTTAATTTGGGTATATTCATTAAACAGTTACTGATAAGCACCTGTTGAGTAAGGGTGTTGTGTTATACATGGCTATTTAAATCTGGAATTAAAGTCCTGTCCAAGAGCATGTAGTCAAGCAGACAGGCAGTAGTATATAAATGCATAGATTAATATAAATATCTATTAAAGTAAATGTAAGTTTGTGAGCTGTGGATTCTCAGAGGACAGTTTTGTTGACTCAGACAAGATGGGAAGGTGGCACTCCTGAAGTTTCCTAGAAGATGGGACATTAAAGACTCTCTTGAAAAGTTGAGCAGGCATTTGCCACAGACATGACAGGGCCCTGCCTGAAGGTTTCACGCAGACTTAAGGCAGAGCAAATTCAGACAGATCACCAGGGGAGGGGAAAGAAACATGGCGGCAGAGGTCAGCAGTAGCTGAATCGTAGAGTCTTCCATCCAAGAGACACATTCTCAAGTTAGAGTCGAGCAGTGGGAACAGTGTGTGTGTGTGTGTGTGTGGAAGGGGGTTGATCAGAGAAGGGACCCTTTTAGATGTGATGCAGGACAGTCCTATACCAGGGGCTGCTGTGTCCACCATTGCCTGGACTCTTCCTTAGAAACATAAATTATCAGACCCTGCCTAGAGCTACCGAATCCGTCTCTGAAAAGGCCTCCAGTGGCTTGCGTTTGGGCAAGTTCTCCTACTGGTTGTCTTACATGGAAGCTGGAGAAGCACCTCTTTAGAGGATCACTCTGTGGCTCAACAGGGGTTAGGTCAGGGGGAATGGTGGGTGCAGAGGCATTCTGCAGGCAAGATATGATGGAAAAGTCTATGCTCAATAAGTAGCAGCAGAGAGGAAAGAGGAGGAAACAAATGGCATCATTCTAACCAAGTTTGCTCTATGGAGCCGTGGTCAATTCTTAGATGTTAAGAAAGGAGAGGCTGCAGGTATGACTCCCAGGCTCGCTGCATTGCCAAAAGTTTATACTATTGTGCATCATTAGGAGGATGGTAGCAAAAATTAAGTGCTTTATTTTCCCCAGAGAGAGACTAAGTTGTGATGATTTCAATATATTGGAAGAGCCAGATGGTGCTACATTTATTACTGGATGTTGAACTTATGGTCTCCTCCATGCCCAACACGTACGACTGACATCTTGCTTGTGTTACATATTTAGGCTTCATGAACATCCAGAGGGGAGCATCAGGAATAAATGGAACCAGAAAGAGGACAAAGCCAATATCTGGGTGAACATCAGATTCTCTGTGGGCCTGCATCTGGGGTGCTTGTCTCTTAGGTCTCAGCTCATACCTTTTCCTCTGCACTCTCCCCACACCAGACGTCCTAACCCACTCGAGGGTCTCTGACCACACATGCTGCTACAACCCCAGGTTTTTCTCATGCCTCTGCCTCAGCTACGGACATTCCTGCTCTCCTTCCTCTGCTTGGCTCTTCCCTTCTCCCAAAGTCCTCCTGATCTGTCAGGACACGACTCCACAGCATCTTCCTAACACAAAAGATGAATTTCAGAGAGCCACTTTATTTAGTAAACTGAAGCCATCCTGTCTGCTCCTTGGGGCTTAGGTGCCCATGGTCATGTCTGTGCACTGTGTAGTCTTTCAGCATAAACCCTGGCACATGGTTGACAGTAACAGTCGCTCAGTAACTAATTGTTGAATGTATTGTAGAAGAATGGTCATAGGGAGAATTCAAAGGAAGACTACGAAAACCTGGCAGGGGAAACAGGCACATGCAGAGAAAAGAAGAAGATGGCTTGAGTCAAGGGATGTTTGCTGGAGTGAGATGACTCATTACATAGATGTCTCAGGATAGAGCCTGGCCTAGTCAGGATTCTGAAAGGAAGAAGAAGGTAAGTGGACAAGTTCCAGCTTGGAATAAAGGGATCAAGGTGCATGCAGGAGTCGTCTCAAACTGGAGGAGAGCCTGGCAGAGATGAATTTGACGTAGACAGGTTCATAGGGTCATGGTCAGAAATTTACAGAGTAGTATATGGACAGCTTCATTTCTCAGTGAAGCAGGGTCAAGTTCAGTGTGAAATCCCTCTCTGCCTCTCTCTCTCTCTCTCTCTCTCTCTGTCTGTTTGTCTGTTAGTTGAAACAGATCTTTTTCTCTGGGGAATATTCTTGTAGCTAAGAGTAAAGGTTCTAACTGGTCATTTTAAGACTAGGAAGAGGGACTTTACCAAAGACACGGTACATTTTCTCAGAAGGAAATCTCAGCAGTGTCCATAATGAACTGCAAAGGTAATTTATTTTTCTTTTTTAAAAGATTTAAAATTTATATTTATTTTATGTGTATGAGTGTTTGTCTACATATATGTACATCACATGTGTGTCTATGGAGGACAGAAGAGGCATCAGATCTCCTAGAACTGGAGTTATAGACAGTTGTGAGGCACTGTGTGGGGCTGAGAGTGGAATCTGGGTTCTCTGCAAGAGTAGCAAGTGCTCTTAACAGCCACGCCATCTCTTCAAGTCCTTGATTTTCATGGGAACTTTTTATTCCATGGGATGTCAAGGGTTATTTCTAAGCAGGGTATCGTGCCTCTTGGACTATCATGGAGGACAAATTCTTCTGAAAAGTCTCACCTTTCATAAGTCAAGCACATTAATTCAACCTCTGAATTTCCATACTACATAAATGAACCAAGCACTCAGTAACAATGCAGTCTGTGGGAGCCACCTACATTGTAGATGGGAGAAGACCTGAACCATTTTATTTCTTTGGTTGAGTTTGTCTTATCTCTTAACAATGAGCATGAACAAACCTTCCTATGTTTTCTCTAGTTAACCGTTAATCAGTATAAGAGCCAAGGTGTGTACCTTTAGAACCATGGCTTTATGTCTTAAGTGGCATTATAACGTGGTGGTAAATGTTAGTACTTACTGAGTTTTAGCTTAATGTCATTTATAGTTTACAAGCTTCTTTAGAATAATATCATTAAATCTTCATAATAATTCCAAGAGGTAGAAAATATTTGTCTTATTTTGTAAAAAAACCAACATCTAAGAAGAGGCACCTTGAAGGTGGCATGGAATACCCCAGAGTCTCCTTTCTCATGGCATGTCCTAGCGTGAAATTAGCTTCCACTTTGGCTCATCCGAAGCTTTCCTGTTTGGCGTAAGGATTATAAAATAATAAAATGTGATTTGTAAAATATCATCAAACATTGGTATCTACAGGGAATACGTCCTTCCCGACATCACAAGTGAAATGTTTATACAGCTGACTGGCTTCCTGCCCAGCCATATCTTCACTGAAAGGCATACGCCTTTATCTTTCTCACACGATGGACATTGCTTTTCTTAACAAAGAAACAAAGCCGTTGCTCCATCAAAAAGTTATTAATAGTGATCATCAACTTGGCAAAGCCACTTTCGCTGGACGCTGAGTTTAAGCCCCTCAGTTTGAATCACATGCTGTGTGGTACAAGGTGTTGCTGGGTGTTGCATACATGGCCACACATTGTATTCGTGACAACAGTCATGGGTTTCTACCATTTTCTGATTGTCGAAGAAGTGCTAGTATTGTTTCTTAAATTCATCTCCATCAGACATTTCAACCACCCTGGGAGGAAGTGCTGGACCCTCAGCTGCTGAGAAACACGTGTCATTCATTCAAGGGGAGGTCCCAGACAGGAAGAGCATGGTTCAAGGTTACTTATGTTCACGTGCAAGCAGACTCCAGACAGCCATGTTGCTCTTCCTTGGGGTTGAATGTGCTCCTTTCAGGGGTGGGATTTTCCTTAAGGACAATTGATGCAGCTGGCCTCGCCACTGAGTAGAGAAAATGAGAAGGAACATTTGACCACTGGGTTGTTTTTTCCCCGCAAGTCTTATTATAGGTCCTGGAAAAATACATGTGGCGGTTTAAAACAGCCAGGTGTTTGGTGAGGCCAGAGGTGGAGGGCAGCTGGTCACGACATAGATGGGGAAGGCATCTTGCACAAAGAGGATAGCAAGTCCAAGAGAGGTCCCAGGACAGCTCCCTGTGGAGGAGAGGCTGTTGACAGGGCACTGATTTTGTCGGTGAATTAACTAAAATCCATTTTCGAAGGTGCAGGGTCTCAGAAAAATCTGTTTTTAATAATCAGAGCTGGACAGCCAGTTCAGAATCGAGTGGTTCTTCTGAGGCTGGTGGGCCAGCGTTCACCACACGGGGCCCTTTCCTGGGTAGGCTGCGTGGTTTGAGAATGCTGAGCACCTCAAGTGAATGAACCCAAAGGTCAGGTCTGATTTACAAGGCAAGTCTCGCCAAAGGATGGGGACCTGCGAATGTGGACAGACGCAGTGATTTTATGGACTAATGGCAAAAATAATCAAAAATGCTCTGTTTTGGATTCTGAACTTTCCATTTAACAAAATTATGCAAGAATCGCAGTAGGTTTTATGCAAAAAGGCATAAATTCAGTTACTTTCTGTCTTTATTTCCACTCTTGCACCTTGTGACCTCACATTCCCAAGAAGACACAATCATACCACCATCAGACTAGATTCACAGCACATACGCCCTGGGGTGCCATCCTTATAGCCCCTCAGTAGCCGAGAGACAACTTTATCACCATTCTACAGACTAGGAGCCTGAGTCATAGGCAGGGAACTGAACTAAACAAAACTAAGAAAAGTTTCTGACACCTGATAAGCACAAATATTGGTTCCACCTTGTCCAACTCACGCCGCTGGTCGTCCCTTGCCCATCTCTTCCCTGTCACCACACTTGCTCACCTCTCCCTGCCCCATCTTTGCTCCCGAAGCAAAGGCCCTTCCCTGAGTTCATGCTCCAGGTAAGAGCTCTTTCTGTTCCTTTTCCTGCTGCCAGTCACGGCAGGAGAACCCAGGGAAAACATAAGACAGTCAGCCAAGAAGCTAGAATAAGAAGCAGGCTGAAGGGAGAAGGGCAGCAGACATGGCCTTCCCTTCTGAACTACAGCAGAGGGCCTGGCTGGGGCACTGGGTAGCTGAGCAGAAGTAGGGGCATGAAGTGACTGAGGCTACTTACATAGCCAGGTGGGGCTGAAGGCTGAACAATAAAGTGCAGCCCCTTCAAACCAGGGTCCTGAATTCTCAGGTGCAGTTTTAGATTAGATTCTGCCTTCCCAGCTTGCATTAATCACCCGGTGCCACTCTCTATTATAGTCCTTCACACAGGAAGTGGGAAGGGGGTGTGCTCTCCTGCTCACTTCTCTGCTCCAGTGTGACCTTGGAACTGCCCTGTTCCTGTCCATTTGTCTACCTGAAGAGGGAAACCTTCCTTGCTGGCTCTCTCTCTCTGGGAGGTCCCGGTCACTGTTTGAGACAGTGCAGACAGTTGTGGGCGGTGAAAACGCTTTGGAGGAGAAATGGCAGACATCGGTCTCCTAGCAGGAAATCACAGCAACCTGAGGCAGGCGGGGTGGAAGGATGGGTGCATGGGTGTATTTGTGTACTGTGGACCCCAGCATTGTCATTGCAACAGCGTCTGTTTGGTTAGTCTATCTGGTAAAGCTTCAAGACTGATCACCAGCCTCCAGCTGGGCTTCTGTCTCCATGTATCCTAAGATGTGATAAGAGTTGTATGGTTTGGCGCAACCATGATGCTCAGTGTAGCTGCCCACCATCCTTCTCAAGAGAGCTCTCAACCTTCCAGATGTGTGTTATTCTCATGCATAATGAGTGACAGGCCAGGGAGTCAGGTTCAGTTGGTCTGGGTAGAGTCTGCTCACCAATGGTTCTAATTCATAGAGAAGGATACAAATCAAAGGCTTACAGATCCTTGCTAATGTAAAACTTAGAAGACTCCTTAGGCTATTGGGCCAGATAAAAGGGCATGCTCTCATGATATCACTTCAAGGAGAAGGCACCAAAAATACATGCAGGTCATTCTGGTAGAGGAAACATGATTCAGAGGAAACCACAGAAACCATTTGATCTCTTCCCATTCTGTTCCTGTCGTTAATCTATTTGCATGAGGGAATATTATGGTCTTTGTCTCTCAAACTCAGACACTCTTGGGTGCTCAGGAAGCTGAAGGCAGAAAGTGCAGCTTTGTTCCTAGCAATGTGTCCACTGCTATCCCTGGAGATTGGACAGCAGTATAATCTCAACAGACAAAACTCACCCCTTGCTGTGCACCTCAAGATAGACAGCAAAACGGGGTGCTTCATTTCATCACCCCCTGATCTCCGGGTGAGTAGCCAGAGAATTGTGACATGGGAGAAAAGAATGTCTGTCAGAGTCACATGTGATCTTTCTGCATATTAGGACAAGTAAGCTGCCATCAAGAGCTGACCTGGTTTTGGCTCAGGATTCCCCTGCCTGGGATATATATGAAGTGGCATCAGTGGTGACGCAGAGGCTTTGCCAGGCTTGGCTGTGCCCCATGTAATCTACTAAGTCAGTACTTTACACCTATTGTCTCGTCTGATCCTCACCCAGCTCTGGGAAAGTAAACGCTCTTTTCCTTCTGCTGCAGGCAAAGGCGTTGAGGCTTTGGTTGTGCGGACATACTTAGCCATCTTGCTGTTGGCAAGGGGCAGAGCAAGGATTTACAGTTAGATACGTGACTTCAAAGTCTCTGCTCTTGACCCTCAGTTCCTGTGTTTGCTGCGGAGACTTCCTAAAGACAACCATTCGCTTTTCTGCTCCTTGGTTCATTCCTCCTCAGAATCAGAACCTAGTCATGTTTTGTCAGTTAAAAATGTATCTTTCTCTAAGGGTTTGCTGGTGTATAGGCGAAGGTCAGACAGTAGCCGAAAGCTGAAATATTTCTTTATGCAGTGTAGATAATCCCAGAAGGGAGTGCCAACAGCAAAGCGCAAACTCATAGATTGCCGCGTAACCTCCTGTGTGGGCTCCATCCACTGCACGGCTGGATTCTCTGCCTTGAAGACTTGCTTTCATACTCCATTTTTTTTGTACTCCATTTCTGTTTCAGCCAATAATTGTTTCAACATCTGCTCATTTTGCAAGAGATATTTGAAAACATTCCCAATGTTACCATTTATGAGTTATGTGTAACAGGCCTGGACATCTGTGCCTGTTATCACGTGACTAAATTGGACGGAGACATGCGGAAGACAAGGTGTGAGCTTCCTTGATCTTTACTGTCTTCCTACCGAGCAAGGCGAAGTTGCCAGGACAAGAGGACAGCAAACGTTTTCCTAATCTGTGTTTGAACGCATGTTGGTAGCCATTTCTGTGGTCTATCTTCCAGTATCCATTATCTGACACACTCATTGTGGCTCTCTGGCTTCACAGACCAGCAAGTGCATGCTGGGTGCCTGGTGTGGACTTAATAGCTATGCTTGCTCCATTGTTCACAGGGCCAGACGTGGAGGCTTTTCCCTGGCAGAGAAGTATATCTGCACATTACAGAATGGGCAGTGCTCCTTTCTTTGGGCTCCAACCTGAACTTGCAAATATTGTCCCTGTGAATTTACAGAGTCTCTGACATCTCTGAAAACGTGTCACAACTTCTGTATCTTCTGAGGTCAAAAATCCCAGTATAGATAAATGTCCTTGAAGCTTTCATTTCCTTTCAAAGGTGCTCCTCTGCTGAAGCCAAGAGGGCATTTTACTCCCGCAAGTGAAACACACAGTGCCATGTCTTTCCATGCCTGCAGCTCCTCTGCTTTTGGACTCTCGGACAAAAGGGCGTTGAGAGGTCCTGGGAGGAGGAAGGGAGATGTTGCTCTTGGCAGAATAACAGGTGCAGTCACTCGCACTAGGGCAAGATACACATGGCAGGATGTTGGCCACATCCTTTGATGAAGGGACTGGGTTTTCCTTCCTTGTCATTATACACTATAATTTATATCATATCTTTATTTAATTATAAGTTATAACTAAAATGAAGTTTGGAATAGATGCAGAAATGTTTACAAACCCTAGAGTGAGCAGAGAGCTTGCAGTGATCCCCAAGCTTCTCTCTTCTACCTGTGCAACTCAGCAGGATCACATTCCCCTGCCATTTCCCGTGCCTGCTTTAGCCACTGAAGTGTGCAGGAAGGGGAAGGATGCTTTGCTGGGCAGACACAGCAAGGCAAAGGCAGCCACTGCTTTGTTGCGCTTTCTTTTCCTGCAAGAATGGCATGCGGCTTCTCCCTTAGCCAGGTCCCGAAGGACTTCTCCTTAATGGTACACATGCACTTCTAGAAACATCAAGAAACGTATTCCTATTAGAAGTTACAAAATGTGGACATTATTGGGATTATTAGTGTAGACTTGTTTATCAAAAAGCATTCGGTTTCATGCTCCTTTATGATGACATGCAGAAATGTAAAAAGAAAATTGTTCCAGAGCAAAAGAATTGTTCCTTGACTTTTTGTTTTAACCTTGTGATTGTCTGGGACTAGTAAATGCAGGAAAGGATTGAAATGACGCTGAAATTCCCAAGCTGATAGTTCTGCTTTTGTTTTTCATTTTTATTGGGGTAGATGTACACAGCATGAACTTTGTATTTTCCACCTTTCTGGGGTTGACCAGTTGACCACTTCCCACAGATTATGGGGGATTAGCTCTCAATGAAACCACTCTGGGGACATTATGGGAACTTTAGGAGGTGGAGCCTTGCTGGAGGAAGTACACAGGTAGGGAAGAGCTTCGAGCTCTCAGGTTTCTCACTGCTTTGTATTTCTATTGAAGTTGTGATCTCTCAGCTTCCTGTTACCATGCCTGCCACTTACCACCCCTTGCCTTCCTGCCATCATGGACTCTTGTCATGTGGGATTTCCCCTTTGTGTGCTGTGAATATGATTGGTTAGTTGATAAAGAAAACTGGATTGGCCTGATAGGGCAAGAGAATAGAGGTAGGCAGGGAAAACTAAACTGAATGCTGGGAGAAAGAAGGGCAGAGTCAGAGAGAAGCCATGTAGCCTGCCGGAGATTGAACTTTACCTGGTAAGCCACAGCCATGTGGTGATACACAGATGACTAGAAATGGGTTAAATTAAGATATAAGTGTTAACCAGTAAGAAACTAGAGCTAATGGGCCAAGCAGTGATTTAAATAATATAGTTTCTGTGTAATTATTTCGGGGCTGAGTAGCTGGGAACCAACAAGTGGCCCTTCCTACTACACTCTTCCCTCTTGCCATGGTGGACTCTTCCCTGCTGCCATGGTGGTCTCTTCCCTCCTCCCATGGTGGACTCTTCCCTGCTGCCATGGTGGTCTCTTCCCTCCTCCCATGGTGGACTCTTCCCTGTTGCCATGGTGGACTCTTCCCTCCTGCTGTGGTGGACTCTTACCCACCTAGAACTATGAGCCAGAATAAACACTTGTCTAAAAGTTGCTTTGGTCATGGTATTTTATCACAGCACAGGAAAAGTAACCAACACAGAAGCCTAAGAAAGTTACTGAGTCTCTCTGGGCTTCCATTGCTTTTTGTGTAAAATGGAAATCTACCGGCACCTACTTTATGCTTGTCAGAAAATTGATATGCTGATAGCTATGAAGTTCTGGGCACAATGATAATTGATAATAAGCACCATATAAATATAATTTATTATTATTATTGCTACTATTATTGTCGTCCTGTATGGGCAGCATCACTATTTCTTAGACGTTTCCAAATCTGTTTATGAATTTAAAAACTCAATTCTATTACTTCCAGGCTAAATAAATGTTTGCATTGTGAACAGATTAAGACCGAAGGAGGACAAGGAACCTTTGGTGTCCTTTTAAAAGATAGAACACACTCTTCACATAAATTATCTTAGGGAAGTCCCCTTTCAAAGCCAAGAGACTAAAATGCTTTCTATTTTGCCCAATGGTGTTCAAGATTTTTGGAAGAGGGGGTTTTGTCAATATGGGTTCAGGTGGTACTTGGGCTTGACAAAGAGCAGAGCTAAGCCCAGGTCCTTTTATCACGGTATCATGGATGCCACTGGGCACTGGTGGGGAGTCAGAGCCAGGAATAACCTTAAACATTAGCCAGTCATTTGTTCTGATTTAATTGACTGCTGGTTTCTGCATAAAGTGATCACATTGGGGAAAAAAAGAGCTGCCAGCTTAAAAAAATTAACAGATAAGCAATTAATTTAACTGAGACACTTCTGTGAAAACCGTAAATACCATCTGCAGTTTCCTGTTTGGATGATGGCAACACATCTTTTGCTGAAGTATTTTTTTTAACTCTTTCCAAAAAAAATTAAAGTAATAAGCATCTTTGCTTTGCAGCAGTAGGTTGGTAACACTGTGAGTCACCCTGCCCTCCCTGTGGACTGCACTCTCTTATTAAACAAACCTTTATTGAAAGCTAAGTATGCACGAGGCCCTGTGATGGATGCTTTTATGTGGAGCCTCATTTAAGCCTCATGGTAATTATGTGGAGTCTTGGGCACGTCTTGAGCTGCTGGCCTTTGGATCCCATCTCACCCCGGCTCTCTTCTGTTTTGTGTTGCAGGAGGGGGTGGCACTGGCATTCAAAGGCCCTGGGGAGATACAGGAAGCCAATTAGAAGGAAACCATGTTGTCCAAGCACCCTGCCCCAAGCCCCTGCTACCTTGGGCTGCATCTTCTCTTTGGCTTCACCTCCCATGAGCCTGGCAAGCTTGGCTTTAGCTTCCACTGGTGGCTCTACCTCAGATTCTGATAACATTTCTTTTCCCCCTGTTTTCTTCCATCTAGGATAGATAGGCTTCCTGCAATAGTTCTGTTCCGCGGAGGTCCATTATCTGGTCGGGCCAATAGTCAACACACCTGAATAACCGCTTCTCTGTTTGTATCTGCTCTATCAAAAATATCTGAAGGAGCAGGAGGAATGAATTTAGCAGTTAAGGATGCTCACTGCTCACTGAGAATGGACCCTAGGTGGCCACAGGGTGGCCCAAAACCGGCTGTAACTCTAGGTCCAGGGCTTTGGATAACCTCTTCCACTCTCTGCAGGCAATGCATGGGTCACACAAACTCACACAGGCTCACACATATACACATCCATGAGAAATAAGCAAACCTTTAAAAGTATGTGAAGTGATGTTTGTGTTCTTGTCTAGACCCCAATTGTTATACTACCATGTAATTGCATCTGACTTTTTGACAGATGAAGAAAGTGTGAATTATGCAGACTAAATATTATACCACAGAGCCAAATACAGTATTTTTCTACTACTGTATTTTGGTGGCTACATAGTTCTCTAGTAAGGGGAGAAGTCTTTGTCATGGGTGAGATCCCATTTGGGTCATTGGTGTCATGATGGGTTTGTCCAGTTAACTCAGCCACATTGTGATCTCTTCCTGCAGGGTGAGTCTGAGCATCAACGTGTGGCATCTCGAGAAAAGAAACTATGAGCCCTTGGGCACTGGGTCATAAAGATAGCTTTTATATCACTGCTGTTTCTTTCCACTTACTTAAGACATGTCCACAGTTTCACCCTGCATAAAGAAAAGGGGTTCATTGAACTCCCAGCATAAAGGCTGAGAGATGGCGTGGCCCCAGCTATTTGGTCTCTAGCAGTGGCTTCATCACAGATGGCAGAATGGTGGAAACGCGTGCAGGAGGGAAGCACCATATAATAACAGAAGCAAGAGAGCAAGAAAGGGGGCAGCTTGCTCCTCTCCACAGCCCACTCTAAAGGGAAAGACTCGGGGTCCCTTGAGACCAGCTTTATCCCTCAAAGGTCATGTGCCCCCATGACTTAGTCACCTCCCACTAGGTGCCACTTCTGTATGTTCTACCACTTCCCAGGATGGCCTCAGGGAGGACCAAGCCTCTAACTTGTGAATCCTTGGGAGGCCAAATTATTAAAGCTCAGTCCTGTGGGAGCTCTCCCACAAATCTGCAGGGCTGCCCTGCACTGATCACTCACATGATGAATCTTTATTTACCTAAACTTGAGTAGAAAATAAAGACCTTTGCTTTTCACCATGAGTTTATTCAGAATCAGACTGGTGACACTCTTACGTTATAGTCGAGTCCCATACATGATCCAGTAGAATACTTTGGGCATTATCTTAATTTTAAGCTTAATTAAAAATTCCTTGCATAGAAATCATAAAGTGTTTTTTAAATACTGATGGAATTGTAAATGGCTTTAATTTACTTGTATAAGCTCCTCTTGTGATGATGGTGGGAGTCTAAAAAAAATTAAAGCAGCAAGTCTCTGGTTTCTGAATTCTCTTCTTCAACTGAATAATAACAGAGAAAGAACCAAGTAATAGGAAATATCAGAGTCTGTATTAAAGTGTGTGTGAATACACGCTCATGGGCATGCACAGCACACATGCATTTACGTGCTCATGTGTGCTAAGAAAAATAGCCAGCAGAGTAGTGAGTTAACCATGAATTTGACAAAGTAATTAAAATTATGTTGGTTAACCTTCAAGATGTGATTATAATACTGTTAAATATTGCTTATAGATACTATATGGTGTTGATGCATGGAAAACGTCAGTGCTAAGTACGCCACTTTGCCTTCAAGCTGAGAGCACCAGGGAAGCATGGGAGGACTTTATCTAAAGTCCTCTCACGTTTCCCCAGATGTGATCAGCTACCAAGAAACACGATTGCTGGCAGTCTTCCTAAAATGTCATGAGCCAAGGCAGGTAAAACCGCGGTACAGACGAGAGCCTGCAGGTCAGATTCCACAGCTAGAGCTCGGAGGAACTCTCTCCCTGGCCTCCGCTCTCCCCTAAAACCCATTTACTCCCATCTAAGCTTGCCTGCCTTCTCCGTGCCGCCCTCCCGCATCGAAGACTCAATTATCTGGCCTGTCTTTGCATTTCGCATTTTGCCTGGCTCCCATGTGCGCGACTGTGTCAACAAAGGTGTATGCTCCTAGAAACATGGCCATCGATACGTCTGTTATCACAGTCTCTATACTTTATCTTATGCCAGGAATAGAACAACTTGGCAGCTTCCTTGTATGTTTGCCTCCACTGCGCCATAGCCTCTGAAGAAAAGAAAGTCTGGGCTCCAAGCCCGGTGTTGCTTTATGCTGTGCACTGACTGCCATGTCCATGCCTGCCCTGGGGCTCCGGATCCTAACACCCAGGATGCCCTTAGCCACAGAGGGTAATTACTAGGTTTATTACACAGCCAAGGTGGCTTGGTAGGTTCTTTTGTCTGTGGAAGGGGATATTTGGAACTAGCCCTTCCTCCATCCATCCATCCCTCCTCCTTCCTTTCTTCCTTCCGCCCTTTTTCCCTTCCTCCCTCCCTTCCATTCTGGGCTTAAAGCAAAGGCCCTGAGCTTTCTAAACATACTCATTACCACTGAGCTACACTTCCAACCCCTGCAACATTTTCATTTTTAGGGGGCACCTACTTTGTTGCAACCTAGTTGCCCAGGAACCATTTGCTAGCAAATGCTACCATCTAAAAAACCATTGCTCCTTGGCAGAGAGATAACCGTGCGGCCAGAGAATACTCATGGCTGATTTTGTAGAGCTGTGGCTAATGGCACAGATCCCTCAGCCATTGAGACTTCTCCAGTTGAAAGGCTGTAGAGATGCACAGGGAAGTAGGCCGCAAACCTTACCATGGCTGCTGTGTGTGTGTGTCCCTATCACGAAGGCAGAGACGGCTCACTCTGCTATTGGTTGTGGAGTCAGCTATCTTGGCTGGGTTGACATCACCAGCATGAGGCTGGCGTTAGTGCCACCGTCCAAGTCAGAAACAGTTAAGCTTTGTGTACAGTGAGAAGTGTCTTCCATTAAGAGCACTAGATATCAACAGCCAATCGTCTTTGGCCATCCAACCAGGCTCATCAGGTGGCGATCTTACCTGAGAGATGCTGTTCCTTGGCCTAGGTCATGGAGAACATCAGAGGCTGGATGGGACTAGCGATGGGTTGTGAGATGCTGACGGTGCTTTCTCCATAGACTATAGCAACTAAAGAGACCCAAGACGAGCTTCAGGAAGTTGTGGGATGAGGATCAACTTGACACTTGGAAAGCTTGTTTCTTCAATGTCCATCAGGCATTGGGTACCTACGTGGTTTGACACAGCTGCCCGTCATTGTGTCCTAAGGGCAACTCCAGGCAAATCAGAGAAACAGTTGAGCATCTCGGTCATCCCACCAGTGCCGATCTTTATTGATGTTCGGGAAACAACAGTGATGCACACATAAGAGAGATTTAATTGGGGATCTTGTCCCATCCCAGCAACATTGTGCCCTTCAAACACGAAACAGTGAGTAATTAAAGCTGTAATCATCTTGAGAATAATTTGAAAAGGTAATAAACAACTTGAGTTCGCTGAGCACTTTAGTCATACAAGCAGTGATGAATCCTGCCCCATTTGATCTTCACAGCTACTGTAAAGGACAAGACTGGTGACCATTTTGTTGACAAATCTCAGGTCACTCTAGAGTCATGCTTTCCGAATTCAGTAATTCCTGTCAGAACGGGAACTAGAAGCCTGGCCCTCCATCCAGCAAGCTGATGAAATTGTGAAATCCAAACAACCTTGTCAATACTCCCCACTCCAACTTGGTTCATAAAATTGTTCTCAGGTAGCTTGCTTGGTTTCAGGGTTTCTAGCTAAAGCTCTCTTAGCTAGAGGTTTTCTAGTTAAATCATTATGCAAAAGGTACAAGGTTTAATCTTTGGGCTTTAAAACCATCTTTCATCTTCCCATTACAGTACTGTCTCTGTAGCTCTTAAGAAGAGTTTCTTCCACCGATACTTCTGTGTATTTGAATATTTGGATTTATATAAATAGATATTTTATTATTTATTTATTTGTTTGTTTGTTTGTTTGTTTTTTCGAGACAGGGTTTCTCTGTGGTTTTGGAGCCTGTCCTGGAACTAGCTCTTGTAGACCATGCTGGTCTCAAACTCACAGAGATCCGCCTGCCTCTGCCTCCCAAGTGCTGGGATTAAAGATAAATAGATATTTTAATTTATATTTGCTATGGCCAGGATTCAAAGTGTCCAATGGTTGTGCACTCTTCTGGGTGTAGACTAGATGCTTTTTGCATCACTTCTGCCTGTGCTGAGCTGTTTGGGTAGCAAAGCCCACTCTGAGATGTCATGTTGCTCTTTCTTGTCCTGTCTAGAGAGGATAGTCACATTTCTTGGTGCAGAAATTCTCATGTGTTCGATTCTGAGACGCTGCCTAAGACCAGTGTATTGTGTTTGCTACTTGAGCCACGCTGTCTTAGGAACTGAAAGTCACCTCAACACAGACGTGTTTTGGGCGATGACTGTAGACCGCTTGTGGCATCCAGCAGAAGGAAGGTGTTTATGCCAATCAGGTACTCTTGTTAGCACTGGCTGTGGGTGCTGCAAGCATGGGGGTGAAGCTGGACACACTAGACTATGATAAAGACCGTTGTGAGAGTTAATCAAGGTGGTTCAGATACACCACCTGCAACATTTGGCTCATAGGACACAGTCAGTAGCTAGAGGATAAGCTATTGTCTTTCTTAATCAACTTTGTATTCCCCTGTTGCAGACTAGAAAATGGCAGTAAACAGAGAGGTTAAGGAATTGAACCAAGGTCACACAGCTGGTGTGTGTTCACAGCAGGCTTGGACACCTGACTGTCTCTCACCCCCACCCACCAAGCATATGCATAGCCATCAGGATAGCCAGTAGGGCGGAGAGAATTCTTGGATCTTCTAATGGGCTCTAGAAATCCTTCCAGATCGCCATTATGAAAATTAATTACTGAATCATTGGACTGGAGCAGGTGGAAGTGCATTTAACAACCTGCTGGTTAAGCCAGGTCTTGTGAGAGAAAGACAGACAGACAGAGAAAGAGAGAGGATTAATAAAAGGACATTAATTTATTAGACACTGACATGTAAATCAAAAAGTTGGAGCAATTTTAGGTAGCATTTGAGGAACCTGGTTCTAGGAGCATTGCAAGAACAGTTGCTTCAGTACGGATGGGATGCAGTCTTCTGGTAATCATAGCAAAGAAAAAAATATGCCCAGGGTTTGCCCAGGATTCTGTCTGCTAGGTCAATAGAATGCTTGTGGTGTCAGATAATTTTATATCAATATGAGAACTCCCTTCACTTGGACTGCAGCCTGTCTGCCTAGCTGTCTTCTTTGCCTCCTAGGTCTCTTCATTTTGCATGCAGGCTGCTTTGGAAATGAGTGCCAGCCCTTTGAGGGTGGACCAGGACAGAGGAGGGAAGCCAGGGAGCAAAGAGGAGATACAGCTACAGGATAGGGATGCTGCTTGGAGCATCGTTGCTTGTTACAGGGGAGGCCTCCAGTCCTGCTCTGGGACCCCACAAACCCCACAGATGGTCAGAGCAGAGGAGCTGCAGCTCGGGGCTTTTGCGGTCTGTCAAGACAGGCTGGCAAGAAAGCGAGTCCCCTCAGAAGCTAAGCCTGAGATTAAGAGGGCCTGGCTGATTGTGTTGGCAGCTGCTGCGGTTCACCCTGGTGCAGAGCAGCCCGGCACACGTCTGGCTTGATTTGCTCTTTGGGGCGCTGCCCTTGAAAGGTGGCCCCTCCCCCAGGCTCCTTGACATTTGTCCAGAGATTAATTGGGCCTAATCCCCTTCTTGGAAGACTAGGTTGGAGAGTTTGTATTCCGGGAGGGGGAGGGAGGCAGGCTGGGACTGAAGAGGCGGCGAGCAGTAATGAAGGCACTGGGGCTTGCTGGTCGCTGGCGGAAGAAAAGAGCAAATATCTGTGCTGTTCCTGGATGAGGCTGACAGGTGGGCAGGGAGGCGGCGGCGCCTCTGCGCTGCCTGCCTTTGCCAGAAGGTCTGCGCTCAGCAGCAGTAACGACTCTTGACAGCACCAGCTGTCACTCAGGGAGGGAGCAGTCCCAGGACACCTTGGCCTGCCATTCTCTCTTTTGTACCAGGGCAGAAGGTGGGAGCCCCAAGACAGGCCATCCTGACAGAGGAAGGCTAACTTTGCTGGATGCTTACACTTAAATTTTGTACTGAATGAGGCATAAAATAAATGTCGCTTATTTTAGATTTTTTTTTCCCCTAGCATAAAGACAGAGGAGCAAAGGAGAGTTTCCCTGTAGTTCACAATAGCTTATATGCTGAAGTAACTATCCCAAACATTTACACTATTAATGTCTCTCATTCCTGATAACCATTAAAAGGCAGGGACTTGCTTTGTTTCACTTTACTGTGTTAGTAACTTTCCTGAGGTCATCAGTAAGCCGTGACACTGAGATTCAAATTCAGTCTTCTGGTTTGGGGTTCTCTGTTTCTAGGCACTCCGCTAGCCCGAACAGCCAGCAGATAGAAGGGGATGAGCATTTAACTTGGGCCATCTCCAGCATAGAACAAGACTGTAAGACATTTAGAAGTTCTAGCTGAGAGTACGCCCAGGAAACTGAGAATAACAAACCACAGGAAAACCTTAAGATCCCCTAATAAACTCAGAAAGCCGTCCACCTATCTTAGTATAGGTGGGAATCCCCTCCAGCTAATGACTGTGCCCACCGGGTGCTGTTTCTCTGTAGAACGCAGCAGACACTAGCATAATGAGAGGGAGGAAAGGTTAATCAAAGAGCACATAAGGAGTCGGTAGGGTTTATATCGACAGCCATCATGAAAGCATTAATAAAGAGTCACTGCGTGGTGAGAGGCCACCTGCAAAGCTTTGAGTGTTGTCTGCTCATCCTTCGTCAGAGGTAAGATAACGAGGATACAGAAATTGCTCTGGAAGAAAAGTGAGCTAACATGCAAGTGTCAGAACAGTGATGAGTTTGGGGCGGGGCTTTGTGGGCCTTGAGCATCTTGCCCAGTCTTCCACGTGGAAGCACCCTCTTAATTCTACTTCCTTCTTTCCTGTCACGACTGTCTCTCCAGCAGGGAAGGCACCTACAGCCTCCCTTCTCCCTGCCACGCCCCCCCCCCCCCCCCCCCCCGCCCTGTCTGTGAGGTCAAGTCTCCAGGCAGGAGAAACCAGTGCATCCTTTCAAGGGAGTTGAGGAGAAGGGGGATAGATACACTGAGCAAGCTCTCCTCCTTCTGGACCTGCAACAAGTCCGAAGTGGGAGCGTTAGAGTAACATTGTGTCCAGGAAGCTGGAGCTCAAGCAGCCCAGTAACCAAAGACCAACAAGTGACAGAGCGGGTTTTATGGGACATGTATGTTGCCCAGAGTGGTGTACCCCTGTGGCATTCGGCTACTCACCGTGTCTCCAGAGCTAGGAAGAATGGTGAGGGGAAAGAAAGGAAATCCTTCTCTCTCAGCCCTGGTCTCAGGATTTCCTTCCTCTTCTATGCTGCTAGGCCACTTTGTCGCATCCAGAGCCAGCCTCTTTGCCAGAAGGGAAAGCAGAGGGGATGTCCTTATTTCTTAACTGCCAGTGCTGGGTCATTGCCCCCACCCAGCTACACAGACCTCCAACCTGTCACCTCTGCTAATCATCACGCTCATATCCTCACCGATCACGGAGAGCTGAGAGTGACTGCCGCTGCTGAGCTCCCAAGAGAGAAGACCACTTTGCTGGTGTGCACGAAGCTCCGTGACCTGATGGGTTGCAGAAGCGGATCTTCCCATGCAGTCCAACACACTGGCTTCAGTCGTTGCTACCGCATCGGTCACTGTCACCAGACCCAGAAAAACTTGATTGTAGAATCTTTCAGGAAACAGACTGTTTGAAAACCAAGAATTCCAAACTCCACTAAGTTCCTATTTATAATTTGATAATCAATTGCCAAAGCCTCACCCCTGCATGGATGAAGTCTTCAGTTTCAGGGAAAATGCAGAGTGGTTTTTAAGCCACGCTCATTTTTGCATGAAGATATACAAGGTATGCTAAGGACCACCATCCACACCCCTCTGACTCCACATGAAGATACACATGGTATGCTAACACACCCCTCTGACTCCATGTGAAGATACACATGGTATGCTAAGGACCACCACCACACCCCTCTGACTCCATGTGAAGATACACATGGTATGCTAAGGACCACCACCACACCCCTCTGACTCCATGTGAAGATACACATGGTATGCTAAGGACCACCATCCACACCCCTCTGACTCCATGTGAAGATACACACAGTATGCTAAGGACCACCATCCACACCCCTCTGACTCTACATGAAGATACACACAGTATGCTAAGGACCACCATCCACACCCCTCTGACTCCACGTGAAGATACACACAGTATGCTAAGGACCACCATCCACACCCCTCTGACTCCATGTGAAGATCTACACAGTATGCTAAGACCACCATCCACACCCCTCTGACTCTACATGAAGATACACACGGTATGCTAAGGACCACCATCCACACCCCTCTGACTCTACATGAAGATACACATGGTATGCTAAGGACCACCATCCACACCCCTCTGACTCCATGTGAAGATACACACAGTATGCTAAGGACCACCATCCACACCCTATGACTCCACATGAAGATACACACGGTAGGCTAAGACCACCATCCACACCCTCTGACTCTATCTCAACACAGCTTAATTTGCTAGATGACAGGAAACGAGACCCAATGCCCCTTCATAATGCTGTGGCACCTAGGGTACATGTGCCCCACAGAATGTATGGCAGGAATTTCATAATGGTCATCCTTTTCACTCCCTGCCTCATCGCGGCTGACCTCCTAGATTTCACAGAGCACATGGAGCATGTTTTAACTTACTCCACATCCTAGCAAGTTATCCTTCTATTCTACCCAGCCTGTTTTCCACAGAGCAGTCAGAAAGAGCTGGGGAAACATGAAGTGGACTGTGTCAGCCTCCTGCTTTAAACCTGTCAAAGTCCTCCCTGTGGCTTCAAATTGATTGTGATTGCCTGCCCAGGGCTCCCCGACTTCTACAGGCTATGGTTCTTGTCTTCTTTCAGTCTTGCTCCCTGTCTGTTGCCATTTGCTCTGTGCCCGGGCTCTGCAGAGGCTTAGGAGCCTTGGAACATGCTCATCTATCTGTCTAGAATGTTCTTCTGCCTTCCTCATGGTTGGCTCCTTTTCATGACTCCAGTCTTAAATGTCACCTTTAATGTCAGAGAGACCTTTTCCTGAACACACTATCTGAAGGGACTCCCCTCTGTCCCATCCTTTCTCTGCATCCGGTTCAATCTATTTATGGGACTTAAGGTGGCCAGAAAGTTCTTTACTGACTTTAGAGCGTTCTCTCCTATTCTCACTAGGTAGGCATCATGAAGATAAGCTCCTCGGGAGGGCCATTCACAATGCTATCTTCAGCGCAACTGACTGGTGTACTATACCTGCGCTCCACTTATGCAGGCTGAGTAAATGAAACCAGGATGAAGAGTGAGCAACACAGGTTTTTCTTTGTGTGGTGTGGAAAACACTTGGGGCAGCTTCTTGCTCTCTGTCTTATTCCCTTGAGACTGAATATCTCATGGAACCTGAAGCTTGCATTTTTTTCTCCACAAGAGGGCTTATGTTCAGCAAGCTCTGAATCCTCCTGTCTCTACTCCCCCAGAGTTGGGGTTACAGTTGTGTATGGCCACACGTGGCTTTTTGCGTGCGTTTTGGAAACATGGCCTTAAGTACTCAGGCTTTGGTAGCAAACACTTCTCACTGAATCATTTTCCCAGTGTCTGGATTTTCTTATGGTCATTGCCCCATAGGAATTACACACGAAGAGTCAACCCACAAAGCACTGAGAACGCAGCTTTTAAGAGAACCATGGCTGAGGAGAGAGGCAATGTCCAACGTTCTCAGTCCTGTCCATGTGTCCTGCTACTCAAGTTCAGACTGCCTAGGCTTCTCCGGCTAAATCTTGGATCTTCTCCAAACCAGGGTGCCTCTGGTCACTCTGAGTACAAATGAGGATGAAGTTGTGAGATTCTTCCTTCTTGTCTTGGGAAATCGTCATCCATAGATCCCTAAGAAGAAAGTCTTCTTCTCTTAGAGGCTTGACTAAAAACGGGTATGAATGGTTGGAATGTGGAGACCTCCAGACCTCACGGAGTCTGCTTCCTTCAGAAACAGACTATTTGCACACACACTTGCACCTCCCTGTTGTCTCGGTACCCTGAGAAGTAAAACCAGAATTCTGATCAGCCTCCCAAATTTGTAGTAACTTGTTTTTTTTTGGGGGGGGGGCACTCTGCCCAACAATTCCCAAGTCATCTTGAAACAGATGAAAAGTGACCAAAGCCCAGCAGACTAGAATGTTCTCTTGCCCCAGTTATACATCAGAGTCATCACACCACGGACATGACTGACTCCACCAACACAGACACGTCAGACTGATGATTGGAGACTCATCTAAGAGGCTACTTTGTTCACAATGGGAAATTAATTGACATTTCTGACGCCTACTAGATTGTCCAGTGTGGCATTTTGGTTGGGTTTCTGCAGCACTGTGTTCACGGTGACCAATGCCGTTGTAATGGAAAATGGCAGGGATTTGTCAGACAGCATTCAGGGAGATTTTACTTTATGTCTATAGGATCAGTTCTTTTGAAACGAAAATGTAATTTCCTAAATTGTAGCCTAAGGTGATAATCTTCTAAATTCGGTCTCCTCTCAGTGAAGGGAATGAGCCCTTATTTGTTTATTGTCTTTGAATTATTTATAGACTTAGAGCCACCCACTGAGCATGGATTCATCTGCCAGGTGCACTGGCTCTCAATGGGTTGGAAATGAAATGTGGGGTCCCAAGCAGGGGACGGCCTGGAAACCACACTCACAGTTTATTTGCTCACAGATGTTCACATAATAGTATCTGAAATTTGAGAAGCTGCTCCTCTCTTGACCTGAGACAAAGAGAGTTGTGTGGGTGTTGGGAAAGCCAGGGGCAAACAGACTATGAGCAGACTTGGGAACAGCATGCTCACCAGCTCCAGCAAGAGAGGCAGTTCATTGACAGGCATATTGATTTTCCTTTCCAGAAACAGTCCTGGGTGTCTAGCTCCTGATGAATCGTCAGCAAGGGACTTGTACTAAAGAATGCACTCAGTCTTGATCCTAGATGATGGCTCGAAGCTTTGGCCATTGATTTTGCCTCTCTGCCAAGCATCCTGAAGAGCTGTAAGGAAATCATTGTGTGGTATCAGGGTCATGGCATCCTCTGATGCTTAGTGACACTGTGGACATGTGAGCTGCGTGCTTCCTCTTGGCTTGTGGCAGAAGTGTTGCTCCATGTTGGCCATAGTGACCATCGCTTTGTGCTGCTTACTGAGTTCTCTGTGCTCACGTAGGAAAGGGTCTGATGGAGTGAATCAAAGAGAGATGCTTGATGGGTTTGCTCTCCCTCAGCAAGCGTCTCAGAGGTGTGCTGTTTTCTTCTACACATGGCGCTCATGCGAGCATGGTCCACACCCAAATGACAGGAGACATCACAGCTGGGGTTTTCACGTTCTCAACAGCTAGAATTTCCTTGGGTTTGACTGCTATATGCTTTCCATTTATTATATTTCTTTTGAAGGTATCACTTCTTAGCCCTTTGGCTGAGATCGAGTTTAAGACTTAGAGTAAAGTATGATTGAAGTGAGCATTACTCAGCATTATCAGAACACAATGATCCTCCTTCTCTGTTGTCCCTATCGTGTGCTGCTGCAGACCACAAAGGGCCATGCTAGAGTTTTCAGACCGTAAACAGTATCCTCCTGGCATCAAAAAGTCTCTTCTTTTCATTCATTTGAAACTTAAAATGAACGTATTTGTTACTCAAATTCCAGTATGTCTCTGAAAGCGTGGCTCTATTGATAGTATTGATAGCTCTTACTATTGGGGCAGGCTAACTACAGTATGAAACAGTTCCCCCATTCCAGAAATGGAAGACGATAGAAATGTATTTGTTACTCAGCTGGGTATGAGATGAGCTGTTCCAATCTCGGCCTTATAACTTTTCTCTTGTTCAGATCCTTTTGTCTTGTCCACTCAACTGGTGACCTTATGCTTTAAACACGTTGATGGGTCAAGCCAGGACAAATGCACATTAATGCGCTTAATTTTATAGTCAAGAATTTGGCCCTAGGACCACACCTTAACGTGAGGGAGGTGAATGAGCTTATATGGAAGAAAACAAAGAACACAGGTATTGGGAGGAAATTCGTGTTTGCCATATAAGAGGATGTTTAAAAGAACATTTAAAATTATCATAAACGCTGTAGGTTTGAAAGCTGCACATTCTCATGAAGCATCCATTGCGAGGACAGAACCTGGAACAGGGTTTGTTGAATGACTGAGTGCACGTCTTCAATGTCATCCAGAGTCCACTCTGGAGCATCTGACATGGAGGCAAAACTTGTAGGAGGGTGTGTGGTGGCTTCATCTCAAACACGTCTGTGTTTGAGGGAAACCAACCCACTTTGGGAATAGCGGTTATTTCTGGCATGAAGTAGTGAGTGGACCCTGTTTTTCTGGAAGCCATGGCTGATGACCCTGTCAGCTTACTCATGGTTGTCTTCTCTATTTCTTCAGGGGTTTCTGAGCTCCTTGCAGATGGACTCATTCAAATGAGGAAACTGACCCTAAGATCTGCTTGCATCAACTCTCAAGAATGCACGATAACATGACTTTATCATTGTCTTTGATTAAAGTTAAAGACTAAATAGTCTTTAATACTCAATACTAAGTTGAAATATTTGACTGTTGAGGCTTCAGTTTGGTTGCTGGCCACTAGATCATCAGGCTGTGTGTTAAACCAGCAGGTGTTCTGTGTCCTTTTTGCCCATTGGGTCCCTTTTCCTTTGTCTCCTTGAGCCACAGGACACACTAGCTAGAGATCACACCTCTGGCATCTAGCCCTTTGTTCTAACTTATGAGGGCCTCAATACATTTCCTCTTTAGTGCTTCTCAAAATGTGACCCCAGGGCCAGGTGCTTCAGGAACGCATGGGAGCCTGGCAAGCATGCAAATTATTCGATCAGCCACAGACCTGCTGAATCAGAAACTCTGGGGACAGGTTTCAATACCTATGGCCTCTAGAACTAGAAGAGTGGAAATGTCTTTTGCTTTCTGCACGTGCACATGTGTTCACACATGTTGAGGTGCACATGTATGACAGTGCAGGTGCATGTGCGTGCTTGCGTGTGTGGAAGCCAGCAGTTCATGTTAGGCTTCCTCCTTGTCTCTCTTCTCCTTCTATGGTGAGGTCTGGTATCTTGCTGAAAGCAGGCTCACCAACTGGGCTAGTGTGCAGTTTTGCCCCAGGGCTCCCTGTCTCTGCCTTCTGAGTGCTGGGACTATAGGCAGGCTGCCATGCCTACCTGGCTTTTATGGGGGTTCTGGGAAACTGGATTCTGGTCTTTATGACTGCATGCCAAATGTTTTACCTACTAAGCCATTTCCCTGCCCCAATTTCTTTCTTTTTAATGTCGCTAAGTTTGTAGTCATTTCTTAGAATAGTTACAGGAAATAAATCCAAGAAGCATTCTTAAGATTTTATTTTTGCATTTAAGAGTAAAATATTTTGAGCACATCATCTAAGACATGCTTACCAGTAGTATTTATACATAGCATAATGCCAATATCGCATCTAAGGCACATAGAATAGGAATTTTAAATGATGTGCTGATAAGTAATATAAGTGATTTTTGTTTTACTACTGATGGAATAAAAGATCTTTTGTTTCTACCACAAAATTTCCTATTTTAATGAAAGCAATGCAAATGAGGATGCAAATCGTGATCTAACAGCTTGCTAATGATCTTTGTAAATACTTTGTTAAGGATGAGGTTCAAAGTTTAGTTTCTTTGAATATATTATTCAAATGGCTATTGCAGCTAGGAAAGATAATTCGCCAAGATATGCAGATCCAAAAGAAAGAAATACATCTGTGGCTATGTTTGCTACAACATTTATCCTTTCATTTTCCAGTCCCATTTACTAATTATGCAAATCATCTCTTGTCACAGCCTCCTAATAAATTTTCACCTTCATCACTTTGTCAATCAGTTGCTCTTATGAACTAATCAGATGGTATCAAGTCCCTATCCTTTCAACGAGTAACTTCAAGCCCCACCCAGATGTCTTTATTTAGAAGATTTAAAAATAGAGCAAGTCTCCAAAGAGAGCAGATAAAGAAATATTTTAAGTGAGGCATACTGTTTTCAGGCAACAAGACCATGTGATTGTGGAAATAGTACCAGACATCTGTTTTCAAAATGTTCTCTTTTTCAAGTGATTTTTTTTAAAAAAAAATCATTGTTAAAACACTCCTATATCAGGAGCGACAAACAAAAGAAAAAATGGTAAAGGGCATTTATTGTCAAATATTGAGAACTATTCCCTAGATACTGTGGATAATCTCATGTATTACAGAAAGCTTTGGAAAGTGTGCCTAACGGACTCAAGTGTATGAGAATCATCTCAAGGTTCGACTGCTCTCCGGTGTCCAGGGGAGGTCAGTGGACCTCTGTGGAGCAAGAGCTTCATGGTTTCCAGCATCCCACTGCTAGATACCCCTAGGAAGATTTTAGCATTCAAAGAAAAATTATCCATAAATACATCAGATTGTGCACTTTCTAGACCTCAAAAGTAAGTGGTTCCTAATGCCTCTTCAGCTCCTCTGAGCATTCAAATTCCGAGGCCCCAAGGTAACCTTGCTTCTGTTGCATCCCTGTGACTTGCTCATGGAATATTAGTTGTTCAATTTGTTCTTTAGTAATTGGATCAAACATAAATAAAATTAAAATTCTAATATTTTCTTCCATAGACTGGTGAATGGTTTTCAAATTTCCTGGAATTCGAAGTAGTTCAGAAGCTACAGTTTTAAAATGGGGAGAGGCTTCTCATAGATTGTAGAGTTGAGTGGAGTTTATCTAGGAGTGACGACAGAAAGAAAAACCCTAGGAGACACTCAAGGGTAAAATGAAAGATAGAAGTTATGGGGAATCAGTGCAGAAAATAACAGAAGTGGTCATGCAAAATCCTTGATTGGGTTTCCCCATAATCAAATAAAGATTGACATCAAGTTGCTTTATTACAAGCCCCCTACATCACATCCTGAAGTGAAAAGATACATCAGGAGTTGGTCAGCTGACTTTAGCCAACCAAATAAAGTTCTCTACAACTGTGGTAGCCCTTGAGAGTTTCCCAAGGTGGGACTAGCAGTGGGTAAAATGTTATATTCTACAAGGAACAGTCACTGGATGCTGCTTGGGGGGAGAAGAGTATGACATTGGCCGAGGCAGCAGCTCTCTCCTGAAGGTATCTAGGAACACCCTTCTCTGTTGCTAAGACAGCAATCCCCCCTTGGTGCTGTAGCCCAGCCTCTCCCACTGTAAACATGCACTTGCTGATAACACAGCTTTGCTCTAGATGAGGTTAAGATTAAAGTAAGATATACAGGGAAGAAAGCTTTGATTTAAAAATATTGACTGTATGTGAAAAAAAAATACATTGACTGTCTACTTTAGATCACAAATCTTGGAGGCTTATATCACCTCCATGGAGGTGAAAATTCCTTCTTAGCAAATGAAAAAATCTTAACTCTTTCATGTATAATACACAGACCTACTTACAATAAACACATATAGTGTGTGTGTGTTGTGTGTATGTGTGTGTGTGTGTGTGTGTGAGAAAGAGAGAGAGAGAGAGAGAGAGAGAGAGAGAGAGAGAGAGAGAGTTAGGAGAGCAGGAGAGCACTGTGACTATTTTAAATAAAATCCTTAGAATTCCAGTCTAGCTAGGCATATGCAGGAAAGGTGAATGTTCCTTTCACAGAAAAACAAGAGTTCTTTAGAGAGTAGCTGTCCCCTTGGTGTCCTTAAGTTCTTTCAAACTTAAAGGCATTTCTGGGTTAAGTCTTTGAATCCTCTCTCTGATGTAGGTGATCAGTGTAGCAGGGCAGGTGGCTTATTGTTTTAGTGGCCCTAGGGTGGGACTATCAATTACCTATTAGGGAGAAGAACTGGGACCCAGAGGAGACACATAATCCACCAAAGGTCACACAAGCCAATGACAGTTTAGGACCTAGGACAGTCACTGAAACTTTATTCCTTCCAACATTAATTTTTTTTCAGCACAGAAAGCATGCCGGCTTCCTCTCAAGATGGATCCATCCTCTGTGGCATCTGACACTCCATTTTTCTTAATTACATAGTCACCGTGCTCAGAAAGATGAGTGTCTTTGTGAGCCTCAAAAGAGGAAATGCAGGTTGTTCGAGTATGAAGCATTATATAAGCTGAAAGAGACATAATATGTCTCTTTCAAAAAAGAAATAAGAATAGAAAATTCCATTCAAATAAAAATAATTCCTTTGCCCAAAGAATCAATTTCCTGGCTCTGTTGTGCTGTGTGTAACTATAGTGGGGCCCCTTAATCCACACCTTCTTCCTTGGGAAGCAAATTGACACCTCTTTGATTTGCATGACCCAGAAGACCTGGGCCCCCTGTGAAGGGTGCCAGCTGTACAGCAGGTGTTCTGTAATTATTGGTTGGATGGACAGATCTTCTGGCTGCCCCTCTTAACTTCTGTTAGACTAACAAGGTGATCTCTCATAGTCCTGGTTTTAATATTGAATACAGATAGAGTAGTGTTACCTGTCGTGTCTCAAATCTAGGCATGGCTATTATGCTGGTTTTGCAGATAAGTGTATGGCTAACCAAGTATTTTAGTCCAAATGTGAACTATTCCTCAAGGCTAATGCGTGAACACTTGGTCCTTGGGTGGTGGCAGTGTTCTAGGTAATCGTGGAGCCTTGAGGCAGGAAACATGGCCAACAGAGTGGGTCACTAGAGTGGGCACAATCTCACTTCCGCCCCAGGCCTTCATTTCCTGCTGACAGAAGTTTGAATGACTATCCTGTAAGCCACTGCTGCCATGGGCCGGCAGCTTTAGCTGTTCACCCTTAAGTTGTCATGGCCAGACTGTTTGTTGCAGGAAAGAGAATAGTACAACTCAGAACTGTGGAAGGTTAGAATCAGGATATGTCTTTAGCTTTGTCTTACTTTAGCATCAAATCCAGTGGAGGTCTGGACCTACAGAATAGTGTCTTGATGTGGGATTTCCCCCTGTAGGCTGGGAATACCATTGGTTAATACAGAAGCTGTTTTGGGCCTGTGATAGGGTAGAACAGAGCTAGGCAGGGAAAACTAAACTGAAGGCTGTGAGAAAGAAAGCGGAGTCAGGGAAAAGCCATGTAACCCCTTCGGAGACAGATGCTAGCACTTTACCCCGCAAACCACAGCCATGTGGAGATACAAAGATTAATGGAGATGGGTTAGTTTAGGATATGAGTTAGCTGAAAATATACCTAAGCTATTGGCCAAACAGTATTGCAAATAATATGGTTTCTGTGTGGTTATTTTGGGGCTGAGCAGCCAGGAACAAACAAGTGGCTTCCTACAACAAATTGGAGCCCAATGTGGTCTACTATATCCACATAAAACCTGAGAATGTTTAGAACATAATTCTAGACACAAAAGAATAGAGTTAAGCACAGCCATTTGGGCAAGAAACTACTCTTGCCTGAACTGCTTGACATTAAGCTGTGTGAACTGGATATGCAGGATCCACAGAGAAATGACTGCTGAACTTGCCTAAAGGTGAGATGATCCCTCCGGGTTCCTGCTTTGTGAAAGAGTATGCAAGACATTCTGCAGGATACATAAAAAAGTGGCTGACAAGCTGCCAATATAGGTGGAACTGTCTTTGAAATTTCCTGCTTCATGGAAAAGTCTGCCAGATCTGTAGGCTGAAGATGCCCCAATGGTACAGAAAAACTTTGGGTGACTTTCCAGGTAGTGAGATGTCTCTGTCAATTCTAGAGTTTGGGAAGTTTCTTACAATGCACTTCCTGTTTACTTACATAATATTATATCCTTCTGGAGTCTTCATTGGAGTTGAAGAATAAATAGTTACAGTTATAGTTTTCCTTAGTTATGATAAAAGATAAAGTAGATATAAATACTGTAACTATAATTCTTACTTGATATATGTTTTGTTATATGTAATTTTTCTGTGTTAAAGTTAAAACCTTCCTTTATATTTAAACAGAAAAGGGGAGGTGGTGTGGGATTCCATTCTGTATGCTGTGAATACACTGATTAGTAAAGAAGCTGCTTTAAGCCAGTGATTGGATAGAGCAGAGCTAGGCGGAAAAAACTGAACTGAAGGCTGGGAGAAAGAAAACAGAGTTAGGGAGAAGCCACTTGGAGACAGACACCAGAATTTTACCTGGTAAGCCACAGCCACATGGCAATACACAGATTAATGGAGATGGGTTAGTTTAGGATATGAGTTAGCCAGAAGCATGCTTAAGCTATTGACCAAACAGTATTGTAAATAATATGGTTTCTGTGTGGTTATTTCGGGGCTGAGAAGTCGGAAACAAACAAGCGGCTTCCTACAACAGTGTTCATCTAGCTTGCCATTTGACAACATCTTCTGAAACTCACTACATGCCAGGTATTAAGGTATCTCCTGGATGTACACAAACCATGCATGTTCTGTCCTTAGTTAGTCCATGTTTCATGTATGGCAGCTTCAGAAATGCAGAGTTACAGGAAGAGAGTAAATCTATCAGTGCAGCATTGCTGCCCAAAGAATTTGCACTAGAACGAAGGCCATGTTGTTGCCATACTTTATGGGTCTCAGGGGATAGTTTAATTCAGACGTTAAAATTGAACTTTAATTCTACTGAGAAAAGAGTCGAAAGGTAGAGCTTTGGTGATTCATTGTTCCCCTGCCCTCTGCTTCCCAAATATAGGATCAGGGCAGCACCGAGTGTCCCTATTTAAGAACAAGCTTAGGAAAATCACTATGGCAAGCATCAGTAAATGATAAGAAACAGAGAACAGTGGACGCCAAACAAACAAACAAACAAACAAAAAGACTAGTGTGTAGGGTATGGAGGAGCAATGTGAGGTTAGGCAAGAAAGTCTGTTCAAATAGACTTTGAGCCGTGTACCCTGTGCATATGTGATGGGTTTTGCATCAACAGTTTTCCACCCTGCTTCTGTGGCACCATTGCTAACATTGTTGGTGTACCTCATGTGTATGGAACAATTGCTTGTGTGAATGGAACTGAAGTATAAGGACATCCCATGCGTGGCCTTGGTCTCCTTGGCATCAGTCGCCAGCCAGGCAACCAAAGGAGCTGCCCAATAATGATATCAGCAGAGAAGAGAGACGCTTCTGACATCTCTACTGGTCTGTAGAAAGAATGCTGAGGGCTATGTCTTCAATAAATCTCCTTGAAAAATTGATGGAACATTTTATATTCAGGAAGATAAATTAGCTCCGTGTTTGTATGGTTCTTTGTTCCGTGTTGGGGCAGCGGGGGAGGATGCCTACGTGCAGCTGCTCCCAACCAGAAAATGCTCTTGAGTTGTTTAATGAAAGACATCCCTCAAGTACAACAAGTGCACCCTCTCCAGTCCCAGCTCAAAGTATGCTCCTGTTCTCTGGCCTTTGTTGAAAGCCTTCATGGAGTCTGTTTTATGGAGACTCTAGGTGATGAGTGGTTTAAAAGCACCGGCTTCAGCATTTGCTTAGTGCTGGCTCCTGGGTAGAAGTACTTCCCTATGAACTGGCGAAGTCTTTGTCTCTGTCCTTCCAGAGAGGGATGAGGATGAGGGACAGTGCTGCTCTGAATGAGACCTCAAAGCCCTTGGGACATTACTGATCAGAAAATCCCTGATCAGAAGAAGGAAAGATGGCAACCAATACATTAAGAAGGAGAGCTGGGGTCGCAGATTTCAGAAAAAGCGGGTGAGAGGTGACTAAAGACATTATTATTATTATTATTATTATTATTATTATTATCATTATTATTTTGAGACAGGGTTTCTCTGTAGCTTTGGAGAACCTGGAACTACCTCTTATAAACCAGGCTGACTTTAAACTCACAGAGATCCACCTGCCTCTGCCTCCTGAGAGCTAAGATTAAAGCCGTGTGCCACTACCACCTGGCTTAACTTTCTGTCTTTGAAAATGATCTCAGAGGAGTAGCTAGCAGACACACAGAAGCAAGATGACATTCTGTACTGAGAAAAATAAGCATATCAAACCAGTTATTATAACAAAATGTTTCACATTGGATTGGTTAAAGGGACACTGGAGAACAGGAACAAAGAAGTTGGAGGCCACACACACAGACAATAACTGAAGACAGCAGCTACCACCCCATGGGGAGATGCTGAGAACTTCACCACGGGCAAGAGGGGAGCCTCACTCAGACTTGGTAGAGGTCAGGACTGTCGTGGAAAAGCAGCCATGGATCTGAAAAGAGGACCTGTAGAGAGAGCGTTGAAAAAGGACCACTGGGACCCATGCGATGCTTCAGTGGGTAAAGATGCCTCCCCACAAGCTGGAGGGCCTGAGTTTGATCCCCAGAACCCACATTGTGAAAGGAGAGAGCCCGCTGCAACAAGTTTTCCTCTGACCTCCACCCTTGTATGTTGTGTGTGCATGTGTGTGTGTTGTGCACAGACAATAAATTTTAAAGAAAAAAGGGACACTAAATAACTATTTACCCTGGTTCTAATCAAATATCACTAAACTAGGCAGAGAAGTCTGTTTTAAATGTGATAAATGGCCACAACAAAAGAACACAGGGACTGTAACTGCTCTGTGGAGACCTTTGAACTTAGAATTGGAATGATAACTGAGATATCTCTAAGGTGTGTTTGGTTGTCATTCAGACAGTATTTATAGAACACTTTCTGTACATGTGTTGAGAATCCTCTGATGAGCAAAACCAACCCTTGTAGGAGTTGTGTGTGTATACATGTATATGTGTGTATATACATACATACATATTATTTTAATTATGTGTTTGTATGCTTCTGGGGGGGGGGCATTTATAGACAGTACCACAGAGGTCAGAAGACGACATTAGAGCCCCTGGAGCTGGAGTTGAAGGCACTTGTGAGCCAACTAAAGTGGGCGCTGGAACTCAAACTCAAGTCCTCTGTAGAAGCAGTACAGACTTTTAACCTATGAGCCATTTCTCCAGTGCCCTACTCACCCTCCCAGTGCAGGATTTCTCTGTCTGTTCAGGTGCGCAGGAAGTAAGCCACTATCATCTTAAGCAAATGGCTTTAATTCAATTCTGCCATTTGGAATGGCAGGAGTGAGTAGATTCAATAGCGTGAATGAGTCCTAGCCAGGTATGGAAATACAGGCTATAATCCCAGCACTCAGGAGGCTGGGGGACCGCTAGCCAGGTATGGTGACACACCCCTGTAATCCCAGCACTCAGGAGGCAGGGGACAGCTAGCCAGGTATGGTGACACACCCCTGTAATCCTAGCACTCAGGAGGCAGGGGACAGCTAGCCAGGTATGGTGACACACCCCTGTAATCCCAGCACTCAGGAAGCAGGGGGGACTGCTAGCCAGGTATGAAGACACACACCTGTAATCCCAGCACTCAGGAGGCGGGGGGATTGCTAACCAGATATGGTGACACACCCCTGTAATCCCAGCACTCAGAAGGCAGGGGACTGCTAGCCAGGTATGGTGACACACGCCTGTAATCCCAGCACTCAGGAGGCTGGGGGATTGCTAACCAGATATGGTGACACACCCCTGTAATCCCAGCACTCAGGAGGCGGGGGGTTTGCTAACCAGATATGGTGACACACGCCTGTAATCCCAGCACTCAGAAGGCTGGGGGATTGCTGGCCAGGTGTGGAGACACATGCCTATAATCCCAGCACTCAGGAGTCAGGAAAGATTGCCATGAATGAATTTGAGGCTACTCTGAGATTTGTGCAAGAAATTATCCCCCCACCACCACCAAAAAAAACCTAAATAATATAAGTCTTGCCTTAAGAAAGGATTATGGCAAGCCCAGGTTTGGGTTCTAGGGTACCAGAATTTCTTAGAGAAGTGGATGAGACAAGGGCTAAGTACAAGTAAGCCAGGAATGGGCTGGAGAGCTGGACATGGTGATAGCATATGCCCTTATTCCGAGCACTCAGGAGGCAGAGGCAGGTGGATCTCTGTGAGTTTGAGGCCAGCCTGGTCTACAGACAGAGTTCCAGGACAGGTTCCAAAGGTACAGAGAAGCCCTGTCTCAAACCAAACAAAGTAAAAGACTATGCTCAAAAAGTGATGGGAATGTTAGTACACAGGTGCCAGCTGGACCTGGCTTCTGTGCTGCTGGGAATGGGCACGCCGCACATGCTGCTTCATGGGAAGAAGAGCCTCGCCCAGCGTTATTCTGGGACTTTGTTGCCAGGTCTGGTCCTTAGGTTCTCCACCATGAGCCAGCGCTCTTGGGAGAAGTGGATGCTTCGAGGGCTCAAGGTATAGAGAAGTATAATGTGAGCCTGCAACATTTCAGTGTGCCACAAACCAAGGGAGTGCTTCAGAAATAATGGACTTGTCAGAGGAACAGAGGGTTAGATTGAAGGGTCTTCCCCGGCCAAGTCGGAGGCGATGTGAATATGGGAACATTAGATACTGACGTGTGGTTAAATTGAAATCTGTACAAATGAATGGGTAAATGGGAAGTGCCTGCTGGCAAGCAAACCCCAACTAATAAAAACAGGCTTGATATTAATAACTGAAAGACTATGGACGTCTGGAGAGATGGCTAAGCGGTTAAGAGCATTGGCTGCTCTTCCCAAGGACCTGGGTTCAATTTCCAGCATCCATATGACAGCTTACAACTGCCTCTAACTCCAGTTCCAGGGGATCTGAGACCTTCACACCAATGCACTTAAAATAAAAAGTTAAATGAATTTTAAAAAGAGAAAGATTTATGGAGTTAGAAAACCCACCATTTGTCATTCACACAGTTAATATCGACTCAGGGAAGAATCATGAGTATGAACTCAGGATTGGGGCCTCGGGCCTTTAATCCCAGCTCCAAAGGATAAGGTAGGAATTATCGTAACTGTGAAGCCAGCCTAAGCTACAGAGTAAACTCTGGTCTCAAAACAAGAGAACAAGAACCATCTATTGACGTGAAAATGAAGGAGTGAGGGGTTGACAAGCAGAATAGTTCATGGTCTCAGAAGTCTCTCCCCACAGATTCCCTACTATCACAGAGGAAGTGGAAACGTTCTAATGAGGAAACCAGGTGGAGAACTCATCAAAGTCCACCTCACCAGCAACGCAGCAAAGCAATCTCCAGTGCTTCTCACAAGTCACGCAGGCCTGCCCTTCTGTCACCCGGCCGTCACGCGTCATCTAAATCACATCCTTTGAAAACGTCACAGAAACCAGAATGGACCAGGATTCTCCACAGTGTCCCTGAGCTCCTGTGCTTTTCCAAATGACAAGGCCATAAAAAAATGAAGAAAGAACTGCCCCAGGCCGAAGACAGCTAAAGGGGCATGAAAATCAATGCCAAATGCTGTGCGCGTTTCCAGGGTGGTTTCTAAGCTAAGAGAAAAGTAGCTTTCGCTTCTCTGTTTTGTCTTTTTTTTTTTTTGTATAAAGTACAACAGCAGCAGCAACAATAAAAGAAACTATTCCTTCTATTCCCTCTGAATCCCGAAGAGCCAAGCAATGGGAAAATGGGTCACCACTGACAAAAGTGGAGTTTCCTTCAGAGAGTTAGCAATACTCTCAACCTTCTTCATCTAACTCCTTCCTAGTCTATGATTTCAAAACTGTCTTTCTCTATCGATAGTAAAATCTTGACTAATGGCTCGATATTAATGTACATGTCCATTTTTGGAGGGGGGAGAGAACAAGGTCTCATTGTGTGCTAAGACTGACCTCTAACTCATAGACGCCAACCAATAGTTGGCTTCATTATTTTGGGGTCTATGGTGAGGTAGAACACCATGATGATGAGGGTATGGTGGAACAAAGCTGCTTACCTCATGGTGGCTGCAAAGGAGGGCTGGGACAGAGTGGGGAAGAGAGAGGGGGGTTCCAATAACCTAACTTTCACTAGATTTTATTACCCAATGATTCTCCGGTTCCCTGAAGCCTTTAATACGTGAAACTCCGGGGGACACTCCATGACCAAACTATAGTGTCGTGTGAAGGAGAGGTAGGTGCTCTGTGGAATAACAATGCAAGATAGGGAAAGAAGCATGTGAGGTGCCTCTTGCTCAGGGAGGAAGTCATCTGATAATGTATAATATACATTATATTGGTAAATTTCCAGTATTGTGTGATTCTTAAAAATTGGACTCTGAATCAGGAAGTCCTCCCTTGTCTAGGACACCTACAAATTATCCAGGTGTCCTCCAAAACTCCATGTTCTGGGGTAGACTGCCCTCCCCCAATTGGGTTGCAGGGAGAAGAAAAGAAAGTCAACAGGGAAGGTATTAAAAAAAATGTACTCTTAAGAATAGTTAGAAGGTAGTCATTTCCAAATGAAGCTAGTGTTGTTTTTCCCATGGCATAAAAATACCTGCAGCAGGAAAACCCTTCAGTGGAGAAACCCCCGGTCAGAAGCTCCTTCATTACTGCTTCCCAGCCCCTTTCTGCTGAATGTTCTGGATGTTCTAAGTCCCCAGTTGATGATGTCCCCCCCCCCCCCGCCACCATGCTCTTTGGTTATTCCTACTGGTTGCTGTGAGTTTCTACCCTGGTAACAGCTTCCTATCTGCTGATTCTAGCTGTCTGTCACTTGCTATTTGTTTATTATTTTATTATTATTATTATTATTATTATTGCTCTTTGCTAGCTATCTGAGACTGAAATTGTGGCCACCTTGGATCGTTGAGCCTTGACCTGAATGATGGGAAACAGTTCTGAGAGTTGGAGGAAGTGCATTGTGGGTAGTCACTTCATGCCCGTCTTTGCGTCCCAGGTTTATAGGTGACCAAAGCTGTAAGGGGCAATGGGAGGTCCATCCTGGACTGTGAACTGCCACATAAATGAGGCATTAGGGTTCTGTTCCACACGCTCTGCTCCTGATCAGGCTGGCAAAGTGGTACCCTCTGTGTTCTCTGATAATAGATTTCTTCTCTGAGTCCCCAGATGCTAAATCATAACTGAATCAGTGAGCTCAACCCTGCTCTTTCCAGTCCCTACCCTAGAAGGCAGCATCTTCAGAGGCTTTTTAGAGACTTTTGTGCTTAGAGATAGACAGTGTCTTTAACTAAACAAAGCTCTAAGCCTGGAAGCAGCTAAGCACCAGCCGGCTAGGTCCTCCGTTTCATTACCAAGCACTTGGAAAGTTGGTACCATAGGCCCCTGTTACCAACTGTGAATTTGTAAAAACAATGGTGAGCCATTTTAATCCCCCCATATTTTTCTAAAAGCTATTAAAAATTAGAATATTTTTAAATTTAAATTTTTAAATTTAAATAGCATAATTTAAACAATATAGTGATATGAAAAAAAATCTCCAAATAGTCCAGAGACTCAGTGTACAAATTCTAAGCCCAGCAACCATTTGCTTCATGTGTGACCTGCCTTGGGTTACTTCCCTGATTTTCTTTATCTAAACATGAGAATGATGATAGTCCCTTACTTGCATTTTACAGGATTTTTATATGCAATGCACAACACATATTACACTTAACATAATCTTTGTTAGCCAAGTCATTGCTGGGCTTTCATCTGTTATTGCTATATGGCTATTACAGGAGATCACCTGAGGGCTGGAGAAGGGGGGATCAGGTTCCAGGGTTCCTGCTCTTGCAGAGGACTCAAGTTTGGTTCCCAGCATCCACGTTGAGTGGCTCACAACTGCCTGTACTGCTAGCCCCAGCATGTCCAACCACCTCGACTGGCCTCCAAGGGCATGCATGCATGTATACATGCATGAACAAACACGTGGCACACACACACCAATAAAAATTTAAAAATCCAAACCTTTAAAAAGATGTACTTTCCCCTTTGTTTTCTCTTAATAAGACAATATAGGATTTGGCAACCTGTCCCCCCACCTGAGTCTACCAAACACGCCTTTGTAGATTCATATCCAAACATATATGACAGTTACATAATACTGCTTAATATAGATTTTAGTTCTCTGAACATGACATTTTTAGTTGTCATTTTTTTCTTTTTTTTCTTAAAACTTTTAACTCTTATAAGTAATTTAGGAATGAAGACTTTGTACGTGTGTCCTTTGGACTGTTGCTTTGGTTCCTGAAATATAGATTCTAAGAGTGCATTGCTGGATCATAAGTCATAAGGGTTTGAATGGATAATAGATATCCCAAAATATCATAGCAATTTGCACTCATGCCAGAAATATAGCAGTGTTCATTTCCCCGGGTGCCTTCCAGCAATGGATATTATCAATCTTTAATTTTTCCTAACCCGGGAGACAAAAATAGAATTCCATTGTCTTTTCAGTTGGCATTTGTCTGCCCACCAGTGAGTTTGGGTACACTAAAGGTCTCTCAGTAGGAACATTACATTTTAAGGTCTCCCATAGGGCTTCACGTTGGGGAAGGGAGCAAAGTGGGAATGAGGACCAGTTAACTGATCTAGAGAGCTACTGAGAATTCAAGAACATTGGCAGTGGGTTTTTGATCCTACTGCACGTACTGGCTTTGTGGGAGCCTAGGCAGTTTGGATGCTCACCTTACTAGACCAGGATGGAGGTGGGTGGTCCTTGGACTTCCCACTGGGCAGGGAACCCTGATAGCTCTATGGGCTGACAAGGGAGGGGAACTTGATTGGGGGAGGGGGAGGGAAATGGGAGGAGGTGGCGGGGAAGAGACAGAAATCTTTAATAAATAAATAAACAGAAAAAAATTAAAAAAAAATAGAAAATAGAGAGCATGCTCATGGGGCTGCCCCGCCCTCCCTCTTAACAGCTGTTGTGTTTGGGTTGTGACCTCTCCACCCAGGTGTTCACCTCTTGCTTTGAGCTCCCTCCAGATTCTAGCGTCATGCTTCTGTGTTTGAAACACAGCTTTAGGCCCAGTTGGGAGGCAGATCAAACTCTCATGACCCAAATAAGTTCCCATCTTCCCCGAAAGATGACGCTTCTAATGTAGTCTACGGACTGATGGCCTCACTAATCCCTGGGTACTGGAGGGTTGAATGGTCTACAAAGGTGGGGCCCACTCCTCCTTCCTTTTCTCAACCTGTACAGCCACCCAGTCACCAAGTCTTACAGTTCTACCCTTTCCTGTCATTCACATCCTCTTTGCCATTCCCTCCATCCTGCCATGGGTCTTGCCTTCATCTTGTTTTTCTGAGTTACTATGATAATTTTATGGGTTCTGCTCTTTTCCCTCTGTTTGGGGGCTCTCTTCCTAACTTCACTCTTCTCCCAGTAGTAAAAGGAACATTTCTCCTGAGCTCAGCTTGACTGCTCCTCTCATGAGGCTTCTGCTCCTCTTTCCTGTGACAAGCTAAGCCAAGGCTTTCTTCTCTAATGCTTGTGTGGTACTTTGGATGTCCTCATATCGTAAACACGATGCATCCACATCTTTTGGACACCAGTGCTTCTTTCTCAGATGACCTCCCTGCAGATATGAGGCATGGTTTCATCGTCTTAGCTTATAAAAAGTAATACTGAATAATTTATCAACATGTAAAGGAAAAAGGCATGTGAAGTTTTGGTTGCTAAGAATGAAGTTGTTGATAAATGACTTTTATCGGGGCTGTGGGTGTAGCTCAGGGGCTGTGCATTTGTCTATCATTCGCGAGGCCTTGGGGTCTTTCTCTAACACTACAAAACAAATAGAAAACCTTCCACAGTTAAAAGAGCTCTTGTTATTACTAGAAAAATTGAGGCAAAGCTAAAAGTAGAAATTAAAAATGATGAAAAGTCATCTGTAATTTCAGCTTTTTTTTTCTGTTCTAGCTTGGTCACCATGTAATAATCTATAATAGATGACTTTTTTTTAAAGATTAATAAGCCCCCTTTGCTATAGTTTTGGACCCCAAAATAAACTCAAAAATAGAGGGCTGATGTAATGTCTGTTAGCATTGGAAAATGTCAATCATTTAATATAACAACATATAAAAACATGCTAATTGGGAGTTATTCATTACAATGTTTCATCAGGCATAGTATTTTTTTTTCACACTGAAGTCAGTATGATACTCCAAGGATGAAGAAGGGAGTCTCTGTGGGAGTTGAATTTGGAAATTAATTGAATAAACTCTTGTTTCCATCTTAAATCCCCACCGTCAGATTTATTGTTTATTATCATTTATTTTTCTTAATTGTGAACTTTCTCTGGTGATATTCAGCCTCTTTCCCTTATACATGTTTGATGATCAACTGAAGAAATACAAAAGCCAGTTTCTGTTGCACACTTTGTAGTAAAGCTCCAAGGAGAACAGGGCGGTGGGAAGAATTCGTACCCACCAGTCTTACACCCTTTGACTCAGAAGCAAACAAACCAGTTGAGTTTCCGCTGGGACTTCATCAGCCCTGACAGTAAACATGTTTTTGTAAATTACTCGTCTCTCGTCCTGTCCTGTGATGGGAATGTGGTTATAATTTTCATTTGTTAAATATAACATGTCTGGCGGTGCATGACGACATGGTGGCAGAACTTCTCATCTCACGTCTCGGTGGACTAGGAAGCTGAGCACGGACAGGAAGTGGAGCCAGGCTACCAACCCCCAAGGCAAACCTGCACCGACCCACTTTCTCTAGAGAACCTCCACCTCCAGAAAGTGCTACAACTTTCCAAACAGTACCTCCAGATGGGAATCAAATGTTTAAACATGTGAGCCTACGGCATTTCTATTTAAGCCACAGTTGGTACTTTGAATGTTATCCCCATTGACAATGTGTAAAGTGGGCGTTATAAATGCACAGGTATAGCTAACATGGGGCATGCCGGCTTTGCGCAGGAGATATGGTATCTACTTAGAAAGATGGGAACTGAGGTATTCATGGAGAAAGGGAAAGAGAGAAAATGCCTGATTAGACATTACGTTGGGTGGTCCAGACGCCAGCTTCTTAAACTGAAGGCTGTGATCCAAACAGGTCCATGTCGCAAAATGTGGGGGAAATCACAAAGTATTTGGCGACAGTTAAAGGTTTCTGAATACACATTAGCATATATTTAGATTGTATTATGCTGTGTTTGATTTTAAAAATTGCTGAGTTTCTCCTATATTTCATTAAAAATAATCATGCAAGGAATTTTGGGCTGAGTCCAGGACAGCATTTACAACAATTTCTGACATGACTGTAACGACTCTTTTGCCATTGGTACTATATATTCCTACAAAGTGATCTTCTCAGTATTGACAATTATATAGTTAAAACAGCAATCAACCCCAAAGAACATTGAAGATGTGATCTGTCTGGCAGTATCAACTATTCAGAAGAACATTGAAGATGTGATCTGTCTGGCAGTATCAACTATTCAGAAGAACATTGAAGATGTGATCTGTCTGGCAGTATCAACTATTCAGAAGAACATTGAAGATGTGATCTGTCTGGCAGTATCAACTATTCAGCCAAGACTTCCACATGTAGAAATAAATAAGCACACTCATCTCCTTAGTATGCAAATTTGATTTACTCCTTAATAAATAATAAAATTATATGTGTACTAAAGCATAGTTTTAAAATAAATGTATCTATAACATCATCAAATATTTGATTTATACACCTATTTCATAAACTTGTATGGCTGGGGTCATGTAGGGATGTGCTTGGTGAGGAAGACCTCACTGAGATTTGATGCTGAAAAATTATTCATATTTTTTGGCTGAAGAACCGTTATAGAATTTTACTGAGAACACAACACAACACACACACACACACACACACACACACACTCACACACTGTATTCTAGGTCAAACAGGAACTAGGAAACCAAAGAAAGGGACCAGGGAAAGCCATGAAGTCTCTGCCTCCTATTAGCCAAAATGCTTTGCTCATTGAGAGTTCCCCTTTTACATTTGAGTTTCTCTCTATAGCTTCTGCCCTCCTCAGCTCAGAAATTGCAAACTATAAGATTTGGGTTTCTAACCACTCTTTGGGAAACCATCATTTGAATGTCCCCAGAGTAGGAAGTTTCTATTTGCAGCAAACGTTTCCCGATCTATTCCTAGCACTCACAGATGTTTCTCACTAATCACCGTGTATTCTGTGGTCTCTTAATACGAAAGTTGGCTGCTGCTGACTGACGCTCTACTCACTTGTCTCCAGCATACAGCTGGAGTGAGTGGCAAACGCAGACTTATTACCTACTCATCCAGGTCTTTGAGAAGCACAGGTTGCTGGGCCAATTTCATTCCACCAGAGAGTTCTGTGTAGAAGAAAACAACATCTTAAGTCAATTTTGATAAAATGAAAGTATTTCCAAGTAGGTGGCAGTTCTGTTTGGTGGAAAGGAAAGCTCATCTACAGTGTAACTGTCTTAGTGGACTAGGGAGGGTTGGGGGAGCTGGCTCAGTCAGTAAAGCATGAGTTCAGATGCCCAACACCCTAAAAGCTGAGCATAGCTCTGTGCATCTGCAATCCCAGTGCTCTGGGGGTGGAGCCAGGCAGAGGCCTTGAACATGCTTGTCAGCCCGGCTAGACCATCGGTGTCTTACAAACAGGTTGAAAGTGACCTAAGAAGTCATTAACAGTTTAGAAAGAACTTTCAGATGCACCTTTCTTATTTGAACCTCAGAAAAACTGTGTATTAGTATATTGTCCATGGAATGAAACAGCCTCAGAGACAAAGATAAACAGAAAACCCTAGAGTTGGAACACAGGGAGCATAGACAACCATAAGCATCATGAGTTCATGACTCAGTGAGGAAGGTCCGGTCTGCGTCAGAATATTCTGCAAAATGATTTTAATAAAGTAATACTTCAAAAGTCTTAGTTAGGGTTTCTATTGCTGCAATGAAACTCCATAACCAAAAAAGCAAGTACCAAAAAGGGAGTTGGGGAGGAAATAATTTAGTGGGCTTACATTTCTCCATTGTAGTCCATTATTGAAGGACAGGAACTCAAATAGGGCAAGCACCTGGAGGCAGGAGCTAATGCAGAAGCCATGGAGGGATGCTGCTTACTAGCTTGCGCCACATGGCTTGCTCAGCCTGCTTTCTTATAGAACTCAGGACCACCGGCCCACAGTGGGTTGGACCCTCCTCCATCAATCACTAATTAAGAAAACACCTTACAGCTGTATCTTATGGAGACATTTTCTCAACTGAAGTTTCCTCCTTTCAGATAGCTTGTGTCGAGTTGCATAAGACCAGGCAGCACAAAGGACCCCTTGGCAGTTGATACACAACGCACCCTGGTTAAACCACATCCTTTCCTTTCTTATTCGTCCCCAAGATCTCACATTAAAGACATGAATATCTTTAAAGATCCTACAGTCTTCTTAAATTCAAGCACATTAAAATTTCAACCCCTTTAAAATCGCCAGGCTCTTTAAAACCCAAATTCTGTCAAAATTCAAAGTCTCTCAACTGTGAACTTCAGTAAAATAAAAAAATGAATACTTTCTTACTTCAAGATGGAAGAACCAGGGCACAGTCACAATCAAGTCAAGCAAAACCAAGCTCCCAACTGTGTAAACAACACAATGCCCAGTGTCTAGGATCCACTCATCGTCTCTGGACACCTCCAAGGGGAGTGGGTGGCTTCTCAGGTTCTGCCCTCTGCACCACACACAGCTTAGTTTGTAGGCTCGGGGTTTTTTCCCAAACAATGTGCTGGGTCCTCCCCCATCAGTCATTAATTAAGAACTTGTCCTTCAGCTAGGTCTCACAGAGGCGTGTTTTCCATTGAGGTCCCCTCCTTTCAGATAGCTCAGCTTGTGCAAGTTGACTTAAGACCAGCTAGCACAGCAGAACTGAGTCTTTGGGGGTTAGTTAGAAGCTTTGGAGTTTAAGGAAAATGGTATCAGCAGGCCTGTGGTGTGTCGGAAGCAACCCTTGGCATTGGTACTTGATGGGACAGGGATGGGGTTTAGAGAAGCTACCTAAGGAGCATTGCAGAGAAGGGTGTGAGCTTGAGTGAGCAGATGGAAGAGAGAGTGGAGTTCCGAATGAAGGACACATTGGAAGACAACGATACAGATTTTAGTAATGAAACGGATGTGAGTGATGATAAAGAAAAGAGCAAAAGGTGATGCTGGGATCGGGCACAGGAGAAAGGCAGTCTCACAGATACGGACCTGGGCGGCTTCCCCTAGACTTCCAGTGCTGGAAGAACAGGAAGCAAGCAGTTTCAAAACAGGAGCATCGATGAAGGGCCCCACCAAATGAGGCTAGTGAGTGTATCACAGTTTCCAGCGTTAGCGAGTGTGTTTCTCCACTGCAAGGACAGCCTTTTTTAAAATTAATTAATTAATCTATTTTTTAGTTGTACCTTTAAAACACACCACTACTCTGTAGTAATGAGCATGTGGCCCAGTCAGTGACAACAGGGGTCATTAGGTACAAAGATCCTAAGGAGACCTCAGGCTAGGAGCTTGTGGGACTCTCTCTCTCTCTCTCTCTCTCTCTCTCTTCTGTGTGTGTGTGCATGTGTGTGCGCGCATGTGTATGTGCATGTGTGTGTGCATGCATGTGCATGTGTGTAGTGGCATGCGTGTACATGCTCATGTGTGTATGGGTTGCACCTACCTGTGTGTGCACAGGCAGAGACCAGAGGAGAGTGTCAGGCATCTTTCTCCACTGTTCTCCTTTTTCCTTTGAAACAGGATTTCTCACTGAACCCGGTGCTGGCCATTTTGGTTAGATCAGCTGGCCAGCACACTTCCAGGGTCAGGCTTTCTCTGCCCCCTCACTGTGTTCCAGGCACACTTCCAGGGTCAGGCTTTCTCTGCCCCCTCACTGTGTTCTAGGCACCCTTGAATGTGCCCAACTTTTATGTAGGTGCTGGGGAATCAAACTCAGGCCCCCAGGGCTTACACAGCAAATGATCTTACCCACTACAACATCTCTTTATCCCTTCCTTCCAATGCCAGGAATGAAATGTATTCATATTTTATGTCTGAGTGAAGAATTGAGAGAAAGCTAGCCTGGGTATCTTTCAGGGACACAGAAGAATCAACATTTTAAACTGCCTGTTTAATTTACGCAAGTGTGAGACAGGAATTTTAATAGGAGCTTTTCAGTCCTTTTGTTTTAAGACCTTTGAGGAGATGAAACCCATCGTTGAACCAACAGCTGTAATCAGTAGCTTCCAGGTGCCAAGTGTTTGATTTGAAATGAATAAAGGAGCTCAGCCAATGACCTTCCAGTGTCTGCGGCAGGGGCTCTGATAGCTCTTCCCTCCTCCTCCTCCGAGGATGATTCCTCTTGGTTACAAGGAACATTTCCTGTGCTCCAACTCTGCCAGCTACCTCGTGCGAACCTGTGCTCTGTATACGGGAGGTTGGGGAGAGAGAGCCAGCACAGCTGGAGCTGAAGACACAGAGGCAAGATGTAGTGGAAAGAGTGGGTCTCTCAAACCTGTGAGCCTGACTGAATCTAAGCAGTCAGCTTGCTTCCCGCAGACCTCTCTTGCTTTCTCATCTGTAAAGTGAACAAGGGTTAGGGGCTGATTATGTCAGTGGTCCAACCTTCCGGCATTGCATTTCACTTCACTTTTGCTAGGAAGAATGAGGTAGCCCCTGTGCCACTAGTGTTCAGTAAACTAGATGAAACTGGTACAGGCTGTGAGTGGAGTTTTATCTCAACTTATCCTAAGCCAGTGTCATCCGGGAAGAGGCCACCTCACTTGAGAAAATGCCTTCCTCACACTGGCCTGGAGGCAATCTGTATGGTATTTCTTTAACTGATGATTGACATGGGAGAGACAAGCCCACTGTGGGCGGTTCCATCCCCTAGAAGGTGGTCTTCCTTGTATTCTAGAGTAGTCTAGCAACCCAGCAAGCGGTATTATTCCCTGACTTCTGCTTCAGTTCTTGCCTTGAGTTCCTGCCCCAAACTTCCCTCAGTGATGACATGGAAGAGTAAGGGAAGCAAACCCTTTGCTTCCCCAAGTTGCCTTTGGTTCTGATATTTGCCACATTAGTAGAAAGCAAGCCATAACACTACTGAGAGGTACTTTACGGCTCGTTCAAAAGTCTGGTTTTCTCCGTTCTTGAAGAACAAATTCCACGAATAGGTCACTGAGCCCTCCTTTTTTTAACTTGGGAATTTTATATGCAGAAAAATAACTGTAAATTTCATCAAAAAGAAAGAAAACTCGGTTTTATTAAACATATCTGGAGATAATATTTTTGAATTTTATGAAAACTATGTCTTTTTTTTTTTCAACAGACAAGTATGACCCTGACACATTTCCATGGTAGGACAGGAGGTTAGATTGGGCTCCGGAGTTGCAGAAATACAGAGGGGAGGGGTCCTGGCAAAGAGGATCTTGACAAAATCGGTTTCTTCCAGGGGCAGGGGAGACACAGCTGTGCCTGCGAATGTAAAATAAATAAATAAAGACTCATTTAATTATTCAGTCGCATGCTCCCTGTAAGTGAGGAGAATGAAGGCAGTTGAATAGTCCATTTAAATTAAACTGTCACCGTGATATTTTTCTCTCTCTCTCAGCTCCTTCTCTGCCTTACCTTGGAGGTTTACTTTCTGGGTTGGCATCAGCCCAATCGCAAGGAGCACATTGTCCTTGACAGGAAGTGTTTTCAGGGCGTGAAGGGGCTTTGCAGGCAGGCAGAGGGAGGCTCGGGACACCTGTGAGCTCCCTCAAGCTTCAATCAGGGAAGTATACACCGCCAGGAGTCAAACCCATGCCTTTCCTACCGTCGATTGCAGCCTGTAATTGTAGGGCAAATCACTACCCTTTTGATTGCATTTCGGGCCTCTTCTTTTGAACCGAAGCTGAGCTTTTCTAGAAGATTCCCTTCCCAGAGTTGAAAGCTCACGCTGGTCTGTCCCCCAGTTCACTGCAAGCTTTTGTTCCGCTGCTGCCTGTGTGGGCTGCCTCGTCCTCAGTTATAGGACGCAGGTGCAATTTTACTGGCAGCTAAATCTGGTCCCTTGATAACTACCAGAGGCAATGGCTTTCACTGGGGGCCATCATGGCCTTGAGGTGGTTGTGTGGTCAGACTGCTAATCACTACCTCTGATTATTTGTCCCAAATGCTTAGTAATGAAGACACTATCGTCTCGGATCCCTTTTCTTCCTCTCAAGTGAGTTTGGAGTCACATGCAGATGATTACAGAGGGGCCAAGTGGGTTACCTGACATCAGCTAGCCCTCATCAGTTCCTGCCTCAGTCTCCCCTTCCTCACCTAATAAGTGGGTCAGAGGTCACAATATCTCCAGTTCAACCACAGATTTTGTTTTTGTTGTTGTTGTTCCAACTTCCTGCTTAAATTCCATCCCTTCCACCAGCCTCGTGGGTCAGACTACCTTGCCTGTATCAAAATTAATTTGTCTCTCAGTGACAGCCTCCTACCGTATGTTCTATTGCATCCCTTCCCACTGGCCACTTTATATTTTAGACCTTGGATCTGTGTCTGTCTCCCTGACTGGACTGTCAGCTACCAGGAAGCAGGAAGTTCCTGTCTTACTTATCTTTCGTTCACATGGCGCTTTCTGCAGTGCAGACACACTCTGGACATGACTGAGGTGAGAATCACTTCTCAGTCACCGGCATGAAGAGCCTAACTCTAAGCAAGCCCTCGGGAAGATGGCAGGTAGACTCTTTATTCCTGATGACCTGTTTGGAAGTTTAGCACTTGAGGAGGTGGTTGCTGCCTGCAGGTCACAGTTAATTAAAAAGATAGCTGGCTCCAGGAATTCTAGATTCTAAATGCATTCTTAAGGTTCTGTCGCCAAGGCCATTCCATTGCTATCAGGCCGATGGCCGTAGAAGCTGGCTGTTGTAATACTGCAGAGACAGCCAGTATTGGGATTTGTTTAGAGCTGAACCAGTCTATGCTATGCTTTGTGTTTACTGTGCTGGGACATCAGATTCACAACAGCACGGTTCCTTGAGTCCATGGAGTCTTTACTGAGCGTGTAGTGTGTCTGAGCTGTTGCCGGACAGTCAGAGCTGACGGGAATACAACTCTTAGGAGGTCCGGGGTCTTGTGGGAGGTTATAAGAGGCCACGGAACTGGCTAATGTGAGGATGGATTTAGTAAGAGCAGGGAACAGCTAGGAAAAACAGTCTGGGGTTCTGAGTAGAGAAAACACAGACAATGGAACAGTGCCAAGGGCTGATGACATAGAACAAGGACAGCACTGAGGACAAGCAGCGCCCCAGAGGCCGGGGGACTCTTCTTGCGAAGTCGGTGTGAGAACATGGAACGTGGGGATAACTGTGCAGCTTACTGGAGCAGAAGCCGTGTCTGTAGGCTCACGCTGTGGAGAACGTTGGGTTCTAGTGGGTGGTTTGTCCGAAAGGTTGGAGAGAATCAAGTGTGAGAAAAGATTTTGATCAATCAGGAGAACTCTTACTTCAGACCCAGGTTTGGTAAAGTGATAAATTGGATTGTTGTGCATTTCTTTTTCTTTTTGTAGCACAGCCTTCCCCATTCATATGTGCGCCCACTGACTGCTGTGGGGCCATGTGGAGTAATTCTGATAGAGATACCTGACCATGTGGCCCCAAAGCCTTACCTAGTTACCCTCTGATTTGTATAGATATGCCCCCTGACTCCTGATGTACACATCATTCATTCAGCCATTCATTTATTATCCACTTCTATCCACAAAGAGTTCTCTGGGTGACAGGGATCTGTTTCTGTATTTTTCCTCTGTTTAAAGTTGGAACTACATTCAGATTTCTCAGAGAATTTGAAATCCTGTACAACTAATTATTAAACATGTAGCTTCTCCAAATGCTATGGAAAAGATTCCTTTTTTTTTTTTTAACACTTTTGACTCTTCACATCAGGGCTGATGTTTAAGTAGTATTTATACCAATGGCACAGAGTCATAGTGCTAATCTAAATTCACGAATTATGCTGGGGTAAAGTTACAGTATGTGTTAAAGGGGCCGACTGCACTATGTAAGTTTACTTGGGAAAGATGGCAGCACCGCCAGAAGAATTGGAGCCGTTCCTTCACAGCCTCCACCACCTCTGCCACCTCTGTGGTCCATGTGGTCAGTGGGACCGGAGAGCCCATGCCGACTTTGTTGGTTTGATGGTGTTCCCATAACAAACACTACAGTCTGGGTGGCATAGACAGCAGCCATAGATGGCATTGGTCTGAAGGACGCTGGCACTCTGAGACAAAGGTACGGCAGCGTTGCTGTCTCACTGTCTCCCTCCTTGGCTGACAAATATTTGTCTTCTCTGGGTCCATCCTTCTGTGCATGTTAGTATCCTTTATTCTAGAAAATACACCAGTCAGATTGGATTAGGGGCTACACACAAAGCCCAATTCTACCTTAAATATTTCTTTAAAGGCTTTGTTTCTGAATACAGTCAGAAGACTTTGCAGATATAGTCACACTCTGCGCTGTTGGTCTTAGGACTTCAGTGTTTGAGTGCTGGAGAGACAGAGTTTAACTTAGAGTAGGGTACTATTTTTAGGTTAGGAATTTTGTTTTTGTTTTTATGTTGGGTTGTAATTCAGATGACAACTTTATGGGAACTCACCGTATTTTAGAAACAATGCTGATTTCAGTACCCCGTGTGAGCGAGCAATTGTAACACTGGCTGTGGGTCAGACAGAGGAGTCACCTGGGTGTTAGGCCAGTGGCCACTCTGTCTGCCACCAGCTTTAACTCAGCTGACCAGAGCAGAGGGAGATCTCCAATTCTTCACCCTACTCCTGCAAACTCATACTTTCCAAAGCCAACTCTGTTCTACAGACACCTTTAAGGAAAAGAATTGTGTCTGATTCACCCATGAGCCTTCCAGGCCTAGCTTATTGCTCAGCAAATAGAAGATACTCAGATATGGTTCTGGAAAAGCAAGTGAGATGCAGATGTACAAGGTAGGTATTATTCCAGTTAGCAATTTGCATAATAAGCAACTTTAGAAATTCAGAACGTTTTCTTATGGATTCGATGCATCAGAAATTCCAACATGGAACAGCATAGATGATTTATTCTTGTTCCACATATATCCTGAGCCTTAGCTGAAAAGACGGACAGACTTGGAAGGACTTGATGCGGCCGTTTCTTTACTTACATACCTTGCATGTAGGCAGGGCTGGCTCAGTGATGCTACTACTGCTCAGGGGTTGCCCACGTGACTTGGTCGTCACACCTGGAGGGAAATCAGACTTCTCTAACCTGCTAGGTCAGTGTACCAGGCTCAAGCAGTCCAGTGAGCAGAGGCACTGTGGTTTTACTCCCTAACCACCATCATCAAAGAGTGTGATATCTACTATACTGTATTGGTTAATATGTCCAAGGAGAAAAAAATCAACTCTATCACTTGATAGGGAAATGGTGCCAGCACAAGGTGTATAAAATATGTGGAATAGAAGTACCATTGTGGACATCTTTAGAAAATAAAATCTCTCTCTTAAAATGATCAGGACAAGCTGGGCAGTGATGGCGCATGCCTTTAGTATCAGCACTCGGAGACAGAGGCAGGCAGATCTCTGTGAGCAAGGCCAGCCTGGTCTATAGACCAAGTTCAAGAACAGGCTCCAAAGCTATACAGAGAAACCCTGTCTCAAAAAATAAAACCAAAAACAAACAAACAAATAAAAAACAAACAAAAAAACCAAAGCCAGCACTCATAAGGCAGAAGCAGGCGGATCTCAGAGTTGGAGGCCAGCCAGGCTTATGTAGGAAGACCCCTGTCTAAAAAAAAAGCAAACAAAAAAAACCACCCTAATAATCAGGATGACCTAATTGGGGATTAATACTAACTTATTCATTTAATATCATCAATAGCAAAATGATCAAATGCCCCTTCTCCTTGGTCTTACTGAGTCATTGAAAAAGCTGTTTACGAAGATGTATAACAGTCGGGACATGCCAGGTGCTGGTTATGGTGAGCTGGAGAAAGTAGCTAGGTTTATGGTCACAACCAGGCTTCCTATTAATTTCCCTCCTGAATTAAACTCTTCTGCCCAGAATTACAGAGTGTAGCTCTCCAGCAGGCCTTCTTCATGCTTATGCCTGCCAGCTGATGCTGGAACAAAGCCATCTGGGTGTGGAGGTTTTGAATCCACCAACTCCACCCGGATGCTCTGTGTGCCTCTGGATGGACGGCCACCAGTGTAGTAATAGGAGCGGCGGGGCTGCGTCCCCAGCACTCGGGCAGCCTGCTAGCTTATGCCCCAAAATAATTACACGGACACTGTATTCTTTTAAACACTGCTTGGCCCATTAGCTCTAGCCCTTACTGGGTAATTCTGATATCCCGATCAACCCATCTCTAATAAACTGTGTAGCACCGGTCTTACCGGGAAAGATTCAGCATGTCTCACCTGGTGGCTTGCTTCATCGCGTGCATCTGCCTCAGAGAGCAGAGCTATCGCATCTGCCCGGGAGAGGAGAGCATGGCATCTCTCAGCTCACTTCCTCTTCCTCCCAGGATTCTGTTCTGTTTACTCCACCCTATGTTCTAACCTATCAGGGCAAGCAGTTTCTTTATTAAATTAACCAATGACCTTCCTCCATCACACCAGAATTTCCAGCTCAGTCAGATGTGCCCTCACTCTTCTTGTCTTGGGTAGGTATGGTTTCATTTCTTGAGAGTGAACCACCATTGTCTCTACAAAGCCGTTTTCTTTGACATCGGTGGTGGTTTAAGAGCACTGGGAGATTTAGAGTAAAACTCTTCCTTGTGGTACAAAGCAGAAGGGACTCGTGTTTGCCATTGGTCCCTGCTGTTTGCCCAGCAGGAGCAGAGTAGGGGCTGTGATTTGCTGTCAGACTTAGACTGCCCTTCACATACCAAGCAAAGCGATGAGCATATCATGGTCCAAGGAAGGGAGTTCCCTTGAGAGAGAGGTGGAGAGTTGGGAAATGTGTGATATGAAAGTGTCCGTTTGCTGTAGTTACTTGAGGTGTGGCCATCCTGGGGACATGAGGAAAGTAGTGCCGAGAGCCTCGTAGGAGTACCGGAATTGCAGAGAAATGGATTTGACAGTTCTCCCTGCTAGGCGTCCTCCTAGGAGTTCCAAGGAAGCCTAGTGGATAACTGAGTCAGTCAATGATTTGGGTCCGTAATGGGAGCGAACAGGCCCAAACCTTAGTGTTGTAAGGTACCAAGATTCCTTTCTTCTTTACCGTGTGGCCACATATGCTGAGTGAAATGTGTGAACTTCCTGTCCTTACCCCTGTCCCCAACACCCTAGCTGACAAAGGGCCTCCCACCTAGAACATGGCCAGTAGCTAGCTGTTGCAGAGGTAAAGAGAGCTCACTGACTCTTCAAACTTCTATTCTGGAACTGGACGTATTTCTGCTTACTTCATTGGCTAAAGAAAGTCACGTGACCATGCCACTCTACACAGTTCTCTTTTATGCCTTGCCCCATAGTCACGAATTTACAGTCCTGTTCATAATAGCTGGGCTATGGAGTCAGCTAGCCACTTGTCAATAGAATAATGGATAAAAGAAGATATTATATATATTTTTATTCAGCTGTAAATAACAAGATTATATCATTTGCAGGAAAATGAATGCAACTGGAGAATTATTACATTGGACAAATCAAATCAGTCTCAGAGAGACAAATATCATATTTTCTTGTATTCGTGGAGCTTAGATTTCATATGGTCACATCGAGTCATGTTATATATCTAGCATATATAGGGGAATGAAGGTGTCCAAAGTGGGGAGGAGAAAAGGGCAGGCTAGGAGGACTTGGGATAAAGTATACCTGTATTAAAATGTCATTATGAAGTCAGCACCATGCCCAGTAAATGTGCACTAATAAAAAAATGTTATTCAAGAACAAGCATAGGAAACCTTTGATGGGTGGTACTAAGAACTATGACATAAATTTCCGGAGTCTCTTAAATTATTAGTTCTACAGAAGGAATCTGAATCAGACCGCCTTGAACTGAGCTTCAGAAAGTAATGATTGGCAATCACGTAACCGGACAGACTGGCAGCTCTATTAGGTTCTCCAGTGAAAGAGAACCGACAGTGCACCCACACACATAAAGCACAAATGTTAGCGACCATGCACACATCCATTTGTGTGCGCGCACACACACACACCTTGTGAACACGACGCACACTAACTCAGAGTATCTCATTGCCATTGTTCCTTGAAAGGATTTAGAGGACACTCAGATATTCAAACAGATTTTAGTCTTTCAAGGGAATTTTGGTGACTGAAATATGTCTACATTCATCAAGATTTAGGATGCTTGCTAAAGATGTTAAAATACCTCCCTGTTATTTCTTCCTGTAGAAGAAAGATTATTTGTTTAAAACCTTTGTGCTTTAGGGAAGCATATTTCCAAAACATGTGACCTGGTGTAGCTGGATCTGACTGTGCATGTGTTTTCTCCTATAGAGGAAGGCTGATGTGTGCATATTTGTTAAATAAAAGACATGAAGTGCCACGTATTAAGAGAAATTCACTCCAAAAAGCTCTATGTTGTTAATATGTAATGTTTAAAAATTGTCACCAAGGAATCAAATACCTTTCTGTGAATCTCCTTATGTTTTATTTAGCCTACTGAAATATAAGATAAAAAATATTACTAGAATTTCTTTTTATGAATATCTTCTCTTCCAAAACATGAAATGTACAAGAAGTCAGTTATTTGAAATCCCCAGGTCAAAATCTAGGACAGACCGGGCTTTAGGGCTAAGAAATCTAGCCGACCCTCAGGCCGGTTGTTCATCTCTTACTTAATTCACGAAAGGCCAGAGTCTAAGGTGTACACAGATTTCTAATGACTGGTTTTGTATTAATAGAAACCATTTGGATTAAGAGCAGGAATAAAGATGGCCTCAATAAAAGAGACCATGGAATCCACGGCCCCTTTGAGAAAACTGAATAAAACAACCCTTGATGTCAACAAATAATCACCTCTAACTCAGCCACCCAGCATCCTGACTTCCTGCAGCTGGCCTCTTCTTCTACAGGCCTCCCCTCTCAGAGGTCATTTTGCAAGACAGGCTGACACTTTGGTCTCCCTCTGAGAGGAGTCATTCACCTCAGGCAGCATTGGGTCAGGCAGCATTGGGCCTTTGCAGTTCTTCCTCTCTTTTCATCTAAGGATCAGTGAAGAATTTTGCAAACAGCAAAGGGGTCCTAGCAGATCCCAGAAACAATACCACCCCACTCCTCAATAGGAAAACTGAGCCAGGGCTAAAGAAAGTCCAGGTCCTTAGTGTAACAGGTAATATTTCTGCATAGAAGACAGAACTCCCGGCTGCGATTCTAGTGGAACCGTCTGTAATAAATTCACAGGCGCTTTTTTGGCATCTTCAAAATGAGTCCTGCAATTAAAACATAATTATGCTTTATTCTTTAGTGGTACCTTTCACCCTGGGAGTGGAAAGTATTTTACAAACATTAATTAAGCCGTACAACACCCTGGGAGGAATGTAGGAGTTATTCTGCTCTTCCGCGTGGCGGCACAGAACAGAGGAATTTGTTAATTTAGCCACGATCACGGTGGGAATTGTCATTTAAGTTTCCGTAGCTGAAGTCTCTCTGAGGTCTGACTCTTCATAAGGAGAGCCTTTTAAATGTATTAATAACCTTTGTGAAAAATATTTTCAGTGGCTGGGTATCAGCATTTCAAGTTATGGTTGAGGTTATTTTTAAGCTGTGCCTTTGTGTGTTCTTTACTGTCTGCTGTGAATGTTAGGTTAGAGCTTAAAAGTAGAAGAGGATTTTAAAATATTTTCATTAAAGTATTTTAAATATCCAAGGATTCCGAGGGTTCATGTCTTTTTTTTCTTTTCCCTTCCATTTCCTCTTCTTTTTTCTCCTCCCCTCCCCTCTTTGTGTCCCTCATTTTCTCTTTTACTTTTTTTTCTTTTTACAAAGGGTTCTATGTAGCCTTGGCTGGGATCCAACTTGCTGTTTGGTTGGGTGTTTGAAAGTGAAATCTGTGCACCCCTTGACTCTGTTTGCTTTTAGTCATAGCTCTAAAGGAACCAATAGCCTGAATCCTAACAGCATGGGGTTTCCCCCAGATATTGTATTCTAGAGTTTTCTGTACCAGATTACACTCCAGGTACTTATTGGTGTCTTTCTGCTTTCATTGAGCACACTGCCTGGGGAACTCAGCACTCAGCCAGGTTGTCTGTCAGATAGTCAATTCATACTCATTGTTGAAGTGTATTCAATTGTTCGAATATGCTATAATTTTATTCTCCTGTTCATGAATAATTGGGTTGTTTCCAGTTTACAGTGATTTAAGTATTATTTTAATGCTATGTTGCTGCATACAGTGTTCTTCAATCTTCTTGAAATACATCAAAGGCATTCTTTTCACGTACATTACCATGAAGATATCAAGACAATTGGTTGTGGCTATCAAAGAGGTGCAAAATGTTATTCATGCTTCTTAAAAGAGAAGGAAAATGGTTTCCCAGTCGCAGGAGATGGGAGTAATCACACACACACACACACACACACACACACACACACACACACACACCCTGTAAACCCTTAAAGGCTGGAGTGGTGGTTGCATTTACAAGAGGCAGCTTGGAGAAGAGGAAAGGGGGGGAAGGGCCCTAGGAAGGCCTAGGTGTCAATCCCAGCCACAGAATTTACTAACTCTCTGACCACCCAGCCCCCAGCCCCACCCACTCCAACTCCACTTAATCCTCCTAAATGGGAGTCTGGCTCTCCTAGAATTACAGTTTGAGGGTTTTAAGAATATGTGTTTAAAAGTTAAGCAAATAGTTAAGTGTAAGTATGGGCCCATTTATAAAGAAACCTCTAGCACTAATGGGAGATTCAGTATGAAAGATTTAAACAAGTCTCATTCAGTGGTTTCACTTGGAAACTTGTTGGCTTTAAGTTCAGAATTTCACCAAAGTAGAAGTTTGGGCAGAAACTTGCCTGGGAGTTTCACACTTGATGGATCTTAGATGAAGAGACCTGGTGCCAATGGTGCTTTGAAGGAGCGGAGGGTTGGGGTGAACTAAACGGGGGGTGGTGTTTCCACTGATCTCATCTGGATTCTCACCAGTAATTTCACAGCACGTGCTCTCAAAATGCCACGAAGTCGCTCTGTCTAACTCTGTGACTTCCTCCTCTTCACTTTGTTCTTTTCTACCTCTCCCATCTCAGGGTGGTTCACAGTGGCTCTTAGAGCTTGAAAACTCTTGACCACTTGCTCTGCCTATGCTCTGTCAACCCAGCAATTCCTGTCATTGCCCCCTTCAGCCGGTTCTCTCCATCTCACTGCCCCTCCACCCCCAGTCACAGTGCGCCTGACAGGTGTCATCCACCTGATCCACCGCAGGTGCCTTCAAACCCTCTCCTGCCTCCCATGTTTGACCTTTGGAGGTCCCATTGCCACATTGCAGTTAAATATGGCTTCTGAAATAGCAGATCAGATTACCCCGGTTTCTGCTTTAATCCCCTTATTGAATCTCATTAAATTTAGGGTGAAGTCCATAATCCTGACCCCACAAAGTAGCCCTTCTTCCTTGCTTCAGTCACAAGGGCCTTTCTGGTCCTTGAATGAATGTGCCCTTTCTTGTCTCTGTACCCTCTCCTTCCCCAGCAAGCTCTTACTAACTGCTCAGGCCTTCCGTGTAATGTGTTTACTGAGGAAAGAACAATCCCATGATTCCAGGCATTAAATGGTGTGTTCCTCAACTGCTTACTCTCACAGCAGCTTTTGCTTGTCCTTGAGACGCTGCTCACACTTAGACTGCTCACACTTAGACTGCTCACACTGAGACTGCTCACACTTAGACTGCTCACACTGAGACTGCTCACACTGAGACTGCTCACACTGAGACACTGCTCACACTTAGACTGCTCACACTGAGACTGCTCACACTGAGACTGCTCACACTGAGACACTGCTCACACTTAGACTGCTCACACTGAGACTGCTCACACTGAGACTGCTCACACTGAGACTGCTCACACTGAGACACTGCTCACACTGAGACACTGCTCACACTGAGTCTGCTCACACTGAGACTGCTCACACTGAGACTGCTCACACTGAGACTACTCACTCTTAGACTGCTCACACTTAGTCTGCTCACACTGAGACTGCTCACACTGAGACTGCTCACACTGAGACTACGCACACTTAGACTGCTCACACTTAGACTGCTCACACTGAGACTGCTCACTCTTAGACTGCGCACAGACTGCTCACACTTAGACTGCGCAACTGAGACTGCTCACACTGAGACACTGCTCACACTGAGACACTGCTCACACTGAGACTGCTCACACTTAGACTGCTCACACTTAGACTGCTCACACTGAGGCTGCTCACACTGAGACACTGCTCACACTGAGACTGCTCACACTTAGACTGCTCACACTGAGACTGTGCACACTTAGACTGCTCACACTGAGACTGCTCACACTGAGACTTCTCACACTGAGGCTGCTCACACTGAGACTGCTCACACTGAGACTGTTCACACTTAGACTACGCACTAGATGCCCTTTTCTCTACTCGTCCATATGCTCTATGAGAGCTAGATGCTTGCCTACTGTGTTTACTCAATGTTTCTATGCTCAGTGCTGAATAAACGTGACTCACACGCTGAGTCACATATTTCTACAGGAGAGACTTAGGCCCCTTGTATCACCATAGGATACAGGGGACAAATTTTATCTTTTCAGGGATGCTGAGCTGATAATCTCAAACAGAGAAGTCAGCAAAAGAAATTGCCAATGTTTGTAAAACAAGCCCTTCAAAGGAGATTATAAAGGTTTTATAGTGGCATTCATTCTTACCAATTTCCCTGGATTTATTTTGATATCAATAAATAGGGCTTAACGTTGCAGTATAATTTCAGTAGCAGCGACAACAGAATACTATGTCTATGGACGTTGATAGCATCAGTAATTACACACAGGAGGAAAATACACTCCCAAGGAAATGCTTTTCCCTGTCTGCCTGTCCTAACCTTGTAGTCGCTTTTCTTCTGCCCTGTAATTGAACATCTGCAAGCCCATTTGCAAGCTAAGAGATGAAACTTCTCTTCCCTCCTTTACCGTATCAGCCAGGTGTGGTGTTTGTTTCTCAAAGGGAGCCCCAAAACCCCTCCTCTGAGAACCAACTGTGGGTTTTAGAACAAGTCCAGAATGCTGCTGCCATCAGAAACCCGATGAATTAAAAACTTTGTTAAGAGGAAGGTTAGCGAGCCATGTTTTCAACAAGGAACAATGGGTGAAAATTATCATTCTAGGGTCCATTCACTACAGATTCAGGGACAGAGAACAGGTGTGCATGACGTCATCTTGGGAGCACAGAATTACAGTTCTCATGCCTTCGGTGGAGTCTCTTGTGAGTACTCACCTTGTAAGGATCCCAAATCTCCTCTATGGCATGATCCACAGAATCGCATTGCTAAAGGCTAATTTCCTCACTTACCACATCTTATACCCAAACCACATATGCCTGCTAACTGTCTCTTCCCTCTGGTCATGTCTACAGCCAGAACCCATTAATGTATCTGGGTTTTATCTGAGGCAGTCAAATAATCTTAGATGAGCTTCTTTCACCTCTGCTAAAAGCTTCTGTCTTTACCAAGAGTCCATTCTTTCATCTGATACCTGCAGATATGGAGAAGGAACACACCATCCCAAACTGCTTGTATGCAGGTATCCCAACATCACTCGGGACCAGTGCTGGAGAGTATGGAAACCTTACATGCTGCTTAAGTTGTGGTAGCTCATTTTGTAGGCAAGTAAGCAAATGTAGGGATCGTGTATCCAGTCACTTCTAAGCCTGACAGATTTGTGGGTAATTTTAATTCTGGAGGCACTGGAGAGTATATCTGGTCTATTTTGACTCAGATCTGAATCAAATCTTTCTCTATCACCTTCTGTTTGTGTGACTTCTGCACCTAACTTGATTCACCTGTACCTCATTTTGTCATATGATATATGAAGATAAAATCCATTTGAAAAATATCACACTAAGAGTTAAATGACATACAGTATAATGCCTGTCTCATAGTATGTATTCAATCAAAAAAAATCCCTGTTACTTTTCACCTTGATTTTGGGGGAGTAGTTTGGTAACATGTATTAAAATATAAGTTTTATGTACCTTAGGACTTGGCAGTTCAGTTTACGGTAGGAGACGGGGCCCTGCAGGTAAAGTGCAGGTAGGTGAAGCTGCAGGCAGGCAGCTCACCATTGGTTATGTGGGTTTAACACTTGCTCAGCGGAGCAAGCAAGACGCAGCAGTGATGCTGTCCTATGGCACCTAACCACTTCGTCTGGGATGCGTTGTGGTGGCACATACAGAAGGGTCCATATTTAGAGAGCTCTAGTAACACATCTCACAGGAACAGCAGCGTGACAAAGATGGTCACATAATTGGTGACTGAATCCAGATTTGAACAGACGTTGGTTTGATTGGGCTGCCAATTAATCAAATCTGCAACTCGCATCTGTGGGGGTTTAAAATCAGCCCTCAAACAAAGCAAAGCAAAACAAAGAACTAATGTTGCAATTCAAAGTCAGGCTTTCTCTGACTATGAAGAGGACTGCAGGCAAGGCTGAGAGCAACTGGTCCCTGTGTGTTCTCCTGGCTTTATGTCCCTTGTATGGGGTCGGCTTACTAAAAACAAAAGTCAGTCTTGCACAAGGATGGCTGGACAATTGCTGGTGCCCCCTCAGCAGTCGCCCAAGTCTCGGTGTACATCTGTGAACTGTACGTCCCCTTTGGAAGACGTTTATGTGGAAACTTAATTGGATGGTAGGGGGAGGGCAATGAGGAAAGGTAACAAATGAGGGCAGAGTATAATGACACATGTGTATGAGGATGGCATGATGAAATACATTACTTTGTCTGCTAACTTCAAATTGAATTTTAAGTGCTGGCCTTTAATCCCAGCACTTGGGAGGCAGAGGCAGAGGCAGGTGATCTCTGTGAGTTCAAGACAAGCCTGGTCTACATGACAAAGGTCAGTCATGGCTACATAATGAAAGTGTCTAAAATAAACAGTATTATTATTATTATTATTACACCTACATTTTCTTACAGTTAATGACTAAATATAGGTTTCTTCTACCTTCTCCTAAAGGAAGTTGAACTTCTGAGGTGGCCACAGACTATAAGTATAGGAGGGAGAGAGGAGGGAAAAGCTTGGATTTTGTTTTGATATTTCCAAGACATTCCCTCATCTACTTTTGATCCTGATCCAAAAGGACTGTTTTTGTCATAACACATGTATATGGTAATGCAACCCACATAAACCCTTAGGCAGGCCCAAGGACTGAGTTCATCCATTCTGACTTGCTGTCTTCTGAATTGGGGGGTCCCTCGTCTTTCCCTGGGACATCAGAGTCTTGGGCATCCTTCACTCTCCACCAGCATCGACAGAGTGGGTGGGAACTTGTTTGTGGCCCAGGTTGTGTGTTTACAAATGTTCATTGGTTACGTCCTCTGACTTGTAATCCACTCTGCCCGCTAAGGCATCAAGCAGCTAAAACTGCTTCTATTTGATGACCGAAAAGATTGAGAAAGACCTGGAAAGTAAAAGAGTCTGCCCAAAGCATCATGGGAGCACAGCAGAGCCAGACAAATCAATTCAGCAAGTCCAGGCTGCCTGGAAGGATGACCCCTCAGTGTGTGTGTGTGGTGCTCAGGCTGCATGGGTGTCTTCTGACCTCAGGTTTCATTCTGAGACAACTGTGAGCTGGAAGACGAGTCAGCCATGTAAGGGAGGACGATCTGACTTCCGTGAGGACCCTGGCTTTCTCCAGAACGATGAAATCCAATCTCACAGTTTAAATGCTTGTCCCAAAATATTTCAAAATGTGAAATGCATATGAGCCAAATGACAAAAATGTTTTTTTTTAAAAACAAAAACATGGACTGGCTTCTTGTCATCCACCACACTGGCTGCTTCCCTGTCTGTTCAGTCAGTAAATTATTCCTTCTGATCTTCATTTCTGATGACATCCAGATGGCCTGAAAGTCAGTCTTGCCTGTGTGAAAAATTCTCTGGAAAGTTAGGAGTGAGTCGCCGTGGTGTTTGGAGGGTGTGGGGTGACAAGAGGTTGTCGTCCCCAACACTATAACGTAGTCACAGTGTGTGCTTGCCTGGGGTAGAGCTGCTCTTTCTTAAATGGAGATGTGTATTTCCCCCTTAATGTAGGCTACTGGTTGGAGCCAAATTTGCTAATGTTATCTTTTCTTCCTCTAACCCCCAAGTCTTCTGGAATGTCCTCAAAACCATGCTGTCATCGGCTCACAGTAGGTCCTGCAGCTTCAAGACTGTTGTTGTGAATTATGGAATTAAGGCGTGCTCAGTAAAATATAAACTTCTATGACGAATTAATAAAGCTAATGACTCAGAATATTAGCATAATTTTTATTTTTCGCTGTCACTTACCAGACTTTTTTTTTCACAGTAAAAGCAGCAACATTAACCTCTGGTACTGTCTGTTTGATCATACGTGATTTCTTTGATTGTCCCATTTAGACCTTGTAAGATGAAATGATTGTCTATTTTATTTTAAGTTTTGTTATTTTATTTTTATATAAGTCTCACTATGTAACCCTGCCTGGAACTTGCTATGTAGACCAGGTTGACCTTGAACACCACAGAGACTTCCCTACTTCTGCCTCCTGAGTTCTGGGACTAAAGTCATGGGCCATCATCCCCAGCAACTGTCTATACTTTATAGAAACAGAAACAAAGATTCACTGAAAGATTTTTAGCAAATTTCCCAAAGCTGCAAAAAACAAAAGCAAACAAAATATGGTTACAAACTCAGTGGCTTTCTACTCTGCTCCATTTGTCCCCCAGTTATAACCCTCCCCAGAGGGTGTCTTTCTACCAGTGAACCACAGAGGGAAATTTGAGGCATGGGAACCCAGATTCTGAAGTGGGTGTGGCTATGTGCAGCCTGCTCTCAGGGAGATGTTACTGGTTGGTCTTACGCTGCTCAGATCAAGGCCACCTTCTCGACCCACTGGCCCCAACTGGTACAGTCACTGGAAATAGTCCTGTGCCTTGGCCAAGGAGAAGGTGCCATCTGTCATCTTCATGAATGAGTCAGATGCCCTTGGTACCTAGCACTTTGACAATCAATGAGAAGGCTGAGGACCAGGATGTGCAGAGGAACATGTTGTAAACTCTGAACCAATTGTACAGCTTCCGGTCCAAGGCTCAAGGACAAGTCGTTACAGCCAGTAGTATGATGGTCAGCCCGGACACAGCTCTCGTTCTTTAGGCCACCTAACCCACAGGCTGAATTCCTGATGCCCAACATGGAGCCCAGGTTCAAATCATGCTGATCCACTCCTAGATGACTGTCAGTCCGGATGTGAATTGTGAGCAACTGGTGACCTTAGTCCCTGCAGCTCACAGTGTGGATTATGAGCCTACTGGAATGGCCTTTGTTTTGGAGCCTATTAGAAATAGGTCTCATGCCAGAACTTAAGTCTAGCATCAACACCTGTCTCTTTACGAGGTCCTTAGAGAATCCACCTGCCCAGTTAGTCTGAGGTGTGTCACTGCCAGGACAAGTGAAGTGGCCTTTCTCCCTAGCAAAGTCCCTGTTCTAGTGAAATCCATCTCTGCCCCCACTTTACTGGCTCTAGGGTCCCTCTTAGCTCTGATTAGAACCAAGACTCTTCTGTGGGTGGGAAGACGCGTTTCTTCACATGGTAGAACAGGACAGCATTGTATTCTGGCAACTAATTTGCCACCATTACCGGTGTGATTTCCATGAAGCCGTCTTTTAAAGACTGAGCTCTTAAGACAGCCACATCACTCTCTCTCCAACAGATATAGACATACACATATGAACACACGCACATGCCACCCACATCGACAACAGCCATGTAAACACCCCCGCCCGGGAGAGGGGAGAGATAACCACAGATCTGTTGTGTGTTCACCGTGTGCCAGGTATTTCAGTACATGCCTTACTTGCAGACCAGACAGAACACAGACGATAATTAGGCTATTGTTAGCATGTGTCAATTGCTAGCCAGGTTTCATTAGCTAGGACCTCTGTGTGGTTAATGGATCTAGAACTGGTGTTTTTAATAATGGCTTCATTAAAGCGATTAAATGATGAGCTCCTAAAATTTTAAGTCATAAAAGATTAATTAAGTTATACTAATTAGCATTTTCATGTTTATACTATCATCTTAAAAGTCAATTTCCAAGTAACCTCAGATGCTCAAGAAGTCCTGTAGCTTAGCCATTGCATGAGTCTTACCCTGATGTTAGCTGCTTGAAGGGGACTTGTTTACTCAAAGGTGGCTTCCTGGAGTTGGAGACCATACTACACATAGTGTAATTTAGACAGTTTTCCTTCCCCAGTCTTTCACAACAATCCTCTCTCTTGTTTTAAATAAAATTCCGCAGAGCTGGCCTTCTGTAGGAACGTGGTTTCCTTGGCCTGTCCGTGTGCTCTAGTCCCGTTGCTGTGTTGACGGGCTGGGGGGTGGGGTTAGTTAAAGTTTCTATTAAGATCTTTAGCATCTCGGCTTTATCTCCATGAAACATCAGAGCATCAGAGCATTTCCCTTCCACGTCCCAGCAATATCTTAGCACCTCCGAGAGAAGGGTTCCCGAAAGAAAGCCTTGGCGAGGATTCGGCTACCTCACGGAGTCTCTCTCAGCCAGGCTTCCAGTAGTCAGCTTCAGTGTCTACATTTCCGGTGTCACTTCTGCTGCTAGAGGCCTGGCTTATGTCAGCCACCAGGCAGGAGGCGTGACAGATGGGTGGTGATGCCTGAACAGAGGACTCTGTTTACCGGACCACAGTGTGGCTTCAAAGGAGGGTCTGAACCTCTGTGTGGATTGCACTGTCAATATTCTCTTTCGTTTTTGAAATTTTTTGTCATATGTCTAGGATAACTCAGAATGTAAAATATTCTGATTGTGGGGAAGTTATAACACAAGCACTCAGAGTGGTTCCCATCTTCGCGTCATCCCCCAAATTTTTAGAGTCAGACATAGCCATGCAATCCAGTTATATATACGGACGATATGATCTGGGTCCCACAACCAAACTGCCTGGGTTCAAGGACGTGATGCCCTGCAGGTTAACTGTGTGACTTCTGCTGGCTAGAAAAGAAACTTAGTCTTTTTTTACCTCAATCTCTTCACCTTTCACATCTCACAAACAACAGTACACACCCAATAGGACACTTGTGAAGCCTTGGTTAAATATGACTTATAAATATTAAGTATACTATTTCAGGGCTGGGAAGCAGTCAGTAAATAATGCCTCTCCCTCCCCCAAAATACCAGCAAACAAACCAAGTAATTCTCTGTTGCCGGAGAGCCTTCCGATCTGACACACCCACCCCCAATACCATCCTCTGGCCCTTCCACTTCACCACGTGACTTTCAGCACGATGATCAGTATTTCCCTCATTTATATCCTGCCCTCCCCACACAGCCTGTTTATTGGTGGTTCCCAATAAGTTACAATGCACACATTACTTAATACTGCGCCTGACTCAATAGTTACACAATAAATGCTTTCCCTACTCCCCTCTTCTCTGACGAAGCCATGCTCCACACAGCCCGCCTCTGTACTTGTACCTGGCAGTCATTAGCAGGTATTTATTGCGGCCCTACCCGTGTGTCTCCCTGCCTCCCACCTGCATTCCCCGTAGCTACTCTGCGAGGACGCCATAAACTGCCCAAGTGAACTGGGTCCATTGCTGTTCCTCGGCTTTAGCCAATGAGGGGTCCTGCTAGATGCCCCTGATGACATGGTAACTATCACGAAGGAGGTTGGAGTCAGGCAGCTTTTGGCGTCTTGTCACCATCGTGAGTCCAGCCCATACTTTCAAAGGAGTGCTATGCTCCTGTGTTCAATCTCTCTCCTCAGAATTTCCCATCTTCACTTCCTCCTTTATATGATTCTTAGATTACCAGCTCATGAGGCCAACATAGGCATCACCAGAGAACCTGGCATGCCTGAGGGAAATTTGCGAGATCTATATTTTGGTTTACACAGATGCATCAAGTTAAATAAATCCCGTGTTCTTAAAACCAACAACGGCCGCAGTAAAGCAAGCACCTTTGAGGGCTGCCTTGAAGCGAGACAGTATTTTAGTTTTGCCCCTGGATTGAAGGAAATGAAGGAATGGATGACTGCAGAATAAATTACTAAAATGTCCTTAAATACAAAATGCAACAATAAAAATCTGGACCTCACACGTTCTATATGGGGTTGGGTTGACTGGCAAGACCAAGGCTGTAGAAATGTCCATGTAAGTTCTCCAGGGGCTCACAGCTCTGTTCTTTCTGCGCTGCTCCCAGAGGTTCTGCTCTCGCTAAGAAGGACATCTGTAGCTTCTGTGTTCGTGACCTTCCCCTGCCATTTTCATATGCATGTGGTATCCACATGTTTGTGTGTGTGTGTGTGGAGAGAGAGAGAGAGAGAGAGAGAGAGAGAGAGAGAGAGAGAGAATTCATGCACACTCACGTGGGTATGAATTTTTCTGCATATCCCTGGATTTTCTGGAGCTCATTATGTAGACCAGGCTGACCTCAGACTCACAGAGTTCTACTTGCCTCTGCCACCCAAATGCTGGGATTAAAGTTGTGCACCACCATGCCTGGCCTGACCCCTACTTTTTAAAACAACTTCTTTTATATTTTAGAGATTAAGATATATATTCGTATCATTTTTCCCTTGTCTTTCCTCCATTCCAACATTCCCACACGCCCCTCCTTGATCTTTTTCTACTTCATCTTTTTCTTGTTAACTGTTGTTACATAAATATATGGGTGTTTTATAAATATATTCCTAAATACATGAACGCACCTTGATACATATATAAAACAACTCTCGAACCTAAGGCTCAGGGAACATTGCTGAAGAAGTAGCTGAAAGATTGAAAAGGTCAGAGGATCTGGGAGTTTGCTGTGAGATTGTGTCTCTTAGCACTGTCAGAAGCTGCACCCATGAAGTCTCACCAACAGGAGTGCCTAAGCATGAAGTGAGCAAGGACAACACCAACAGACGTGAAGCCCAGGCTGCTAAAGAATGCTGAGAGCAGAGGCTCCTTCCCAGGAAGGGCACACCCATTGATTGGCTCTCCTAGAGCAGAGGCTAGCCTCCATGGGGAAGGGCACACCCATTGATTGGGCTAACCTCCACAGGGAAGGGCACACCCATTGATTGGCTCTCCTAGAGCAGAGGCTAGCCTCCACAGGGAAGGGCACACCCACTGATTGGCTCTCTTAGTGCCTCACCACTGCCTGAGGTCCTTGAGTAACTGGCCCAGAGTGGTGTTGTGAACCTTTTGGTTTTTCCTTTCTCTTGTTGAAACAAGGGTGACGGGCTGCATCCCCGGCACCTGGCCGCCCCCACTGCTAGCTTTACCCGAAATAATTACACGGAAACTGTATTCTTTTAAACACCGCTTGGCCCATTATATCTAGCCTTTTCTCGGCTAACTCTCGCACCTGGACTAGCCCATTTCTAATAATGTATGTAGCCCACGAGCTGGCTTACCAGGAATGATCTTAACCTGCATCTGTCTGGAGTGGGAGAACCATGGCGACTCCCTGACTCAGTTTCTTTCTCCCAGCATTCCATTCTGTTTACTCCGCCTACCTAAGGGTTGGCCTATCAAATGGGCCTAGCAGTTTCTTTATTGCTTAATCAATGAAATCAACAGATTGATATATGACATTCCCACATCATTCTCTCCCCCCCCCCACTTTGGTGGTTTTAGCTAAAAGTTTTCTGATCTCTATTATGAAACTAGTAACAGTAAACACAGAAAAGAGATGAAGTGGTTCAGGATGGAACTGGGGAAGGGGGGAACTTGATCTTAAGGGCCACTGTGTGACCAAAATGGGGCCATTATCAGTAAATCCTGTGGGAAGCTAGCTTACAAGGAAAAAACAAAACAAACCCACCTCTTTCCATCTTTGATAAACATTTTGTCTCAAATGTAAAAATGAATACATAAATAATAGAATGTGGACCTCCCTGGTCTTCTTATTATCTCCTGAGACACAGTGGTGTTCAGTGCTGCAGGAGGAAACTTTTCCATTCGTTCTCAGGCATGACTTCCCTACTCTCCACAGGAGTCCCAAAGGCCCCAGGCAGCCTCAGGCCTGGAGAAAGGCAAGCTGAAAGTCTGAAGCACAGTCTACCTCCTGGACACTATCTATCCATTTATCCCCCCCACCCCATATGTGTAATATATATATATAATATATATACATACATATATATTATATTATATAAATAACATGCATAATTTGGCACAAAACCTAAGAACCCAGAATCCAAGGAGATGAGGAGGAGATGCCATAAGCACTGCGTGTCTGCTGGAGGCTCGGTTGCTGGGGCAGTCCCGAGATCTCTTCACTGCAGCAGAAGGCCCGATGTTATTGGAGCAGCAACCTCTGAAGTGGCCAGTGAGAATGGTCTGCATGTGCAAAGAGAGTCTCTACATTAGATTTAGTTGTTTCAATATAATAAAATTCTGTAAGATAGCAATGGTGAGCACTATTACTGCTGTAACTTCCTTACTGAATTCCTAATGCTTCCTTTGATGACATCGTGGTCTCAATAAGAGAAACCAACACAGGACGGCATAGCGATGGTGTCTGTATTCATAGGTCAGCATCTTATTTATACCAGCAACATGTTTTAGGTCTTCTGCTGAGACAAAGGACTGCTCCTGCAGGTATGCCAAGATGGAAGATCAGGTAGAAACCCCAATGCTTTCCTAGTTTGCTTCCTCTACATATCTGAACTTTAACAAGGCTTTGGAAATAGGAAATTTCTGAGTCATACTTACCCATTTAAGCAAGATTCTCGGTGAAGCGGCACATCCCAAGGAGGCCTACTGCCAAGGGTGGAGATAGAAAGCTTGTCGGTGTCTCCCAAAGCCAGGGCAGGGTGTCAGTCAGGTTGTGTGGGCAGCTCCGATGCCAGAGCTGCTCTGAGAGCTAGCAGAATATGCTGTGCCCACAGTAGGCCTTCCTGTCCTGTGCCCCAACCACACTGCTTCCTATGTCTGATAGTTGCAAGATATTAAACGTTAATTACTTGCTCTTAGCCTTGCTGGGCACATGGCTAGTCCTTTCTCATCGACTGTCAAGGAAAGCAGCTTAAGTCTTGTCTCTTTCTAAATTTCCATCAACTGTAACTTTTCTTCCAAATCCCTCACGTACCTACCCATGTCTCCACAGTCTGTAAGGCAAAGAGGAGGGCCCGTGAGACTGAAATGCTTTACTTACTCTCAATTCAACTCATAACTGTACTTGAGTAAGCATACGAGTAAGTCACTGTAGGCCTCCTTAATCCTGCAGCTAGATCTTTGGCCCATTTAATTTCTTCACTTGGCCTTAATATCATAAACAGTGAAAATTCATTTATGAAAAGAATCTTGTTTGGTTGTCTATGTGTGTGTGTTTGTCTGTCTGTCTGTTGCTGTCTGTATGTGTACAGCTCGTTGCCAGTTTCATTTGTCTTATGTCTGTCAAACAAAGGCAGTGCCCTCCCTGGTCTTATCCATCGACTGATCCTTAAATCAATGGGTGGGAATTCTGGTTGTGTCAGCCCATAGACCAAACCCTACTAGTGCAGTGCGGGCAACACAATGTGAGAAAAAAAAAAGCGTGGCAAATCAAATCAGTTTCCAGTTCTGGTGCTGCTGTTATAAAGCCAAGGATTTTAACTCCTGCAGTCCTTGTTTTCAATGACGTAAAACCTTGGTTCAAATTTGGGCTTGGTCAGAAGTCCAGGTTCGATGCATTTGTGGCAGTGCCCGGAGGGGTGGGGAGGCAGATTATACACTGCATCCCACATGGGGAATAAGGAGCTGCATTGATCTCTTGATAAAGACAGATCCATGCTCATTCTGATTGATTGGCCACGTCTGTCCTGGGCAGGTAATGACACGAGTGCTTCCTTTCTGCTAATCCCACCTGGGAGAGATCTCTAACGTGCATTTCATGGTGATTTTAGAAAAGCAAATCCTTCCCACGAAGATACATGAGAGTTTTTTTGTAATGTTCAAACTCAGAAAAAGAAATGTCTTAATCAAGAAAGGTGTTTAGAGACTAGAGCCTTTCGAGTGTATTGTTCCGGATGCTTCTGTACTCCTTCCGGTGATTAATAATGAGTTAGTTAATGGGTCAATGAAATAGCTCAGTGGATAAAAGTATGCATGCTGCCACCTGGTCGCTAGAGTTCTTTCACTGGGACCCACATGGAGGAAGGAGAGACCTGACTCCCACAAGCCATCCTCTGACCTCTCCACGTACCCTCTGGCATAGGCTTGGACACACACACGCATGTGTGTGCATGTACACACACATGTGTGTGTATGTGCACACACAACACACACAATTGTAAGGGAAAAAGTTGGGGTTAAACATCATCATATCTGCGAATGGGTGAAATACCCTCTTTTTGTTCCTCGTTCTCATGAGACAAGACCTGGGAGGTGTTCTGAGTTTGCCAGTCAGCTAGCATTAGGATGGTATGCTCAGTGAGCTGCAGACTAAGACAAGGTTATTCTTTTTTATTTGCTTAGTCAGCTCCGGAGAGTCCTTGAATCAGGCAGAAATTGTGAAATTGTTCAAGCCTCTGCCATCTTAAGGAAAAGGTTTGCTGTATAATGGTAATACTCACTTCTCTGCCTGGGACTCAGGGCAAGCACCCTGGAGACCTTCAGATATACAAGTCTGTCTCTTTGCCTGTTCAGGAAAGGTTTTCCTATAACCTTAGAAATTGGAAGGGGGTTTGGACTGCTGTGTGTTTCTCTGTGACAGTAATTTGTTTGGATTAAAGTTGAGATGTAGAATCACCATTCAGGGCCATCTGGGGGTGAGAATCATGTTTGATCACAGGTCAGAGAGTGAAGATTCTGGTCTGGCTGTTTACTTAAACTGGCTCTGTTCTTAAATTCAGGAAAGCAGTTGAAACACAGGGTGTCCACTCCTCTCTAAGCAGCAGCATGTTTGCCTTTTCTCCTTGAGTATACCTCAAGAGTGCCACAAGAATCATGGAGAAGTTCAAGAGGCCTTTTAGCACTTCTGGCAAAATCCACTTGCATGATCATTGGTGTTGGAATCTTGGATGTGACCTACTTTGTGTGTTCATATTATTGGGACCATGTATTCTCTTTTAGAGCACCCAAAAACTGGAGAGGCTGAGAAGAAATTTCTTGGCATGTGAAATACTGATACAATTTTTACCTTAATCCACAGAACAAGTTCCTCCACCTTGGGGCTTCTCACAATGTCTGGGAGACTTGCACAATGAACACTGTTAGCAGGAGTACAGAGTGTGGGTGGATTGCACAATGAACACTGTTAGCAGGAGTACAGAGTGTGGGTGGATTGCCCAAGTAGGCTTTACACTCTTCAGACTACCACAGCTTCGCATCTAATACTTCAAATCAGGGCAGCGAACAAGTGTTCCACAGTGAAGTGTTGCTTCATTGTCCCCAAATCTGTGCATTCCGGAGCCCACATGTGTCCACGTTCTGAGAGACAATGTACCTATGGAGATCAAAGGACAACTCTGTGGACTTGGCTCTCTCCTGCCACCTTTGCGGGCATCGAACTCAAGTCAGAAGCCTTGCACAGTAAACACTTTGCTTGATGAGCCATTTTACTGGCTTGGATTTGCCAGTTCTTTTTTAAGTTAATACTTCTATTAACTTTTTAAAGTTATCCACATGACGTCATTAAATGCAGGAGTGAGAAGAGACAGACAGTAGCATCCCATGTTGTACAACATTCCACAGAAGCAATAGACAGTAAACTGAAGAGCATTAATAGTAGGATAATTAGGAAGTGATGAGCTTTGAGTATACACTACCCACACATCATGTTTTGTGTTGTATCGTTTGATTTTTAATAGCATTTAACAGTTGGGTCACAGAATTTCTGAGAATTTAGTAGCCTGTTTCTGTGAGCTGGTTTGAACAGGTTTAACACTCCATTTTCTGAGATATTCTGAGTGCATTTTGTTAAGTCTTCAGTAATGCTTGAAGAATGGGTCAGGAAAAAATGTGTTCCTGAATTTCCACACCAGGCAAAGCAGATGAAAGTACAGGGATGTGCCCATTTAACATGCTTTGTTTGGTGCCAGTACAAAGCCCTGGCGTTTGTAATTTAACTCATAGATTATATCAACAGCAAGAGCAAGGAGATTTGGCCTGCTAGATAGGCCACTCCTAAAAACATCAAGAAGACACTATAAATGTTTGAAAAGAAAATAAACACAACTGAACATAAAATCGGAAGAATTTAGAGAGAGACATTTTTACAAAGTAAGCGTAATATAGATAGTGTAAACACTGAAAGATAGCATTAAATCTGTCTGGGACAGCAGCACTGAAGGTATCATTGTTCATTGTGCCGGAAATGGAGGGAGTAAGGAAGAGAAGTCAAAAGAAACAGAGCCCTGGGGTCTGCTGTATGTAGGGAGATTAAGCAGCTATAATGTGTATTTATCTTGGCTATAAGTGAATAGCTCTGAGACCACCATCAGTCAATCTTCAAAGCTTGGCTGCTTAGCTAGATTAGCTCAGGGTGCCAGAAAGGAATATGAGTTGTGTCTGGAGCGGCGGAAAAAGACAGCACACAGTTCTTTCTTCTTCTCCCAAACTTGCCCCTCATCAGCACAACCCCGCCTCTCTGCTCTCCACATCCTGTTGACTGTGGGATCTCTATCTGTTACCAAGCATTTACCGCATTTACCTGGGAGTCTCCTCCTCCATTTCTTGCACCATTGCTCTCCCTGCCTCTTAGAAACCTCTGCTGCTCTGGAAACACAGCTGGAATCAGTACTAGGAACCTTGGCTGAACACTCAAGTGTTAGCCAGAAGATACGCCGAGTTGAAGTTTTATTTCCCAGTCGAGTCAAATACACTGAAAATTAGTAGAAATCAGTCTGCTTTTCTTCATACACTGCTCCAAGAGCAAATGCTTAGTGTGTAATTGATGCTCAGTGTGTTTTCTGAATGAAGTAGCGAATCAGTGCCTACAGTGCAGAGAGAAACAGAGCTCAGAAGAACCCGAGAGGCTTTCCATTGTTTTCTATGTGCAGTAATACCGCCAATGCCGAATTTACTGCCAATGATAATGCTGAATTTACTGCCAAATAAAGGGACATAACAAAGTCATTCGAGAGCCTTCTTTCCAAGAACTGACCTCGTGTTGCTCTTTTTCTTCCCAGTCTGTGTTATTCTCTCATCATCCTGATTACTGTGCTTTTGTCCTTTCCCTAATTGCCTTCTGAGGCCTCTTGTTTACTCCCCCAAATACAATAGATCACATGTAGTTATGGAGGCTGAGGGGAAGGACGGTTGATTCCAGTGTTGGAGACTCACTACCTGTAAGCGGCCATCTCTCCTCCCTTCACCTCCACCCCGGCAGTTCACTGCTCACTCCTTTGTGCTGGGGCTCAGCGCTCTGGCAAGCCCTGCCATTTACATATCCATGGTGTCAAAATAAAAATGGAGTAAGGAAAAATTACAGGTTAGACAGGTGTCTGGTGATGGCCTAAATTGCTGCCTTGATGGTAAGCAAGAGGTTGACACGGGCCTTTTGTACACCTCTGAAGACGTGAAATTCAGGTTCTAAATTAGAGGTAGAATCCATTGTGTAGCTTGGTAATTTATTCTCAGGTGCACAGGTGACGCTTGGGAGAGAAATGGTTTCAGCAGCTATGAATGGGGTGACTGTGGCTGGGGGATGCACCACAGGCGCGATTTTCAACTGGGAGGCATGCCTTGCACTTGGGGCTTTGAAAGCTTTCCTCCCTTCCAACTACTACAGTGAGCATGGGTTTTCTCCACAGCCTCTCCCAGCCACTCAGGTGTGACATCAGTAGGACTCTGAGTTCATGTGGCATGGGTGAGTGGACCAGGCCTTTTCTGCACTTTTCCTTCTTGATCCCTTCCAAGTGCGAGAGTCTCTGGCATCCTCTACCCTTCAAAGACTTCTAGAATAATGTGACCAGCCAGCACTAACCAGGGTTGTTCATTTCCTTCATTATCGCCTTACCCATTAGAAATAGCCATCTCGGAGGCCTGAGTATGTCCAAGGTGTTTCTCTCTTTGTTCAGCTAAACAGAAATGTATAAGTTCTAGGAGTTTAAAATCTTGAGGTTCGAAGAGATTTTTGTATTCGATTGTTTAAAGGATCAAACTATTAACTCTCCCTCTCGTTTCACTTAATACAGCGCTTTGTCAGTCTGCCAAGATTCCAATGAAAGGCTCACCAGGATTTACATACAATCTTACATATTATATCTACTAAAGTCCCAGAAATAATGATTCAGTTTAATCTGCATGAAGGGCATTAGGAAATGCTGTGGTAATTGTTTTCAGTCATTTCCTAAGGAGTGAACCTGTCTTCCCGTGTCTCCCTGAGAGAACTTGCTTACTATGCTAGTTCCAGGGTTTCATACCTGGTGTTTTAAAGGACAATGGTGGGAAAGAGGCTCCAGGTGTCTACGTACTAACAAGCTTCTATATGATACTAATGACTATAAATTCAGAAAGGCACAATAAATACCTGTAATTTCCATTTAAATACAATGGAAGCAGAGATTTCCCCATGGCTACTGTGAGTTCCCCAAAACACATTACTGGGCAGCCATCTAGGTCAGTATGTATGGCAGATCCTGGTCTGTGATAGTAGAAGTTTGGGTAACTCAAATTGATATCCTTGCCCATGTGTTTGGTCTACAGTGGAACATTATACATCATCCATGGCACAGGCCGTTGTGTAGCAATCATAGGAGACAGAAAAAGACTCCTCGGCCCCAACTAATATGCACATTTCCCTCATAATGTCTGTAGGTTACGTGATATAAAGACACAAATGTCTTATACCATGCCTTTATAATTTCATTCCTTCATTCATTCATTAACTCACTCATTCACTCATTCATTCATTCTTGAGATAGGATTGGACACTTACTTTGCTCCAGGCACTAAACTAGAGTCTGGGAATTAAAACAGTTGTGAGCAAGGCAGAAGGAATCTGCTTTTCAATGTGTATAGCGCTGTGAGGAAAAACTATATTAAGTAAGATTATTATCTTAGAAACACAGAATAATATATTTCTCAGTAAATGCTTTGAAGGAAAATGACGATGTATCAAGGGAATGTGACAACAGGATCTGACAGAATCCGGGACACGTGGCTTTAGAGTGCAGCTGCTGCCTCAGCAGAAATGCCGTGAACCAGCTTGGTCACAGAATAAACACCACCAAAACGATGACCCTTGCTATCGAGTGCCAACCATGCCATAGCACCATAACAGACGTGGTCTTAGGTGTGTTCTCACTCACTGCTCTCAGCGTATCTGCAGGCTCCTAGTGCAGAGGTTCAGATCTAGGTCTGTCCAGACACCAAGTCTATATTCTGCTCCCTGCAGTTCATTAGACAGCCACCAGGGGTTTCTAGAGTGGGCAAACCATGCAGCAAGTCCGAAGTCATCCCCTCTACATAGTGAGTTCCGGGGCAGCCAGAGGTGCCTAATAGAGAAAACTGGTCTCCAAAAGACCAAAAGAAAATGAAGGAAACAAAGGAAACCATTCCAGCGAACAGAAACATATGAAGTAGTGGAATGCACTTTTGGAACAGAATTGTATGATTAATAGGAGACCACAAAAAAATCCTCTGCGTACAACCAAATGCTACAGACCGCTATCCTCCAAGGTCTCCTTCATGCCTGTCTCTTCCCGTGTGTGCACATGCGCTGTTCACCTATTCACATACATTCACTCTTCGCACACCTGCATATTTACATACATTCACTCGTCTCTGCCACGAGACATGTTCTGGTGCAGAGAATAGGGAACTGTGCTCTAATTCATTGTCCTTTAGACCTGTGTCTGTGTCTAAACGTATAATGTACAGAAAAATAATTGTCACTTAGAGTCAGTTCAGCTTGAGTATGAATCTTAAAACCAAAGACTTCTATATATATTGCTTTCGGGGACTGAACCACAGGTTTTTGTAGCTGCCTCTGGGGTAATTATTTTATTCGACAAAGCTATTTCGACCATGAAATAACTTGCATGAAAGTATTAAATGCAGTATCTGGGACACAAAAGGCATGCCGAAATGACACGTGGCTCTGAGTAGATCTTTGCAAATGGCATGCGGCAGGTAGAGACATGGACTGTGGGAGGGGGAGGGAAGCCAGTAGTCCAAGAGGATGTGTCATCACAGTGGGACGCTACAGAATTAGAATAAGACTTTAAGAGAGGCGTGGATTGTTACACTAGTGCTCCGTGTGCATTCACACTCCTACCCTGGCCCATGGGATGAAAGGGGAAGCAGACAGCAGCTGGGCAAGACTGGACCATGCGGGTGAGGCCTGAGGCTTCTGAGTTGTGTGAAGTGAGACTCATACTGCAGAAGACCAAGAACCACTCTCCCTTGCTGTCCCCCCCCCCCCCCAACACTGGCTCATAGAGAAAAGATTCCAGTGACAATTAAAATTTGATTGTTTATCCTGAACAGATTTTCTTTTTTTAAAAAAAAAAAAACTTATTCTGTACTCCTTCTGTCAAAACCACTGTGAGTCTAATATTCATAATGTCAAGGTGAGAAAATATATTCTGCCAGAATTCTATAACTTGCAGATTTTGCCCTAAATTTGAACTGTTTTATTTTTCTACTTCCTGTTTCCAAGAACAAGAACTTTAAGCAGACCAGAAAATAACCATCACGTAGCATTTAGTCTACAGGAAAAAATTGTTTCTGTGAATCTAGTGCAAATTAATCAGAGTTATTTGCTTAAAATGTCATCAAAGGGTCAGCAAGGTTATTCAAAGCAAAAGACCACAGAGCCCGACGACCCGAGTTCAGTCCCAAAACTTAGATGGCAGAGAACTGATTCCTGCCAGTTGTCCCCTGACCTCCGCACATGCTCTCACACAAATGATTAGAAGTGTCTTCAGAGGGCTACAGATACGTTTACTGCAGGGGTGGATTCAGCTCTTTGAGCTCTGGAGACTCTCAACCTAGGCTCTTCAGATCCTAAAGGCCTTGAACATCGTTTGTAAGTTGTCCCAACTGCACGACACTTGGAGACAGACCCAAACAATACGTGTACTTAGAGCCCTCTTCAGTCTGGGTCTCTCAGACATGGACTGAAGAGAGGGCAATAGTTCTGGAGGCTAGAACAGAGACGAACTTGACTGTCAGTCTAGGCAAGAGAGAGAGAGAGAGGAGAGAGAGAGAGAGAGAGAGAGAGAGAGAGAGAGGAGAAAGAGAGGAGAGAGAGGGGGAGGGAGGGAAGTAGGGAGGGAGGGAGGAAGGGAGAAAGGGATAGGGAGGGAGGGAAAGAGAGGGAGGGAGGAAGGGATAGGGAGGGAGGGAGAGAGAGGGAGGAGAGAGGAGAGAGAGAGGAAGGGAGGAGGGATAGGGAGGGAGGGAGGGAGAGAGGAAGAGAAAGAGGGAGGGAAGGAGGGAAGGAGAAAGGGATAGGGAGGAGAGGAAGGGATAGAGAGGGAGGGAGGAAAGGATAGGGAGGGAAAGAGGGAGGGAGGGAATGAGGGAGGGAGGGAGGGAGGGAGGGAGGGAGAGAAAGAGGGAGGGAAGGAGGGAAGGAGAAAGGTATAGGGAGGAGAGGAAGGGAGGAAAGGATAGGGAGGGAAAGAGGGAGGGAGGGAATGAGGGAAGGAGGGAGGGAGGGGGGGGGAGAGAGAGAGAGAGAGAGAGAGAGAGAGAATTCCATTCCTCCTCCAGAGGAGATAATCACCCACTCAGAGCGGCTGCCACCTGCAGCTCACTGTACTGAGTCTCATGGTGCTTTTTGGGGACTGAGAAGGTCCAGGCCTCTTCCCACCTTTTCTGGTTGGGGAAAAGACTACCCACTGGTGTATCTTTAAAACAGAAACAATTATGTTTCTAGATTAAAGCCATAGCGAGTTTTAGCATTCTCATCTTAAAGAAACTTCACGTCCTCTTTCATTAAGATATCGAAGAGATAAAACCCTACCTGAATGACATTCTCTCATGGTTCTGTCATGCTTCCTACTCAGTAACTGGGGCCTCATCTCACTCATACCTTTTGAGGCTATCTAACAATGCCTGTCCCTTTAGGGAACTGGAAGCTGGCAAGGTGACCAAGCTCTCGGAAATGCTTGCACTTTTTTCTTCCCTGCCAGAACATCTCTGCCCATTGTATCATACCTAGGTCTGCCATAGTGAGTTCCTGTCTGGCTTCAAGATGTCATTGAGTGTCTTGCCTCGGAGAGAAGATCCCACAGATCTTCTCAACAGCTTGTGACTAAAGCATGCATAGGGGGAAGAAAATGCCGACAGCTTTGATCAAAGACAGAGAGGGCTGAAACCGGATGAAGGCACTGTCAGGAGTGAAACCTAGGGTCCAGTGAGTCACCCCTTCTTTAAAGAGAAGCAGAGTCTTTGAGAATGTTTCTGAGTGTGGCACCAGGATAAGGAGAACGAAGAAGGCCTGTTTCCAAAAGTGCACGGATGTTCAATTCGAGTGAAATGGTGAAATGGTACCCGTGTCACTCTTGGGATTGCAACCTGACATATCTTCACATTGTATTAGTATTATTCAACAAAATTCAAATGTTATAAGTAGATCTTAATAATTCTTTTTCTTTGTGCATATTCTCTTTGTGTATATTTTCCTTTCACATAGTAGACTTGATTTTTTTCTTCTCCTTCTAAATCAACTATCAATTTATAAACAGAACCACAGATAGGAACATTTATTTTTGTGATATGCTCATTGTGATATGACAGTTGTTAATGCGACAGATCAAGTCTATGAAGTAACCCAGGTCAATAGCATCTGGCATGCAGAATGAATTTCTGATACCTCTCCCCCTCATGATGGTAAAGAGATGCTGAGAATCTGAGATTAGATGTAGTTTTTCCTGCAGTGCTCAGTTGCCTGCAGAGCTCGGCCCACAGAACATTCCTTCACTCAGCAAATACGTTGGTTGTACATCCTTGGGCTCCTAGGGCTGGTGGATCAGCAGCAGTGGGGCATATCACGCACTTACACTGCTGACTGGCATACTCAGATCTGGTCTGGGCCCCACCAGCTCCCCTCCTAGGTGCATTGTCATCAGGTATCACCAGAGTCCCGCCCACTGACTTGTGCACTGTGTCCTGGGGGTTTGCTTACAATGCTCATTTCCAGGAATTACCCGAGTTCTGCAAATAAAAATTTGCAGCCCTTAACTGGCTTCCCAGAGATTTTTCTGATCTTTGATGTTGTCCCCTTTGCACATTTTAGCCATTTCATGGACAGGGAGCACACAGTGCACGTGTGATCAGGAGTGAGCTCCAGTTTTGTAGGGTTTAGCCTCAACTCTGAATGTGGATTCCTCTGGTACATTACTGCTTTTGACTCTGTTTCCTGATCCCCCAGCCCACTGATGGATTGCATGTGCAGTGTCTGGTCCAGGCTGTGCCTGTTTCTTTTGCCTTCTCTAGCTAGCAATAAATTACTTAAACATAACATGAATGCATAAGCCTTGGGCAGGAAGAAGAAGCAACAATATTTAGAAATGACAGATAATGTAATATTGTTCAGAATGGACAGATGGGCAGACAAGAGATAGACACAAAAATGTCCCCATAAATCAATGTGCGAAAAGCAAATAACCATATGGAAAAGTGTGTAAATATAGGAAGAGTCAAACAACAGGGAAATCTAATTTAGCAGAATCTCAATAATTTACAATGAAACACAAATTTTAAAAACTTTTGTGGCAGTCTGTAAAAAGTGAGACTAATATCCAAAGTTTCCAGGATGTGAGTAAAATACTGCTCCTTTGCTTCACTCTTAGAAGGACAATTTTGACACACTCACATTCAGGAGAATAAATGCACTGGCACCTCACCCCTCATGACAGAAGAGAGACTCTAAGAATCTGGGATTAAGTGCAGGGTTTTTTTCCTGCAATGCGCAGTTGCCTACAGAACAGGGTGCACAGAAATTCCCTCACTCAGAAAGTATTTTAGTGCTGAGAGAACACAGAAGGCTGTGCCTCCCTGGGCTCCTCGGGTCTATGGATCAGCAGGAGCGGGGTGTACCAAGCATTTGCCCCGCTAGCCAGCATCCTGTGATTTTCATAAATCCTGCGTGTGTTTTGGATCTGCGTTGAAGTTTCACTTTAAAAGATCCAGGTACCAGAGAGTTCCAGGTCTCAAGCCCTCCCCTTCCTACTCAGATAAGACCTGGTTTTAGAAATCCCACGTCTTGTGTGCATGCAGCTAAAAGAGTCACTGCTGTGTGTGCCACCACAGACACGATGGGTAGTGCAGCCTTGATCTCGAGAGTGAAGCATTGGAAACTATCTTAGCATCCATTTGTGGAGGAATAGGTAAATGAAATGAACAGTTAAAGCGAGCACCTAAAAGAGATGGTTAGATTTCAGGAATGTTATATGGCATCAAAACAGGAGGTGAGCAAGGTTCTCAGTATGAATTATTTATATGAACAAAAATAATAACCGTATTTTGTTTTATGATGCACTGAATGCATGTAAAACATTTGCAAATGGAATGAAAGGAGTCATATAAAATTCATGGTATTTGTTGCCTAAGAAGGATCCGGGGAACCGGATAGGTGGCTTTGCAAAGCTGTGTTGTGGTATCTGTCATCTCATGACGTAAAAACAAACTGTGAAAACCCAGGAGAAGCCCCAGGAGATGCTAACAGAAACTGGTTTCTAGATGAGACCTTAAATGTTCTTTATAGCGCTCTATAGAGTTCACGTTTCTGAAAAGGGAAACAGAAACCAAACAGTTGCTCTTCATTCTGACATAACTAGAGAAACCATCTAAGCAGATGAGAGGCAATGGGACAATGTCTGGCTGAGAATGCAATGAGGATCGGGAATGCTCGTTGGTTGCAGGTCTAAGGGTGGCTACAGCCTCTGGGAGGACCCCAAAGGACTTCTTGCACTCATGCATGCAGGAATGTCCAGAGAATATGAACCAAGTAGAGTTCTATTTGTTCTTAGTGTTCTTGGCCACTGTTTATGAAGACAGTGAAATTATGTCTTGGCAAATACATAGCTCTCTGTCATTTCTTCACATACCAGCCTCCTTCCTTGTGCCTGCTGCTTGAGGTTTGGCGGCCACACAGGACTGCTCTTCCCTGGGCTGCTTCTCCTGGGTTCTTGCGTGTCTCTCGGGATGATGGAGGTGAGGTGAGAGAGAGGAAAGGGTGAGGTGCTGCCTGAATAAAGACAGCCACTTTCTGACTTCTCTTCCAAAGAGTCAGATTTCAAGACCTGAAAAAACTGGACTTAGGAGATGAAAGTCCTGGGAATACTGACCCATAAGCCCCCGCAGCCTGTTCAGAATTCTTCACGCACCATGATAATACTCCTAGACGCACACATCCCACATGCTTCTGTGTTCCCCACACTTTATTTAAAACCCCATTTCCTCGTGCAGCTCCACAACTGTGGGTGAAAACTGGTGGATCAAAAGAATAAAGTGAGCTATGCACGCTAAGAGCACAGGTGTCATGTTCAGCCTAAACTGTTTCTGTGTGTATTCATGTCATCGCTGACTCCAAATGCGACAACTCAGAGACGCACAGGGCTTGGTTACTTATCTTTGCAGCTAATATCAACAAAAGCGACAGCTCCTTTTGTTCATCCATCCTCCTATCTGTGAACTCTTAGACTGTTTCTATTTCTTTCCTGTACAACCAATACTGCAATGCACAAATTAACATGCCACCTAGGTTTTTCTGCTTTTCTGAAAGAAGGTAGGTGTTTGTTGATTTTTGTCTTGCTAAGAAAAAACAAAAATTAAACACACCTTAGTTGGTGCAACGTAAAGCAGTGGATTCCAGCACTCAATGGTTCCAGGACTAGCAAGCATCAGTGTCGCCTGGGCCATTGTAAGAAATGTGTGTCCCTCTGCCTTCCTCATGCCTTGGCAGGTTCCCACCGAAGCATTCTGTGATTCCCATAAACCCTGTGATGATTTGGCTCTGTGTTCAAGTTTTACCTCTGTGTAAAGATCCAGGTAGCCAAAGAGTTTGGGTCCCGAGCCCTACTCTTCCTACCTCAGGCAGATAACTTGTTAGAGTGGAGAAGCTGTTTGCAGGTGGAAGCCTGAAGCTGTTTGGGAAATGAGTCATGGCTGCAAGTTCTTTCTGAAAACGGTGCAGGCCTGGGGAACCCAAGCTGTTATTACTGTGTTATCTCATCCTGGGAGGGGTTTGTTTACTAAGTCAAGAGTCCTTTTTGCTGCTTTAAAAGGTGTTTGTTACTCTGGGTCCACCGAGAGTTGAGCAAACACAAATCGAGGACTCACAGTTAAAACTAAGTTTTAGAAAAATCACAAGGTTTTTTTTTTTCTTGTTTGTTTGTTTCTGTTTGTTTAAATGAAACTGTATCTAACCCCCCAACAGGAACAGCTTTGACTTTTCTTTCAAGTCCTGAATTTAATCTGGTGTTCTATATTTAATCGGGCAGTCTGCTTCTTTAGAGTCATCTGAAAAGTCAGAAACCGGGTTTTATTGATTTCAAAATGTCCACTGACACTAAGGAATGCTTTGAGTAGAGAATCTCACCATGGTTTTAACAGCCGGAGGAGGTGATTCTGTGAAGGGCTAAATGGCTGAAGGAACAAGGATCTCATTCTGGGGTCTCCTTACTTATCATCACCAAAGGGCGGCAGTGGCTCCCAACGTCAGACACTCATGTGGCTTTCTTGTCAGACAGCTTTCTAAAAGCCAGAAGATGAGTTTTCCACCAGAATCTTTCTGAAAAGCCCAGAAGGCCGACACATTTTCCAGATTCTGCATTGGAAAGTAACCAAGTAGAGTGGGCCTTGTTTGCTTTAGTTAGGCAACTATTCACTGAGTGTCTACTGCATGCCGAGCCCTGTCCTGCCAGAGCTTCCACCCTGTGTTCACAGAGGCATCTGGGAATCAAATGAGTTGTTATTGATACATGTGAGTTCCGTTAGCGATGTCCCTGTGCAGTGAGTGGACAGGATAGCTGCTTCTCTATGGCTACAAGCTCAGGAAAGCTTTTTGAAGTGTGTGACAAGAGCTTGGTCAAGATGAAATCAGGTGTGCACATGCATGTGTGCCTGCACACAAAGAGGATTGCACCCCATTGGGAGCCATTGATTGACATGCCATGTGAGTGCCCATCTTCCTGACTGTTGTAAATTAGGATGTGTGACTCGCTGAATCATCTAAAGTTAGGAAGGGGAACAGAGATTGCTGGAAAGGAGCAGGCAATAAGCAGATCTCACAACCGGGAAGGTTAAGATTCACACATTTCAAGAGCTGCTCAGTCAGTGTTCTCATAGTGTTTTATTGCCCATGCTTGTTCATGGATGTATGGCATGATCATTAACATATTTATAACAATTAAATTCAAATAAACTTGAGAATAATTAAAGACAAGTCAAAGTAATGAAACAAAATGCTGCATTGTTTACAATATGCATCCTTCCTTTTGCTCCCCAAGGCCCATCTGGATACCCTCTCTGTTGCCCCCTCTCTTAGCAAATCATTGCCCTGGAGACTATCTAGATTAGAGGAGTTCCATCCTCAGATTCCTTAGACCCAGTGTATAAACAGCCTCATGCCTACCCTCTCTCTCATGCATAGACATACATGCACCAACAGGGCTTCTGTTTAGTCTGGAGAACAGAATTCAGTAGCACAGACTCAGGCTCAGTTTCCTGTAACAGCTCTGTGGCCCGAGCCACTGTCTAGATTTCTGTGTGTTCCAGCTTTCTAATTTATAAAACAAATGACAAAATTTCCTACTCCAGGGCATAGAGACATGGATCAGTGGTTAAGAACCCATACCTCTCTGGCGGAAGACCAAGTCTGGTTCTTAGCACCCACCTTGGGTGACTCACAATTGCCTGTTACTCCAACTGCAAAGGATCTGATGCCTCTGGCCTCTTGGGAGCACCTGCATATATATAATTAAAAATAAAATCTTTTTAAAAGTCCTAGTGTTGTAAATTAAAAGAGAATATGAATTAAGATTGAAAGTTAAGAGTTAAGATTAAAAGAAATAATACAGCAAAAGATTTACCAGAAAGCCTGGCAGATTATCATGAAACAATTGTGAATCATTTCTAATATCATTTTTGTTGTCATATCAAGGGTTTCTATATAAATTATTCCAACAGACAGTGATGCTAGAATACAAAAGAAGGAAGGAAAGGAGGGAGAGAGGAAGGAGGAAAGAGAGAGAGAGAGAGAGAGAGAGAGAGAGAAGGGAGGGAGGAAGGAAGGAAGGAAGGAAGGAAGGAAGGGACAAATCCCTTTCTATGTTGAGGGTTGTTGTCTCTGCTCAACTGCATAGGCAATTGAGAGACTTGTGGTGGGCAGTAGGCTCTGCTAGGCAGGGAAAGGGGATTGAGAAATGGTTGTTTGGCAGTCATCGTCATTTTGGGGGGTTGCCATAGCAAAATACCACAGATTGTGTGTCTTGATCAGCAACAATAGGTTTTGCAGCCTTCAGAAGACTGGAATTTCACAATCAAGGTATCAGCAGCACTGGCTGCTTCTAGGATATCCACTTATCTTGCAGGTAGTCTTGCCTTGCTCTCTTTCACAGGATTCTCTATCGCTGTCTAGGGGGGGCAGCCTCTAGCAGCACAGGGCTTTGATGGGAATCCACCGAGTTGAGAAGGCTAAACTTTCCTATCTGAGGGGAGTTAGGGAAGAAGACCTTCCCAATACTCTCTTGATGGTTTCCTTCTTTATTCTCTTTCTCTTTATTGTTTCTCTCTCGTGTTTTCCCACAGCTTTTATACCCCCATATATATGTATATATGTATATCTAAGAATCTCTCTGGCAGTACGAGAGTCAAAACAGTTGCATTTCATTTTCAAGTGAATGATTATAGGTAAAAACATGGTTTTCATCTCCCTTACATGATTAAACATTTTATGTATTACAAGTGAAAAACAAGTTATCCCAAGAACCCACATACATTCATACCCAAGCAACTTGTTATAGATTAACCATGTGGCAAGCGAAGTGTTCTTGTCAGGTCTCTTACTTACTGGCAGGCTGCATTTTGCAGTAACAAAGAAAGAGCCAATTATTTTATTACTTACCTTGAAAGGTAATCTTAGAAAGAATCTTAAAGAAATCACAAACCTAAACCTTTATATATGAAAAAGAATCACTCAGCTCTACTTTAAATCTTTGGGGTAATATCCATTCATCAATAGCTAAGTATATGAGATTGAGGGAAGAAATATGTATAAGGAATTGTCACCTTTGGTCATCAACCAAACCTAGTAAGGAGAGTATGTCAGCCAGTAATAATTGGGTTGCTTTGTTCTTGTTCCCTGACCTTAAAGAGTTCCATATTCAACTCTGTGCCTTTCTAAAACTTGAGATTGTCTTGTATTTTTCACCTCAAAGCTAATTAACAAAAACATTTTCGTCTAACTGTTTTTATTTTCAAAGCTTTGCTTTAGCTATGATGTACTCTGAGACTTGTGAACATATCTCCTGACATTTGGTTAAAAGAACTTAAACTGGCTGGGCTATAGGGACTCAATTGTCAGTCGTTAACTGAGCTAAATCCATTCATCTCCATAGGTGAGACTCACAGACCCTGCCTGAAACATATCCTTGTATTTATTTTTATTCATCAAAACTTTATATAGGCTACCATTTTTATTATCAAATTAGATAGTGCAGCTTAGGGAGGGGTCATCTTCTTGACAATCTACGAGTAAAAATCCCAGTAGAATGGGATGCTTCCAAGAGATAAACACACTATATTACAGGCAGTGGAGATCTCCCCACATCCACCCACACCATGCTAGACAGCAGAGAAAGAGAGCTGCAGCAAACATGTAAAAGACCTTGCAAATGAGATTGGTCCATCAAAGGATTCTCTTCTGGTGGACTGACACCTGGAAGGAACTTCAATTGCCACCTGCTGCTTCTCTGGCATGGCCAATGACAGCTCTCCTCTCTGCGCACAGATCCCTGGCATCTTCATCAAATGGCACAATTCATCCAGGGCCCATCCTAATGGTCTTGTTTCAACTTAGTCACCCCTTCAAAAGATACAAATCCAAGTAAGATCACACAGTGAGTATTGATGGTTAATGCACGGCTTTGAATTTGGAGAGGAGACACAATTCAACACACGCTGGTAGGTAGACCAGTTGTTCCATCTACAGTGAAAGAGTCCTTCCTACCCATCCCAAGCTGTTGCCTGTGATTTCCTTTCTATCCACCTATGCAAACTGTACTCATTTTCCAATACACACACAAATATCATCTCTCCCAGGAGTTGCGTATCCTGCCTGTCCTCGTGTTCCCACCCTGTTCCAGTTGAACTCTCTTTCAGTGCACACGTATCTTTGTCATTGGAGATTTGTCAGTTGAGTAAACTTGGTAAAACCCAAAAGGATGTTACAGACAAATCATAACAATGACTAAAATCTGCTTGCTCATCCATGTGACCAGAGCTTGAGGTTCTAGCTAGGTTCTTTGAAGGAGGCTGTAGAATAAAACTGAGCTTTCACTCACAATGGGGCAATTGGGGGGGGGGCATGTTGGGTAACTTTTAGTTTCTGATAGGGACATTCTCCAAAGAATTACATACTCAGGCTGCACGCTTTCTCTTTCCACACCATGTCTTCCCTGTGATGTGTTCCCATAGAGATGGGAGAATGGCAATTTCAAGATTAGAAAACTCAGCTCATCAACTTTTATAGCAGCAAGCATGCTTCAATTTAATTTTGAAATGTGAAATTAACTTCTTGCTTCTCGCTACAGAGAGTCTTTTCCTCAGAGGAGGGATCCAGAACCCCTGGTGATAAGATTCCTTACGAGTGTGGGATTCTTATCCGGCACAGCTTCTGTGGGTGCTATTTTAAAATGAGGGATTGCAAGGTTATTTTGCATCTGGAACTTGGGGGAAGAAGCTGCAGCTTTGTGGGTCTGCTCAAGGCACTGGGTTTTCTAGTCTGCTCTGCTCTGCCAGTCCACAGGTCTTTTTGTCTTTGACCTGTGACAGCTTTCAAACAGAGCAACATGTTTTGCACACTTTGCCTGTTCACCAGTTCACTTGATGCAATTTTATCGGAAGAAAGCTGGCACACCCCTACCCGTAGCACATGTATACAAGACAACAGATGCCCAGGAACTGGGGCTAATTAAAGTTCAGTTTCCAACTAATGATGTGAATGCAGAAAATGGTCTTTCCTATCAGAAGTCCTTGGTTTTTAATCCCCTCATAAAACAGTGCTGAAAGTCTCGCTTCATGATGAATTACCTGTATGCCCTTACCGTGTTATAGATTATTTAAGATTTGCGGAGACCATGAACTCTGCTACATTTCCACAAACTCTAAGTGACTGGGATAAGCTGAACGCAGTGGGAATGTGAAGGAAACACCCTTAGTTTTGTCTGACGAGGGGACTATCACAGAAGACAACCTGGGAGAGAAGAGGGCTTTGACAGGTGGATGAAGCCGACATCTGCCAGAGTGACAGGAAAGAATATGGAGCGAGAGCAAGAGCATGCGTGCGGGAGTGAAAAGGAAGGGTTTGTGTTGGAATCAGCGGCACCAGGACAAGAGCGAGCAGACAAGATCAAACAGAGAGACAGGAGCATAAATTAGATATGAGAGAATGAGCGCTGCTGAGAAGTCAGACGCGGGAGCGTGGGCAGAATCCAGCACACAGGAAACTATCCTGGCACCACCATTTTACACCATCAGAGAGACTGCGGATGGATGCTTAGAAGGCAGCAAGGGCGCACGAAATGCACTATCGTGCGCCTGAGTGCCTGCGCTGTAAGTGCATATTCAGATCCGGGTTTGTTCAGAGGTCAAGCACATTCAAGGAAGTCGTTCTGGAATGGGCTGCGGTGAGGCAAGGTCTGGCAGGTTAGGAGATCCAAATTAGCGTGGGAAGAAGAAAGCATTCTCCCGGACAGAATCTCAGCAGTGAGATTACAGCTGTGGGCAGAGGTGGGACACGCAAAGGACAATAAAAAGATGAGCCCAGCAATTAGGAGGGAGTTGATGTCCGGGGATTAACTGGTTTACTTTAGTGTTTTCTCAATCTTGAGCGCACACTGGGATCACAGAGAGGCTTAAGAAACACTAGAGCCTGGGTCCCATCTGTAGGGACTCAGCCTGAGTCTCGCCCCTAGGGACTATGACTTATCCAGCCTAGAAAGTAGTCCTTGCAATAAGATTTTTACTAACAGCAACCTTTGTTCTTTCACAGTTTTGTATATGCACACTGTATTTTTGGGTTCCTTCCCTCTCACCTGCTTCTCTTTCTCTCCGGTCTCTAATAGCCCTCTGATTCCCTACACATCTCTTTCCCCTTTATACTAGCTGCTCTGGTGAGTGTCCCTCAAACACTAGGGCTATGTTTGTGAATCTGAGTTTGGAGCCCACCCAACCATGAGAACCTGGCAGGCTTGCTAGTGGGTATTCAACCGGATATAATTCTCCCCCTTACTCAGAATGTGTTGGTAGTCAATAGTTCAGCAGTCTATGGTAGGATCTGTTGAGTCCCTTTCCTTGCCATAGCTGACTGTTCAGAGGGACCCCCAGCCAGTGTACACAGATGCTGTGATTCTGTGGTTTCCATGGCTATGACATGTTTAGAAGGTGGGGTTTCGCAGCCCTTCTTCCCATCTTTTAGCTCTTATGTTCTCTCCACCCTCCTCTTCTGCAATGTCCCCTGGACCTTGAAGTGGGTGGTATAAATGTCTTGATTAGGGATGAATCCTCAGCCATGTTTTACTTCCAGCATCTTCTGCAGCCATGGGCCTTTGCATTGACCTCTGCGCAGCGCAAGGAGGGGCTTCCTGTGTTCAAGGCTAGAAGCAGCTTTTGTCTGGTCCAAGCCAGGCTGAGATCTGCAAGAGGAATTTTTGAAGCTCACCAAGTGATTCTAGTCTGTAGCCAGATTTTCATTACTATAATGAAAGTTCTTCATAAAGAAAAAGTTTAGTTAGCACACATTTTTAAAGGGAAGTAAAAGGGGGCTCTAGTGATTTTTCAGAAGACGTCCCCACCCTGTGGTCTAAGGACCTCATACTAGGCCCACACTGTAAAGGAGTCACCTCCTCCAGATACAGCCATCTTGGGGAGCAAGTTCCCAACTTAGTACACTCTTCGTGCACAGGAGGTCACCTCTGACCCGTAGCAGAGGGTAGATGATTCTAAAGATTCACGCAGTTAGAAGTTTGGATTTGATTACCAAGGCATTGCATGTTCCTACAAAAATGGGGAAATAGAATAGAAATAGAGTCTTGGAAAGAGAGGAAGCTACTAATTGAGAGGAGACTGGGGAAAGGAGCGATGGTCATGCAAATGGGTCTGAGCAGAACTCCAAACAGCAGTCCTGGCAGGAGTTAGCAGAGATCAGGCTGTTTGCAGGAAAGGGAAGAGGAGGGAAATTCCCAGGGAGGCATTGAAGAACCAGAGCCTGGTGACAGTGACAGCAAGAGCTAGTTAAAAAAAAACAAAAGTGGATTCGGAGGTTGTGAAATAGAAATAGGGGCCCTCATGGGGGCAAGAGATGCCCCCTCATGCCCCTTGCTCCACAAAACCTGTTATCTGCCAGGAGATTTTCTCCTTTCTTATCAACAGTGTATGGAATGTGCCTGCCCCTTATCTTCTCATCACAAGAAAAAAGAAAAAACAAAAATCCCCAGGTGCAGTGGGGTCATGAAGGATGTCTCCAAGGACAAGCAGGCCACTGCTCTGTATCTTACCCAGGAAAATAGCCTCAAGCCACAGGAAGCAATTGCTTTAAAAAGCATCATTTTCTAAGAAAAAGTGTGGTGTATGTACACAGTGGATTTCTTGTCTGTAGCCATCAAGAAGGACAGGACAATGTTCTTTGCAGGAACATGGAAACAACTGTGGATAATCATACTAAGCAAATTAAGTCATTCTCAGAAAACCAAGTATTGTATGTGTTCTTTCATTTTGTGAGATCTAGAAAATCAAATTTGTATATGTAACCTGAAAGCAGAAATGAAACCATCCAGGGGAACAAACAGGACTAAGGAGAGAAGAAAATGGAAGGTACAGCGGGGAAGTAAGTTCCCACTACATTAGACATTTGTATGAAAATAATGACCTCATAGAACTCAGCACCCTATTAGCTGAATATATGTTAATGGAAAAATATATGTGTATATATATATGTATATATATTTTTTCATTGGTTTATATGTATGTATATATGTAATATATATATTTCTCATGAGTAACAAAGTAAAAGTTTGTCTTTACTGGTAAAAGTTTGTCCCATTGTCTGTCGGTAGTAGGCAGAGTCTCCCACAATCCATTCTGTTTCCTTTTCTTCAGCTCCTTTCTCCACTTAGTAAAAGCTTCTGCCCAGTGTTCATATTCTGGAACTTCATTTTCACTTCTGTACTCACAGGGAAGAAAGTTCCTGATATCAGGGGGATGTGGGCTCAACTCCCAGCCCTGCCCACGTCCCAGCATTAGAGATGAGCATCCAATAAACCAAGATAAGAATGGATCATGCAAAGGTGTAGTGGGGACAAGTGAGGTCACGTAGTGAAAGAACCTGGCGCTGGCACAGAACATGTATGGCACAGAAACCGTCTGTGTTGTCATTCCTGCAGGAAATAATTTGTCAGAGGCAGAACTCCCGCTCGGAGACAGAGCAGGGATCTAAACAAACACAGCCTGTGTCGATAGTAGGTTTTCGATAGTAGATGTAGACTCTCAAAATGTGAATTTTCCCACCCTCAAAGAGTCAATGTGCACTGTTTGACATGGGCACAGCCATGTTAAGAACCCAAGGCCTCAGACTCAAGGGAACTGGCGAAGCTCCTCCACCGGATGAGGCTCAGAGGGTTGGCAAGCCTTTGAGTGATCAAGTGTGGATGTCGGCAGTGTTATGTAAAAACTAGCAGCAGCAGCTTCCTTCTCCCAGATGCTCACAGCCTTAGGTTTCTTGCCTATAGAAACCAGCTAACTCCTTCCCCTGTGCTGTACATAAAAAGCATGCTGAGCTTCCAGGCTTTTCACAGAAGGTGCTGCTCCATCAGACTGGTGCATGGCCCGCCTGACTCCAGCTTTCCGACACATATGTCTGTGTGTCTGTCCTTTCTTCATTGCCTTGCCACTGCAGTCAGGTTCTCAGGACCAACCCAAGCAGGACCTCATGGATTGGAAGCTACATTTCTTATCTTGTGGGGCTCCTGGAATGGTGTTTGGTACTTAAATGATTCATAGATTATTTTCATGAATAAGTAAATAAATATACTTAACTCTAATGCATGGTGGCAAGAATCTGTAATCACAGCTGAGGCAGGAGGGTCAAGTTTCAAGGCCAGTGTGGGCTACAGTGTGAAATCTTGTCTTAGAAGCAAATTGATGGCCTGCTGTACTACACTGCTTAAGCAACATCTCCAGACATCCTTACTGAAGGCTTCTGCATTCCTGCTAGAATCAACTGAGTTCCTAAACTACAATACGTTACTGGACTTTTTCTTTCTTTTTTAATTGAATTTTGTTTCATATATTTGATCATATTTTCCCTCCCCCAACCCTCCCTACTTCTCTTCCCACCCAGCTTAATGTTCCTTTTCTCCTATTCTCTTCTTTAAAAATAACCAAATTAAAACAAAACAATAAACACCCCCCCCACAAATCCACAAACAAAAAATAAAAACAAGCAAGCGAAAGACCAATAAAGACAAAAAAGGAATGTAAGACAAAGCAAAATGAAACAAAAAGTACCACTGAGTTCATTTTCTGTTGGCCAGCGACTCCTGGGCATGGGACCCGCTCAGGTCCTGTGCGGGCTGCCACAGTATCTGTGAGTTCATGTGTGTACAGTTCTACTGCGTCTGGAAGACACCATTTGCCAGACGTCTTCCATCACCTCTGGCTCTTATCATCTTTCCATCTCTTCTTCTGCTTAGATCCCTGAGCCCTGCGGGAAGATGAAGACATTCCTTTGGCCCGAGTGCTCCAAGTCTCACACTCTCTGCCCATTGTCCAGTTGTGAGTCTCTGGGTTAATTCCCATCTACTATGAGAGGAAGCCTGTCTGGTGAGGGCTGAGTGAGGTATTGGTCTATGGGTAAAGCAGTGTGTCATTGGGAATCGTTTATCGCGGTGTTTCTAGCAGTATAATAATAGTGTTTCCCCCAGAACTGTATCCTGTCTAGTCTCAGGCCCTTGCCATGTTGGCAGTGTCATGTATGGGTTCCATCCCATGGAGCTGGCTTTAAACCCCATGAGAAAGTGGTTCTGCCCATAAAATTTGGGCTTCTCTGTCAGTTGTTATTCTAATGGGTCTGCCTTAATATGGTTCGTGGTCTTTTTCCCTCGCAGCTTTTAATATCCTTTCTTTCTTCGGTGCGTCTAGTGTTTTGGTTATTATGTGTTGTGAACATTTTCTTTTCTAGTCCAATCTATTTGGTGTTCTGTGTGCTTCTTGTACCTAGAGAACCACCTCTTTCAGATTGGGGAAGTTTTCTTCTATGATTTTGTTAAAAATATTTTCTGCACCTTTGAGCTGGGTTTCTTCTCCTTCCTCTATCCCTGTTATTCCTAGGTTCCATCTTTTCACACTTCCAGAATTCCTGCTATTTGTCCTTGGATTTGGCATTCTTTAAGCAATCTGTTTCTTCCACCTTGTCTTTTTCATGGCTTATGATCTGTTGCTGAGATTTCTGTTGGTCCTCCTAAGATTTTCATGTTCAGTTTCTTTTCAGTTTGGATTTTTGTTACTGATTTTATTTCTACTTTTATGTCTTGAAGCATTCTCATTATTTCACTCAACTCTTCATATTCTCATGGTCTTTGCTAAGACATTTATGCATAACTTCTTTAAGGTCCTTGAACATATTTCTAATTGCTAGTTTGAAGACCTTGTCTTGTGCTTTAGCTAGATTGCATTTCCCAGAGCCCATTCTGGTAGAGTTATGGTCTACTGGAAGAGGTATATTGTCTTAGCTGTTCATGTTTGTCTTTCTGTGCTGGCATCTAGGCATCTGGAGTTATGATGTTTGAGGTGCTTTTGGCATACATATCTGGTCTTATCTTTGTTGGCTGGGTATTATTATTTGGTTGCTGTTGCCCACTCTGGATACTTACCAAGTGTAGTGACAGTGGGTTTTCTGATAGACAATGCTTCTGGGGGTCACAGCTGATACCAAGGAATGGAGGAAAGTTGAGTTCCCTGCTCAGTGTGGCCACTGGGGGGTTCCTGGTAAAATATTTCTGTAGTTAGGCCACTGACGCAAAGAATAGAAGGAAAGCTGAGAAGCATGGTTAGGGAGCAGCTAGGGGAACTCTGGTTCTGCACCAAGGATCAGAGCCCCCAGGGAATGGGCCAAGCTGGGATTATGGGCTCCTGCAGGGAGGCTGTAGTGAGAAAAGAGTCTGGGGAGACTAGTCTTAAAGGTAAACATTAGTGAGATGCAACTTGTGAGAAATGTGAATTAGCTTTCTTATTAAAAAGTAAAATTAAACCAAACAAAAAAAACTCTTCAAAACTCACAATAGACAGTGCTTATAAAATGCTTCCTTGCGCAGTAGCGTTCTGTGATTTATGTGTATTAACTCATTGGATATTTGCAAATTCATTCGCATTGTGCTCCAACTCCTCCCATTTTATAGATAAACTGGGTGCAATCATTTTCTCAAGGTCATAGCTGCCCTGCAGTGGGCCTAGGCTGTTTGACTTCTGAACTGAGCTTCTGTTGATCAAGGTGCACCCGTAGCACTTAGCTCATTGTAAGTACTACATATGTTACTCACTTCATAGTCCCCGATGCTGGTGCTTAGGAAACACAAGAAAGGCCAGGAGAAACTGATGCACAACAGAGACCTAAGGATGGGGGGAGGACAGGAAGTCTTCATTCTTCTCCAGGACATGTCCACATCATTCCCTGCCATGGTCTTTCATTGTTAGTCTTCTTGTTTCCTTTTAGGATAAGTAAATCCACCCTAGAACTGTCCTCATAAATTGACAAAGTTCCCAGATTCCCAAATCTTCAAGCTGGAAGTCCCCAAGAGACCCAAAGGTCCCCTAGAGTTAACTCAAGACATGAGTCCCTGTGGCAGGGCTGTTATATTTAGTTCTTCATGATGTCCACTGTGAAGTTCTAGAAACCGTCCCCACCAACATCTCTGGCATCCTTTGAAACAGCACTGGGTACTCTCCCTGAAAGAAAAATTCAAGTCCCTGTATTTGAGGAAAAGGGAAAGGAGTGGGTGAAGGCAGTAATATGTCAAATGTTGAAAACTGTCTTCTCTTTGCAATGTTCTATCTCTTATAGGAGCTTCATAGTTGGTGTTCCTGTCACAATATCTCGGCATGGGAGTGAAGGGCACGTGCGAACTGCACAGACACCCACCCACCGTCAAAATCCCTTTCCCACCTGGCACCAGTCCAAACAACACTCTACTCCCTAGCAGAGGACTGTGGCTAAGAGCGAGAGGTCAATCATTCCTTTTTACAAGTCTGTTGTGCCAACCTGCAGTGACAGGAGACCCTAAAAGATGCAACTTCTAAGCCGGGGTTAATGGGTACCTGTTTCCTGGAAGGAGAGATACTGGCTTTCCCTTCTACCTCCTCGCTTTCCATCCCAGCCTCCCCAATTACTCATTCCACCAAAACATGCCAAGGTGCTGCTCATCTGGAATGGAGGTCACTATGCCTTGACCTGAGATGTTGGGATATGAATGCCTGATCCCTGGATCCCTACATGTATGTCCAATGCCTGGCATGAAGAAAGGGCAATACCAAAACTTGAAAGGGTAGAGCTGGGCAGATGGGCAAGGAATGGACATCGGAAGACATTTGCAATTGGCTTGAAGTTCCCTGTATATAACCAACCTGTGGGGCAATCCATCCATGTTGTATGAAGTTACAATAGCTGCGCTCAAAGTAAACACGCGTCATTCCCAATAGTCTCTGTCACCTCGGCCCTGGGAAACCACTTCCCAGCCCTATAGAGTTTCCTATTCCTGGCATTCCACATCAATGGCATGATCTTCTGTGTCTAATGTCTTGTACTTTTGACATCATTTTTTTAGAGTTTAACCATTTGTGGTGTGTATTAGTGCTTCATTCTATTTTGAAGGTAGCATAGTTTTCTAGTCGACAGATTTCCATCGCTTTCTCAGCTGACAGAAAGTGGGGGCTTTTCCAAAGTGGGTATTGCAGGTGATACTACAATGAGCATTTGTGTACAAGATTTTTATGGAATTTGTCTCTTAATAGTTAAGTAAGATGAGTGGTTTTTCTCAGCACATTGGAGAGCTGTTTTGTGAACATATGTTTTTGTATCCCTTGGAGTAGAATTCCAGGATGATAAGATATCCAGAGTGTTGTTCTCGAAAGCGTCTGTGCTACTATATATTCTTCCCGTCACTGTGCAGGGTGGGGGGGGGGGTGTCCCAGTTTTCCACATCATTGCTAACTTGTACTGTCTGTTATTCCTCACAGACACCAGTATGTGTTGTGTGGAACCTCACAGACACCGGTATGTGTCGTGTGGTACCTCACAGACTCCGGTATGTGTTGTGTGGTACCTTATTGTGGTTTTGGTTTTGATTTGTGTTTTTTAGTAGTTGGTAAATGAAGCATTTTTTTATGTTTTTATTAATGGTCTTTGGAGAAGAGTCTATTCAAATCCTAGCATCATTATTTAATCGCGTTATCTGTCACTTTATTACTAAGTTCTTTTTAGGCTCTAAATGCAAATCTGTCATGTATTTAACATAAATATTTTGACCAGTCTGTGCTTTCTTTAAGAAATGTATTTGTGTCCACATGATGATTGGGGGCACACACTATGGTGCACTTGTGGAGGTCAGAGGACAAGCCTGCGCACTTGGTTCTCTCCTTCCACCTCAGTGTGGGTTCAGGGGATCGAACTCAGGTCTGCAGACTTGGGTAGCAAGTGCTTTACCTATTGAGCAATTCACCGCCCCATCTTTTCCCTTTCTTGTTGTATGCTTTGAAGTATAAAATGTATTATTTTTGATGAAGTACAATTTATTGATTTATTTCTTTTGTTTCACATTCTTTGGGTGTGCCCTCTAAGAAGACTGCTCCATCCGTGGTCACAGAAACTTGCTCCTGTACCTTCTGTCGCTTACGTTTGAGTGGTTAAGCTCAGGCCTGAGAAAGAAGAACCAACTTCATTTTTTTGGGATTTGTGCATCTTTTTTTTTTAAACTGATCTTTTTCCCCCCACTCATTTTATTTTTATTTTTTGAGCACCCATCAATAATTTGTGTGTCACACTGGGTTGCTTGTCTTTAGTATGAGAAGACGACAAAGGTTTGATAATCTTATAGGACGTGCTGCTACTGCTTCTTGTCATATTTATATCATTACAACATTTGAGCTGGGTGTGCTGGCACACACCTGTAACCCCAGGGTCGCAGGCAGCGCTGTCTACTGTCAGCCGGTCTGCAAACAACACGCACTGTTTCTTTAGCGCACAACCCTCTGGGGTAATGTGGCTCAGTCATTTTACCTCAATTCTCCGTACTCGTCACTGGGTTTTGGCCGAATTCCAGGAGTCTGGTCCATTCTGACTAACTTAGAATCCTTTTCAAAATGTACATCCTTCCGCTGCTGTGAAATTAAAACAGCCGCCCTTCCTGATGGTGACCAGGGGTCAGGAATCAGAAACAGAAATCCCCTTCCCATCCAGGCCACTTTGTTTAGTGACACATGAGGAGCATAAGCTGAAAAGCGCCTGAGGGCTGGCCAGCTGGGGCTGCTGTCTTTTGAAAGGGAAGGCAGGCTTAGAAGCTGCCTATCACAGGACCCTCTACCTATAGACCTAGTAAGAGGCACTGAGCTGGCAGAAGGCTTTGGAGTAGATCTCCAGTCTTGCCTAGCAAGTATTCTGTCTACTGAGCCACCTTGTTGGTTCCATGTTGGGTGAACCTGCAGCCCAGAGATTTCTACCTCTGAGCTGGCCTGGCTGTGGTCTCAATTTCGACACAACGTGGGAAGGTGAATGGGATTATGGATTGGAACTTGAGGCCCGTTGACCCCTCTCCAGGCCTATGTTGTGGCATCTCCCTTATAGAGGATGAGGGAGAGACATAGGGAGAGATGCGGTTTCAGTGACCCAGTAGGAACCCCGAGAAGACAAAATTTGATCTGCTCGGATCATTTTTGCACAATGTTGTAAAATCTTAGCTGTGGGTCTCTTTTCCCTGAGACTGCTGCCCAGCTAACTCAGCAAAATGACCTGAGAAATTAATTCTGCTGACACTTCTGTGAGGCACCTATACTTACGCCATTTGAATAATTTGCACCAACTTCTGCTCCCTTCTTCACAGATGCATTTGGCTCATTCCTATGCCAGAGATGAGACCTCACCTTGAAGGAGAATATATGATTAAAAAGGCACAAGCAAATACACACCACCCGGCGTGTGGTGCGGTCGTGTGCTACATGTAGCGCTCACTTTTGTGAGAGCCTCACTGTGCTATTCATCATCCCCTTCTAAACCTGCAAGGCTGGGAGTTCCAGCCCTCCTTGAATAAAGGGTGCTCCTGGACTCTAAGTACCCACAGTTAAATATGCAAGTGCAGTGGTCTCCAAAGCTATGCAACAATACGCCTGAAGGATGCTCAGGAAACTGTTGCTGCAGCAAGGGAGGCAGCAGTGGGATGCGGTGCATAAGACCAGAAATGGTGATGGTCCTAGCGGGAGGGTCAGCCCTGCACAGTTCCCTGACCCAGAATGCAAATGGAATCCCTGTTTTGACACACTGATGCGCCCACCTGCCCGCTCTTCAGCTCTGTGTCATTGAGTCCATTGGTGTGTTCTTGTCTACCTAGTCTGGTAAGCAATGGGAGGGGTCAGGGAGATCTTGAGTATCAGCTTAGTCCATGGCTTTCATTTCCCTTTCTGCTTTCCCGTGATCTAGATTTGTCCCAGATCCATCCCTAGGACCGTCTTCCTTCTGCAGCTTCATTCCTGCTGGCTAAACTTGACCTTCTTCTTGTTATCTCCATTAATATTAATAACAGTCCACATTTGCTGAGTACTTGGTAGCACGGAAGATGCTGGGTGATTCTTACATGTCATTTCATTTTGTTGCTATAGTAACCGCTGGAAAAGGGACATTAGAATAGCCTTTGTGGGGGTAAAAATGAGGTTTTGAGAGAGCTTAAAAACATGCTCATAGCCAAAGTGGTATGGGGTGCAGGCAAGGTTCGGAGGGGCCCTGTGGGCACAGCTCTGTCCAGCTCAGCATTACCAGGGATCTACCAGGCGCTGTGGACTGTTCACCAGGACTGCCTTCCTTAGGCCCATGGACTCCTTGTCGTCTCCCCGCCGGTCTGCTGTCCATACTGCTATTCCTTCAGCTAAGAAATGACATCTCTTGGCCCAGCTGACTCCCGGGCAACTTCAACCTCACTTCCTTGGAGAACCCATCTTGGTGGGGGCCTCCCATCTATGCACCCTTATTTCCTTGATCATCAGCATTCATGACAATGTTTTGTGTTTCTGCTCCTTATTAGACTCTGAGGGATTGTGACATTTTGAGTTCCGAATCCTTAGGGCCAAGCTCTGCTCCTGCACAGATCCCGGTAGAAAATGAGCCTAGCGGTTGCTTCTAGCCTCTGGCTCTTTTCTTTCCAAACATGCTCTATGTGTGATTTTCCTAGCCTCAGCCTTCTGGACCTACTGGCTGTGTGTGTGTGTGTGTGTGTGTGTGTGTGTGTGTGTGTGTGTTGCTAGGGATGTAACCCAGGCCTTCTGGACCCACTAGCCGTGTGTGTGTGTGTTTGCGTGTGTGTGTTGCTAGGGATGCAACCCAGGCCTTCTGGACCCACTAGCCGTGTGTGTGTGTGTGTGTGTGTGTGTGTGTGTTTGTGTGTGTTGCTAGGGATGCAACCCAGGGCTTTGCCTGTGTGGCAAGCACTCCCCTGTGAACTCTACCCCTGGCCTTCTTACATGGGATTCTGTTTTGCTAGGTTAACTCCAAGGTTGCTTGGTTCATTGTTTACTTGCTTGTTGATTGTTTGTTTGGAGACAGTATCAATATGTGAGCCAAATGAACTTTGAGCTCATGATTCTGTTCCCCAGTTTCTAGAGTGATGGGATTACAAACTTGGGTCACTCCACCCAGCTCTAGGTGAGAACTTAATGGAGCCCCGGTGGGAAGACCAGCAGTGGTAGAGACTAGAGACAGAAGCTCCATGAGAAAGCATGTGGGGATCACTGGACTGACAAACTGTGGTGGGGGAGGTGGACTCCCCAGGCCATACAGATTGCTTAATTTCTCTAACTTCAGGGTAATTGCAGGAGAATCCAACCTGAGACTAGTGGGGTCCCTAAACCTAAGACTCCTCAGCCTACATGATAGAAGTAGATAGAAGAAAAAAATTTTTTTTTATTGTTTTGGAAAAATAATAGAGAAATGTCCATTCCTTGAATGGTGTTCTTGATTAAACATTAAGGAGAACTAACTTATGAGTTTAAATCCAGCACACATACCTCTAGGCCTGACACGCCCTCCTATGACTACATTCTGATGGTCCCTGCAAGGTCCCGGGGGCACATACACATCATTAGGTCAGTGTGCTAGCTGCTGTGGTTACAGTTCCCTTTGTCCTTACTAAAATGGTAGCCCCGCCCACCTCTTCCTACTGTGCATCAGGAAGCAAAGGTTATGTAACTCACCCAAGACCATGTGTCTCCTCCTTGGCCCAGATAGAATTTGAACTCAGATCTGTCTGAACCCCGAGTCCAGTGTGACTTGGTGTCTCTTTCCATGTGTCAGGGCCTTGTTATGGGCCAGGACCTCCTATGCACAGCGTAGCCCTTTCACTTCCTCATTCCTTGTCACTTTAGCGAGCCAGCTGGGCTGCAGAAAGCATGAGGAAAGGGAGGCTCAGCTGTGACAGGGCGTCGGTGCAAAGGACACTTGGCCGGCTCCTCTTTGTCAAAGCAGAGGAGAAACCTCTGCCAGACAGCAGGTGTGAAAGAACGGGAAACCATTCTGCTCCTTTCTATCCGTGTTGCTCACCAAGCAGAAACGGTTAGAAACGCTCTGGGCCAAAGAACAGACCTGTGGTTACTTTTTTTCATATCCAAATTTTGTTTTTCTACATCCAGAAAAATAGTCCATCTAACTCAACTAAGAACCCTGGACTCATAAATAGATCTCCCCGAACATAATCAAAATGATAATTTCCCCCTCTGGGCTAGACCAGCCCCGGTGGCCCAACTGCAATTACCGTCTATCTGCCAGACAACTGTGCTATCTCATTTTGTCAATCCATACTAATTTTCAGCAATGCAAAGAGTGGGGTGGAGCCCCTCCCCCCGCTTCTTGGCAGCTCAAATCCTCTCAGTCTCCAGAGGCAAGCCTGACTGCTGGAAGCCAAACGGAATTTGCAATTCCCATGGTGGCCTTTATCGTTGTTGTGCAAACACCACCCTTGTAGGTACCTGCCGAGGCAGCAGCATTCAGTGCTGTACAGTGCCTGGTTCAACAAGGTCAGGACTATGGCAGCCACCATCCTAACCAGGCCACAGAGCCACTGCCCCTTTTGGAAGTGTTGCCTCCCAGGTCAGCTCCATCTGCAGAGTGGGTCTTCACTAAATAGGGGATAAAGGGAGGAGGCTGTCAGCGTTCCCTGGAGTGCTTTAGTGTTTTAGTTGTACAAAAAAATGTGGGCCCATCTATGACAGAGGAATTTCCTATTCTGGATCCCTTCTGCAAGCGGAGCCCAGTGTCACGAGGTGGGTGATGTAGATAATTACACGGTGTGCTTGCTGTAGAGGCCGATTCAGAGCTGTCACCAAGAGGACTCCTGATGACAGGCAGGTCAGCACTCTTATTTCCATTGTTCAGAGTGCTAAGGAGAATGAGAACGTGGCATCCGGGCCCTGTTTGTCAGCGCTGATGAGGTCAGCATTTGATCACTTTTAGGATAGAATATATATATATATATATATATATATATATATGTCATTGAATGATTTATGTCACTTTATTCCGTGATTGCCAGAGAGTGGGGGAGGCGAAGCAAGCTAAAACACAAATACAGCATCACCTCACTGGCAGCTTTGAAGACTCGCGTGGAGTAGGAAGTTTCACACTAGTAACTGTGCCGCCGTGGGCTGACTTTTGCAGAAAGGTATATTTAACTCGTTGCTATCACACTCTCTCTTAGAACTGACACAAAAGCAGCTTTTCTAAAAGAACGTGAGGTTGGAACTCAAACTTCTGTGCTCTACCTAGAAGTCACACCAGCGTCCAGGCCACCCCGCTGTTTGACACCCCCAATCTTTGAAGCCGAGCTGTCTCTCCCTCACTCAGTCTGCTTCTTCTGTTGTTTTCTTTTCCTCCTAGCTCTCGGGCACACCCTTAGCCTCCTTGGCTAATTCCTAGTTTCTGCCTGCAGCTCTATGGTGGGGGTGGTACCCCAGACATACAGTTAACCTTTCTCTGTTCCATCCTTCCCTTCCCCAGAGCTGTCCCCATCCACTTAGATGCTAGAGTCATTTATCCCTGCACAGCTCACAGCCTGCTGGGTGTTAACACATCGATGCCTAGTAGGCACCATAGATTTAACTAATTAAAAATGGAACTAAATATTATTTCTCCTTCCCGCTGCTCCATCTGAGCCCTCCATTGCCACAGTTGCTAGCATTATTAAGAATTCTGTTCATGGCATGCATTATTTGAAAAGCAGTCTGGGTTTGATAGATCCAGTTATAAAATACATGTGTTCTTTGCTCTGATTTGAGTATGATCAGTGTGGCTCCCATGGGTCTGTTACGGTTGGAGGTTTGAGTCCCTGGGTGGCTCTCCAGCCATGTGATGAAAGGAAAGGGACTCCCGTGGGAATGTCCCTACTCACTGGAGCTGGCACGTTCTGGGTGACCCTTTGCTGTTTCTCAAGTGACATTTCAGCAGTTCTTATGAGAGGGTTATTATTAGAAAAGAAACCCACTGGTCCCCACACAGCTCTCTTCTCTTCCTGGGGTCCCACAGTCGCCACCCACCATCCACCATATTCCAGCCACCAGGAGGCTACAGAGCCAGTGAGTGCCCTTCAGGACTGCAGTATGTCATTTGGGGCCTGCACTTCTTCAGGAGTCTCCTGTATTGGTTTTTTATTTTATTTTATTTTTCCCACCATAGTGAAGCCCACTGTTGGTATCATTAAAATCACAGCATATTTCTATAAGGTCACATGTCTACGACATCATTTTTTGCTGGCTGGAAACTGATAGCATGAATGTCCCTCTGGGGAGATGGGTGTTGGCAAACACAGCCACTATGTAGCTCTTTGATATGAAAGACGTGTTCTTCATAACGTGTTGTGTTTTGAAGTAAAAAAAGCACCTTGCAAATTAGTGTAGTTAGTAGTAGCGAACTCTACCTGTGTCTGTGTGCTCAGGTGGGCCCAGGGAAGGGAGGTATCTCAGATTTCACACTGGATCCCCAGTGGGGCAGGGGTGTGGAGGAGCAAGCACGTGCTGCCTTCGTAATACATAAAAACCACTTCATTGCTAATCCTCGCCTTTCTTGCTGCTCACTCCAGGAAGAATGTCAGCATCACTGGCTGTCCTGCCCTCCTCCTTTGGATGAGTCATTGTGTTCTGGTCTGTGTCCTTTAACCTACAAACTCACCAAGGGCAGGGACTGTGTTGTGTATCTTGTCACTTGGACACCTCCTGGAACACATAGTAACTGACTTGCAATGAGGATTTAGTGTGATTTCTTTATGTTTCTATTGCCTGGGCAACTCATGACTCTTTCTCCTAACTCACAGATATCGCAAATGCCTTACCAAAACCCTCACCTCACACACAAACTCCCCTCTTGTTCTCTGGAAGATTTGTCCTTGGAACACCATGTCCTGTCCTATTTATTCCAGGTTCTGTTGTTTAGTCTTCTATGTATCTCTCCCATTTCTGCATCCTGCTCTTGGTACCCCTGTATTCATTCATATCACAATTAAAGAAGTCAAAAATAGCATCTGTAACAACCGTGATGATGATGCTAGTCAGAGAGCATGACTCCTGTGTGTCACTGGGAAACATGAAACCTCACTTAGACACTAGCTCCAAACTTCCAAAAAGTTTCTCCATATCAGAGATTGAGTGGAGAGCCCGTTCTAGGAAAATGGTTGCTGTTCTCCAGAGAACCTTTCACCATGCCTGCAACCTTCTTCATACCCCTGCCAGACGTCACACACAGACATACTGGACTGACCTTTGTGTGAACCTCAACCTGCTGACTCATGAGTTCGCTGGCTCAGATCCAGCCATCTTTCAAGACTGATGGCTAATGCCTGAGTCTCCTGAAAGGGGTGTGGCCGATGTTCAGCCAGATTTGATGGATACATTGTCCCACGGGTCTTTCTGTCAATCATCTGTGCACTCACTGCCCCGTGCTGCATTCCAGAGCTTTGACAGGCGCTGACTGCGCATCTGCCACTGGCCAGGCATGGTTGATCAGACTGTACAACACACAGTGTAACCAGCCATGATGTCACTGACATGCAGAGGAGCCGCAGCACAGGATGCCTTAAAACAGGTCCGGTTAAGTCATCAAGATGCTATTTGTATCCCGCAAACATCTCAGGCTGAGACTTCAGTACCAGCAAGTGTCCAACCCTCTGCTGGTTCTCAAAGTTGCCAACCCTCTCTTGCCGCTTCACTCACGGAAAAGTGGGACACGTGCTAATCCTCAAAAATGCTGCTTGTTAGAGAGGGGATTTTGTATTCTGCTAAACTCTAGTGATAATAAGTAATGAATAATTGATTATAATGAAAATGTAGTGCATACACACAGCAGAATTTTATTCAGTTATAAAGAAAAAGAAAATCATGTAATTTCTAGTAAAATAGGTAGATCTGGAATTTATATTAAGTTAAATAATCCAGATTCAAAACGACAAAAATAGCATGTTCTTTAATATCTATCTATCTATCTATCTATCTATCTATCAATCATCTGTCTGTCTATCATCTATCTATCCATCATCTATATATCTATCATCTATCAATCAATCAATCAATCAATCATTTATCTATCTATGGCCATGAATGTGTTTCTAGAGTGTGAAATCAAAAAAGGGAGGACTGGAGAGGGGAAGTGGTGTAAGGAAGAAGGGAGGATAATGGAACACATGTGACATGAAACCCAAAAGGAGGGGTGGAAGGGCTCAAGGAGGAGACAGGTATGGGGGAGAATGGAGGATGGATCAACAAAATGAGTTATGCTTGAAAATGCTATGAAGAAATGTAGTTAGAGATCATGGAGGACAGGTGCCAAACAGTGTTGTCTGGACATCACATGACCACAGCACTCCTCAGCTCTCAAGTGCCTATGATTGCCTGTGTTCACCCCCACCCATTCCTAACTGAGGAACTATTGACTATTGACGAGGAGATATTGACTACTGATACCTTCCGGGGGAGGGAAATTCAGGTTTCTCTAAGCCTCTGGTAGGCTGAGTAGGTACCTATGGAGGGCCTCACAACTGTGAGTAGACAGGTAGCACAAATTGAACTCAGTGGGTTATTTGGGGAAAAGAAAGAAAAAAGAGGGCACAACTTTGGGAGGGGTGGCGAGGTAAGGAGTAGATCTGGGAGGAAGTGGGAGGAATATGTCCAAAATATATTGAAATTTTCAAAGGATTAATAAAAATATTTTATTTTAAAAGAAATTTGATACTTTATATAATTTAATTTAAATACAAAAAGTAATTGACAGAAAGATTTCAGACCCTTTTGTGATGCTCATCTGTGGACAGCAATGATGCGGCAGCAGACGGCCGACAAGCCCCCAGAGAGCTTCATTGTGACCGTGCCTCTTGAACCCTTACCTTTCTACATTGTTGTTTTTGCTACTGGTATTGAATTTTGTTTTCAAGATGAAGTCTTGCTAGGTAGGGCCAGATGACCTCAAACTTGCAGTGAGCCTCCCACCCCTACCTCCTGAGTGCTGGGATTGCAGGCATATACCCTCGCACCAAGCTGTCTTTGAATTTTTCAAGTTGTGAATATTAAACTAGTAACTACCACAGGGCTATTTTCCTCTTGCTCATAGTAAGATGAGCATGGTCTCCTTATTCCAGCTGGTCAGGTGTTCTGTTGTAGTCAGACCACCGGATGTCTATTGTCCATCTTGACTCTGTTGGGAGCCTACCACTTCACCTCACGCAGCAAACTGCTGCAAATGAGCTCGTTCTCCAAACAGAAGAAACTAGTGGGGCTTTGCCCAGGGAGAGGAATTAAAAAATCAGCCCATAAAAATAAATGAATCTGTTTCCATAGTGAAGGGGATGTTTTTTCCCTCTATAGTTTTTATCCTGTGTTCCCCACAGACCCCTTAGGCAGAATAACAATAAACTTGAAGAAAACGTTTTATTATCTTAATGGAGTCTTAATTTAAAGTCAAAAGCCTTTACACGATCTGCCCAAGGATACCGCTGGCCATAACTTCTGGTGTTGAATTATTGCATGGCATGGCATGAGGATTAGCATATCCAAGAGTCCACACAGCAGAGGGAGAGAGACCGAGGAGGGGGGTGAGGAAGACCTCAAGGGGTGATGGGTCGCTCCTGTGTTTAAGTTTTCACTGGTGAAGGAAATGTACGTGCGTTATGGTCAAGTGCGAGTTTGCACCGGTGGAACCTGTGTGTAACAGTGCAGGACTTCCTCATTACCCCCTAAATCATGTTCCGCAGCCACAGGAAGGAGCCCTTACTAGCAGCAAAGCTGGAGTCTATGCTCTTTAGCCAAGACCCAGGTCGAGGGACCCTTTGCCTTTGTTTTGGCAGACGGTGGCTGGACCTGCTTCTGCAGTCACACTAGCGAGGTTCACAGAGCCTCAGCAACTGTCCTTTAACAGTAGGCTGTAGACACAAAGGACCAACAAGTTCCAGATTCCCAGACAAAAGTATCCTCAGGTGCACTGAGGAACTGGGATCTCACTGGGAATAGAGGGCTAGTGCAAAGGCTCTGTGTGTACATGGGGACCCCAGGTCTTTGTGGAGTAGGGTCAGTGACACAGGGAACGTGCTTTAGGACTGTCAGAAGCTAAAGTGACCGGGCCTGGGTAATTACTATCTGAGGAGCATCGCAGTGGAAATTCCTAATTCTTTTCTTTAATTCCTTATGTGGGTGCCTATACCCCAATTTTTTTGGAAGGTTTGGGGCCTCTGTCTGTTGTCCCAGGAAACTACAATTGCTACGCCTTCTCATTCCCAAAAGTTTGAACAATAAATACTCAGGGCAGCCTACTCATAGTTTACAGTCATAAAATTTAGCCTTTCACTATAGATGCTTTCTGTATTTCTTTCCATAATTGCATATGTGGCTACCTACAACGACTCGTGTGCTTTCCCTTGACGTGAATACTGCCAACCTCAGGCGTTTGGAAGCTAATGATAAGTGAGACCATGGAGATGTTTCTCAAGATGCAAAATGGAGAAAGAAGGGTTTTCTTCCTCCTTGTATGTAATACCTGAGTTGTATGATGACCCATTGAGTAATTTTATCATTTATAGACTTTCAGTAAAAGCATAATCACAAATGACACTCTTGTGATAGTAGGGGAGTGTTTATTTAGGCTTAATGAAAGAAAGAATGTTAAGTGGGTTTTGCTGCTAACGTATGACAGTAGGGTAAGTAAGGGAGAAAAAGGGAATTTCAGAGACTCTTGTTTTCTTTCATTGTTTGAATCTCTCTTGATTGGGAAGCATTCCATGTTGGTTATAGACTATTCAGAAAGAGAAATCCCGGAGGAAAGGGGAAGATAGAAGATAGGACGTCACTGGTCTCCCAGAATGACAAAGATCAGCCCTTTGAGCTATGTATCCTCAAATGGAGCACTGTGCATGCGGTCCCAATGGTTCATTGTGACATCACAACTCCACTTATCATCACAGTGCTCTGTTGTGACATCACTATACTCTACTCCACAGATGCACTCTGTTCTATTGTGACATCAGATCAGCCACTTTAAAAAACACGTGTTCTTTGCCATCACTATGGGGCATTGTGACAATACAATAGGGCTGCAGTGATCACCATTATTGTCTGAAAATACAGCGTCATGATTAAACCATGGAGCACTGTGATGTCACAACAGAGCATTTTGATATCACATTGAATTTGTGATGTCACAGTGCAGCCTGTGTTGACACAATAAAGTGCTGTGATGTGACAATGGATCATTGTGATGGCCCAACAAAGCTGTGAGGCCACAGTAAACCATTGAGATAATACAGTTGGACGCTTTTGAGTGAACTGGAATATTGATCTCACAGTGGAGCATAGTGAAGTCACAGTGGAGCATAGTGGTGTCACAGTGGAGCATAGTGATCTCACAGTGGAGCAGAGTGATGTCACAGTGGAGCATAGTGATGTCACAGTGGAACATAGTGATCTCACAGTGGAGCATAGAGATCTCACAGTGGAGCATAGTGATGTCACAGTGGAGCATAGTGGTGTCACAGTGGAGCATAGTGATCTCACAGTGGAGCAGAGTGATGTCACAGTGGAGCATAGTGATGTCACAGTGGAACATAGTGATCTCACAGTGGCGCATAGAGATCTCACAGTGGAGCACAGTGATGTCACAGTATAACATAGTGATCTCACAGTATAACATAGTGATATCACAGTGGAGCATAGTGATGTCACAGTGGAGCATAGTGATGTCACAGTGGAGCATAGTGATCTCACAGTGGAACATAGTGATGTCACACTGGAACATAGTGATCTCACAGTGGAGCATAGTGATGTCACAGTGGAGCATAGTGATCTCACAGTGGAGCATAGTGATGTCACAGTGGAGCATAGTGATGTCACAGTGGAGCATAGTGATGTCACAGTGGAGCATAGTGATGTCACAGTGGGACATAGTGGTGTCACAGTGGAGCATAGTGATGTCACAGTGGAACATAGTGATGTTACAGTGGAGCATAGTGATGTCACAGTGGAGAATAGTGATGTCACAGTATAACAAAGTGATGTCACAATGGATCATAGTGATATCACAGTGGAGCATAGTGATGTCACAGTGGAGCATAGTGATGTCACAGTGGAGCATAGTGACGTCACAGTGGAGCATAGTGACGTCACAGTTTAACATAGTGATGTCACAGTGGAACATAGTGATGTCACAGTGAAGCATACTGATGTCACAGTATAACAAAGTGATGTCACAATGGATCATAGTGATGTCACAGTGGAGCATAGTGATGTCACAGTGGAACATAGTGATCTCACAGTGGAGCATAGTGATGTCACAGTGAAACATAGTGATGTCACAGAGGAACATAGTGATCTCACAGTGGAGCATAGTGATGTCACAGTGGAGCATAGTGATCTCACAGTGGAGCATATTGATGTCACAGTGAAGCATAGTGATGTCACAGTGGAGCATAGTGATGTCACAGAGGAGCATAGTGATGTCACAGGGAAACATAGTGATGTCACAGTGGAGCATAGTGATGTCACAGGGAAACATAGTGATGTCACAGTGGAACATAGTGATGTCACATGGAGCATAGTGATGTCACAGTGGAGCATAGTGATGTCACAGTGGAGAATTTTGATGTCACAGTATAACAAAGTGATGTCACAATGGATCATAGTGATCTCACAGTGGAGCATAGTGATGTCACAGTGGAACATAGTGATGTCACAGTGGAGCATAGTGATGTCACAGTGGAACATATTGATGTTACAGTGGAGCATAGTGATGTCACAGTGGAGAATTTTGATGTCACAGTATAACAAAGTGATGTCACAATGGATCATAGTGATCTCACAGTGGAGCATAGTGATGTCACTGTGGAGCATAGTGATGTCACAGTGTAGCATAGTGATGTTACAGTGGAGCATAGTGATGTCACAGTGGAGCATAGTGTTCTCACAGTGGAGCATGGTGATATCACAGTGGAGCATAGTGATGTCACAGTGGAGCATAGTGATGTCACAGTGGAGCATAGTGATGTCACAGTAGAACATAATGATGTCACAGTGGAGCATAGTGATGTCACAGTGGAGCATAGTGATGTCACAGTGGAGCATAGTGATGTCACAGTAGAACATAGTGATGTCACAGTGGAGCATAGTGATGTCACAGTGTAACATAGTGATGTCACAGTGGAGCATAGTGATGTCACAGTGGCACATAGTGATCTCACAGTGGAGCATAGTGATGTCACAGTGGAGCATAGTGATCTCACAGTGGAGCATAGTGATGTCACAGTGGAACATAGTGATGTCACAGTGGAGCATAGTGATGTCACAGCGGAGCATAGTGATGTCACAGTGGAGCATAGTGATGTCACAGTAGAGCATAGTGATGTCACAGTGGAGCATAGTGATCTCACAGTGGAGCATAGTGATGTCACAGTGGAGCATAGTGATGTCACAGTGGAGCATAATGATGTCACAGTGGAGCATAGTGATGTCACAGTATAACAAAGTGATGTCACAGTGGAGCATAGTGATGTCACAGTGGAGCATAGTGATGTCACAGTGGAACATAGTGATGTCACAGTGGAGCATAGTGATGTCACAGTGGAGCATAGTGATGTCACAGTAGAGCATAGTGTTCTCATAGTGGAGCATAGTGATGTCACAGTGGAGCATAGTGATGTCACAGTGGAGCATAGTGATCTCACAGTGGAACATAGTGATGTCACAGTGGAGCATAGTGATCTCACAGTGGAGCATAGTGATGTCACAGTGGAGCATAGTGATGTCACAGTATAACAAAGTGATGTCAGAATGGATCATAGTGATCTCACAGTCGAGCATAGTGATGTCACAGTGTAGCATAGTGATGTCACAGTGGAGCATAGTGATGTCACAGTGGAGCATAGTGTTCTCACAGTGGAGCATGGTGATATCACAGTGGAGCATAGTGATGTCACAGTGGAACATAGTGATGTCACAGTGGAGCATAGTGATCTCACAGTGGAGCATATTGTTGTCACAGTGGAGCATAGTGATGTCACCGTGGAGCATATTGATGTCACATTGGAGCATAGTGATGTCACAATGGAGCATTGTGATCTCACAGTGGAGCATAGTGATGTCACAGTGGAGCATAGTGATGTCACAGTAGAACATAGTGATGTCACAGTGGAGCATAGTGATGTCACAGTGTAACATAGTGATGTCACAGTGGAGCATAGTGATGTCACAGTGGCACATAGTGATCTCACAGTGGAGCATAGTGATGTCACAGTGGAGCATAGTGATCTCACAGTGGGGCATAGTGATGTCACAGTGGAGCATAGTGATGTCACAGTGGAGCATAGTGATGTCACAGTGGAGCATAGTGATGTCACAGTGGAACATAGTGATGTCACAGTGGAGCATAGTGATGTCACAGTGGAGCATAGTAATGTCACAGTGGAGCATAGTGATGTCACAGTAGAGCATAGTGATGTCACAGTGGAGCATAGTGATGTCACAGTGGAGCATAGTGATGTCACAGTGGAGCATAGTGATGTCACAGTGGAGCATAATGATGTCACAGTGGAGCATAGTGATGTCACAGTGGAATATAGTGATGTCACAGTGGAGCATAGTGATGTCACAGTGGAGAATAGTGATGTCACAGTATAACATAGTGATGTCACAATGGAGCATAGTGATCTCACAGTGGAGCATAGTGATGTCACAATGGAGCATAGTGATCTCACAGTGGAGCATAGTGATGTCACAGTGGAGCATAGTGATGTCACAGTGGAATATAGTGATGTCACAGTGGAGCATAGTGATGTCACAGTGGAACATAGTGATGTCACAGTGGAGCATAGTGATCTCACAGTGGAGCATATTGTTGTCACAGTGGAGCATAGTGTTCTCACAGTGGAACATAGTGATGTCACGAATGATCTGTTATGTCATAATACAGGTTTTATTGACACAGGCAGCTGTGATGTCACCAGGCAGCATTGTTTTCTAAAACCATGAATTACTGATGTCACATGCAACATTTGTGATGGTACAAAGGAGAATTCTTAAATATTCCTGTATAGTAGTATCATTGGGGAACTACGATCTCACAATGCAACATTGTCTTGGCACAATGGAACATTCTGACATCTCAATGGAGAGTCAATATCACCAGGCATTATTGTGATGCACAGGGGAGCAGTGTGATTTACAGTTGAGCTGTGATGACATGGTGTACACTGTGACATCACAGTAGGGCATGTCCTGTTTCTCACATATTCACACTGTGCGAATGTGCATCTGCATATGCGTTTTCTGAGAAGCAGAATAATCTAAGAATCACTGCTTTTGGAGGGGCAGTATGGTAGCCATCAGCAAGTCTTTTCTTATAGGGTAGCCTGTGTGACTTACCTAAGTGGAGATGTCAGGTGTGTAATGTTTATGCAAAGACCTCGGGGGGTGGGGGAAAAATTGGAAGAAATAGTATGAATAGCTTACATATTTGGATCTAAAATATTCTTTCTAAGACTACTTTGCTCTTACCTGAGTTTTTGGTCCTGACGATCCTAGCCCACAGTTGGGAACACTGGAGGTGGAGCCAGAAGATTGGTATATAAGTGTGAATCCAGCATTTACTGCTGTATGCCAACTGAGCTGGATCTCCGTTCGCTGTAAACCTGTCTTATCACCATGGGGGCTCTTGATTCTTACCACATAGTATCAACACGCAGGTAAAATGAAATCAAAAATGTCCTCCACAAAATCTAGAAATAGCTCAGTATCTAGAGGCAACCAATAGAGAGGGGCTGATTAGAGAGGTGTGTTGACTGGAGATTCTTATAGAATGGAGTTGGTGAGGGGAATCCAGGATTTGGAATGTAAAATATTTGAAATTAACTTTTATCGGTCCTGACTGATTATAATGCAGTTTATTTAGCCTGTTATGTTTTATCTATCTATCTATCTATCTATCTATCTAAGCTAGAGTTTCCTCATCAACCACCTGAAATATTACATGAAAAATGTTTGCAAATGAATTTTTGTTTTTGTTGATGATGATGTTGATTTCCTTGTTAGTAAATGAAAGAAGAAAAGTAGGAGAGAATCACAGTTCTATCTACAATGCAAAGACGGATGAGGAAAGTGTTTTGTTTCTTCTCAAGTCCTAGAGTTTGAATCGATACTGGACAGATTCTCTTGGAGAATTAAAAGCATAAACAAGAGCACCGCTGAGAGGTAGACAGACAGAATTGCCGAGGGGTTGGACTGCAGATCAAATGCCCCAAAGCCACTGTCATAGGCCACCAAGACTGAGAACTGTTTCTGTGTTTGTGTCCGCAAAAGAAACTCTTTGGGGAAGTGCACAACCCATCTCCCTTGCTCAAGGGACATGGATAGAAAACCTGCTGCTACCCATTACTCGTGAGGACAAGAAGACATAAGACCTAGAAGTAGACCCACTGGATGGGGAGAGGCTAGGCCACCTCCCTGTTGGCTCTCTGTAAGGGAAGCGGCTCCCCTACACAAGGTCCTGAGTACTTTAAAGCAGAGCTCAAAGTAATGGTGCTCTCAGCTTTGCAGGGGCAGGGCCTGTGGTTTCAGATGCGTGAGATCTTGGGATTTGGGGTTCTGGTGCCTTGTCTTGTCTGGAGAGCTGCAGCAGGGTCCCTGCTCCTGTCTCTGGTTCTAACCTTCCACAAGCTGTTTTTTTTTCTTGTAGTCTGGCAGCTACCTGAACTCACACATGTTCCAGTCTCTGTGCACACTCACCTTCCCTTGCTCTGCCCCATTCTCGGCTGCATGAGAACCACAGCGTTCCATCCATCCTTTTGGGGCCTTGTATACTGTAGAGTCTGACCTCTGACCTTATCTGATGTCCTTCTTTGTACTCGGAATGGCTTTCCTGCACATACTCACGAGAAAACTCTTTGTGAGCCAAGACTAGTTTCCTCTCCTCTGGGTGCCTTTCCCTGGATTCACAACAAACATTGATCACCTACTAGCTTCCAGGCACTGGAAGAGATACAGCAATCCCCCTTCCTCTTCCTCCCCCTCCCTCCCTCCATTCCTTCCTCACTTCCTTTCTCCTCCCATTTCTCCATCCATTTCTGCACTCTTCTTCCACTGTGAAGACATGAAATCACAGCTCTGAGACCTGTCAGATCACCACAGTGCTATGAAGAGGGGAAAGTGACATGACGTCATGATATAGTTGTTACTGTGTGCTGTGAACTCAGAGTCTGTCTGTGATGGGCAGCTGAGCAGAGATGTGAAGGAAGGGAGGGGGCAAGCACTACAAAAAAAAGGTCACTGCCCTTGCTGTCTCTTTTGTCCCCAGTATAGCCAGATGGATGGATGGATGAACAACCACAAAGCTCTCCAGGCAAAACCGCCAGGAAGTACAGGGCCCTGTGGTAAGGAAGTCCCTTGGCGCTCAGTTAATATGTGTCTGGTCTCAAAGAAACATTGGACTTTTTTTTTTCTGGGAAGAATGCCATTCATTGGAAATTGAGGAGGAAGAAACGTGGCAGTGGAGGTTCAGTTCCTGGGTAGGTTCACTGCCAAGCGAAGCAGGGTGCCAAGGACCAGGAAAACAGACAGGTTTCATGTCGGGGCACTAAGTCTCAAGTGGCCCCTCAGTCCCAAACAGGGAATCTAAAGCAATAAAAGCATAGCCAGTGGGATAGTCTGCATATACCGATGAGTTCAAAGAGACGTGGGCAGCCTTGGCGCCTCCCCAGCTCTAGCTGCTAACTGTGTTGCCGTCCTCAAGACAATTTTACACTTCGAGCCTATATTGCCATGTTTTTATTTCTTTGGAAATCATGTTTTACAGTCCTGTTTTCTGACTTTTTGAAGTTGGGGACAAATTCATGTCTTCCTGGCATGGCCAGGCAATCAAATGGGTAGAGCAATTGCAGAAAGAAAATAGAAGCGATATGACCTGGTCTTCTGGTGAGGATTTGGTGGGGTTTTGATGGGTTTTCTGACTATAAAGACAAGAAGGAAGATTGTCAAGGTCACGTGACAGAGTGTGTTTGTTCAGGAGGTTCGGGTTGGTCTAGCAGGGGGTAAGGCATAAAGCTCTTTTGCTACAACACCACAGAACAATAAACACACCGGTTGGTCTTCTCTGACCTTTTCTCTTCCTGATGTCAGCTTTGCTTTTCTTTGCTTTGCTGTGTAGCCTTTTCTGCTGACTCAAAGTTTCTGCCACCTCAAAACTTTGGTTTGTCGTGCGCCTGAGAACACGGCTCCACGGTGACTCTTCAGGTTCATTAACTCATATGCTCTGTCTGACTTAATTCACAGTTAAGAGAGAAAACTTAGCTTTCCCAGCTCATCTATTTTTTTTTCTTTTTGAATAACTATAAACTAAAGGATTAGCGTGGCTCAGGTGTCCACCATTAGCTTAATTACCAGAGCCAGGAGGAGGGGAAAAAGAAAAGGGATTGTAGGCTTACAATGTGGCTATCCAAATGCCAGGGGTTAAGCGTGGCAAAGGTCCCTACAAAGGATGGAGTCGGGGAGCAGACACTAACTGACATCTCTAATCTGGGGAATGAGATGTGTCATTGAAGGGGAGTTGAGAGTTACTTGAGAAGCTTACATATCCCCCAGCATTAAACACCAAAAGTCAAGAGCGGTTTGGGAGGGAAAAATGGAACCAGTATTTGGGAGCCCAGCAAAGACCAGATTGCAGTAGGAGAAGGCAGTGGGCAACTGGGAAAAGAATCATGAGGAATATCTCAGATGGTGACAGAGCTATTTCTTCAGAGATGTTAGCACCTGCCGTTCTTACTTTCTTGGGCAATGGGCAAGTGGGGCAAGTTCTCAGGGTCATATATGTACAGAAAGATGTAGTAGACAGTGCGGAGCTAAAACTGAAGGGAAGTTGATAGCTTATAGTGTGCTCTAGTGACCGGGCCCTTATTTACTGAAGGCTCACAGAGGGCCAGGCAACACCATAGACAGTGGGATGTAGCCTTCCTTCCTTCTCTGTGAACTTCATATCTCCCTCCCATTACTTCCCCCAAAGCACTTTTCACTTTCTGGTTGGTTTGTGTTTTTTTTTGTTTGTTTGTTTGTTTGTTTGTTTGTTAGGGTTTCTCTGCATAGTACCAGCTGTTCTGGAACTTACTCTGTAGACAAGTCTGACCTTGAACTCAGAGATTCTGCCCCCTCCCTTGCCTGTCTCCCTAGTACTGAAATGAATGGTCCATGCCACCATGAACAGTGCACTTTCCCTTCCTGAAATCCTACCTCTTCCCTACCTGTTTTTTTTTTTTTAATTTTACTTTATCCATGACCATGAAATCTATGGTCCACAAGTGCAGAAATCTTCTGTCTTGGTTTCATCTAGTATTGAATTTGCAACATCTAGAAGGTACCTTGCTTCATGAATACTTACGGAATATTCTGGGTAGTGTTGTGTCAACTTGACACAAGCACGAGTCACTGGAGAGGAGGGTTCCTGGGTTGAGAAAATACCTCCGTAAGATCAGGCTGTAGGAAAGCCTATAGAGCATTTTCATAAGTAGTGATTGATAGGGGAAAGCACAGCCCATGGTGGGGGGTTCCATGCCTGGACTGGTAGTCCTGGGATCTATAAGAAAGCAGGTTGAGCAAGCCAGTGATAAGCACCATGGCCTCTGCATCAGCCCCTGACTCTGGGTTCCTGCCCTGTTTGAGTTCCTGTCCTGACTTCCTTCAATGATGAACGTTGCTTTTAGTCACGATATTTCATCACAGCAGTGGTGACCTTGACTAGGACACTGAATACGTGAATTTTGTCATTTACATGTCATTTGCACAGGAAGGAAGAAAGAACTCACTCTTGAGGCCTAAGCATGTCTCTGGAGTTCTGATTTGCCCTCTTTAATTCAGAGTAAATTCGTACGTCGTGTCTTCAACATGTTTACTGATATGTTAGTCATGGCAGGCTGCACAGTGCCACAGTAACCCATGATCCCCTAAAATCTGAGTGCCTCAACTGGATAGTGGATACAGTCACTCAGAAGCCTAAGCTGGCAGCGGTGTTGCCAGCCTCCTCTGACGTCACTGGCTCAGCTTGATGCGTCAGAGTCTGAGGCTGTAAGGAAAGATGCAACTGCTAGCAGTAATGATCACTGGGTTTTCTTCCAGCCTCTTTCCCAAGGTCATTATGACGTCAAGGGAGGCTGAGAAGTCTCCAGGGTATCCAACAAGGAAAGGAGGGGCAGCTGCGGTAAGCACACTGGCCTCGCTCGCAGCCAGAGACCAATGCTGTGGACTCGGCTTTGAGCCAAACTGTGGAGAAAGCCTAGAGATCGCAGCAGTGACTTTTTAGGTTAAGTTGGATTTAGCAAAGCTTGAAATAGACTTAGAAGGGAATAATGATAATTACGTGACTCTTACTGTGTGCGTGTGAGTAACACTTAAAGTGTTATTTTGTTCTTCAGTAAATTAGATGGAAAAAATAGCGGGGAGGCTGGAAGTGGTCATGGGCCCATTCGAGTGATTTATTGGGGACTTTGGCCAGCTGCGAGATCTGTGTCTGCACCAGCACCTCTCCACGCTCGGTTTGTTTTCCCTCTTTAAACGTGAGGCGGCTCCAGCAGAATGCACCTCTTGGAGCAGAAACGTCCAAATGGGCCTGGAATCTCAGGGCCACTAAGTAGGAGAAGGAAAGGCTCACTGCCTTTGAAGACAGTGGATTGTGGCATTTTCTCCTAGTGTGCAGGGAATTCCATCGTAACAACTCAGTCACTGACCTCACTCAGGTTTGGCAGAAGGCGTTGGATGTAGGGCCAGGCCCAGTTTTCCTTAATCACCCTGATCCACCTGGGAAATACGTGAACAGCCTCTGCGGTTGTCCATCTTCTGTTCCTCCCAAGTGTGGAAGATTTCCATTTCTGCATGGACTAGTTGATACACTTATCCAGGCAATTGATAGGAATGAAATATGAGGCACTGCCAACATACTAGCTTCCACTGTTAAGATATTCCCTCATTGTAACTAACTTTATAAGGTATGCAAATTGCACACGGCGCAACTCAGAAAGCGCTGACAAATGTATTCATTCACCCTCGCCTATTCCATGCGAGGCTGAGGGGGAGGGGGGATGCCAGAGATGAACTGGCCAGCAGGATTTCTGTCCATGCTGAGAGAAACCAGGTTGAACCTTGAAATGTGAAACCAAAACCTCTCCAGCCCCTTTATTTGCACCCCACCACCCCACCCACATTTTTAACCCAGAAGACAGAGCAACTGAGCAGAGCTCCCAGCTGCTCTGGGTGTCGCCAGTTTCCAGATCACAGCCCTCCCAGGTCAGGACACGCTCAGGACTTAACAGTCAGCATGCAGACAGAATAGATGACAGGAAGCAAAGGCGCGTCCACGTGTATGACGGCGATGTCCCCTGAAAGTGTGCCGGCAGCGCTTGCCAAGAGTAACCAAGGCAGTGAATCTGCTCAACCTGCTTGTTACAAGTTTACAGATTAAGTTGAATTCCCAGTTGATGAGAAAACTGGCGTTACCCAGATTCTAAGTTTCTGCCAAAACAAATAGACTTCATGGGCCGAAGCTCAGAGCTGTCAGTCAAAGAGCAGAGGGCGTTTCCTGCTGAAAGGTCAGTGAGATAGCTCTTCCTTCCTGCACGCTTCCTGCTGTACCTGCCATGATTGGTGGCTGGCACACGAAATTCTTGATTTCAGGTCAAGCAGAGGCCAGGTAGAGGTAACGAAAGAATGGGGTGGATTAGTTTCGGCTGTCTCTTCTTTCTCCTGTCCCCCAGGGCAGCAGTGATGTGACAGATGCACTCCAGCATCTAAACGAGAAGCGAAGGGAGATGGTGTTGTGTTTGTGTTAACCGTCTCTGAAAGCTGAGGTCAACAACAGTCACTGAAATGACACGGTAAGGATCTAGTTGTTAGGCTCAGAGAGACTGAGCACAAGGCTAAAAGTGCCTTTGGCTGGAAAAGGCACATGAATACCAGGTTTAGAACAGGCAACAGTGCCTCCCTCATTTCCTGAGTTTCATAGTTGAATTGGGGCGATGGCGGCAGCGGGGGGGGGGGGGGGGGGGCTTTCCAAGACTCAGTTACTGTCTTCCATCAAGAGCATCCATCCTTGACAGACCTTTCTGTCTTCAAGATTCTCCATTATATCCAGGGACACTGAAGGAACATTTCCTGTCCATCCAGAATACAGCAGCTTGGAGACCTTTGAATAGGATAACGGGCTGAGGTTGTGCATTTCCTGGTGGCGTACAGCTGTCTTTGTGCTTTTCCCAGTGCGGGATGGTAATGTGCTTCCTGCCTGCAGCCTGGACAGAGTGGGAGGTGCATGGAGGTGCATGGAGGTGCTCGCTTCTCCCGCCAGAATTTTCAAGACCTCAGGTGTCCACACTCCAAAGGCGAGAGTGAAATCGCAGGAGCAACAGCTGGTCAGCATGCAGCCTCTATAGCTCTCAGCAGCCCAGCCTGCAGATAGGACACCAGCACAGAGTGCTGGCATGGCTATGGTCTGGAAGACATGGTTGTCGCTTCTCCTCAAGGCTGACTAATTACTTGATTTGCACCTGGCAAGTTTATGTGACAATGTAAGCAGCAGGCAGCAGGTGTTGCCGGAAGCTTTTGGCCAGAAGGGATTTTCAGAGAAGGGCTGGTTTGTGAAACAATGTAATGAACTACGCCAGCAAGGGGAAATGTTTTTATTCTTCTTACTCCTTGGTTCTGCATTTCCTACCAAGCCGAGAAAAGCCTTTTCTTGGGGATTGACCCTAACCGCTGATGTGGGAGTGGATTCCAGTGTTGCCTTTTGATGTGACATGACGTGCAAAAATGCCCTCCCAGGATCAAATCCAGTCAGTTTCCCGAATCTTCTTCTTGTGACATCCATTTTGAATCCACAGAAATTTAGACTCAAGGGAAATGCCATCTGGGGCAGAAATCCTCTGCATCTGGATAAAGCCACCCTGGAGCCATTTACAATGGGTCAGGTCAGGAACAGTTCATGCCAGCCCAACACTGAAAAGTCAGCAGCCACATAAAACACGTCCAAAGTGCCCTCCGTGCTTCCCAGCCAACCCTCATGTGAACACGTCAACCTCAGAGTCTGTGCCAGTCCCACAGGCCAAATCACTCAGTATTTGATAGGGGGACTTAAATTTAGTATCTAAAAGTTAAGCAAAGCAAAAGTTAAGAGCAAATCAAATTGTATTTTCTCTCTGTGGTGTATGTACAATGATAACCTTGACTCTGAGGAAGAGAGACGAATGTTGATGGTGAAGAGGTGTTAGTCCTTATCCTAGACACATTTGAATTGGTAGTGATTAGGGATGCAGCTATTTTATGGGTGTGGGTTCACCCACTATTACCTAAGACTTCTATTTTTTTTTTTAAACCTCAGTAGGGATGCACATTCCAACTGAGAAGCTTCCAGTAAACTCGAATATTTACAATTTGTCGTGCGCTCTACTCCCTGGGATGTTTTTTCTTACTAATGACGCAACTGTCGTGCTGCCTAGAATATTCTACATGGACACAAAACAATACAAAACTCTGAAATGTGGTTAGTGCTGTCTGCTCTTATTTGGACTTAACAAAACTGGTTTCAAATGCTTTATAATAAATTTATCAATTGTTTTCTCAATCTTAAAGAGTCGGTGTCAATGCTGGTAAACAGTATGGTCTTTGGAATAAAACCATTTCTGATTCCTGTTTTGTAATTATTTATAGTTGATTTGAGCAAACTCATACCAATTTCTTAAATACCATTTTTTTTAATTTCAGTAGCTACTAGTCATATATACTTCATAAGTTTTTGTCCAACAGAAAATCTCTTTTAAAATCAGCCAGTAAGAACAGTTAACTGGGATTATCTGTGATTTCTGGAGGCAGAGGCAAGAGGATGTTTTTATGAGTTCAAGGCCAGGATTGTCTACATAGTAAATTCCAAGGTCAACTCAGAGAATTCCAAGTCAGCCCGGGCTGCAAACTGAGACCCTGTCTTTACAATAAGTATATAGAAGATGACAGATAGATAGATAGATAGATAGATAGATAGATAGATAGATCGATGATAGATAGATAGATGATAGATAGATCGATGATAGATAGATAGATAGATAGATAGATAGATAGATGATAGATAGATAGTCACTCAGATAGATAATGTACTCTCCGGGTCACACTTTTTAATAAGTAAAATGGACCAGCAAGTTTATCAGTTGAAAACTAAACACAGCACCTGACAGTCCTTCCACAGATGCTCCTTAGGGCTCCATCAGAGCTGTCACATCTCTCTGTGTTCTAGGTTCCGTTCAGACCATCTTCTCTTGACCAGAAAGCTCAGCCGATAGGATCCACAGCCATGAGACACAAATCCTGTTTCTGACCACACGAACAGGGTCAAAATACATACCTGCAATGTCATAAATGGGGTAAAGTCTTCAAAGAAGACAGTATCGGGGCAACCATTATTATTTTTTTTTTGCCATGTTATACTTGATACTAAAACAAGGAAGCTCTCCTTAGCCTCAGCATCCCTGAGGTATACATTAGTTAACTGGGAAGAACAAGACTCCAGCTTGAGCCAGATCCAAGTGGAATGCTCCAGTGTACCCCTTCTCAGTTTCAGTCATGGAGTTGGACCTCTCTGTCATCTCCTACCTGAACACCCTTTTTTGTTTTTAAAGTAAATTAACTATTTATTCAATCTCTTTTCATGCCAAAATGTTCTGGGCATATTCTGCTATAATCATTATATCCTCTGAAACAGGGAAAATTGCATATCAAGTTATATTTCATATCAACTGATTATCTAAAAGTCTAAAATGAAAAAAATGATTTATCGGTTCCTTTTAACCTTCCTAATAACTCAGCAGAGGTGTGAGGCGCAAAATGTTAGGAAAACATGACCCAGGAAGAGCAGTAATGCATCTCTCATGTAAGTTTATATAACACAGTCTGTTAATATACAAAGACAACAAACCTTTGAAGTATTCTATTCACTAAGATTCTGCCATAGCTTTACATAACAAGAGACAACATAGGAGGCCTGCCACTCAACCTGTTCATCGTAAGTCTCAGGTTCTACATGAAGCTGTTAGAAATAAAAACATGAAGCCCTGCTTTTTATATGCGAAATGGCTTGTAAGAATGCCATGAAACATGGTAATGAACTTAAGATAGCAAGAAGACCAAATTAAAGGCACAGCATTGCAGTCCAAACAAAAATCATACAAAAAAGTAACTATCACTGGCTACATAAAAATCTCCTGACAGGTTAAAACCTACATATAACGTGCACTTTTGACCCGTTAGCTATCAAGTTCAGAGTACCAGTGTCCACGAAACAATTCCTCTCCAAAGCCAGCACGTCGTCACAGTTAATTCAAATGACGTAACACAATCTAACCCTAAAAATCATTCAGTTATTACTGATGTGAAGGTAAATTCCAGCTTTGGGGGCTTTCTCGTGCTGCAAAGGGCTGGGCGTCTCTGGCTCCTTCAAAGCAGCATGCAACAGATTCTGCATCTGTCATTAACGTCAGTCAAGGGCAGGACTGATGGTGCCCAGCTCTGACCTCCCAGGAAGCATGGCCACTGGAGAAGATGTGTGAGATCAAAGGCATTCTGTTCTGGTAGCTAAAGATAACAAACCATCCCCCCCTTTCAGAGCTCCTTCCCAGAGTAAATCAAAGTATACATGGGAGGGAAATACGATACACTCATCTACAGAGTCAGGATTTTGACTATGGATGTAATCCCTGCTTCGGAAATTCTTACTAGAGTCATTTCATTATTTCTGATCACATCTTAAAGATGCATCCAAATTGAGTTTCTGTTGATTTATCGTTAAGTACTTCTAGTAAGACAGATTAGCTTTGTTCCAAATGCATTAACCACTATTATGACTGCAAAGTACTATCTACCAGGTCACCAAACACTGGATGAGGAAAAGGTGTCCAGGCAGCAGCAGGCAACAGTCATGACCTTTCGGGCAGGATTGACAGGATTGTGTCTGCCATCATGGCTCCATTTGGCATGTTATCAGCCAACCGATCCCACTTAATCCTAGCTCTGCAGTAACTTTCTAGGCAGGCTAGAGGAGGCCTGCGTTGTATAGAATTGATGTTAACTGTTAAATTTCTTTGAAATGGCATAGTAATTCTGAGTAGGCTTTTGACTAATCCAAAAGAGGGGAAATAAGGTGTCTATCCTTGATGGTGCTCTGTCTAGAGATGTTCGTCTTTCCACACTTTCTGCATCCAAAAGTCCAGGAAAAGAGGATGTGAATACCAGCCAAAATTACCTACTTTGGAAACAGAGGGTTCCCTGAAGATGGGAGCACCATTAGGCTTATTCCCTTTTGTAAAAGTTGTGTTGGAGTATAAAGAATTCATAGCTATTTTCACTTCTCACTATGTGTGTGTTATACACACACACACACACACACACACACACACACACACACACACACTTGCAAGGACAAGTGTCTCAGGCAAGTGGGAATATTACAGAGATCCCAAAGGAGGGAGGGCTGTTCTGCTAAATGAGAACATAGAAGGATTTGAATGGACAGTCTCCAGTGGAAACCACAGCCATGTTTCATTGTGAATGGGAAACTGATCAACTTAGAAAGGGAAGTGAGGAGTGGATGCTCGGAGGTTAGAAGACGTCGGTTTTGTTCTAGGCTGAGAGAAGAGCACAAGCAGAGGGTCTGAGGAAGGACACTGGAAGAAAGATGAACACGGGGCAGCATCGGTCAGGAATAAAAGGGAGAGCCTGACCAAGAATAGCCTATAGGCCAAGATGAAGCTTTATTCTGCATGGGAAAGAGTGGGGGAACTTCTGAAGTGTTTGGTTTGAGCAGGAAGAAAATAGAACACCGCCGTGGGAGGATCACAACTCGCTTTATTTTTAAAAAGACCAGGCATACTGTGGAGAACAGATTTACACGGAGCTACAATGCAGAGTCTTCTACAGCCCAAGAGGAGATGAATAAGAGGGCAGGCAGCAAGATGTGGAAGCTGCCACTTCTGTGAAGCATTCTTGGGTCTCCTAACCCCTCTGGGTTAGAGTTTCTTTCCAGTGTGTTCCTTCAGAACCTGGCTTGCTCACTGGACCCACCTCGTTTCCTGGGCACCATCGTCACCTCTGCTGTGAGAATGAGGAAGTGTATGGAAGGCCTGGAAACATGGGATGTGCATGAAATCCCTTCACACAGGAGATGGTAGAACGGGGTGGGGGCAGGGAGGAGCGGGGAGAAGAAGGAACCAAGACAAAATAAACTATAAATAAGCAGAATGTGTGTGCGGGAGACAGCAGAAAATTTTGACTGTAGCAGAAACTTGAGCGAGGAAAGTGGGGTAAATCCACCCAGACGCAGCACATTTGCATAGAAAAAATGATGTATTTAAAACAAATGGTGGTGCTTGCGCCATTTGATGCTGGTTGTTTCTTCCTACACAGAGCACCCCTCTGCACCCGACTGTGCTCATTCCCTTCTCCTATAATCCTGCCCAGGGTTTGTCCTGCTTCCTTGATTGCCCGGGCACTAGGAACCTGTCCATGGCCATTCCTGCCAACTGCCCTCAAACCCCGGTGTGCATTCTGTTGATTCTAATGGTCTGACTAACCGCGGATTACGGATGGGGTTGACTCCTTCGGAGGGGTCCCTCCTTGGCTAGTACCCAGTTGTCTTTCCCCTGCTGTTTTACAGTCTTCTCTCTATCCATACATGTATTGAAATCTCTTTCCATAAAGATAGTAGTCAAATTGGATTAGGATTCACCCTAAGGATCTCATTTGACTTAATTAACTCTTTAAAATGTCCAGTTTCCAGCCAGGCATGGCGACACACGCCTTTAATCCTAGCACTGGGGAGGCAGAGACAGGTGGATCTCTGTGAGTTTGTGAATAGTCTGGTCTACAGAGCAAGTTTCAGGATAGCCAGGGCTATTACATAGAGAAACCTGCCTTTAAAAAAAAAACAGTCTCAGCTTCTAAACATAGAAATGAGGCAATTTTAGAACTTCAGCGTAGGAATTTGGAGGTGGCACAATTCAACCACAGCACGTTTTTTCCCATCCATAACCGTCCTCAATTATCTACATTTCTCCAAGTCGTCCTCACCCAAAGGTATAGGCAACAACCCCCTACATCCTCGCCTCCTTCTTCTTCCTCCTCCCAGAGCAGATGGAGTTTTCCTGTTCCCACTGCCTGCTTCCAAATAACCAACATGGAGACTTAAGATTACTTATAAATGTTTGGCGATAGCTCAGGCTTGTTACTAGCTAACTCTTACATTTTAAATTAACCCATATTCCTTATTTATGCTCTGCCACATGGCGGTACCTTATCAGCATAGCATGTTCATCGCCTGCTCCCTCTGCGTCTGCTGTGAGTCCACCCTTCTTCCTCCCAGCAATCTCTCTGGGTCAGGCCGCCTCGACGCCCAATCTCTTCCTGCCCAGCTATTGGACAGTCAGCTTTTTATTAACGATGACAGCAATACACACTTACAGTGTCCCAAGGTTGTTCCACAGCACTTCCTAGCCTCATTCTCCTGCTGAGGGTGAAGTTGAACTCCAGCGACCTATGGGAACTAGAGAGAACTGTCTCTTCCCCTGTGCTATTTTCCCACGCTTCAGTAGATGACTTCCTGTCTTCATTTCTCTTTTCGCTTTCCTGAACTACTAGAGAATTCGGGTTCACACCTTAGAAATAAATGGACTGAGATTTAAGTAACATATGCTTTGTTTTGACATTCTGAAGAGCTATGCAATTTATATGCCTCTCTTAGGGGATATATCAGAGATTGTTTATTGCTTTAGGCATATTGCTTTATTGGGCCTTCTAAAAAATTATACACAATGAAACCCCAAAGAGGTTTTGTATCAACCAAGTGTCAAAGCCAGTTTTAAGGGCAATGCACTTTTCGCTGTGTTGTAGGTTTCTCACTTCCAAGGCCCTTAGGGATAGACAAACTTAGTCTATAAGCGTTGACTATTTAAAGATTGTTCTTACGAATTAATATGCTTTAGTACTTCCATAAAATATTTTAAATATTTCTTTATTATATAAATACTCTAATTGTATAAGTTCTGATAGATTTGTATTTAAAATTGTGATCAGTGAGTATTGAATATTTTAAAATTTTGAAGTAAACATATACTAGTAAACATCTAAATAATCTATCTGTACCTTTCATAATCTTTATTAATAAGTTTTGCTCAGATATTTTAAGAAACTGCTTTATGACACAGCTTATAAATAGATATGTAAAAACCCTCACTAAACTTAGCACAGAAGTAAGTTCCAGCACCTAGAGAATCATTAGATGATTGACATCAGGGGCGGAAAGCTATGCATTAGGCTATAATGGAAACTCATAAATAGCTTCTGTTTTACGCCGCAAAAGCTCCAAGGAGAGTCACAACAAAGCGTCTCTCATTAGAATAAAAACAGGAGGAGCATTGTTTCAGTGTTGGTTTGTTTGCTAAGCCGAGTTTCTATTAAAAGCCTCCAAATAAGGTTGTGATGTTGTGATACCGTACCCTTTTACTCTGGAGAAACTGAGGCTTAGCAAGGCTCGGCGGCTCACTGGTTATGTGACTTACTAATATGTTGGATCTGGAGTTTGGCCGAATGTGTGTGACTCCATGCTCACGGTTTCCACTGTGGCCCAAGCTAAGGAAATTATAGGCTAGAGACATAGTCAGCAGTTACTCATTGAAACCAGGGACAGCCTGGGCACAGCAAATGCTTGAAACCAATGCAACCATAAAGAGGACGTTGGTCATCTGACACTGAGTTACTTAACCTCTGTGGCCCTTATTGTCCTCATCTGTAAACGTGAGGTTGATATGGTATGTGTGTGTGTGTTGGGGGGGGGGTTGCTGTTAAAAAAAAAAGGTGATGTATGTGTGTTGTAATAGATATACACACACCCATTGTACAATATACAAGAGGCAGCTCTGTAAGTCAGCCAGGCCCTTTTATAAAGCTGTAAGCTGAACAAAAATAACGAGAGCTATAAACATGTTTATGTCTTTGTCCCTGGAGTTCTATTTTTGGAAACATAGCCTAAAGAAATGATTCAAAGCACAAATAGAAAAGAGTAGTTTTAATTACAGGAGAAAATAGTAAAAATATACCCCAAGACCTCACACGTGTCCCCGTTTGCATCACTGATGGGGCATTGCGTTTTTACTGCATGGTGGCAATCCTGACTACATCAAACTGCTGGAAATATACAATGCAGGATGGGAAGAGGCCCGCGGGTCTGCTACAATGCAGTATGCTCACTAAACACACATGCATTTGGCATGTGTTTTCCTGGCAGGAAGCTCACCTATGGGAGAAGGTCCTAGTAGAAAGGTCTTTTCCAAGCAGCCCCTACTTTAATGTTTTAGATGATGATAGCTTGGTGGTGGGTACAGGCCTTAGGGAAGTTCACAAAGTATGGTGGACGAATAAGGACATTTCAATATTCATTGTAAAACACCCAGGGAAGGGAAATTTATATGCAGAGATTTCGGGGTGCAGGCAGGGAGGTGGGCGAGGGCTGAGGGAGATACAGAAAGATGCCGTAAACAGGACAGGTTTGTCTGGGAAACCTAAAAGTTGGGATGCTCTCCACATTGACCCCCGCACCGGCTCCAACGGCGCAAGGGGGGGTACCCTGTCTGCTCAGAATCCTGTGATAATAATAACCAAAGAGGGAGGAGGCGAGCCTCGAGCAGACACAGTTCACTAAAGTTCAGCCAGACTGCACTCATGTGGCGCAAAAGGGAGGAAGTCTAGTCAACCCCGGGTGAGTCAACCCATAGCTGCCCTCCACCCTACCCTCCTCCTCAAGGAAGGGACGGTGGCTGGCCTGGGTGGGGCAAGTCCAAAGCGACTTAGTCCCTCATCAGTCAGGTTGGGGGAGAGGCAGAGAGAGCAGGGGCCTGGGCGGTGACAGCTATCTATCTGCCTCACATCTAGATTCAGGGACGTCTCCCTGCTCTTTTTCCACAGGTTGTTTGAGATATCCAAGCTCCCTCGTAGGTACCCGGAACCGGATGTGGTTCTGGAGCTCTGTGAAGGGCAGCTAAGGTGGTCTCTCAGCAGTTCCGTAGGGAATACTGACACTACCTAGGCAAGCTTCCGCTACGCTTGCGCCCCACTTAAAATAAGGAAAAAAGGGGTCAAGGGGAGGCTAGCTAGAGAAATGGTAACCCTTGCTAGAATCTGCTTCCATGGCAAAACAGGCTAGCTCCCAGCTCACTTGGAGGAGCGGAGAAGAGGATGGGAGAGCTGATGGTCTTAAATAGCCGTGTTTTATCCCGAGTATAAAAATAAGGCCCTGGAGGAAAAGTTCGTTTAGATCCTTTAGCTGCCCAGTGACGGCCCTTAAGCAGATGTGCCCAGACAGATCCCTCTGTTCAATAAGGTGAAGACCCAGTTGGTCCCTCTCTTCCTTCAAAGCCCTGGTTTCTTCTGTCTTTTCATACAAAGGGCCACTCATATTTCCAATTCTATCCGGAGGTCTTTGATGCCTTGCTAGCCTGAGAAGCCCAGTCAGAAAGTTAGAGCAGGTAGCTCCCCCCACACCCTAAGGGACCACTGACTTTCATACACACCCCCTTGGGGATCAGTGACTTTTACAACTCCTTGGGAGAGCTTGGGAATATATGGTGGGAAGATAAGAAGTGATAATTGCTTTCACTTTGCAGAGGTCTGGGAGGATGGCTAATTTCCCCTGCAGGGAAGGGGCTCAACATGGCTGTTTCTGTCTTTATTCCACATCTATCCTAAGTGCTCTCATTCCCCACAGTCAGCGAGTGTGAAGTTGGGGGCATCACTGTTCATGCCCACCAGCCATGTAAGCAATTCAGCACTGAAAAGGGAACAAACTGAGAAAACCCTGAGGTGAGCGCAGGGGACAGAAAAGAGGAAAGTCTTTTCATCATTACTATGTGCGCGACACTAGTCGACATTTTGCATATGGACCCATGCAGCCCAGAATCATATTTTCCCACCAAACAAACGGTTTATACGTAAGGAATCTGTGTTTTGCAAATGCTCTGTTGTCTTAGTCTCAAGTGTACCCAGCGCAGGGGGATCAAGGGGATGTTTGGCCTGCAGAAAAACAGGCTGCCCAAGCCCCCAAGAAAGCTAGTTCCACGTTGCTATAGCAACTGAAGGGCAGTGTTCTCAAATTCATCTGCTGCTTCGAACAGATTGACTTCTTCCAAACCCAGTCATGTTTCTCCATCACCAACACTGCAAGTTTTATTTTCATTTGAAAAAAAAAAAAAGCAAACACCCAACAACAACGACAAAAATGGTTTCAGTCTCAAGTTAATACATTTATTCAGGCCTTTTTCCTAGTGCAATCCAGTGTCTTTTTATCTCTAGAAGGCGGAAGTTGTAATGGGATCCTTTAGAATCCTATAAAACTTTCACTCATAATACAGTTGGGGCTTGTGCCAGTGGGGTTTGACGGTAATTACACTTTGATGGCTGGAACATGACCTGTGAAATGAATTGCTGGTCTCCGTTTAACTCCTAATGGACAGCAGGCGGCCTCCCTGGGCATCTGAGCACAGCCCCCCCTTTCCGGCCTCTGCAGTCAGAGTTTGGCATGATTTCTCTTGAGGGGAAATTGCAGAACCTCCTTCCAGGCAATTATGCTTTGTCCTTCTGGGCCACAGGTATCTCTACACTCTGTCTCAGAACGCTCTACGAGATGTGTGTAAATAACACAAGCCATATTCATAGGCAGCGCCACCCCGGTGGAGAGCGTGTGATCTGCCCTAGTCGGGTGAAGGGAAGGTAATTCATAGCAGCAGGAAGGGAGATTCCAAACCAGTGGGAAAAAAAAATCTTCCTTGCCTCAAGGAACACAGCCAATTAAGGGACAGCAGGGGGGAGGGATGTGTCAATATTTGCTGATTTATTATTAAAGTTCATTTTTATTTTATTGGGTAGCCTGATATGTTTAGTTTCTTTCTTTCCCTTTTTGTTAACAAGTTCTTCACCGTCCCTTCTCTATCAAGACTACAAGAGATAAATACGTGTCATGAGAAATGTGAGTTTGGATTGGAGGCAGTTGGGTCTAATAGCATATCATGGAAATTCATAAAGACGTGAAAAGTTTCAGTTGGCTGAAGGAGAACTTACCTATGGAAGAAAGATCTTACATTAGAGGTTCTCAATCTCCCTAAGGCTGTGACCCTTTAATACAGTTTCTTATGCTGTAGTGATCTCCAACCATAAATTTACTTTTGTTGCTACTTTGTAACTGTAATTTTGCTATGAGTTTTGTTACTTGCTCTGAAATTTGCTATGAATCATAATGTAAATATCTGATATACAGAGTATACGGTATTCAACCCCCAGGGATTGAATCAACTGGCCCCACAGGGGGTTGCACCCCACAGATGGAGAACCACTGACCTCCACTGTGGAAGGACCCATGCTAGATAATGAAGCCACATGAAAAGCAAGACTTAAGTCCCATCCTCAGCAGCCCACATTCCCAGGGACACAGTAATGGGTTGTGTTCTCTAGCAATATGGTTCAGTGGGACCTGCGGCACAGAGAAACCTATCCCTCTCGCCTGTGAAGCAGTCATGTGCTTCCTTGGGAATCTGATCTGGGCTTTACAGGACGGGTGGGAATTCCAGGGTAGACCCTGAAGAAAAGGTATTAAGAACCAGGAGTTGCACAAAGACGCTGGGGACTTGTGGCAATCACATGGAACAGTGCAACTTGAGGTTTGTGATGACTGTTGGAGAGAGTTGGAGCTGAGGCTGAAAGAGTCAGTGGGGTCTCTTCAGTGGGTTCTAAGCAGAGAGAATCTTTAATCCCAGCACTCGGGAGGCAGAAGCAGGTGGATCTCTGTGAGTTCGAGGCCAGCCTGGTCTACAAGAGCTAGTGCCAGGACAGGCTCCAAAGCTACAGAGAAACCCTGTCTCAAAAAGAACTAAAAAAAAAAGAAAAAAAAAAAAAGAACTTTGGAAATTTTGCCACACGGGAATCAGAAGCCAGAGACTTCCGAGTGCTGTTTCCAGACAATGAGATTGGAGTCTTATATGCTGACCTAAGTCCTAGAAAGATCTCCTAACAGATAAAGCAGAAATATTCCGAATTTCTGTCAACATGTATCTGTGAATTCTTTGGACATGTGGTAAGTGGTTTTGTAATATGTCCCTGAACAAGGTTAAATGGGTTTGCACAGGCAGCAGCCTGAAGCAACCCTGTGAAAATGCTGGCTCAGGCATTTCAATGTCACCCTTTGCATTTAGTGCTGGAGGTGGTTTTGAGGCAGGGAATGGGCTCCTCCCTGCAGGAGAGCCCCCACAGTCTGAAATCTCTGTCTTTCTGTTCTGCAGGAGCAGCGATGGACGCCTGTGTACTGCAGTCTCGCTGCCGCGTGCCTCAAGAGCCCTCTGATTGAGAAGCCAGGAGGGAAAGTAAGACTGCTTTCTCATCTTGTTGTATGTCATAACTTGAGCAAAATGGCCTTTCTTTCTTTTCGTCTTGAGCGATTGGGGGAATTGATCTAATCCATCTCATAGGAGTAGTCGTTAAAAGTCCTGAACTTCAACTCTTTGGTTGCTACTAGTGGCAGAGTGTTGAGTCCGACAGACATGGGTGGAGTACCCTTGACCTTCTCTAGATTTTGAGCAAGTTCCTGTTAGAAGAACTGCTCATATACCAGGCCTGTTTTGGGGGGCTGTTGCAAAGGTGAAATATTTTACTCCATATCCACAATGCAAGTTTTTTTTTAACTTGTTTTGTTTTCTGTCTAGCCATGTTTTGAATGGGTTATGCAAACGAGTTGACTGAGCAAAATGGAAAGTTAAATAGTAAGTTTGGGCAAAGCACATTTCCAGCTGGCTGAATTGGAGAAACTGGAAGGCAACAATACACTTTAGAATGGTGAAGAGAACCAAGCAGTGGTGGCGCACGCCTTTAAGCCCAGCTCCTGGGAGGCAGAGGCAGGCAGATCTCAGTGAGCACAAGGTCAGCCTGGTCTACAAAGCGAGTTCCAGGGTAGGCCAAGACTATTACATAGTGAAGCACTGTCTTGAAAAAAAGAAAGAAAGGAAGAAAGAAAGAAAGAAAGAAAGAAAGAAAGAAAGAGAGGGGGAAGGGGGGAGGAGGGAAGGAAGGAAAGAAAGGTGAAGACAGCCCTGCTGCTCAGAGGCATTTTCCAGGTACAACTTCACACAGGGCACAAAGCACCTGGTTCCGATGCCTCTATACACAATCCAATGCCGATGACGAATCACAGTCTTTGGGAAAGAGAAACAAAATACATAAAAATTCTTTAAACGGTCTTCATAGATGCATATGGGCAAGCCAGTTCTTACAATCTTTATAGCAGGATGGGTCTCTCTCCCTGCCTAGCTCCGGTGATTTGGCCCCAGTTCTGCATTCCGCCCATGGCCTTGGTCTGTAGAGTGAAATCTGGATGAGGAAGCCTGCCTTCGACTGTGGTGTCAGCAGGCCTGACATTGAGCAGACGTGGCAGGGAAGAGGTCAGGCTTCCTGAGACTGTGTTCTCTCAGTGTTCAGTGAGGTCTGTACTTCCCCTCTGCTGACTTCGCTTCAGTGAAAGGAGTTTCATTTGTCCTGAGGATGAAACCAGCCAACAAACAAAATACTGCCCACAAAATGCTCTGGCAAGCGCTTCAGTGCTCATTGCTTCTCTCAGCTCCTGGGCGCTCTGGCCCATAGCCTCCTAATAAACCACCACTTTGTCTGAGGAAAGAGGGCGAGGCTGTCAACAGAAGTTTATGCACCTCAGAGAGGTCTCTCTTGACCAACTGAAAGGGACTACGGTCCAGTATGGCCACTCTGGGTCCAGGGACATGGTTTCTCCGAGTGGCCCTCAGGTTCTTCTCACCTGCTCTTCAGTGAGCACAGTTATTTCTGTGTTTTCCCAAAACTGTTGGGTTGAGATGGACCCGAAAGGACATTTATGTTCTCTCTTTTCTCACGGCCCTGACTTCTGGACTTAATATAGCTGTTGTAAAGTACTCTAGTGAGTTTATTTCTCCATCGCTCTGATATCCATGACCTGGTGGAAGTGCAGGGGAGATCTATGACCCTGACAGCAAAAGCTGCTTTCAGGGTTCAGTTAAAGGAGTCAATGGAAGACACTTGATGTGGGCGCTTGGCACTAACCGCTACTCTGCTCAGAATCCAGCCTGCCCTCCTCACTGCAAAAACTTTCCAGGGGAGTAGAAGACTGAAAGCTAGACCTACATGGAAGTTCCACACCCAGATGAAGCTGTCCCAACTGAATTCAGAGCCAGTGTTTCCTCGCGGGGGAGAAAGTAGGGTCTTACAAAAATGCCAGCTAGACAGACACTTCCGGTGTGAGTTCATAGTTGAAGGAAAGAATATCTGGGAGCCAACTGTAGTAAAGCCCCTAAAGGATAACTCTGTTTTTAATGGCCATGATCGGAGTAAAGCAGGGACACTTTTGGATGCTAACTGAGAAGGAGAAGCCAAAAAAAAAAAAAAAAAAAAAATCACTGTAGGCAGCAGGCACGCAAGCTGAGAGTATGTGAGCATTCACCTGCAGATAAAGGAGAGCCGGGTGTTTTAGCTTTGCATAACTGGAGTCACTGCCTTTCACGTGGAACATACAAATTTATGGAAATAAGAATGCAAATGTTAAAAATATGCATTTTGGGATTTCCTGGGAATAGCCTGGAGGCCCTGTTTTCCTTCTCTTTCTAGCTGCTCAAGATCCCGTTGTGAAAGCTGGAGTTGCACTCAGCAGGGCAGACTCAGCAGTGTTATAGCTAGAGGACTGTGTGACCTGGGGGAGGGGATGCTCTATGAGTTGAATCAGGGTAGAATATTTAAGAATGTTTGATGGTAAATATGCTATTCCTTAGAGGTTGCTCAGATTACAGCAAATGCAAAAAAGAAAAAGATTTCTGGCTTTAAATAAATTAATTCGAGACTGAAAGTGGATGGTTCAAGAGGAACTAGCCAATGATGGCAGAGATCCAAAGACCCAAGGATATAGGTAGCATTAAGGGGTGGTGTCAAACTTCACTCCCTAGGTCTTTGAAAATTTCTATTAATGCTTCCAGAAGGCATTGTGCAAACGCCTTGGGCCCCACAACCCTCACAGGCCTTGGGACAAGGAAGCAAACAGAGTCATTTGGATTAGGGACTGCCCATGACCATGGTGAAGACAAACTTGCCTTTCTCAAAGGAATTCAGATGGTAGGTAGACATACCTTGGCTCCAGAGAGACGTAACTTGAAGACTCGAAGACTCGATTGGACTGGGGGAGAAGGCAGAGAGATACAGCGCTAAGAGGAGAGTGGTGTTATTAAATAGAAGGGCGCGGATGAGAAAGTAAACACGCTCCCTGGACCCTTTTGTGCTTCTGGGTGAGCGAAGGGGAAGCTGAAGGAGCCAGGTGGAAGTGGCTGGATAAACACCAGATAAAAAGAGAGGGACGGAGGAAGGGACGGGGACCGCAGAGTCAACAGTGCTGCTGCGTGTCAAAGCTTGGAGGCATCTGTGGGAAGAAAGACTAGGGGCGTCCTTTGTACAGATAAAACTGTTCTTACTAAACAGCATTGAGCCTTGTAAATGAGGGGCGTGGTCTTCTACAGCACAGCCCTTTCCCGATCGTGATATGTCACCCGGGTCTGGGTGAACAACACCCAGTCTTTAAGTGCCGTGGCACTTTGTATTTATTAATGAGAGTTTCGGTGACCCAAATAGATGAAGATGCTAACCCCAGAACCAGTCTGCGGTCTACTACTGTTTAAACAAAAACTACCTAAAGGTATAGGAACAATCAGTAGGTAGTTCCTAGGGAAGAAAGGCACCCATTCAATAGCTATAGTAATAGAGGAGCCTACATTTTCTACATAAGAACACCTGACTTAGTTTCATCTCTTCTCTGTGTGCTTCTGGCCATCGAGGCAACATGAATAAAGCCAAATATTTGTCTTCTGGGAGTTTTTATGACAAGAAGAAAATCGTCAAGTTGCCAGGTCTGTTTTCTTCTGCCTCTAAAATAATGGCGGTTTTAGTTGGGCATGTGTCCAAGATAAGAGTACACTCTTAGCCCCTTTAGCATCTAGACATTGCTGGACCTAGATTACAACCAATGGGAAGTGAATGAAAATGATATTTGCAAATGCTATCCCTTTTACTGGGTGTGTCATATGGAGGTGGCAACCAAAGCTGGAATTGCTCTACCGGACTAAGACAGGATAGCAGAGGGGCCACACTGAAGACTGAGGGTCTCTGACTCTGGAGTCTTTGACTGCTTAGACTTGCTTAAGGCAGACATTGCCTTCCATCTTGTTTGCACCTGTACCCTTTGGGTGCTGGTATTGCTGCTACAGTATGGTATCCAAGTCAGTAGTTACCTAGAGCAGGGGAGAGAGCAGCTGCCTGCACCGTTGAGGCATTCAGTGTCAAGCGCAGGTCAAGCAGGTACAGCAGCTAATGGATGAAGTGCGGGCAGAACTGAGTTGTTAGCATCTTCCATCTAAATCCAGCCTGGGCATGGGGAGGCGGAGAAGCTCACACTGACCTCTGAGAAAGGGTGATGGGTAAGACCCTGCCTTCAAGGACTGAAGGGAATGCACCTGGGTTATCTGGATTCAAAGAAATCCCCAGAACTGAGGCCCATAACATTTGTTTGAAAATATTCAGGAACTATAGTAGATAAGTGGGCAAGGGATCCAACTGTGTTCTAAATGCTGATGTTTAAGGGCTAATGAGATGACTCAGTGGATAAGGGCACGTGCCACCAAGTCTGACGACCTGGGTTTGATCCCCAGGATCTACATGGTGGGAGGAAAGAAAGAATTGACTTTTGTAAGTTGTCCTGTGACCTTCACATGTGTATACCACGTGTGCTGTATGTGTGTGCATATGCACAAAATGAACATGTAGAAGTAGACTATTTAATGTTTTGAATGCTTATGCTCGCACTCCTATGTTAAAGCTGACCTTAGTTTCTATCAGAGACACGGTTCTTTCTCTGCTGTGGTTAATGTAGAGACTCACAAGGGCAGGAGAATGCATGACAGGGAATGCTTGATCCTAAATGGGGCATCACCTCTCCATGGTCAGGGATCCTCTGGGAGAAGAGACAGGAAAAAGAGAGCCAGAAGTTAGAGAGGAGAACATTCCCCACATGTGATTGTCATCATACCCAGGGGCTCACTGCATCTGTGCTTACATGCACAAGATGTGCCCGCCACTATTTTATTATGGGTGGGATGGGGTGTCACGGGACTCGTGAGGCTCATGAGGCCCTACCATTCACTACAAGCAGTTAATGGTTGTTGGGGGAAGGTTGTCAGCAGTGTAGCCACTGAAAAGTTGCCTATGTTCCAGTGAGTAATCCCTACTACTCATGTTCCTGCAGGCGAGTCTAGTTAAACTCAAGGGGTCCCTCCCCACCCAAATTAAAGTAGCTGAAGATTTGTTTGAGGAAAAGAGGGCTTCAGAAAGAGTGTTAATGAGAGGGGCTCTCGGGGAGGGGATGAAAATGACACAAAGCTCAGAGTACACGAGTGTGAGGTTTTCAGAGAATTAAAAGGCAGAATAATGTTTCAGGCAAGAGCAAAGACTACAACCAGAGCGAGCCGTTGTCTAGCGCGCAATCTTCCCGTCGATTCCCATCATCTGTAGGCAGCTGTCAGCACTTTAGGAATATGCCGTTATCTCCAGCTCTTCACTTGCTATGGCGGGCTTGACTCCGTGGAGCAAACACCCTGAACCCCAGCTTTGTTTTCTCTCCGTCAATCAAGATTATATGGAAAATGACCTACTCTCATGTCTCCGTCTGGAACACTTTCTATTTGACCTTCACAGTTCAACTCTCTCAAACGTCAGCTGTTACCACTGCTAGACACTGGAGCCCAGGACAGTTTCTTTCTTTCGCTGGGCCTTTCCTCAGAGCCCTGGGCACTGGGTTGTGGCAAGGGATGGTGCTGTCTGCTGGTGGCTCAGTGACTGAAGCTGTTTGCTGTTCAGCTGGCTGTTTCTATCTTTACCCCATTTATAATGATTTTTTAAATTTTATTTTCTATGGTATAGGCCTACTGAAGACAGGGTATTTTTTAATGAATTCAATTAGTACTGTCCTGTAAATGATAAATAATCAAGAATGGGAATATATAATCCTGAAATTTTTTTACCAGGGATCTCACCAACACCTATAGGACCACTGGCGCTAAGGCTCGTAACATTGGCTCCATCCTCAGGAAATCGTTTGGGTTGAGAGGCACAGTCTAAGACAGTAGGGCATGGAGCCTGACCTGCTGCCACTCTATAGCCTCAGGAAGAATTCAGAGGGTTTTTAAAAAATTTAACAAGAGTGCATAATCAATGACAATACAATTTACATCTTCCTTCAAGCCTAAAAGTATCAAGTCCTACCTGTAAGAAGCTGCAGAATATAAAAGAAATATGAACAGTTGATATAATAATAATAGGTTATTAATGCTATTAGATAATTAATAATTCCTTCCCCACGTATGTTGATGTCGACGCACAGTAGAAATGAGAAATGTGAGAAAGAAAGCCATGTTTCCTCTGCTCTCACTTCACTCTTGGTCTGTAAAGGTTAAACTACATAATACAACATACATGGGCTAAGTGTGCACACACGTACACACACATAAACAACCCCAGACCCTTCTGTTGTGGAATGCTTCATTATCACGGGGCACAGTGTCATGTTTGGACTGCGTGGACGCTGTTTACTCTTTCCTTATCTCTATGCACCAGTTCTTCCCATTAGCGGTGCCCCAGCTTGTCTCACAGAGCCCAACTGACAAATGCCAAGTGTGCCTTTTGCTCAATAGACTGGCTCAAATGTTCCCGCGAGAAGAGGAAACGTAGATTTATATGACCCACCCCGCATGATGCAGCGTACTTTAAACAGGATTGCAGGGCAATTTGGTTCCCAATGATAACAGCAATAATAATTGCTCTAATGGCCATCACTGTTTGAGGACTCTGCACCATACACTAACGTAAGTTTTTATAGGCGGTATGTCACTTAATTATTTTACAGGTGAAGCCTCGAGGATAAACAACTGCTTCAAGGTCACAAAACTAATAAATGGTGGGAGAGATGGCATCCAGATCCAAGCATGCTGACTTCAGAACCTGCGCCTGATCCACCTAGCAGAGATGTCGCTCTAACGTTTAGACAACCGCTTTCCTGTTGAAATAGAACCAAAGTTTCCAAGAGGATACAAGAAGGATGTAAAAAGGAAAAAAAAAAATATTATGTCTTGTCTTATACTGTAGGCCATTTTGGTTGCAGTTAACCTACCTTAGATTTTCTTTTACCAAATGGCCCTGGTTAAAAATAGCAATTCTGCACCAATAGGAAATCTCTGAGCACGCAGTGTTGGGCAGACCCTCTAAAGGCAATGGCTTTGCAAAGAACTTTAAAGGGAGCTGGAGCAGCAGTAATGTCACCATGAGGTTATGAAGATCAAAATATTCAGAAGGAGTCCTCAGAAGCTATGCCATATATTTAGGTGTCCCAGTTTATCTGCTGTGGGAGAAGGAGGCTTGGTGCTCACATAAGCCGTGAGGCTGTGCATTTGATGTTAATAATATTGACATTCCCAAGGAAAAAAATCCAAGTGGTGTTATTAAAGATCATTAAAGTTCCATCTAATGAAGGAATCAAAACAAAACCAAGGGTGGAGTTGAGATCGCCATTTGCCATGAACGCTTGTTAAGTTTTGCATATAGGTCATTTGGATGCCTGTTAAAATAAATGTGTATGAATGAAGTGAACAGAGAACAGATCACGCATAAAAGTTTATGGTCTGGAGAGTAGGCAGGTAATTAGGGTGCAGTGAACTCCCCAATTGTGTCTGTTTTTAAAGGTCATTTCCTGCATTTCATGAGAGATGGAGAATTACTTTTGGTCCCCATAAAACGTGGCTTGTACCTTTATGAACATTTCTTTCAACCCACCTTCTTTTAAGGTTGGTTGATTGCATATCTGTCTCTTTCACTGGCTTCTAATATCCTTGCTACAGGCTGGAATGGGGCAGAATTGTACCTTATTTCTTATTTATGTTCCCAGAGCACTGAGTGCAGTGCTATCGGATAGTAGCTGCTTGTTAGGAAGAGGAAGTGGTAGAGGAAGGCTCTGACTTCCCGAGCTTAGGATAGTTTCATTCACTGCCTCTCCCATCCCTGTAAGGAACTCCTTACTGAAAAAAAAAAAAAAAAAAACCAACTCTTACTTAATAGACAGTTGCTTACCAAATGACAGCTCATTGACAAAAACCAGAAGTCTCCACTTCTCCACTAAAAACTTTTCAAAAAGGCAATCGGAAATAAGAGTCATTATGTTGAGATTCACACGAGAGAGAGAGAGAGAGAGAGAGAGAGAGAGAGAGAGAGAGAGATTGTGCTCATTAATATAAAAGTTTTCTTTGCTGCCCCAGACTATCTTGCTAGAATCGTAAGAAAACCCTAACTACCCAAGACAAAGACAAAGATCATCACAGTACCTGACTCAGCTGGCCTCTGTGTGAACACTTTTCCTTTCTTGACTCTCATGAGCTCTGATCCCTCCACTTTCATCCAACCGTCTCGGTGTGTCTTGAAGAACCTCCACAGCACCTGTAACTGTGGGTCTCCCACAGTGCCATCTTGGCACTGTTTTCAGACAGCCAACTTAGCTTCCTTGAGCAGATTTCTTTGTTCTACTGACTCATTTACTCAACATGTCCAAACTAAACTGGTTAGTTCACTTTTCTTTCTGGCTCCTCGGACTCAAGAATGCAAGATGGAAAGATGGACACTTTGCCATCCTTCATAGTCCCTCCCTCCTGGACATCTGCTCCTCCAGCAACTACAGTCAGAAGATTCTAAACGCTTAGCATCTCGCCCTCTCCTTTTACACTTTGGGCTCTGATTATGACCTGGACCATATCTCATTTAGATACTGGATGCAAAGTGTAAGTGTTATCAGTTTACTTGTCTCAGAGACCGAGTGGCTTCCCGCTGGCCTCTGCACTCATATGGACATGCTCCCGCCAACACAGTGTGTCCTCCCTGCTCTCTTCCTTTCACTCAGTCTTGCTTGGCTCTTTGTTCTTTTCAAAAGTCTCCTTCTGGTCTACAGCTAGTTTTCCCCCTTCTCTACTGCAAACGCACCTCCCAGTTGAATCTGTACTCTGCATTTCCATGGCTGCACTGCTCTCCCTTGTTGCATCCTCTGGGCATTGAAGAATCTTGGGTGCGTTGCACATGTGATGCACATTGGGCACCAAATGACCCTCTTGTGCCCATGCATTGTGTCTGTCCGTTCACTTCTCTCCACGCCCAGAACCCAGAGCTCATTCAGTCTTAGAATTCAAATCTCCTTCTGTCACTGGCACATTTTAGGATTCTCTTCACTACAGTCCAAGACCCTCAACCCTAATTAAAATATTTCTTTTCTATGGAGATGATTAATGTCTATTAATACCTATTATTATGCTGGAACTCATTGTAAAAAAAAGAAAAAGGCAAGATGATTATCAGTTACAAACCATAAAGGTAGATGCCTTGACCAATGTGAATTCCTCTCTATTACCTCATAACAATGAGATAATTGAGGAAGATAGGCATATTATCCAGTTTAGGTGATTATACCAGGTCTGTTTCATTAAATGGAATTGCTGCGGCCGTTAGAACTACCTGCTGTGCCATTAGCAGGAGAGGATAATTGTGGATAGCCCTGGCAGGTGAGGGAAGTAGAAAGAAATGAGAAGTGGTGAGTGCCTGCAAGCCAAGACTTTTGATTTTAGGTCAATCAAAGAAGAAAGCTCAGCTTATTGTACCAAACAATGCAGGCATTCTGCTTAGCAAGGATAAATGTGAACAGGAAAGAATTTCTCATATAACAGTTTAAACATGGCATAGAGAAGAATTGAAGACATGCAAATCTGCATGCTTCAGTTTTAGTTAACATCTATATATAAAGGCAACTTTAATTTCATCATATTACAAAGATCTCTGATGGGATTGGAGAGATGGCTCAGCAGTCCAGTATGTACTGCTCTCGCTGAGGACCTGAGTTCAATTCCCAATATGTACGGCTCACAGTTGCCTGTAACTCCAGTTCTAGGAGGGTCTAACACTTCTGGTCTCTATACTCACATGAACATGCCCACATGCAGATATATACAAAATTAATAAAAATCTTTACATGTTGAAAGGAGGCTGCTAGTTAGTTCCCAGCCACTTAGCCCTAAAATAATCACACAGAAACTGTATCAATTAAATCACTGCTTGGCCCATTAGCTCTAGCGTCTTATTGGCTAACCTTACATGTTAATTTAACTCATTTCTATCATTCTGTATATTGCCACATGGTTGTGGCTTACCAGCTATAGTTCCTGCGGGGCTACATGGCTTCTCTCTCTGACTCCTCCCTTCTTTTTCCCAGCATTCAGTTTAGTTTTCCCTGCCTATCTAAGTTCTGCCCTATCAACAGGCCAAGGCAGTTTCTTTATTAACCAATAGTATTCACAGCATACAGAGGGGAATCTCACATCATTAAAATCTTTTCACACATCTTAATTTATTTCACTATGAAATAATGTTTAGGACAAGGAAAGTATAAAGTACAGCTTATAAAGTCAAGTTTTATCAAGTAAAACAGATGAATATTACTTGGTTGATAGTCCTGGGCATTTTGAAAAACACAAAGTTATTCAAGTCTTAAGGGATATAGAAAGAATCAGTCTGTGTTTGTAGATAATTGAAATGCCACTTCCCATCTGATGTTCAGATGTATGCTACAAATATCTGACACACTTCCTGTGACTACATCCACGGAAGAGAGAGAGAGAGAGAGAGAGAGAGAGAGAGAGAACACTTTCTTTCTCCTAAGTAACTTATCCCATAATACTAATGCTTTCTATATTGACAGAAAGTAAAGTTCATTGAGTGTTAGCTATGTATGAGCTACACCCTGGACTTTTTAATCTTTAAAAGTCCTAGTTAATATTAACCATGTTTTCAAAAGGTCCTGTTGTTATTTGCATTCTACAGATGAGAAAACAGACTCAGCAATGTTACACAGCTGGCTCAATATCACAAAACTGTGTGATAAATGTATCATAAAAAGTAGAGGACCTGTCTTTAAAGTCATAGATAGTGTGTCCTCTCGAAATCAACATCTTCCCAATGCTGATCTGAAGACACGCGCCCCTGTCTTTAGTGAGAGGGCATGAGACATGTCTAATCCTATGTCATAATGTGGCCAGCAGCTCTTGCAACCCTCCTCCCCTGCAGTGCTTCTGTGGAATTTACAGTTGCATCCCCTTCTGTCCTTCCTTGTGACTTTCGCATCCAACTCTGTTCTCTGACAAATTCTATTTTAGGCTCTTAAATGATCAGCACATGATAAAGTTTCATTTTGTGTAAAATTAGCTTTGATGGAAGTATGGAAACATAAAGTTTAGTCATACCCTTGTGGTCAAACCGCAGCCACTCTGTTTTGTTAATGAGTTCTAGCTCTGTTATCTTATAGTCACATAGTTACGTTTGTTCTTTCACTCGAGTTTAGAACTTTTCATACAATACAGTTATAGTTTAGCTTCAGCGCATGGTTTGCTCCCCTAGGATGCTGATATCCCTTGCAGTCATGATTCACTGCTAACATTCTTCACATCCCTTTGTATCCAGTACTGTTCACCCTGCATGAAGTCCACCCCAAATTTAGTTGATTAAATAATCATTTTGCATCTAAATCTGTGTTATATCAGCTAGGTTAGGTCATCTCAGTGATTCTTGAGAACTTGGGTGGATCAGCTTCCAGGCCAGGAGAATCTCCATTGAGATGGCTAGTTTCTCATCCTTCATGAAGCAAAGGATGGGTCTATTCTGACGAAGTCAAGAAAACCCTATGAGTCCTAAGCTCAGAACAGACCCTTTGCAGTATGTTTGGTTAAGAAAAGTTGGCAAATGCCAAAGCCGGAAGTAGACTCATCCCCTTGTGAGATATTAAAGTCATTTGAATGTTCTAGAAATCATAAGATATGAAAGGTCATCTACACTTGTAAGATCACATCATCCGTCATGCCATTGAAATTAATCTTAAATATGTCATAGGAATTTCAACTGCACAAGCTCTAAAAATAAAGGCCTATGTAGTCCTTTGGGTTTGTGCCTATGTGCAGTACGACAAGCCAAAAACAGATCTAATATAAGAAATAAAAGAAAAAAAACTGCAAGCCAAATTATGACATTCTCTTTAGATTAAAGAGCAGAAAGGTTTGTGGGGACCACCAGCACAGAGCTGCTTACAGATGAGTTATGTTTAGGTTTTTCAGGAAAAAGAAAAAAGCTAGATTAGCTGTTAGGAGAAAGGAATGAGAAAGATACAGATGCCAGAGGTGAGTGTGGGTCCAAGAAGGCAGGTGACAAAATACAAAAATATTAACTCTGATAAATGCACGAAAGAAAGAAAAGTGTGGGGATGTATGTGTATAATTTGAGTGAGGTGCGGTGGTGCATATCTGTAACCCCAGTATTTGGGATCCTGGGGCAGGAGGAGCAGGAGTTTTAGGCAAGCCTGGGACACATGTACAGATTATATCTCAAATCAGGAAGAAGAGAAAGAAGAGAAGGAACAGGAGAAAGAAGAAGAGGGGAACAGTTTTTAAATTTGGATTTGAGTTTTTAGGCAGTAAGGAGCTATTGATGCTTCTTGAGTGTTTTCTGGGTGTTTGTGTTTTGTTTTAAACGATTAAAATTGTTGCAAGACTAGCCTCACATTAACCCGAAGGGGGCATGCTTGGAGGTGGAAAAACCATTCCCAATAAGCCATCCAGTCTATTTTTATTAATCAAACCAAAGGTCTAATGACCTAAAAATTACCCAGCCAAGAAGTTTCATTTCTGCAACTGTAAGGAACCCAAGACACAGGCATTTGGAAAGAGGTGGCCATGCTCTTTTCCTTGAAGAGAAACAGGAAATGTAATGCCTTCGGCTCAAATGTGAGTCATTATATCATGTGTGCAGACTTTTCAAGGTTATTCCCCTCAATGGCAAAATGATGGTTTGTAGACTTGGACAGCTGACATTTTCATGATGTTTAAAGTGGACCAATTCAATTAAATCCTGAGTGATTACAAAAGTCAGCCTCGGTGTGGATGGTTGACTTTTTAGAGAGGCACAGAAGCCGCCCAGCTTCTCAGACACCCTTCACTCTGAGCCCTGTGTGCTGTCTGCACAAGAGGAAGTCTGTCTTCAGTCTCTGTCCCTTCACAGAATGTACATAGAATGCCAAGGAAAGTTGGGAAATCACTGAATGGTTAGCTGGAAAATGGTAGAAAGCCATTGCACTAGCGGATATAGTTAATAATCACCAATAACTGTTAAAACTATTGGCACAGAGCAGGTGGTAGAACCAGATTTGACTAATAAAAATACTTTCAAGAACTCCTTTTAAAAAATGACTGGGCATGATACTAGTTACAAATATAGATATTTATAAAGAAGATCCAATTTTATATGCATACTCATTCAAGCTGATAGGAAAAATGCTGAAAACAACAGCTAAAAATATAAATATTTAATTCAAAAGGGCAAATGTGAAATATTTAAAATATTCTTTCAGAAATAGTCAGAGAAAGCAAGGTGAACTATCTTAAACTCCGAAATCGAACTGTGCTCTCAAATGCACAGGCCTTTTATGCTCTGGAAGATAGTTATTTTCTGTGATCAGTAGAAAAATCTTTTTAAATAGTGTCGACCTTTGAATTAAATACCAACAAAGTGCCTTGTGGCATACAGTAAGGATTATTTTTGGAAAGAGTCCCAACACTTCTCCAGGCTGCTACAGTCGCGGTGAAGAATCTCTGCCGAGGCTGAAGGAGGGTGTCAGTTGAACTCAGGGAGTGTGGGTGTTTCCAGGGTGTTGACAGTGTCCTTAATCTGGTTGATAGCCATATGGCTGTCCCATTATAGCCACTTCTTAGGGCTTATAAATTTTATTCCCTTTATGTGGAGAAAAATGTTGGTTTAAAAAACAAAAGAAAAGACAAAAACAGAAACCTCCAAAGTGTGGTGGCGTGTCCATCTTGAGTTGCTTTGTGGTGGCTGGCCCTGGCTCCAGAGTGATGAGAGAGGTCACTGTGATTTACCATGGAGTCTTCAGGGAGACTTGTTGGGAGCAGTGAGACCCCAAATCCTGATCTGAGTGCCTACAGCTGCTCTGAGCACGAGACCTTCAGGAGTTTCTAATGGCAGGAGAGTGGTTTCTGGTGGGTTTGGCTGGGGCGTGGCTATCTCTATATAATCTGCCCCTGAACACAATAAAGGGGGCATTCTTGGGGAATTCAAGGATGACCAGTGTCGCTGTCTTTCTTTGTGTGTTTATGTATTTTAACTTCCAGCCCCCTTGCCCGAACTCGCGAACTGGGTAATAGCGCACCGAGTGCAGACATGGGGGCGCGGTGCGCAGCAGAGACTGACCCTCATTTGAGGCACATAGAGAAACAGATGGAAAATTATTCTGAAACACAGCTAGGTTGCACATATTGTAAAATTTTAGGTTCTTAACTTTTGCCATCTATTTCTAGGAATAAGGAAGTCATAACCGAAACACATGCTGTCCTGCATATAAGTGTTTTTATATTTATTTCAGCATTATTTATAATGGCAGGGACTAGAAGCGATTAAAAAAAAAACCTGTCCAGAATAGGCTACTTTGAAAATAATTCAAGCCAGGAGTAGGTTGAGGGGTCATAAGAGAAACTTTATAAGTGAAGACCTCAAATCATGTTTGCTGCTGGGGTTCCCCATCTGTGGCATTGGCTGTTGGGGAAGTGCTTTATTCTAGAACAATCCAAAGAGCAGAATATCCACGGCAAGTCCAGGACTCCCCCTTAAGGTTCTTTTTTTTTTTTTTTTTTGCTTTCTGAAGTCCCATCCAAACTGGAGGGATATTTTTAATAGCAAAAAAAAAAAAAAAAAAAACAAAAAAACAACAACAACAAAAACAAAAAAAAAAACAATAACAAAAAAACCAAAAGAACCCAAAAAACCCTGCAAAAAGATAGCTGTGTCCGAACTTTCTACTACTAGGCTAGCTCCCATATGCCTGGTAGGAGTGAAGAGGAGTTATTCTTAATTATTCCCATCTTCCTACCTAATGAGGGTGGAGCCCGGAATAGAGGGATGCGTGGTTTGCTTCAGCTCCTATCTTAAGAACTTATCCAATCTTGTGCTCCACTGTTAACTTCCAGCTTGTGGTCCTGGCTACAGTGTGCCCAGAAAGCTTGTATCTTACACAGCCACAGTGTTCCAGATAAAGTCCTGTTGTTAGTACCAACTGCGTCATGTTGTTAAGTAAAGGTAAATGCCTCAAATGTCAATGAATTCTCTCTCTCTCTCTCTCTCTCTCTCTCTCTCTCTCTCTCTCTCTCTCTGAGAAAGGTCTCACTATGTAGACCTTCTTTGCCTAAAACTCACTGCCTACTCCAAGCTGGCCTCAAACTCAGAGATCCACGTGCCTTTGCCTCTGGACTGCTGGGATAAAAGGCAAGAGGCATGACACCTACTTCTAATCATTATCATTTGTAGCAAATACCTTTTCCTGAACCCACACAACCCGCCTCAAATTCTATAGTTCCTTGTCCCCACTTCTTTCCCTGATCCCCGCCCCACACACTTCATTAAATCACTTAGAACTAGAGTATTTTATTTTCTTTCTTTGTTTGTTTGTTTTTGTTTTGTTTTGAAACAGGGTACCTCTACACAGCCCTGGCTGCCTGCGAATTCAACATGTAGACCAGATTGGCGTTGAGTTCCTAGAGATGCACCTGCCTCTGCCTCCCAAGTGCTGGGATTAAAGGTGTGTGTCACTATGCCTGACCAAGAGTATTCTATTTTCAAGAAAAATCTCTCTGTCTCTTTAAGAATACAAGAATTTTTCTTTAGGTTTTACCTGTGAGCTTAAAATGGTTACTGACAAATAGGGGTAAGTCGTGGTTATTTGCAATCAAATTTGGAATTTTTTTGGTTTATAAAAGAATTAGTCTTAGTCTGATTATGAAAGTAATAGCCTCATTCTTCCTCATTGAAAATCTTAGGGACACTCAAGAAGGAAATAAAAATTTCCACAAAAATAACCACGGTGACTATTATGACATACTTCTTCCTTCTTATGTATACATCTGTGTTACATAACATATTTTTCAACATGTGCCGTTTCCTTCCCAGTGTGTGTCCCCTTCACATTACAGTGTGAGTATTTAAAAATGTCATTCAATGGATTTCAAAATAATGTTTTAATTGCTAGTGTGTGAACATATTGCTATAGCTTAGTAATGTTTAACAGTAATTGATTCTGGACATTTTTCCGTTTCTAACTTTCATCCTTATAGATAGTGCTAAAGATAAGCCGTGAAATACTTGTTCATAGATAGAGCTGTGTGTTTGTGTGACTACCTCCAGAGTAAGTGGCGAAGGGAGCATACAAAGCCTAAATTCTATTTCAGAAAGATTGTTCTATCTGTATGCTTCCTAGCAATTTGTAAGGATGCCAACCTGCTGGAATCACCAGCACCACCAACTATCACCATTTTGATTTTCTTCCCGTGGCTTTATTTGTATTATGTGCTCACCAGTTGCACTGATTTTTTTTTCTTGTTTGCCTATTGAGTTCTTTTTGTCTGTCTGCTCCTCTCTTGTATTTGTTTATATCCTTGGCCCATTTTTCTATTTGAATCCCAACAACTCTGTGTTAAACCTTTCCTTAGAAATGTACAGCACCACAGGAGGAATCTAAATCTCGTGTTTAGCTGTTGGGTCGTACAATCCCTCCCTTTCCCCTCTCCCGTTTTCCTTGTTTTTCTTTTTGTATTGCCACCCTCCCTCTCCCTCCCTCTCTGTGTATTGTTTGGCCATGTCTGTGTCACACTGTACATGTGGAGGTTAGAGATGACTGTACAGCATTGTGTTTTCCACCCTACCCTGTGGTTCTATGGTTCTGGGGCTTGAATAATAAATAATAACAGTAAATACAATACTGTCACATTTTTTTTCTATTGGCCATTGGTTTTTTAAGGCTTTCGTAGAACTTTGTAAAGCTCCATGACTAAACAGTGCTTTGTACATGGAACAGGGATCTTCAGAGGGTTGAGGTCATCCGGGGGGGGGGGGGTGCGTAGGAAATTCTGGGCCATCCTGGACTACATAATGAGACTCTCAGGAAGAATGGAATGAAGGAAGGAAGGAAGGAAGGAAGGAAGAGAATGAAGGAAGAAGAATAACATAAATGTTTCTAACATGGCCCAAAAGATTAATTAGTTGAGATTTTAAAAATAGATTCTCTTTTATATTAATTGACATCAGAATTTGCATTGTAAGCAGCAGGTATAACAACTTAAAAAACTTAGATTTATAAGTAGACCCCTTATAGTTGGGAAAGCTGTTTTCTTTAAGCACACACAATGTGTAACATTAGATGCAGCACAGCGAGGCCTGAGTACCCAGTGAAGCAGGCTGCTCCTCTCAGCGCTGGCCGGAAGTTGTCTGTGTCCTGTCACCGATGGCATTACAACTCTGTTCGCCATCTAAATAAGTGTCCACATGTGTCTATCTCTGCCTCTCCTGGTGAATTGGAGAGAGGGATGTGTGCTTGTGTGTGTTCATTGAGGTCACCCAATGCTATCATCTTTCTCTTCTTTGGTGGCTTCTGTGTGTTGGTGGTTTCCTTTAACCCTTAACAACCATAGGATTAATGACTTCTGATGTCTAAGACAGAGTGAAGCTCTAGATCAATTTTACTAACACCATCATCAGTAAGTTAGTTTCTTCCCTGTTAATATATAGAATAGCAGTTTTTAAATATTTATTTTTCAATTGGGATACCATACTAAATTTTTTAAAAAATCAATTCCAATATTTATTCCCCCTAGGATTTTCTAGCAGAAGTGCACATTCTCTATAATTGAAAGTGAAAGATAGACAATAAACGTCTTATATTTTGGTTGGAAGATTATCAAGGAAAACTTTTATGAAGCAGAATTGGATATTTTATTAAAGACATTTGAGACACTCAGAAGAATGTAAGACATACCCACCTGTGAGTATGGGTAAAGGGAGAGTCACCAAAGGAAATCTTACAACAGAGAGAAGCAATGGCTAGCCCATAACTAACTATGGAACGCATGAGACAGTTCTATTGACCTTTGTCTGTGGAGGCCACTATCTACACATACAAAACATCTCCTAGTCTCATTATCATTAACACAGAACATACATCTTATCAGACTAAATGTCTCCTACATCAAAAATACACTATTATAGATGAAGAAGCTACAAATCCAGTGATGAGGATCTTGTATGACATTTGAGCCCAAGTCTGTGATCTTCCCATTTGTCTGTTCACTTTATCTTGTTGCCTACCGGACCAGCAAGCCAAAGTAAGACTTTTGTGACTAGCTTGACCCTTTAGAGAACACTCTATGCACCTTGCACTCTTTCAGAATTAAATTTTGAGTTATGTAGATCCACGATGCTTTTCTTCTTCCAGGCTGGGGATTTAACCCAGGCCCTCGAACATGCTAGGCAAATACTGTACCAAGGAACTACATCCCTGAGCTCATGATTGCTCTTGAATGATTCCAAGTAAATACTAAAACCTGAAATCCTTCCCTCGTAGGCTGTTTAGCTACTTCACGGTGCCAATCATTCGTTCTCAGGGAAGTCAGAAAGCAACGCACAGGAAGAAAGACTGTCGTCCTCATGTGGAGGGCCCTGGAGCCTTGGGTAAAATCACGGTCTCTATCTGAATTTGCTAGTCTGTGCTGGTGGGGCTGTGAGGGAATGTGTGGGCTCAGAGGTGTGGAGGAAGACAGAACAGGAAGACAAATGGTTTTATTATGCTGGGACCGCTGGGACCGCTGGACCGCAGTCAAGTGACCGTATAGATACATTTTGCAACAGAGAAGGTTGCAAAGGTTGCAAACTTTCTTTCCCAGCATTTGATATTGTACTTTTGAAACAGAACAGAACCAAGATTCTTCACAGCTTGCTTAGGGTGTTACTGAGGGTTGGTGTCAAGCTGACTTGGTACAGATTCTGCTGTTCTTAGAAATGACACTTAGGACAGATTTTTTTTTTTTAATTTGCTCAGGCTTTCTGTTAGAAAGAAAATGGAGATGTTGGATACAGTACATGTGTTATTCCTGGGGTCCTAACCTGGCCACCATATTTCTCAGCGACTTTTTATCCCAGATCATCTTGTCCCTGGGACAACGATCAGGTCAGAGTGGGGTTATGTTGGCCCTAGTGTGAATTATAATACATGCGAGAACTGGATAATACCGTTTGATAAAAATAGTGGGCAGTTAGGAAAACAGTACTCGAGGAAAACTTTTCTATTTAAGTTGGATTTTTTCCATACTAAATTGATCTCTGTGTGTGTGTGTGTGTGTGTGTGTGTGTGTGTGTGTTGCTACTTCTTTTTAAAAAATTTTTTAAATTTATTTTATGTGTGTGAAGGTGTCAGATCCCCTGGAACAGACAGTTGTAAACTGCCATATGGATGCAGGGAATTGAACTAGGGATCTCTGGAAAAACAGTAGATGCTCTTAACTGCTGAGCTATCTCTCCAGCCCCAAGTGTGTTGCTACTTCTAATAGGAGAAATTATCCTTAAAAAATATATTTTTTAAAAGAAAAATTATTTAGGCTACTGCAGCTCTTACATTTCTTAGTACCTACAGAATAACTTTAATATTTATGGTAAACAACTGTATCATGTCTTATGATCTTTAAGCACTAGGTGCATACTGTAAAAAAGATTTAACCGTCCACAAGTATGGGTTTATGGTATATGGGACTGTAACAGTTGACAGAAATGCTGACATTTAAATTTGAGAGGGTTAAGTCTTTTTTGGCAGCCAATAGCATTGGCCAGTTCAGATGGAAGAGCTTTTAAGTATGTGTGTATCAGAAGTCTGTTGACAATGGAAGCATAGAAATCAATGGTAGATAGGCCTCTTGCAAATTTAATCTGGAAATTTCTGGAGCATAGGGATCCTCTTTTGGGCTCCTGGATTTTCCTCTGGAATCTTTCCCTGAGTTTCTGCTCCACCCGCTTTCTCTACCACTGTGAGCTCTTCTTGTGAAGCCGATTTTGCCACCTTCTGTCTTCCTCCTACCTGTGATCTGCTTTTCTTGGGCTTCTAGTACATCTTCCATCTGTCCACGTCAGCCGCATTGCTGGTTGATTCCAGCTTTCGTCCCCTAGTTCTAAATTCCTAAACTGCTGGGCTCAGTTCAGCTTTTTGAGTCAGTTCACAAGTTGCAGGCTCTCCACTAGCTTAAGAGTGAGCTGCTCCAGAAACCCGTGGCCAGAGAGAGAGGTCAGGAAGGCCCAGGGTATGCGTCTATGTACAAAGAACCGGAAGTGTGTCTAGTACGTAAACACTGTGTGGAAATGGGGATGAATAGAAATGATTAGAAAACTAAGTCAAAATATTAGCTGCAGTTGATATTATAAAAATTTATTTTATTTCATCACGGTGGTTTGAATAGGAATGTCCCCTGTAATCTCATAGATTTCAATGTTTGGTTACCTGGGAGTAGTGATATTAGAGGGTATGGTCTTGTTGGAGTAGCTGTGACCTGGCTAGAGGAAGTGTGTCACTGGGGGTGGGCTTTGAGATTTCAAATGCTTAAGCCAGACCCAGTGTCTCTCTCTTCCTGCTGCCTGCTGATTCAGATGCAGAACCCTCAGCTCCACTTCCAGCACCATGTCTGCCCGTGTGCCACCATGTTGATAATGGACTAAACCTCTGAACCTGTAAGCCAGCCCCAATTAAATGTTTTCCTTTGAAGAGTTACCTTGTTCAGGATTTCTCTTCATAACAATGGAACATTGGTTTTATTATTATGATTTTTTTCCTTCAATAGATACATTTTAAAATGACTACTTATTTATTTATTTATTTTGTGCGTGTGTGTGTGTGTGTGTGTGTGTGTGTAGGGGTATGTGCACACGAGGCTTGGCACTAGATCCTCCCAGAGCTGAAGTCGTAGGTCATATGATGAAGTCATATGATCCTACATAGTTTCTAGGAACCAAACTCAGGTCCTCTACAAGAGCAGTATATGCTCTTTTCTTTCTTCTTTCTTTTTGTTATTTTAAATTTTTTATTCATTTTACCAGTCACAGTTCACGCTCCTTCCCCTCCTCCCATTTCCCCTACCTCCCCCCAACCCACCTCATCCACTCCTCCCAAAAAGTAAGGCCTCCCATGGGGAGTCCACAAAGCCTGGCACATTACCTTGAGGTAGGACCCCCCCCCCAAATGCATCAAGTCTGAGCAAGGCATCCCACCATAGGGAATGGGCTCCAAAAAATAAAGCTCATACACTAGGGATAGATCCTGGAGCCCCTCAAACAGACCAAGCTATACAACTGTCGCCTACATGCAGAGGTCTTGACGAGATCAGGGATACAACAAACATACCTAATCATAATAAAGGCAATTTAGAGCAAGTTGACAGTCAACATCAAATTAAAGGGAGATAAATTCAAAGCAATTCCACTAAAATCAGGAATAAGACAAAGCTGTCCACTCTCTTCATATCTATTCAATATATGACTTGAAGTTCTAGTTAGAACAATAAGATTTAAAAAAAAAGGAGATCAAGGGGATACAAATTGGAAAGGAAGAAGTCAGACTTTCACTATTTGCATATGATATGAAGGTACACATAACTGATCCCAAAATTTCTACCAGGGAGCTCCTAAAGCTGATAAACAACTTAAGTAATGTAGCTGGATAAAGATAAACTTAAAAAAAAATCAGTAGCCTTCCTATCTACAAATGATAAATGGGCCCAGAAAGAAATCAGTAACAATACTGATACAATAGTCACAAATACTATACAATATCTTGGGGTAACTCTAATCAAACAAGTGAAAGACTTGTATGATAAGAACTTTAAGTATTTAAAGAAAGAAATTGAAAAGGATATCAGAAAATGGGAACATCTCTCATGCTCTTGGATAGGTAGGATCAACATAGTAAAAATGGCAGTCTTACCAAAAGCAATCTACAGATTCGATGCATTCCCATCAAAATCCCAATACAATTCTTTACAGGCCTCAAAAGAACAATACTCAACTACATATAGAAAAACAAACAAACAAAAAAAAAACAGTATAACTAAAACAATCCTGAACAATTAAGGATCTTCTGGAAACATCACCATCCCTGACGTCAAGCTCTACTTTAAAGTTATAGTAATAAAAATAGTTTGGTATATTGGCATAAAAACAGACACATGGACCAATGGAACTGAATTGAAGACCCTGACATTAATCTTCACAACTATGAACACCTGATTTTTGACAAAGAAGCTAAAACTATACAATGGAAAGAAGAAAGCATCTTCAACAAATGGTACCAGCATAACTGAATGTCCACGTGTAGAAGTTTGCAAATAGATCCTTATCTATCACCTTGTGAAAAACTCAAGTCCAAGTAGATCAAAGACCTCAACATAAATCCATTTATACTGAACTTGATACAAGTGAGAATGGAAAGTAGCCTTGAATACATTGGCAGAGGAGACCACTTCCTAAATATAACCCCAGTAGCACAGACACTGAGAGCAACAATCAATTCATGGGACCTCCTGAAACTGAGAAGCTTCTGCAAGGCAAAGGACATGGCTGTATATATTCTTAACCACTAGACAATCTCTTCAGTCTAATGTGGACACATAGTTTATAATCAAAAGCATAATGTACTTGAAAAATGTTTGCTTGCTTGTTTGGTTTAAAGAATGGCAATGTATCTCAAAACTTGCCTAGACTGCATCAAACATGAGGTTGATCCCCCATACTAATAGAGAAAATAGTGATTGTATTTCAACCAAATGACCTTGTAATTCAGTACCAATTTGATTTATAAAGTTTGATGCTGGCTCAACTTCAGAGTAAGATGGTGGCCATAATGCTTCTTCCCCTGGCTCTTGTTTCAGAACAATTGCAACCTTCAGGGATGGTACCTTACCTGAACCACATAAATAAAGGCCTCCGATTGCAAGCCAGAGCCTGTTGATTGCAGGGCTTGAAATGTTCAGTCTAACTGCAAATTCCTGCAAAGCCTTCAGACTCCAGAACTTGTTAAAATCATACCCTGTTGTCTTGACATAGACCCCAATTCCCCAGGTTCCAGTAAACCATCATTTTGCTAAGAATTACATTTTGTGAAGGGATTTTGCTTACACACTGAAGATTGTCGGCTCCATTTGGATTTATAGTAGAGATGCCAAGGAATATGGGCTCTCCAGACCTGGAGTCAAGTCTCATTCAATCTTGCTGTTTGTCTCTACAAAGAAGCTTTTGCTTCTTTCCTTCTGCTGTGTTTGCTCTTGGTGGATAAACATGATCTTAAGAAGAGAAGAAATTTTTTAGGTTAAAGTCAAGTTGATGATGGGAGGAACAGAAAATCAGATCTACCCTATGGAAGATAAGGAAAGACATCTTCGAAGACTGAAATTTCATTCAAACACGGGGCTTCAAACTGAAATGAAAGTCTCCCCTGCCCCAGGCAGGGAAAAAAGACCCTGTATACTTTGAATCCAGCCTTGCTTAACCTGGAGGAAATGAAAGGGGATGGGGGGAGGTTAGTCATTTGCAGGAGTGGAAGCACACACAGATCCAGCGCACTTGCAATATGTAAACTTCTGTGCATGGAGCCTCTTGGAAGCTACAAACTGGACTCCAACAAAAATCCTATGACTTGATCTCAAGGCTCATTCCGTATTTATTTTACTATTGAAGAACAGCTGCTAATCTTGCGTGCCATTCAGTCTTTCAAAATGCCTCCTCTCTTCGCGAGAACTTAAAATGTCATCCCAAAACTGAGATGAAAATTCTAAATATAAACACAGGGGACATGCAATCCTTCTACCTCAGTCTGCCAAGTGGAGGGATTATAGGTGTGCACCACCTGGGTCGGTCAACTGCAGCACATCCCTATAGTTCCCTACACTTGTGGAGATGCCATGAGACCTTAAAATACTTACCTATCTGTGGGAAACATGGAACACCTGCCACCTGCTAGGCAGGCACTGTCTCGGGTCCCCCCCCCCCCAAAAAAACATGAAAGATATAATTCAGTTATATATTCAGAGTTATATATTCTTAAGGCTAGAATGAACTTAAATCTTCATTTCATATTCCCCATTTTCTAAAGATGCTTTGATATCTTGATAAAAGTCAAGTATATGTTTGAGCTGCCTCTAATGTTCTAGTAACTTTCACATGAAACCCTTTCATGTTGTTAGCTAAGAACAAAATGGTTTATCACATTCTTTTTAAGGGTAATAGAAACAAACAAGTGTGTGTGTGTGTGTGTGTGTGTGTGTGTGTGTGTGTGTGTGGTGAGTTAGAAGCGTCTTCCTTTATGCTTTGTATACCTAGAGGGGTTATTCAGCACCTATTCCTTTATCTCATTGGCTGAGCTGATGAAATTGAAGTTCTGAAGAAGTCTGAGATAATTACAGGCCCTTTGATCTAGACCGTCTCACAGTTAATGCCTGAGCAGATGCTGGCCTGCATTAAGCACAATGATTTAAAAGAAAATTAGTTAATCTAGAGGTTAAGTTTTCAGAAAGCATCAGGGGTACATAACCGGCTCTTGGGGCTTCTGCTCTTACATGAAGCAACTGACTAATTAGGTTCTGGCGCTGACTTCTCTTTGCCGTCTATGAAATTAGCTGCTCTCCTGGAATTTTTCTTTAACAAATTACAACACGTTGTTACCAACACAATAAAAAAATAAATTTTTTTATTTAAAAAAATAAATTAAGAAGCAACCACGAAAGTTACACTCTGCTTGTTAAATGTTCCACGATGCCATCTGTGTGTGTGTGTGTGTGTGTGTGTGTGTGTGTGTGTATGGGTGTGTGTGTGTGAAGGTACCTGGGTAGAGCTGGGGGTGGAATAGCCACTTTCAGAGATAAAATGTGATTCCTTCTCAAAAGAAAGAAACACGGATTAATTCCTCCACCCCGGCCCATGGAGCACAGCCAAGTTTCTTGGGAAGTCAGCCGCATCTTCCCCATTGTTGTTGAGAGTGGACTGTCTGAAGAATCTGTGTTCTGAGAAATCCCTGAGTAAGAGGATTATCTTATCCAGACTGGATAGGAGTTCCAGTTTAGCCAGAGCTACATAGTAAAACCCTACCTCAAATATATCCAAGAATAATAGCAAACCCCTGAAGAGTCTTAGCTGAAACAAGAAGATCTGCAGAAATGAGTCTCCAAGACTGGCTCTTCCTTTAAAGTGAACTGAAGCATACCCAGTATTAGTACCTTCTCAGACTTCCCCATTTCAGAGCCCTTGTTTAACCAGACAGTGTGCTGTCACCTGTCTCTGGGTCACCCATTTCTGAAAGTCAGCTAAGAGAACCATGAACCCCATTGCCAGGACCACCAAACACAGCTTATCTATGTAGCAGATTATGATCTTAAGTCATGGATGGAGCAAGCAACAGTGATGCTATGTCCTATCACAATGAAGGACATCTCAAATACCTATAAGATCGGTACAGTTGCCTGGATACAGGTTCTTAGTCACTTCTATGGCTTGACCATTGCCACACTTTGAGATTTTTCTCGTTGTTTTCCTCACGATAAGACATCAGTTATATTAAAACTTTTCCTTTTGTTAGTAGTTTTTAGATGTCCTTTACGTAGTGTGTCCAAAATCAAATATGCACGCATGAGGAAAAATGCCCTCCCACAGCCAGCACGATAAATGTGTTGCTCATAAATGGTGAGCTGTGGAATGTGTGCATGTTTGAGCATCTCTGCTGTTCTCGTCTTTGCTTGGCATGGATCCCTCCATGCACTGAAACATGAAATGTGCATTCTCATTAAAGTGATGTTATGATTAAGGGCGTCCGATCATCAGAAGGTAGCCTGGAGCCAGCACATGATAAACCGAGAGTCAGCTTTACAAAGTGTTCAGAACATCAGTATTGAATGGATTAGCTCCCCCAGCATCAATAACCTCCAACAATAGGCACCTGCTTGCAATACCTAATGATAAATCTAGGTAGAACATTAATAATGAACAACCTTTAAAACACCAGCCAATTGATGACAGATAATTAACTATGGTGTTACCTCTAAGATGCTCAAACATGCACACAGTCCACCCTAGAACTCCATGTATGAGGAACACATTTATTGTGCTGCCTGGGGGAGGCTCTTTTTCCTCATGCATGCATATTTGATTTTGGCCACACTACGTGAAGGACATCTAAAAACTAATGAAAGGAAAGTTTTAATAACTGATGTCTTATCATGAGGAACACAACTTGAGAAAAGTCTCTAAGTGCAGGGATGAAGATCACAGACTGTCCTGCCCAAATTCTTTTTCTCTTTCTCTGAATCCCTAAATGCAGGTCAGCTGAGGCCTTCATCTACGTAAGGAAGCTATTGACACCGAGTGCTGGTTGGTGTTTGCGTTTCACAGGTCTTCATCCATGCTGTCAACAAATACTTAAGTAGTCATGATAAGAGACGGTAACAAGAGGTTTGCAGCTTTTTAATTTTATTGAAGCTAGAACACTTAAACACACAGAGAAAATAAAACATCAAGAAACAGTAGCTTAAGGATATTTATTATGGAGGTTTCTTTTAGCAAAAGACCAAAGGGAAATCTATGTGTTGAAGATGGGCCTGTTGAAACGTGTTGTAGAGCCGTTTTCAAAATGCAGTCTTTAGACCCCTTGGGTTGACTGAAACATCAAAGGCAAACCGCACATCTTAGGAACTGGTTATTTGCCAGACATACAAAAATTCGTGAAGTAAATTGTATCACTTCTAGAAAAAAACCATACAATGGGCCATGTTTATTGACAATGGCAAAAACTGAGCTTTCAAGAGAAAATTAGAGTTTTGGAAACCTTGCATTTGCCCCATGAACATTACGAGACTCTCTCTGAAAACTTTGGGGAAATACTGATGGTGATACGTGAATGTAATTTTATGTTACAACATAATAAAATTCATCAGCATTTAGGAACTGTGCCTAACATGAACTTATGTTCAGAATGAGTAACAAAAATCAGGCATGGTCAAATGATCTGCTCAGAGATGTAAGATGGAACAGCAGATTGTGCCTTAATGTGATAAGGTGTAGTAATAAGGGCGGTGGGGCTGCATCCCCAGCACCCCGGCTGCCTGGCTAGTTTATGCCCGAAATAACAACACACAAACTGTATTCATTTAATCACTGCTTGGCCCTTTAGCTCTAGCCCTTACTGGCTAATTCTGATATCCCGATCAACCCATCTCTAATAATCTGTGCGGGAAGATTCTAGCCTACGTCCATCTTGGGTCGGAGCTTCATTGCGTGTGTCTGCCCAGGAGCAGGGAGCATGGCGTCTCTGCTGAGGCGTCTGCTCCCGAGAGGAGAGCTGTCGAGTCTGAGCTCACTTCCTCTTCCTCCCAGCATTCTGTTCTGTTTACTCCTCCCACCTATGTTTTAACCTATGAGGGCCAGCCAAGCAGTTTCTTTATTTTTTTTAATCAACGACCTTCCTCCATCAATAAGGCAGAAGTTTACCGATATATTTTCAGATTCTCTATTGGAACTAAACTTAGGAAATTACTAATATATTGAGTTTTAGTCTGGCCAGAGAATATTAACCATAAAGATCCAGAAAGGTCTTTTGTTGTTGTTTTGCTGTTTTTTTGTTGTTTTCAAGACAGGGTTTCTTTGTGAAGCCCTGGCTGTCCTGGAACTCCTCTAGACCAGACTGGCCGCGAACTTGGGATCTCCCTGCCTCTACTTGTGAGTGCTGGGACTGAAGGCGTGCACCACCACTGCCTGGCTGTGTTATTACAACACTCCTCCCTTACCAGCAACAGATCTGCATGCCAGCAGATTTTCTTTGTATAATTTACTAAAACAATATTTGTGACAGATTGAATGCAGAAGCAAATACAAGAGTTCTAGCATTTTTAATTAGGCCAAAAATCAAAGAGATTTATAAATTTTATAAAGCAATGTCACTTTTCTTTACTGGGTTGTTTTATCATGGGAAATGTGATTAGTTTTAATTTTCATAAAATACTTTTGTTAATTTAAGATATAATTATGCATTACTTCATTAAAATACTTGTAAAATTTATCAAGATTAGTTTCTAATAATTTGGCATTTATATTGATATATAAATAAGAGCTCTCTAAAGTCTTGGTCAATTTTAAGTTTTTATGTATTATTGTGTGTATGAGTGTGTGTGCACTTGAATGTGTCTGTATGGACCATTGATATGTATGAGTGTGTGTGCACTTGTATGTGTCTGTATGGACCATGGATGTGTGGGTGCCCATGTACCAGGGCATGCATATGGAGATCTTCCATTAAGGGCTCTGGGGATGAAATTTAGGCCTTTAGGCTTAAATGGTAAACCTTTGCCCCTGAGCTATCTTGCTGGCCCTCTTCAGTAATTTTAATATTATCAAGTTTCTAAAGACTAAAATGCCCCAGAGTAACTCAAATACAGTATATTACTAGAACAGAGTTCTACGGCTGCGGAGGAAACTAAAGCAGGTGTATCAGTGCTTAGCAGGAGTTATCTATACTATATATTGTTAGGTGAATGGACCAGGTTTCATTATAATGTGTACAGTGTGTTCTCCTGTGCATACAACGGAGAGGATAAGAATATCAAAATAGCTACATATATGAAATACACATATATAGCCATTATGAACAATGCATTATACATAAATGTATAGGTACATGATGAATAAAGGTGATTGCATCTCAGAAAATAGTCAAGAATTGGGTAGATTACAGAATAACCTTCTGTGCTGTATCTTTATGTATTTTAATTTTTCTACAATGGACTTAGGCTATTATGAAAACTATGTAATAACTTTAGTTTAGTGTTTTGTTTGTTTGTTTTGAGACAGGCTCTCACTGTGTAGCTCTGTCTGTCCTAGTACTCACTATGTTGACCAGGCTGTCCTCAAACTGACAGAGATCCTCCTGCCTCTGCATCTGGAGTGCTGGAATTAAAGGTGTGACCTGCTAGGCCCCGTCTTAAATATTCCATAATTTTAAAAAGCAAAAATCACACAAAGAAATTATAAACTACCCCATATTAAGTGAACATTTGAAATAGAACAGACCCTCAGAATAAACAAGGCTGAGCTTCCCAACTTTGGCTTCTTATCAGTTAAAAGCCCCGTCTCTTCTTGAGTGCAGTATCATATTTAAACCCCAGGCTCAGCTGAGTACTTTTTGTCCTGTTTCCTATCCTTTTGCAAACATTTAGCAAGTATTGAGCAATCTTACTGGCAGCGATTATTTTTGTTCAAGTGAAAGGGACAAAGCTTCACAGGCAGGACAACGCCATGTCTCCTCCCACCTTATTGCATTTTGTTCTGGAAGAAAAGAAAGATAAACAGAACATGAAGGACAGGAGAGCTAAGGATCATGAACAGAGAGTACCAGAAAGAGCATGAGAAAAGATTCAAATGGGAGCATGACGGGAGGAGTGTTGGGGAGGGGCGGATGGGAAAGGGGGAGAACGTGGGAAAGACACTGGGGTAGAGGAATTGGTACAGGCTCTGAGAGGATGCTAAGGATGGATGAAAAGGGAAAAGAAAACTAGAAGCTGGAACAAGTAGAAATGGGCTAGAAGCAAAATCCAGCTGCTCTGGGGAGAAACTGTGTCCTCAGGAAGTCACCGTGGGATTGCTGACTTTGGCTCCAAGGGAGACGGGAATCTGGCAACAAAAGTTCTGTAAAGTTCAGGAATTGAGTGGGACGTGACACATTGGCTAGAAGATATCGTGAATGTTTTGACTGTGATGAGACGTTTTACATGGGTAGACCTTTTCTCGGTAGTTCACGGGTATCAGTGACAGTTGGTCTTCACTTTCTGTACACATCTTCCGCCCAGAAATCAGAGAGCATAGAATTCTCAGGGGCGAGCGAGGGGCAGAACTGGAGAAAGAACTTTCTACGATCCCTTTTCCAGTGAGGAGGAGAAAGGGACATTGAAAGAGCCCTTTATCTCTTGGCCCTGCAGCTGGAGACAGCGCGTCTGCCTCTCCAGCTGAGCATCGGCCCAGTCACTTCTGACCCAGACAGTCCTTGACAAGAGGCACCCCACCCACCGGACGGTGGCCAAGTAGCTGCAGGAGGCAGGAGTAGGACGCCCTCCAGACTCACTGGGGAAATGGAAACTTTGAGGGCAGAGCAGAGCATGGCTGGTGTTAGCAAAAGCGAAACTCACAGGAAAAAACCGGAGCTGCAAATCGGAGGCACAGCGTGAGAAGAGGAGCAAGCCCCCCCCCCACCCCCACCCCAGGCCAGCAGCCCAGAGTACACCCAGCTGGATCTTGACTTCGGAATTCTCTCATAACTCATTTTGAGGAATGCAGTTTATCCCGTGATGACAGAAAATTTGGGGATTCTTGTGTTAGCAGTTTGTAAATGTCGTTAGCATCCCCTGAATGGAGAGCCACCCCCAAATTTTATGTTTCCGCTTGGACTGTGGTAATCAGGTGATGCCTAACCACAGATCCGCTGGTGCCACACAAAGGGCACCTCCGTGTCACGTGAGGCAGCCACAGAGTTGCCTCTCCAGGGGTAATTTCCTGACTTGCTAGTGTGAGACACTGATTAACCTGCAGTGGATAATGTGACCGACATCCCTAGAAAACAAAGATGGGACGGTTTTAGTAATAATCTTGTCGTTAGCTGCCGTTATCTTCCCTCCGTATGGTCTCAGTCTGTGGAGGGGCTGTTAATGGACTGGCCCTGACATTGCTTCACTACCTGCAGAACATAAATTGTTCTCAAATGATGAGAAAAAGGAAGAAATGGCTAAACATAGCAAAATTAACTTACCTTTTGAAGTGCTGGATTATTTTTAGTGTTTTATGTAAATAGCATAATACATCCTTTGATTTATTTTTTAAAAAGTATACTTGGATTTTAGCTTTGCCTTTCTTTCGCTACTCAGCGTTGACTCTTGTTCAAACTGAGATTGTCCTCTGCACATCTGTAGTGATAGTCTGGGTCCTTCTGAAGGATGTGAGCTAGCCTGCATATGTGAGCCCTTCCTTCATGACCTAGGCACTTAAAGCAGCGGTTCTCAACCTTCCTAATGCTGTAGCCCTTTAATACAGTTCTTCATGTTGTGGTGACCCCCAACCCTAAAATTATTTCATTGCTGCTTCATAACTGTAGTTTTGTTACGGTTATGAACTGTAATGTAAATATCTATGTTTTCTTATGGTCTTAAATGAACACTGAAAAGGGGTTATTTAGTGCCCCACCCTCCCCAAAAGGGGCTGTGACCCACATGTTGAGAACCACTGGCTTAAGGGCTTTTCTCATGACTTTTATTTTGTGTTGTTCTGTTCCCTTTCTTGTTGCCATGTTCTTGGCAGTTGCTGCATCCCCTACATTCTCCTTCCCATTTATAATCTCTAATCTACTGAGGGTTTGGTGGTAAATAGCTGTGCACACAAAGCCATGGGCAAGGCAGCAGGAACCAATTCTGATCCAATAGAAGAGAAAGACACCTAACTTCAGCCTTCGGGGCTGTGAGTCTGGAGACCCGAACTTCAGCTATTGGGCCTATCAGTCTGGGTTCTTGTGTGTGGACTCTTCAGGTTCAGCCGGATGCTAAAAGCTGATTTGGTTTTATTTATATTCTTATCTCTGATCTAGGTGCATTCGGGAATAATGAAATACTTCAGCATAAATTGAGGAAGTCCGGGACAATGATGACTTCATCAACACAAAATTGGTAGCAAAAATAGTTACAGAAAGGAAGGGTAGATTTTCCCTCCCACATCAAAACACATTTATGACTTCTAAAAATTTTAATTTTATGTTTATCTTACACATTTATTTTGACAGAGTGCCTAACTTTGTAGTGCCTATGCTGACCTTGAATTTATGATCCCCTTGCCTCTACTTCTCAAGTACTGGGATTAAAGGTGTGAGACATTACCTATTTTACAATTTTTTTAAAAACAATAAAGACAACTAAAAGTAATCTCAAAAACATTATCCAAGAGTTCTATTGTAAATATTATTATCTTTTAAAGCCCTTATATTTATGGGGCTGGCAAACTGGTTCAGTGGTTGAGAGCACTGGTTGCTCTTTCAGAGGACCCAGGTTCAATTCCCAGCACCCACATGGCAGCTCAAGACTGTAGGTAACTCCAGTTCTAGTTCCAGGGGATCTGATACCTTCATACAGACATGCATACAAGCAACACACCAATGCACATAAAATTAAATAAATTGTAAAAAATAGAGATAAAACCCCAGATTTATTTGACTTCAGTTTTGACATACTCTAAAAAATGCTTATTTCTGTTTTTTTAGGGATTTTGTTTCATAGAGATCCGTAACCTCACTTAATATGCCATAAATATTTCTTGCCCTGCTATCCAGTCTTTATTTATAGTTCAGTTATTACATAATGCAATGAATGAATGAAGTGTTAGTCTTTATTCGTACCAGTATATCTCTGTGTTTTACTTATTTTCATGAACTTTTGTATTTCAAACAAAATAGTTCTTTCTTCAGAATGTTGAAAAACATTTTTTTTCTGAACATTTTGTTAGTTTTAACCATACTATCAAGAGAAAGTTATTTTTTTAGTAAAACATATTTTACCAAGATATGAACTGAGAAAACAGATCTCATTTGCATGGAAATCGTCTTGACAGCAAACCGGGGAAATACTAATCAAAGACAGCTGACGGTGTTTGGCTCACTCAGATGTCAAAAGCTTTTTTCCTCCTTTTGCTCTACTGTGTATTGAAAACTACATTCCTTTTCTTATTCAAAATAGTGACTTTTTTGAAAAAAAAAGGCTACTGATTTTCTTAATCATCTGTATTTCCCAATTCAGATAAAATAAAATTAGTAAAATCCTTAGTCTCCGAGTAAAGGAGTGGAAACACCATTGGACCAGGTGTATTGTTTCATAATCTCCCCTAACGGACAACGGTGTCACCTTTCAGTGCCCAAATGAATTACTTGAATGTCCAGGAAGACGGAAATCTGTTTGGCATTGATCTTCTTCACAAATATATTTGAGAAAAATAAGTTTTTACTCCCCTGCAAGAGACACACAGCAAGGACAATCCAATTTAAACATTTAAAAATCCAATTGTATCCTTTGCCAAATTTATTGTTATTTAATAGCCTAAATGTGCACCATACATTTCTGCCAAGGGGGACAAACAGGTTGATGTTTGGGAACCCAGTTGCAGGTTTAGAATCCCAGAGTATTCCAGCATCCATAGATTCAAGATATCCTCGAGAAAGCCTCTAAATGCAGGAGGTTAAGCTAACGCAATCCAGGGACATGTTAGACATTTCTGCAGGTAACAGGGGGTTTTGATTGCTTTCTTTAAACCTTAGTTCCTTCACTGAAAATATGAAATGGTTAGAGGAAGACATCTCAGAGAGCCATAGGTTGCTGCTACCCCTGGCTGAACTCTGAAAGAGCATAAAATGTTGGGCTAAAGAACTAAGGGATCCGAGTGCCCATTGCGTATGAATCCGACTCCCCAGTCTACAGTGGTTGTGTGTTTGTGTGTGTGTGTGCGATTGTGTGTGTGGGGGGGTATTCCTTCTCAATTTCGTGATCACTACCGCTGGTTTTGTTTCCTCTTTGTAGGAAGCCCCCTTCTCTGACGTACAGGAAGGATGCTCGAAATAGAAGCAAAAGCAGAAACCTCAGGCCATATAGGAAACCGTAAAGGAGCCTGCATGCCTGCAAGATTCTTTACTGTACTGAGTCATGCCGGGGGAAGGTATTTAAGCAATACCCATTTCCTCACATGAGGCCTTCCTTAAGTGAATGCTCTGTCCGTTTAAAACATTCAGGACCAGATTTCAAAGAAAAATTTCCCTGGAAGTTTTCTTTACAAAACAAAAGAGTACAGTCACTGACTTCCAGGAGGTCAACTGGAATTTTTATTATAAATTACCATCCGTTTCTTTATTCAATAAACTAGTCAGGGGACCATCACATGGATGAGTTCTTTGATCTTGACATGTAGTAGAGACGGTTTATTAAGAAAATAAATCTACCAAAGGTTTATTTCTGAGTGGCTACTTCAAACTCACCCACGGTACAAACTGAGCATCCTGTACCAAAGCTGCTTGGCTACAGACACATTTGGGATTTTAAAACCAAAACCCAAAAAACCCTCTTTGTAACAAGGTATCTTAGGGATGGAGCCCGAGTCTGAGCACAGACTTCACGTATGTCTCATACATACCTCATTCTCAGAGCATGAAGGCACTTTTAAACGATATTTTTAGCATGTCTGTTTTGACTGGGACCTATCACATGAGATTAACTGTGGAATTTTCCGTTTATGATATCATTTCTACACTCAAACAGCTTTGTATTTTTAATAATTATACTTTGGGGTTGGGAATGTTAAACTGTCACTTACTTAGGTAAGGGGCACACTGCTCCTGAGGGTCACAGCCAGCGCTCAAGATCCAGCAACTCTACCTGGCTGCTCAGGCACTGAGCTGTGGGAATAGCCACACCTCTGATGCTGAGTCTGGAATAGCATTTCCACGTCTTTCTTTGGTTGTTCGCCACAATGTGCAGTAGAAATACCTTTTAAACCACGAGTCAGGACTATTATAAGAGAATTCATCAATTCGTATGTATGTGTGTAAACAGAGCAAGAAGTCTCAGAATTATATAATCGCCATATTTGATATGGTCTGAGGTTTTCATTTTTGATTGTGTTGCGTTGTTTGTTAAGATAGCATGGTATGAGGCCGGAGGTATAGTTAGGAGTAGAGTGCTCACTTCACATATGTAAGGCCCTGAGTTCAGTCTGCAGCATTGATGTAAAAAAAAGCAGAATAGGAGGTGGGGGGAGAAAAACACTCAATTTCTTACTTCATTGTAAATAAATTTAAAATGGATCAGGGTGGCACACAATTGTAGGCCTAAGAGGCAGGCACAGGTGGATCCTGGGTCTGAACCCAGCATAGGCTACTTAGGGAGACTGTCTCAAAGCAAAAACAAACAAGGAAAAAATTACATTCACTCACTGTATCAACCGCTCAATCCACAAACAGGTTTCGGAATCTAATCTGGGGAACAGTAGCCGAGATTAGTAATAATTATGATGAATCAGTTTGCTGTAGAAGAGCCTGGGATAGATGTGAAAAGACTGCCCGAGGACATTTTGGGTGACAGTTAAAGAAAACGGTCACTGCGGAAACCGTTTGCCATCCACCTGAGCCCCTGGCTTGTCTTCTAGATCCCCTAGCCTGTCTTGGATGGGACCCTTAGGTCCCATCTAGATTGTACCTCCTTATGTTATAGTAGAAGAATCTGATAGCCTGGGTGCAATGTGACTCATCCCGGACACAGGTAGAGGCACTAAAGAAGTTAAAAACAGAGAGATCAAGTGAGACTGGGAAGGGAAAATAGTAGCCAGGGGAATGAAGGTTTGAACCAAAGCCTTTGGTCTGGTAATTTTTCTTCTCAATATAGAACTACTCATATAAAAATGAGGCCAAAAAGCAGGTGAGAGATATTGTCCATCTTTACCTTTGAGTTCAGTGTCTCCATTCTAGGGAGAAGCATAAATTCCTATCTGAAGCGCTTCTTTGCTGGGTGGTGGTGGCACACGCCTTTAATCCCAGCAGTTGGGAGGCAGAGGCAGGTGGATCTCTGTGAGTTCGAGGTCAGCCTAAAATAAAAGAAAGAAAGAAAAGAGACTGCTTCCTGTGTACCACATTTCCATCACAGTATTTTTCCATTCTCAAGAACTCGGGAGCGAATTTAGCTAACAGCAATTACTTCCTGTCAGGGTCACCTATGGTAATCTGTGTCCCACCCACTTCCTGTAAGGATTACAGTTGTTCTAGCTTTTCACCTACTTAGGGAGTCATATTGTCCTCATTCCCGCTGGTCAGAGTGCCCTGATTTACCGTGTAAGGATTTCTCATGTCTTCCTCTGATGCCAGCCCTCCCTCTTTTAGTGCTGACTGCTGCTTCTCTTTGCCAACTCCCTGTTTAAATCCAGCATTTGCCCTTTCTGTTTAACTCCTTAAATTATCATTGCGTTGTGGCCCGATCACTCTTACAACATAGCTATGTTCTTTTCATTTTAATTCAGCAATTTGCTGGAGAGATGCTTTCTAACTGACCTCAACAGTTACACGATAATACAATATGGGCTTTTAAGGGTGCTTGTCACTCCATCTAAGGCAGTACGGACAGTGCTCAGTCCGACGTATCCCCTGAGTCTTGTGGCTCTTCCCTCTGAGTAACTGAAAGAACTATTCAAGGACACACACACACACACACACACAGCCACAATACTCACTACAGACACACTCTCACACACTCATAGACACACACTCACACACGTGCATAACTCTCTCCCACACGTCCACACACTGACCACTGGGTTAAAGGAAAGAACACCACGTGAACATCAAAGCTATTACCACTCATTCATGAAGGTCGGTTCCTCATCCTGTGTCAAGAGGAAGGGACAGGGCATTCAGAGGCTGACTGACTGTTTGAACGCTCATTGCATCTTAACAGTTAACAGTTCGCAGTTTTAACCATTATAGGTTATCTAGAGAATCTTGGTCACACACTGGCATCGATTTGAAGCCTCCTCTGCCTTGTCTGACCCTCAAGACCTTCTTACCTGCATTCTTCTTGTCCTTTCTGAGCTGTCTCTTAAGAGGTCCTTCTTGTCCCCCCTCTGTCTGCACTTCTCTGCACTGAGCGGCCTTGGAGCCCAGAGAATCCCTGGCCCATCCTCCCCCTTCTGGTTTGCTCCTGGGCTGCTGCTGATCATATCTCTCCCTGTCTCACAGCCTGGGAAGCACCAGGTACCAAGGAACCTTTCTCTCCTGCAATGGTACAATTACAGTTGGGGTCAGTTCTTACTGTCCCATGAAATACCTATGGGATAAAAAGCCCTATCGTCCCCTGAGGATAAACACATAGAAAAAATTGCTCCTTGTGTGTGCTAGAAGTTGTTCGTAGAGGTGGGTTACCCTTTGGAGTTCACCTTTGCCTGGGGAATAAATCGTCTAAGTTTGTTAGTGGTATGAGGAGAAAATCTCTCCCAAAGGGTCAGAGCCACCTGGCCTTGTGATTCAAAGCCTTGTCAGGTCCCCTGCAAAAGCTGCTGCACTTGAGTGCTGCCGAGGTTTTATGGCTGCTGTCGTATTGCCCAGGTTAAATATGTCACGATTCTTTGTTTCACTCCTTTTTCTTGAATTAGTTTTCGGTATCCTTTCAAATGCACTGTATGTGTATCCTCTGTAATGAACTTCTTCTGATTCTTTATTACTGCAACTCCCCCCCCCCCAATACCGGGGAGAGGCCCTCTTAAGGAAGGGGAAGGCAACTGAGATCTCCTTTTCATGGCTACTCGTTCGCTTGCATTGAGGTATCCATAACCTGAAAGGCACTCCCATTACTTTGCTGCACACAGGAGGATTTCCTTAGTGACCATTGCTGGAATTTAGGAAGCTCTGCCTGGAAAAAGCAGAATGGGCTCTGGAGACCTGGAAACCTCTGTGGAGTGCTGGTCCTTTGCATAGATGACGCAAGAGGCATCTGACTCACAGGCCTGACTTGTCTCCATTCTCTTTGCCGCCTGAACAAGGTTGAGTGGTTTATTTAGCTCTGTGTCTCAGTTACCACATCTGTGGAATGAACTGTAAAACGCTTGCCTCATAGGGTTCTTGTGGAACATGTTTGTGGAAGACTACATGGAAAGGCTCATGCTACTTCTCATCAGGTACATAGGAAGTGCTTTAGAGTGTTGGCTTTTATTAGCATCGCCTCTTATAATCCGTTTTCTAAAATGACTGAATATTAAGTAATTGTCATTGGTATCTCATGTTATTCAAAGATTCACATGTGACAACACAGGCTGGGTTTCTGCACTGCGATTAACATGGTAGAACTGGGGGTTCTTACAGAACCCATTTTATCTTGATGTGCGTTCAGTATCGCCTGCCACCTTGTCCGGATGCAGGCACAGTGTTACTGCAGAGTTACTTCACACATGGATCCAGAGATCCAGTATAGGCATTGAAGGGAGCTCTTGGTGTGGGTCCTTTATGAAGCTTGCTGAGGGCTTATCTTAGCTGAGCGTGTGTGTGTGTGTGTACGTGCGCACACATGCCAGAGGTTGGTATAAAGGTGTCTTAGTCCATCCCTCTCCACTTCATTGACTGAGGTAGGGCATCCTGGAGTTAGAATAACTAGCCAGGTTGATCCAGGATCCCATTCTCTGCCCCCTAAGTTCAGGGCTATAGGCAACTGCATTTCAGTGGGTGCTAAGGATCTGAACTCTAATCCTTACATCTACATATCATCCTCTGAGCCATTTGCCCAGACCCTGAGTAAATTACTTTTTTAAAAAAAATGTATTGATGTAAGAAAATTAGGGCTGGCAATGTGACTCATTGCATGACTCATAAGAACCGAGAAGCAGCTTCCAAATTATCCTGTCCATGACATACAGGAAGACTTAGCAAGTCAGCTCACAGTAGGAGGGCCTTTATTTTATTTTTTGTTTTAACCTTCTATAATTCCTGAAGGTTATCATGGGCTATGCTTTTAGAATCAAAGTTGGGCAGGGTTTGTAAGCTTTTTGGAAAGTTGTTCACAACTCACACGAATAGGTGATTATAAAACAAAGATAATGTAGCTATATAAATATAAAACAAGGAGTGCTAGGTTTTCTGTTTTGAGTGATCGTTTTTGACTTTAGAGCAGATACGGATGCATGGTGTGAAATGAGAGTCACATACAAAAGAAAGTAGGGAGGTAGCTTATTCAGTATCATACTGAGCCCAGGAACCTGAGTTCAGTCCCCCAAACCCACACTAAAAAAAACAAAACACAACTAGGCTCAGGGCACATTTGGAATCCCAGGCCTAGCAAAGCAGACAGATGGATCTCTGGGGTTCCCTGGCCAGCCAGCCTAGGCCAATTGGCAATCTCCAGACCAGGGAGACACCCTGTATAAACAAGGAAACAAGGTGGAGGAGCCAGAGAATGGAGGATTCTCAAGGTTGTCATATGGTTCTCTTTCTGTCTCTCTGTCTCTGTCTCTGTCTCTGTCTCTGTCTCTCTGTCTCTGTCTGTCTCTCTCTCTCTCTCTCTCTCTCTCTCTCACACACACACACACACACACACACACACACACACACACACAATTTTAAATGAATTCAAAATTTATCCAAGTGAAGTTCAGGAACTTTCCTGGCAGTTCTAGACAGCAAGTGTCAGGTCTTCTTGGCTGCTGCTGAAGCTGTGAAGTGAGAAGAGGAACCCAGTGAGGCTGTCTAGGTGTTGGGGCCCCTGTTGAGTGTATCCGCATGTGTGCATGTTTTTGTGTGTACAGGTACCTGGGAGAGTGATAACACTCTATTCTCTCTTTGCCTCCATGAAAGAGTGCTAATGCTCTCTTAACAGATTGCTGAGATCCACACACATCCTTCAATACTTAATAGTACTGTCACTGGCTCATAAGCACCTCTCTCCTGAGGAGCAAAGGCCTGCTCTGCTCTACAGGGGTGTGTGGTGTGGCAATGTCAAGGCAAGGAGCTGGTTCTCCTGCCAGGGATGTTTGCAGAGTCTCTAAACCCAGACGCCAAGGAAAACCAAACACACAGAAAGTCATCTTTAAAGTCATAAAAAGTAAGATTTACTGTGGGAAGCAGGTACTCTTACTAGAAGGTAAGAATGTAGCATAATAACTAAATAATCGCTCACCACCACAGAACAAATCATACTAAATGGCCAACCATAGGGTCATACAGAATCTAACACCTTCCTAAATCAGGAAGACAAAACCGGGCATGTACAATGAGTGCTCTGTGCTCTAAACTTTTCGATTCCCAGCGGTTGGATAAGAAACATCTTTCCCAAACTAAAGTCAAGCAATCTAGAAGGTGAACTCTGTTGACCAGAAGCCAATGGACATTGAACTTGTGGTTAAATCTCTGTTAAACAATTTTACAAGCCAGAGAAAGAGGCGCCAAGTACAATAACCCCGTCCCTCCTAGGGGTGGGCCACACCCCATGTGGATTAAAAGCTAGTGGTGACTGAGGCCAAGGGGCTCCAGGGCAGAGGCTGTGTTGACTGATGGGTGTGTCTGGGCCATGGAGAGAATAGTGACTTGCTCATTTTTGTATGCTGTGGCCTTCAGGTATCAGCGTTTCATGACACAGGAAGTAGATTGCAGATTAATTATAGAGTTCTTTGCTAATGAAGTTCTGTGATTAGGCTCTGCCTTTCCCTGCTTCTCTAAACACAGGGTCTTGAATTATAAATTACAGTTTCTGTGAGTCATTAATCTCTCTAATTCGTTTCTTTTCATCCAGAGATCCACAAATAAATGACCCCACCATTAAGGAACCCAAACAATGACAGATGGTGGTGATTCTAATGTACCATTTGTAGACTATTCATAGGTGAGAACTAAAGGAAATCTCCAAATTACTAGGTCGACTTGTAGTTAGAGGAAAGATAAGTTTTCCTCTTGTAGAGACACCATGTCAGTAGACTTTAGGAATGAAGAGCGAATGTGATTCTCTTGTCAACGTGACTCAGTCAGAAGTCAGCTGGGAAGAGCCTCAGTGAGGGCTCTCTGGAGGGCTTGTCTGTGGGGTTGTCACGAATATGTCAGTGATATGGGAAGACCCAGACTAAATGTGGGTGACATCATTTCCTAGGTTGGGTCGAAAACTGTGTAAGCATAAAGAAAGCGAGCTGAGCGGGAAGCGTGCAGCTCTCGACCCTGGATGTGATGGAACAGTTCAAGTTCCTGATGCCTTGACTTCCACACCTGATGGACTGAAACCTGTTATTGAGAGAAAATAAACCCTTTCCCCTTGCTTTTAGTCAAGGTGTTTTTTATCATAACAACAGAAATTAGACTAGGACTAGTGAAGTTGTTTACTAGATTATTAAATATTTATCTATGATTTTTGTATTGATTTTAGAGTAGTTGTTTAGGGTTTCTATTGCTGTGAAGAGACACTATGACCATGGCAACTGTTATAAAGGAAAGCATTTAATTGGGCGGTTCACAGTTTCAGAGGTTTAGTCCATGTCGTGGGTGACATGATGGCATGCAGACAAACATGGTGCTAGAGAAGTAGCAGAGTATCCTATATCTTGTCTTGCAGGCAACAGGAAGCAGTCTTTCTCATTGGCCCTGTCTTCAACATATATGAGACCTCAAAGCCTGTCTCCACAGTGACACACTTCCTCCAACAAGCTCCTAACAGCACCATTCCCTTTGGATGTCATTTTCTTTCAAACCACTGTTACAATTTCCTTTAAGATTTATTATAATATAAAACTTAGGGACAAGAATCTGAGACAGTCACCACAGCTATGACACACTCACCATCATTTGAATCCCAGCTCGAAAATGGTCATGCAACCTTTCAATCCCGCCTCTTCTTCTCCAGGGGGCATTCTTTCCCTTGTCCTCAGTCCACCAAGGATTCACTTATCCATTCTGGCCAACTGGATATGAACCCCATCTCTTGAACCAAATGCTCTATTCCATTGCACAACAGACCACAACATAAACAAATATCCCTATATCATTCCCCCATTTTTGTCTAATTAAAAAGAATATTTTTAACTTTAAGATAGTAAAATTATATACAAAGAAAGCAGTTATCAAGTAAGAATCACTATTACAGTATCCAGTTCTTTTGTATTTGCTAAATTAGAGAACATATTTCATTATCTGTCCTATCTTTATTAGCCTACAGTTTTATAGTTAATTTACTTTACCAAGAAAAGCTATACACTTAACGATTTATCTTTAACTCCCTCAAAGACTCCAGAATGATGCAATGTTACTTAACAACAGGGACATCTGGCTGCCTGAACAGTTATCCAGGTTTTCTCTATAATGTTGGGGCATCTATTTTTGGCCTGCAAGTCTAGTATATATGAGAGACTTTTCTATGAAGCAGGGAATTTTGAAGTACTGTCCTACCTTGCCTTGGCAAAGTTTGTCAGTTGCCTTTCTTATGTCTTCCTGGTCTCCTTTGGACAGTATACTGTCAGTAATTGGGGCAAGGATAGTTTCTTTACCCAAATGGGTAGCTTTTTCCATAAAGAAAACAAACTCCACATGGAGTTTCTTTGAGTCCCATTATCCTCACTGAAGTAGATTGGTTTGCTAGAAACAGATGTATCTCACTGTCATGAAAAGCTTCTGGTTATTAAACATCTAAAATGCTATATTCTGTGGGTCTTTGAAGTGTTTGATGACTGTCTATCTAAATGAATCTGTATATGATCTTGAAATCATACCTAACATAACTATAAGATGACTATTAATCTACATTTCTTAATTATATGTTACATTTTAAAATGAGCTGCATAAATGCAATACCTAAACAAAATTAGAAACATACTTTAAATTTCTATCCATAAACCAAAATCAATAGCAATGTAAAATTTTTGAGATTAATAGTTGTTTTTTGGATTAAAGGAGATTCAATAAACTGCCCTTTTATCTCATCATTTCTATATCATATCCTTCTTTTCCTTTAGAAAGAAATCTTTGAATTTAACTCTTTTGCTTAGCTTTTTAAAAAAATATTGCCAATAACAACTTGTTCCAGTCCCCCCTTAAATGTTGGCAAACATCCATAACCAATCTTTTAAGAATGTAGGCATTGTTTTCTCTAGACTGCTTCCTGTCATCTGAGGGCACTGGCATCATTAGGGGAACCTTGAGACAATCAGAATAATTGTTAAGTCTTGACTGGAGTATTCTGTGAGGTTGGATCATCTCAGCCAACAGCCCTGAAGTTGTTCTGGATGTTGTTGGATCATCTTAGTCATCCATTGTTATTGGTGTTTGGTCTCCTCATTCTGAAAATATAAACTTTTAAAGGTAACATATATTTTCATATTAATAAAAGTACAGACTGTGTTTGTATATAAGTTAGCCAAAGATGATTTTTTGTTTCATATTTGAGAAGGTAAAATAGATGTTATGTGTTTTGTAGTTTTTCTAGGTTTATTTCTTTATGTCTGTAGTCAGGATTTTCAGGGGTCTTCCCTCATCAAACCTGACCCATATTAACCTGAAACAAATTTACAGCCTCTCATTTGCTGTGGAAATAAAAAGCATACCTCTTTCCCAAAGTAAGATATCTTTTGACTTTCATTTTGAGTCAAGACATTTTTTAAGTATATAGGTTGGTTTAATCCAGCAGTTTTCATAATTCAATGTGTTTTAGTAGCCATTGTTCCTTCATTAGCAATCAGAAAATCTAAAGACAACACAATAACGACAGGACCCAAATTCTCTGTGTATTTCCCATCTTTATGTGCCTTCTTCCTTTATATTACTTTATTTTTTCTTTATTATTTTTAAGCTATTTTTTCTATGATGTCTATACCATTCTGTTTTTTCTTCTAAGCCTATGTACTTTTTTTTTTAACACACTGTAATCTGTTTAGAGATTTCTTTCTGTCTGGACCTGTCTTCACTGCATGTCTATAATCTTTCTGTCTGTATGAGCAAAACATAAACTTGCCATGTGGCTGAGTTCATGGCATGCTGGTGGGCCTCACTCTGGCAGCAGTTACACTGGTAGCTTAAGCCTAAAGGCAGCAGTTGGGAGATGTCTGTCTGTACCATGGGCCAGCATGAGAGACCTGAGACTAGGAACCCATGTTTGGCTCCATTTTTGTGTATTTAGAACTTTTTAAAAACTTTCTCAGATCTTATGTGGATGTAGGTGCAAGACATTTTGGGCACCATTTGTTGCTATTTCTTTTACTGTTTATTATAATATAAAACACATGGACAGATAGAAGAACCTGAGACAACCACCATGGCCATGACACACCTGCCACCATTCAACTCCCATCTCCAAAAGGGCTAAAAAATTTTCCTATCTAGACTCTTTGGGCCACTCTTTCTCTCATCCCAAGTCCACCAAGGACTCTCTGATCCATTCTGACCAGCTGAATGTAAACCCCACCTCTTGAACCAAACACTCCGTTCAGTTGGACAACAGACCACAACATAATCAAAATTCCTGTAACAAAACACCACAGTAGGCATAGTAGAATCGAAATTGTGATTCTTCATGTCGATTTCCTGGCAATCTGTACTTAAAGTGTCAGTAACTTCAATTAAAGTAGAAGGTGCTATTTGTCTTCATATGTCTTTATGTTTGCAATTCTATCAGCAGAAAATTTATAGGTGTATATAGCTGGAGGCTGCTTGTTTGTTTCCCGGCCGCCAGACTCAAAATAATCACTCAGAAACTATATTAATCACTGCTTGACCAATCACTTAAGCATATTTCTAGCTAGCTCTTCTATCTTAAATTAACCCATTTCTATTAATCTGTGTATCACCACATGGCTGTGGCTTACTGGGCAAAATTCTGGTGTCTGTCTCCTCTGGCAGCTACATAGCATCTCACTGACTCCACCTACTTTCTTTCAGCATTCAGTTTAGTTTTCCTGCCTAGCTCTATTCTGCCCTGTCACAGACCAAAGCAGCTTCTTTATTCATTAAACCAATAAAAGCAACACATATACAGAAGGACTTCCCACATCAGGTGTAAAGTCTTTTTTAGATATTTTAAAATCAAGTAGTTTCCAATTTCATGTTTATAAATATTGAGAGTTGATCATCATAAAACCTGGACTTGTGTTGTCTTAGTATTTCCATACATGGAATACAAAATAAATGTTCTTTTTAGTTTTAAATTTTTTAACCTCTTGTTTAGTAATATAAAATCTTTACATTACTAATATATGAATATCTAGTTATATTATTTTAAAGGATAGATTTTAGATTCTCACAGAAGTTTTTATTAAGCATCCATTATTGCCATTTAATGGGGCATTGTGATTCAAGGCACTGAGCATCTTCTGGGGCAGGAAGAAGCTGGAGAGCAGGCTCAACAGTTAAAATCACTGGCCACTCTTCCAGAGAACCCAGGTTTGATTCCTGGTATTCATATAGTGACCCATAACCATCTATAAGTCCAGTTCCAGGGGACCTGATGCTTGTTCTGCTCTCTGTGGCCATTAGATCTTCTTCTGACCTTCAAGGGCACCAGTCATGAATACATTGTATAGGCACAGGCAAACAAAACAGTCATTCAAATTACTAAAAATAAAATTTAAAATCTACTCACAGACATGAGACAATAAGACATTAATATAGCCAATGTGCTCTTTAAACAATAGGATAAATACTCTAATAAATTTAGTAATTCAACAGCTTCATTTTTGTATAGCATAAACATTTATACAGCCACAGGGCCCAGTAAGGTCTGTGGATCAGGCAATTGCTTCAGTATCACAGTGTCTGTTTCTCCCTCCATCTCTCAGCTTCTCAGTTTTCAAAATGGCATTCTTAGGTAGAGGACAGACTTCACCAACTCCAAATTCCCTGACACAGAAACAGGAACTTCAACTCAGTAGTTCCTGCAGGCTGGCTCTGGTTAACCATTCATAAGTCAAACATCCACTTTCCTTCGCAGACACTGTGGGTTCAGTGACACGCTATTCTCAGTGGCTCTCTGATCTTGTGGACTGCGTTAGGCATGAGTGAATCTCTAAGAAGCAATAGAGGTGCTAGTGGCTGAGGAAGCAAAAGAAGTCTACATCATATGCGATCATCAATTGTGTTAAATACCAAGAGCCCCCAAGAGCCCTAGTTTGATCAAGACTTTTTGATTGGTATAAATTTCTATTTTATAAAGTGCAAAACTATGTTTTACAAGGAGAGATCTGCACTACCTTATTTGAGATGAACAAACAATATCTCTCTAAGGAAACTAATGTCCATCAAAGACCCAAGCAATATTTGTGTATCGCTGAAAAGCTCAAGACAGGAAAACGCAAGGTGAAAAACAAGGGACTGGCTTCAGGTGATTAGTATCAAAATGTAAGGTGTGAAAAAAAAATCATGGTTCAAAAAAATGTAAAGAAAATAAGAAGATAGATGGTGGAATCAGTAGCATTCACTCCCAAATCCTTCAACTAAGAGTTTGAAGCTGTCTGTCACCAGCTGTAGAAATGTCTGATCAGCACAGAAACCTGAAAAGAGATCATGTGACTAGTGCAGGGCTAGGAGGAGATGCTGAAGAGGTGGCCCAGTCGGTGAGAGTGCTTGCTGCATAAGCTTGAGGTTCTGAGTTCAGATCCCAGCATTCACACAGTGGTGTGCTCATCTGGAACCCTAGCCTTGGTGGGGAAGTAAACAGAACGTCTCCAGCCTGACTCCAGGTTCCGCAGAGACCAGATCTCAAAGGAATAAGTGTAGAATGACAGAGAAGACACTGGACATCCTCGTGTGGCCCCCATGTGTGCACAGGATCAAGTCAGTGCACCTGCACACAGGTGTGCACACACCAGATCCACACTGCCACGGCTAGTCTGGGTTGTTGACACATCACGGAAGAGAGACCTCAGCTGAGGTTCAGCTCAAATTGGCCTGTGACCATGTCTGTTAGAGACCGTGGTTGCTAATTGGTGTGGGAGAGTCGAGCTCGCTGCAGGCAGTCCCAGCCCTGGGCAGGTGAGCTTTGGCCATCTAAGAGAGGTACATGAGCAGGATTCTGAAAGAGAAGCAGTGTGCGGTATTCTTGTTTCCATTTTCCAGTGGTTTCTGCTTCTATTTCAAAGAATGGAATATTACTGCAAATACCAAGCAGCAAAGGGGAGAAATGGACCCTGTGGTCCTGACGCTACTGAATTGCTGGCTAAGTTTCCACTCTGAATCTCTCACAGATGGGTTTGTGACCTGATAGCAGAACTTTCCCCCCCCCCCAAGTTTCTTTTAGGCATGTTTATCACAATGGAAAGCAAACTGCTGGGTGCACGTGTGTATACACACACACACACACACACACACGCACACACACACACACACACACAATTTTTAATGTAATAAGTTATCCTGGTTCCTAACTAAGTGAGGTGATTAAAAAAATTCCAAGCCCAAAGAAATGTTTTATGGATTTTATATTTTTGTCTTGTATAAATAAATCCATAAAAAGTAGCAACTAATTTTAATTGGAATTTATTTCTTCTTTGAGAAAAACATTTACTCTTTTTTGGAGAATAATTTTGCTCATTTTCTTTGTAAACATTGCTTGAAGAATCTTTAGCGTGGCAGGTCAGTTACATAATCAGGAAATAAATTATCAGTAAACACATAACTGTGTTTTTCCACCAGACCTCGATGTTCCAATGGTTTCCTAGTAAATGAGTTTGCTTTATTGAGATGTATTTCCATAAACCAGAGGCCACTGCCAGTCACTGATACCACGAATGTGCCATAAATAAATCAAAACAGAAGCACACTGAGTGGATACTGTAATAGAAACCCGAGCTTGGAATAGCCATGCAACAAAAAGTGAATGTGCCATCATTTGTAAGTCCGCTGATCTTTCCGGTGTGGCCACAGCCTAGTGATCGTGTTAAAACCTAGCTTTACCCCTGCATGTCACAGCATGCATGTGTCTGTTACATGTTCATAAAATTTTCCATGGCCATCTTCTCGTGGAGGATTTGTGGCAGTTGGCATTGGTGTATTTTCGTGTCTGCCTTTATACCTAGACTCTGAGATCAAAAAGGACAGAAACTAAGGCACATTTATCTTCCTGTCCTAGACACTGTGTTCATCACCTGCTAAATACTGAGTGAAGTTAAGATTAAAAAAAAAATTCTACCAAATTCTTCTCCCTATGACTTTCCAAACTTCTGGTTATCATCTTGGTTAGATTCCTGTGTTAAGTGCCTCAGAGCTCAGTTTTTGCATTAACCGGTCTCCAAGTCTATACCTGCTTGTGGATGAGATTATGACTCATGACAGAGAGTGGCGGGGATGGCAACTTCAAACACGGATGTGGTTAGTTAGCAGTGTCTGCTGAATCCCCCAGATAAACTTGTGAAGAAAACAAAAACAAAAACACACAAACTCTATTGGTAAAAGACAGAGACAGAGGGGTCTGTGAGGGGAGAAAAGGGAATCAGCATGATGGAAGAGGCTGGTAACTGAGACGCAGGAGGAAGTGAATTTAACCAAAGTGTGTAATATGCATGGATAAAAAGAGCACAAGGAAACTCTTTAGTCTGAACGACTATTACACACTAAGAAATGCAACTCCATCTTCTTGTGGAGATGTGCCAATATGTTTGTTAGGTTCTTGGCTCCGCTCCAAGGACTTTTTAGGGAAGAAGGGATCTCTGGTGTCTTCAGAGAGAGAGAGAGAGAGGGAGAGTTTATTCAGGAAATATAGTCCAGTAAGACAAATCATGCCAACGGTGTCTCCTTTACTGTGGTCCCAAAGGGGATTCCATGGACAATCATGGCGACCACCTGGTCTACTCTGCCAGCCCTATGAGATCCATGGAAGGCAAAGCTTTCCTAAACACTGTCTGACGTGAAGGTGTGGGTTAGAGAACGTTGGGGTTCCTCCTGTGCAGCACACAGTGCAGCTGGGTTGAGTGGCTGCCTCTGCCTGTCTTGTAGCTGTTCATCCCATCCAACTATGTCATCCCCGGGAAAGAAATGCCTTGTCCTAGTTTCAATTCAGAGACCATAGGATTCCTGAGCTTCTTCCCTCAGAGCAGTAGCTTTACCCAGACTCTCAGCATCTCTGCCAACAGCATACCTACCCCTCTGTGAAGCCCAAAGGAACAGCTTTGACTAGCAAGGCTGCCCCTGCCCATATTTCTTGCTCTTTATGCTTAACACTGGCACCCACGTGTCCTTGTGATGCAGCACAAAAGAGGTGAGGTGACCTCTGACCTTTGCATTCTGACCAGCCAGGAGTAGGGCTAGTGAGAGAGGCCTTTCGTCCCCTTTCTCCCCTACGGAGTGATGACTTTGCTTGAAAGTCCCTTTATCTCTGAGTCTTTGAGTCCAAACTAGGGTGCAGATAGCCCCATGTCCTGAATATTAATGGGGATGATGTGCCACATTTTGAGTTTTGATCCAAATTACATCCCCAGTTCGTACTTACCATAGTCTACGAGGTCTTTGGGCACTTGGCCAGCTAGCAAGTGAATCTGATTGCTGGTCACTCTGTAAGTGGTCACCCATTAGCTATCAGTTGCTTGAGCCTGTGCTAACGGTTGGAGTCAGGATAGATCATAGCCCATGTTCAATACAAGAAAGTACGCCTCTGACACTGTGGAAGTACTGAGAATTAAGAGATGTGCCCAACGTGGCAGTGGCAAATCATGGCATGTGCCCTCACGGCAAGCCTGGTAGACCTGATATTGGTAAAGCAGCAAGCACAACATGTCCTGCTGGAGAAGCAGGAGAGGCCTTAGAGATTCCCTCATTACCGACGAAGCAGCAGTGTACAGCAGACATCTGTCCTGATTGCTCGCGAGAGAAAGAGATGGTGGCGGAGGACTCTGGGAAATGCTGTACAACGGTGAGGCCTGGTACTTTATCCACCTTTCCCTTTCTGGCACAAATATATATATCATGATCAAAGCCCACTTATAGACTTATTTGGGCTTAGAGTTCTAAAGAGAGAATGATGGTGGGAAGGCATGGCAGAAGGTGGCAGGAGCTGGGCAACAACTGATCGCATCGGATCTATACACAGGAAGCAGAAAGCTGCAGGGGAATCTATAAACCCTCAGATGGCACCCCCAGTGACTTATGTTCTCCAGCAAGACTCCACCTCCCAAAGGTTCCATAGGCTCCCCAACAGGGCCACAACTGAGGACCACGTGTTAAAATATGTGAGCCTGTGGGGCACATGTCTCATTCAAACCAGCACACCTGACTATTGAGCTGCCTTGGTAGGGGATGCCGAGGGAAATGAAATAACACTTCTAAGCAATCTCATCCGTTTTTACAAGCTACGGCATGTATTTTCTTCCTCAGTCTGAGAGTGAAAATGGGGCTGGATTAATTTATTCAAAGGTGGTGTCCATTTCTCATAATGCTGTTTAGAGAAATAATAAAGCCTCTGTTATGGCAGGGCCCTAATATGCTAGTGGAAAATGTGTGTGTGTGTGTGTGTGTGTGTGTGTGTGTGAATGTGTGTGCACGCGCGCACATACACACGCATTTCTGTGAACCCAGAATTCTCGAGATGATAAAAAATAAGCCTACAAGTCAGAAGTGAATGCTGACTCCTTAAATCATTTTCCAAAGATGATGGCCTTATTAATGTGGTTTCTCTGCCGTGAAGAAATTCTCTTTGCAGATCAAAAACTGTTTCTGTTCAAAGTGAATTTATTCCAGTGATTATTTCAAGAGATAATGCCAAATCCACATGCAGTTGATACTTAAAAGCTATTGGAAGAAGTGAATGACACTAAGTATTCTTTGTAAACTCGGACTCAGCACCTAAAATATGCAAGCACGCACATTCCTACCAGCTTCTATTCTGCAGTAAATACAGTTCTCCATCTACAAATACATTAGATACTTCTCAAGTTTTATTATTTGTTTCTCTTTCTATAGCAAACAATTACTCATTTTCTTCCAGGTAGTAGAAATATTTATTTTCCATTTTCAATAAAAATAAGATCTCATATAATGTTGAAAGCATAAAATGTTTTTATTATTTGTGTTAAAATATTCATGTGCTTTTTGTTATCTTATCTTTTTTTTCCCCTCAGAGGCTTGGGAGGTTTAAGTCTGGTCCCTCCGTGTATCCTAGGCTTTCTTAGGACTTATAGGTCAGGCTAGCTTTAAGCTCATGATGATTCCCCTGTCTCAACTTCCCAAGTATAGAGATTACAGATGCATACCATGATGCCTGGATATTCTTTTAACTGTTAAGAATGAAATTGCCGACTGGAGAGATGACTCACTGATTAAGGGCACTGGCTGCTCTTCCAGAAAACCCAGGTTTAATTCCCAGCATCCTCATGGCAGATCACAATCATCTGTAACTCCCATTACCAGTAATCTGATGCCGACTGTCTGCTTTTTGACCTCCACAGGCACCAGGCACACACATAGTACATGAGTACACACTCATAAAATAAAAAAATAAATAAATCTTAAAATAGCTCAATAAAAATAAATTTTAAAAATTATATTAAAAAGGGTAATCCTCCTGTCTAAGAAGTGGCAGGTGGGTAAAGTGCTGAGGAGCTGCATTCAGTTCCCTTCAGCCACATAATCTAGGGTACAGCAGCCCCCAATTTATAAACCCAGTACTGGGGAGAAGTGGCAGGGAAGACAGATGCTTCTCCTTACTAGCTAACCAATCTAGTCAAAATGGCAAGCTCCAGGTTCAGGATTAGTGAGGGATCCTGTGTCAAAAATATTAAGTGAAGAGCTACAGAGGAAAACATCCAAAGTTGACCTCTGGTCTACACATATATATGTAAGGACAGCTGCATCCTCAAACAGCCAGAGACGTGCACGTGGCTCCCCCTTACACACACACACACACACACACACACACACTCACAAAAGACTAATTTTTAAGAAGTTGCTGGATATTGCCTAGATCAGAATAATAACTTGGACTTTTCCTCTGGCTCGGATCTAAACTGAGTTCAATGAACTTGCCCATCATTTATCTACTTCATGGATTTAGGAATTAGTTACAAAACGACCTGAGTTCTCAGTGTTCTGGCTGGTTGGGCAATCCTTGGGATGCTTTCACAGCTGTGTTGACAAATTAGCAAACAACGAGATTCTGCACTAGCATCTCTGCACTAGCTGTGGTGCTTTGGCAATGGGGATAGACTTTATCGCGACGCCATCAAGGACGGGAGGGAGACCGGGATCACACTTACTAGTCATGCGGTACTTGTGCAAATTACCGCGACCCACTAAGCCTTGGTGTCTCCATGTGAGATGGGAACTGTGTGTATGTGTTAGGCATAAGCAAGACTAAATTGCTGGCTGTTTGTGGCAAGATAGGAACAGAAATCGGACCGTTTTAATAGCCAATAAAACCTCTCCCTGGAAGTCCAACTACCTGTATGCATTTGCTATGTCATTGTAACAGTAGTCATGTCATAGGTCTTCGGTGCTAGATGTCGCCATCAAAAGTTGATTGATTGAGAAGTGTTTCACAGATGGGGACATCAAGACAATAGGAAGCTGAATAGTGACTAAGTTCTTTTTGTTCAGTTTCTATCTGTGAAGAGTGGGATAAAGCATGTGGCAAGAGTCATCTCATTTTAAATTCCTGGCATAGCCTTACTCATGTTCCTATGCCTTCTTAAGATGCTTAGAATGAAGCGAGGTGTGCAATGACAAGCATTTCTAGCCCCAGGTTCAGTCTCTCATGAGAAAGGAGCTGCTGTCCTAGATCAAACCCATGGAGGACGGGGGGACATGGGTTTGAATTCATAAGGTATGATATAAAGAAGATAAAGTCCAAACTCATGTTCAAAATATTGATTTAAAAGCTTGAACTAGGTTGAAGGGATGTCTCTGTGGGTAAAAGACACTTGTCACCAAGTTTAAACACTTGAGTTTGATCTCCAGGACCCAGAACTGAGTCCCAAATATACCCTCCACCCAATAAATTTACAAACAGAACCAACCAACTCTATGAGGAAGTATTGTTCATTTTAGATGACTTCCAGTGATATCAAATTAAGTCCAAATCTTTCTTATCAGCTCGTACTGACCCAAGGAAGCTTAATGTAAACTTGATGATGTTCTTAAAAGGCTACGAAGAACTTGACAGCCTTCGAAACAACACAATGTCTAAGAATAAACATTTAAATAGGAACATTCAGGATAAAGCTCCTAAGGTTACCCCCTCATCAGTGAATGACATATATGTTGTCAAAGGTCTCGGAGCATTAAAGGGGTCCCACCCAGCCTCACATGCATGTCTCAGTAGACACCTCTTGACTGAACTGGTCCATTTTCACAAAACCACACCCCCACCCTACTGACCAGTGAGGGGACTTAGCCTGCATTTGAAGATTTTCTCAAATATATTTTCCTTAAATATAGAAATAGGACATGGCTATTTTCAATGCAATAGATAGATATGTATGCAAATGTACATATATCCACATTCAGTAACTCACAGAAGGGCTTGTTTGAGAAGTCTGTAGTTTCCACTGATTGCCATGCCATTCAAGCTGTGTTCTGCAGTTACCAAAGGTGAGTGGTTCAGCTGTTAAAAACAATCCATGATAAACTGTGTGATGAATACTGAATTGTGCAGAAGTGAGCAGTGCTGACTCTGCACATCTGGAATCCTCAGATGAACATGCCACCGGCCTACTTTCTCAGTCTCTTGGGTGGCTCTGGATGGGGCATGAGATTCAACAGTTCTGACTAGTCCACGGGTGATTCTGGTCTTGTTGTCCCAAGGACCACAATTTGAATAGCAGTTCCTTAAAATCATAATTACATAAAGTGAAGCATCCAAGATTTGTGATGGTTGGCTGGTGAGGTGGCTGTTCATTTGTAGATGACTTCCACTGATATCAAATTAAGTCCATATCTCTCACATCAGTGTCCTTCAGCAAAGCTCTCACGGACCACTTCGTAAATGTCTCAGGAATGAGTGAGTGAGTTGAGCCATTTACACTTCTGATTAAATGAAGACTTTGGGTGTCCTGGTTTGAAGACAAGCTGATGAATTTGAGGCTAAGAAGTGCTGCTGACTCCCAAATTCTAAATTGACTATGTTAATAACTTATTATTGATGAATCTTTTGTAAAACAACCTCCCACAGCTTCATCTTAGACGGTAGTCTGATTAAACTATGGTACAGTGCTGATTTGATGATAGGCATGTCTTCCTGGACCACAACCTAACAGACCAGTGTGCTTTTTCTCTTACTGTTATACACCTGCTCTTCCTTAGAGGGTTCTCTCTGTTAATAATTAACATCAGATTTGTAAAGAAGCACAGAGTTGTGCAACTTCTCTGTGGGCCATTTCCCTCTTACCTTTGGCTTTCAGAGCGTGTTGGGGTGCAACGACCAAGTTCCTGCTTTCCTTTTCCTCGTTCAGAAAACAATGACAGCTCTGCTGTCACTCCTGCTACTGCTCATCCCTTTACATCGCTACAGACACAGTGAATTCCCAACCCTGGTATTAAAGAGGGGAAGCAAAGGAAAGAAAATGGCTAGTAGCTCAAAACAAGAGCCTAGAGAATTAACCCAAAGCTAAAGACTTAGGTGATTTTTTTTCTTAAACCATTATTTCTCTACACGTTTCTAAAACTTTTCAGGTCTTGGTAGCTTTTCTAGAAACTGCAAGATGTTGTCCAGCTCGATCTAGATTTAGCTAGCTCTTCCCTTCTTCACTAATACCAATCTTTGCGTGTGAAGGGTTTTCTTAACATTCATTCAGTTCTTGATTTAATGTGCCCGGTCCTTGCAACCAGGGAGTGGAACTGGCAAGCCCAATTTATGGAGCCGCTGTTGACAAATGCAAAGGAACCACTATGTCACACCTGGGGACAGTACTGCTAATTTGAATCTGACGATATAGCAAACAGTATAATGTAACAGTATAGTATTTTCCCACATCCACACGTCTTCTCTGTGAGATCCCACCCTTCCCCACCCCAGCCCCTCTCTCAACCTCAGCCTGCCACTGCCAATGCCCCAGTGAACTGGCCCGTAGGTTAGGGCTGTGGCCTTGTGCTCTCTGACACCTCTAGATTTAGGACCTCAGCATTTTGTCTCATTAAAATGAAGAAAGAAAAGCAAGAATGTTGGAGGAGCCCGCTTGTTTGTTTCCCAGCTGCCCAGAAAACGAAATAATCATACAGAAACTGCATTAATTAAATAACTGCTTGGCCTATTAGCTCTAGCTTCTTATTGGCTAACTCTTATATATTAATTTAACCCATTTCTATTCATCTGTGTATCACCATGTGGCTGTGGCTTACCCGCTAAAGTTTTGGCGTCTGTCTCTGACAGGGCTACATGGATTCTTCCTGACTTCACCTTCTTCCTCCCGGCATTCAGTTTAGTTTTCTCTGCCTGGCTCTGTTCCCCTTTAGCTCTGCTATAGGCCCAAAACAGTTCCTTTATTAACCAATGATATTCCCAGCACACAGAGGGGAAGCCCACATCACAAGAAAGACAAACTAAGTGTCAGTCTTTAGTTTTCTTTGCATAAGTGTCTTGAACAGTTTGGCAGACAAATATAAATACGTCTTGGGACTGAGCCCTCCGGAAAGGTATCCTCAATTGATACTGACATATGGACCCTCTTGGCTCTTGCTGGCACTTAGCTTTGGCTTTACCTGCCTTTGAAATATTTATGGTTGGTCCCCTCCTCTGAAAGGTCCACCCCTACACAACCCTCCCTGTCTACTCACAACAGCTGCCCAGGATAGAGCCCTAGGAGAGGAATCCCCTGGGGGCTCACCCCACCCAGTCTTCCCTTGTTGGCTAAAGAACCCTGCTCCAGCAGGAGGCTTTAGATGTGGAGTGGGGGGGCACTCTAAATGCTATCTCTATTGTTAAAGACAGTTTGCATTACAAAACAATGACTGTGGGAAGCCTCATTTATCTTTGCTTACCTGGGGAAAGTGGGATCTCTAGCGCAAAACCACTGTATTTCTTCTGAGTTATTTATATACATGTGAATAGTTTACTTTGTAAGGATGGAAAACTGCAAGCAGTTGCCTTTTCCCCCTTCCGAGAATCACTTTGTTCCTTTCCAGTAAAAAGCTGAACTGTTAGAAGAACCAAGTATTTCCGGTGGTCTAAGTACCTTGGCAGCTATTCTGAAGTCTGTTTGGTATGTCTATTGATGGTGTGTTAAGGACATGATTTTAGAGAGACACTTAATCTTGCTACTTGAAAATTAGAGCAAAAATAAAAAGAACGCAGGTATCCAGAGTTAAGGAAAAGCATTCTACCATATCTCAGAGGCCTGTCTGAGAAAAAGAAGGTTTCTTTTGTCATTTCCAAGCCACTGAATAAAGCTAAATTCATTCTAGAGATGCTTAGGTGTCTGGGTTGTCACCAGCCACTCTATTATGGAGAAGGTCCTATTTTAGAAACACAGTTAATATCATATTTGTGCCAGAGATAAACATTTTGTAAATTAGATTTATTTCCTGATAACTTTTATTGTTGGATAAAAGAAACCAAATAGCATAAATTTAAGAATATGTAAATTATGAAGCATAAGGAAAAGCCACCCCCATGTTAAGAGCTGGAACACATGCTGCCATGACGTCATCTGCAGCTTCCTCTGTCTCCTCCCTCCTCTCCAGCCTCCACACACCGATGCCCAGACTCCTCGATGTTGGTGTTCACCACGTGGCTTTATCTTAGCAGTTTTCTCCTGGAGAGATGGTGGCCTTATCTTAGCAGTTTTCTCCTGGAGAGATGAACCACTCTTAATCATGTGCCATCGAATGGTGCTCGGTGTTTGAGCACGACACTCCCATTTCTATCACTCTGCGTTTTATTTCTTCTTTCTGGTGTTCTATTTCTGAGATTGATCTAGGGCTTAGGATGTAACTTAGTTCAGGGCTACATGCTTAACTATGTGAGGTCCTGGGTCTAATTCCCAACTCCATAAATAAATGAACCCACAAATTAAATTTTGGAGGAGGGCGATTCTGAGACAGGGACTCTAGAACATTCTGCTCTAGCTCAGGAATAGAATTTTTCTAAGGCAGAAAGAACTTCTAGTTTCCCTTCCAGTGAAGCAGGAAATGGTTTAGAAAGAATTAAGACCACATTTTTACAATTATAAGAGCACCGGGTCAGGCTAGAGCATATCTAACTTCTTCCTACTTAACCTCTCATTCTTCTTCAAAAAATAAATCGAAAAAAAGGTAGAAAATTGTCCATTCTAATTCTCCCAACAGATCGTTTGGTTTTGATTATCTTTTATATTCTATATATGAATTTGTTAAATAGTTTGCGTTTGTAGCCAGACAACTAACTGCCTTGGTTTTGAAATTTTTATTTATGTTTGCAAATTATTGGCAGTCTTATAATTTTACTTGAGAAACTGTTCATGAAGGGAAAATGTTCATTTTGTAAAGCCTTCAGCAGTTAAGACTAAGAGTTCAGTGATGGCATGTGCCTGTAATCTGTGTGGTAAGGATGCCAAGCCAGCTGCATCCAGTTTGAAGCCAGCCTGGCCTACATAAGAAGGTCCTGTATCGATTAAAAATGATGAGAATTCTGGAGGCAATCTGCTTGAGTTCAGAACCCAGTACTTTTGTTACCTACTTGTGTAAGTTATTTGGGCAAGTTCCTTGCATATTTTTCCCTCTCTGTGTTCCCTCATCTATATAGCAGAGAAATCAGTAGCATTAAGCAAACTGACACATATAAGTATATGTACTAGAACCAGATGTTGAGTTGGTTCAATCCATTTTAGTTCTTGTACATGTAACTGCTATCTTTTTATATTACTACAGTGTTTTACTAGATAGCAACATATGATATCCTTCATACTGTTTAGGTACCTAAGACTATTTTTTTCCTTATAAATGTAATTAAAACAATATTTGTTTTTTGTTTTTGTTTTTTGGCTGGGAGGACTACATTCCCAACATAACTTTCCAAATAAGCTTCCATAGTTGGCCAATGGAATGCAGTACACAGGAGCATCACACAAAGATGCCCTTTGAGTATCAGTCATTATAATGCACTGGGTACCATTATTTGAGATGCCTTATCTTTCTATTGAAAGTAGATTTGAGATGCTTTTTCATACACAGTGTGATTATGGAGCCTCAAAGATCTTAGACTAAGGCTTGGTGATGGCATTTTTCATGAAAGAGATAAGAATTGAGATCATAACATGTTCGCAATTTCAGCCTATCCTTCAGCAAAAAATGTAAACAGATTTCTCTTTTGCTTATCAAAGAAGCTAACCACTCTTGATTACTGGAATTTCAAAAAGAAATGTTAAATAAAATAAGTCCAGAAACTTCCATTTTCAGGCTGTTTGATATGTACTTTCTTTAGCTAAGTATAACTAATTACACACTTAAGAAACTTCCTGGGGCCGGGCGGTGGTGGCGCACGCCTTTAATCCCAGCACTCGGGAGGCAGAGGCAGGCGGATCTCTGTGAGTTCGAGGCCAGCCTGGTCTACAAGAGCTAGTTCCAGGACATGAACCAAAAGCTACGGAGAAACCCTGTCTCGAAAAATAAAAAAAAAAAAAAAAAAAGAAACTTCCTGGGAAGGAGACATCCCTTTGCAAATCAACCCTTAGATGTCAAAACATCTGAGGCTGTTGTAAGCACAGGTTCCTCTGTTCTGCCCCATCTGGCAGCTGCTTCTAAATAATCACTCAGAGGTTTATATTAATTACAAACTATTCAGCCTATAGTTCAGGTTTATTACTAACTAGCTCTTACATTTAAATTAACACATTTCTATTAATCTAACTATTGCCACATGGCAATGGCTTTTACTGGTCTGGGTCTTCTGGCATCTTGTTTCTTGGACTGCTAGCTCATGTCCGATTCTGCTCTTCCTTCTCCCTGTATTCATGTTGGTTTTCCTGCCTAGATATATTCTACCTTGTTATAGGCTAAAGCAGCTTTTATTATCAATCAATAAGAGCAACGTATATTCACATCTTGTAGAAGTGTTATCCCACAGCAAACCATCAACACACAGCAGTGCTATTTTCACTGATCACGTTCCTTCCATACAATTTAGGATGCAGTCTGTCCTTTTCTCCAGTCATAAGCTTGATGCAGTTTGTCATTTCGAATAATGTTATCACATGTAAGGGTGTTTCCTGCATTTATTTGCTTCCACGACTCATTTTAAGCCTTCTTATCACGACAAAGCGCATGCTACTTATAACCTTTATATGGGGGCCAGAAAAGCCCGAAGGCTATAATATTTGCTAAGTGAATATTGACTGATTGATCAGTTGAAAGCCGTATGAGCAGGCAGTGGTGGCCTGAACCTAGCATCCCAATATTTAGGAAGCAAAGATAGAATGGTGGTAAGTTCTAGGGCAGCCCATGCTACATACACAGTGAATTTAAGGCCAGCCTGGGCTACACAACAAGGAACTAAAGGCTAGACATGCGCAGCTCAGTGCTAGGCCCCTTGCCCTGCACATGCAGACCCTGGGTTCGAGCACTAGTGTGAAAGCAAAGAAAAACAAGCAGAACCTCAGAGCAGCTCACTCTAGAGTTCAGAGGGACAAGGTCCATATGATCCTCCACATGAACTGAGAGCTCCCAACAGAAGGGTTTTCACTTTTTCTTGACCTACAGTGACCTGCAGACATAGCACTATATATATATATATGTGTGTGTGTGTGTGTGTGTGTGTGTGTGTGTGTGTGTATACATGGAGGTGAAGTTTAGCTAGGTCTGAGGTGTTTGGACTCCAGTTCTAAATGTAAGCAAGGACTTTAACCACTCAGCACCTCACAAAAGATTTCATCTATCAAATGGGGGAAGAGGAAGAGTCTGCATCTATATACTCGGACAGGAGAAAACATTTCATGCAGAATGCCCAGCTCTGAGTTTCCTTAGTATCCCAGGTGTGGGTGCTGATTTGATATTTACTGCTGGGTTCCTGGAAGACACCCACTATATCTAAAATCAAGTTAATGACCTTTTCCATTCCCTAACCCATGGAATTCACCTGCAGGGAAGATGACGTCATCCATCCCATTACACAAACCAAAAGTATAGACTTCTCCACGCGTCTCATTTCCTCGCCCCACTTCCTATTTCCAAAACCGCTCACACGCGTGGCCTTCTAAGTCCCCTTCCCCACTACCCACAACCGCCAGATTAGTAGATTTCTTTTCTCTGGCCAGCATATTACAGACAACCGAGCTTCCTCCATCTTCATGCATGGCTTCAGCCCACTCGGATTACAAGAGCAACTTCCTTTGAAGAACGTGGATCCGAGCCCACTATCCCTCATGAGATGCTTTCACTTGGCCGGTAGAATCTGCTTCCTCTCAAGCAGGGTGCTTTCCATCACCCTGAAGATCCCCTTATCCTTCTCCACCCTGCTCTGTGCCTTAGGAAGAGGCTGGATACTATACTATATAATTTCCCCCTGGATTTCTCCCTGCTGGGGAGCCCCAGACTGGGTCCAAGTCTTTACAGAAGGCCACAATTACTATGAAATAAATTATGGCTATAACTGTCTTCTCATAGGCATCCCTGCCTTCCACTTTCGTACCCAGGCACAGCTGTAGCTTTTCATTCTTGCTGTGCAAGGGTACTGTACATCCCTTGTTGGTTACCCTTAACCATTGAGATACCACAATAAAGAGGCCTTTAATTCAACTGTCCTTAGCTGACCCCTCTGTTTTCTCCTGGGATCCTGGCCAACTGGACATCTCTCCCCTTGAGCTAGTCCTTGTATTTTTCTAATACTCCACATTTCCTTCTACCTCTGTCTAGATAGTTGTTACTTGCCCTTAAAGCCTTAGCTCAAATCTCATTCTTCCTTGAGGATCTCCTGCCTCCCCAAATAGGTCGAGTGATAGCAGCATCCTCTCCATCTGAAGCTAGTCGCATCATTGTGAACGTAACATCATACCAGCTCCTAACAGGGAGCATGGTACATGTGAAGGTTAGAACACATAAGACACTTAATTTGCTAGTCCTTAACTATAAATAGGCTAGTTGTAAGAATAATCTGGTGTTGTTAGTATTTATCTGTTATTTTGTAGGGTAGTGTTATATATGCTAATTACATTTTGGGCAAATTCCTTTTTTGGAGGGGTAACAATGTCTTTAACAAAGAGTTTTTCATTTCTAGTATCCTTACTTGTATCTTAGAACATCTCTCCTCCCCAATATCCATGTAACTCTGAATTTCACCTTCAAGGTTTTGCATGGTGGAGCGTAAGTCAAACCCTCTATGCCTTGCTTTGCTTTTCAGTGACCTCCCCACCCACCACTGTTTTCTGAGGTACTATGCTCTCCTGTCTCTCTGTAAAACCTATGTACACAGTGCGCCTGGTATACAGCAAGCATTTAGACACAGTGTCTCAAAGGTAGTGAACCAACATCCTTATCCCAACCCTGATTAGGCTACACCCTTCACTCACTTCTAGTGTTTTCCTACAAATCAAGATTCAAAGACCACTTGTTGTCCTTTTACCTCTGTGGATGAAGCATTTTAAAAATAATTTCAAGAGTGTAATATTTAAGGTCTGTATTTACTGATCCATGCTCTTAGTGTATGATTGGTCTTTAGCAACCAAAACATCCCAGCATGATTTTTTTTAAGCTGGACACTGGAGCCATGGACATGGCAGATACTTGGTCATCTTAGTAACAATGATGATATCTGAAAATGTGGTTATTTAGATGGTGCTGGGACCTGGTTGTCATCCCTAGGAGTCCCTGCACCTCCAGGACACTGTCTCACTCCCGTTTGTTCTTCTCATGACTATTCATATGGAAACTTCACTTGTACTTCTTCCTTTAGTTGAGACAGGTTAGAAGTTTTATGTGAAACTGGGCGGTGGTGGCACACACCTTTAATCCCAGCACTCAGGAGGCAGAGGCAGGCGGATTTCTGAGTTCGAGGCCAACCTGGTCTACAGAGTGAGTTCCAGGACAGGCTCCAAAACTACAGAGAAACCCTGTCTTGAAAAAAAAGAGAAAAAAAAGGAAAAAAAAGAAGAAGTTTTATGTGAAACACCCATGTCCTTTTTGCTTGCTTTTTACACTGTGTTTAATAAAAGACAATCAGGTCTGGAGATAAGGGGAATCATTTCCAATGCCTTCCCATAATTCAAAACTAAAATGAAACACTAATAATTTAAAAACAGATGTATTTTTACTTTACACAGACCACACACAGAGAGCTACAAAATATCAATAATGTTGAACTAAAAATAACAAAAAAACTAAAAAATAAAAAAGAACAGGCCACCCTATAAAAGTACATCTAAAAAAATCATACGTAAAAGGTTTTCTAAAAAAATAAATAAATGCAAACCCAACCACTAGGGTGAACGTTAACAATCAAACTGTCATTTCTCCCTGCTGGGAAAGGGAAAATCAGTTTTCCTCAATCGAGTGACACTGTGTACGCACGTCAGCCTCTCCAGGGCAGGCCACGTGTTCAGGAGAAGCTGACAGCAGGAAGTAGACTCCACAGCTTGTGTGTGCAGGAAGTAGACTCCACAGCTTGTGTGTGCAGGAAGTAGACTCCACAGCTTGTGTGTGCAGGAAGTAGACGACTCCACAGCTTGTGTGTGCAGGAAGTAGACGACTCCACAGCTTGTGTGTGCAGGAAGTAGACTCCACAGCTTGTGTGTGCAGGAAGTAGACGACTCCACAGCTTGTGTGTGCAGGAAGTAGACTCCACAGCTTGTGTGTGCAGGAAGTAGACTCCACAGCTTGTGTGTGCAGGAAGTAGACTCCACAGCTTGTGTGTGCAGGAAGTAGACTCCACAGCTTGTGTGTGCAGGAAGTAGACTCCACAGCTTGTGTGTGCAGGAAGTAGACGACTCCACAGCTTGTGTGTGCAGGAAATAGACTCCACAGCTTGTGTGTGTGTGTTTTTTTTTAATGAGCTTTTATTTGGTTATAGCTTGGTGGGCTTTTGTTTGTTTCTTTTTGGGTGTTGTTTATTGTATTTACTTGGCTGGGGGGGGGTTTGTATTTTTTGGGGGGAGGAGAAGAACATAAAATTAGGTGGTTAGGGTTAGGGAGAGGATCTGGAAGGACTTGGGAGAGGGGAAGGATATGACCAAAATATGTTTAAATTTTAAAAATTGTTTTTACATAATAAAAATAAAATAGAAGAGAAATAATTCTCAGACAGAATCAATATTTTCAAATAAATTTAAGTATATAATCCATTCCTTTGTTGCAAAAAAATCCCTCTCTTTTCTCCTTTCATTCATTCATCATATAATAAATTCTAAAGTTACCTACCCAGTAGGATTAAGGTTAATAACAGAACTGTCATTTGGAGTCTATGATTTGCTTCTCCCTAAGCTTGGAACTTTCAGGGAAATTAGTGTATGATCCCAGGCAGCATGGTTGGGGGAGGCTGTCCAGTTAGCCCTAATTACTGCGTTTGTTTCGTAGTCCCACTTAAACAGCTAACCTTTTTCTAATGGATCTGGTCTCTGGCAGCCTCAGCCTCAATTGCAGAGCTGTTCTCTCCCTAAATGGCCTTTTGTGTGTAGATAATAACCCCACTCTCCTGAACGGGCTTTCCCTCTATGAGTTGTAGCTCAGTGCATCACTGGGGAAACAAAGCCAAGAGAAACTGCAGTAAAATGCTGCGAAGAGCCTTCTGCCTGGGCAGGCCTGCAACTCTCTTCCGGTCTCCTCTCCTATTTCCCCTAAGCTCAAACACTGCAGAGCACAGGCTCGGCTCTGGTTTCAGTGTGTGAGTTAAACACAAAAGTGTCAGAGTTTGTGGTCGACTGGGTCTTGTTCGCTCATCTCCACAACTGACCAAGTCAACGCCTGCCTAGAGTCAGTGCTCAGAAACAGTTTCCTCGGGTCCTGGGCTGCCAAGGCTTTGGTCATAGTTTCCCCTGTGCCATGCTTCTGTGGAATCTTGATCTCCCAAGTTCATAAGCCTGCACAGCCTTGGGAATAAAGAAAGCTCTTAAAACCCCGTCTCCTAGTGCTACTTTTTAGGTCAAAACTGAGGAAAATCAAAGTGATCTGGTTTTCTACATTATAGCAGAGATACTGATGTCACGGGTGGAGAGTGAGCCTCCTCTTCCAGCTCTAGGCATCACTGTAGTCTTCACGGTTTTATCTCAGGTAACAAAGCAATTTTACAGCCTAAACCAGACCCTGAGTATTAGTGAAGCCTTCCTACCCAAGCAAATGTGTAAGCAGACATAGGGGTCATAGACTATGCCCCAGCAAACCAGGGTTGACCACCTGTCCTCAAAAAGCCCGTTAAAGGAGCCAAGTGCGTGCGTGTGTGTGTGTGTGTGTGTGTGTGTGTGTGTGTGTAACAACTATAAATAAAATACAAGTAGTAAGCCAGGTTAAAACACATCCAGACAGTGTCTGATTTCCGTGCATATGAACCATTTCTGTGTCACCTCCCGGCTTCAGAAGAGCTGGCAAAAAGCTCCTTGATTGTGTCAGTTTGAAGCAGGGTCTCATCACGAAGCCTACCTAGGCCGACTTTGGACTTCTTCCTTCTTCGAGTTTGCAGCCAAATGCTATCATGCCCAGCATTGACATCTGTTCGATTCTGACTCCCTGCCTTATCTCTGAGTAATATTTTCTGAACATCATGACTAAGATCTGGCTGCCTGTTCTCCATTGTCCCTTGCCGGCAGCATCAGATTGTGTACCCATTGATCTGATTGTATCCCGTGTTGGGGGGCGGTAAATGGCAAATGCCAATGTGTTCGTGCCAATAAACGCCTTTGGTCCAATTATAAGCAAGTACAAGATACAGAAAGAATGGCCCTTATATCAGGTGCACCTGAGTCCAGTCCATGTGCCCTGGGGGCAATGCCCCAACCTCTTACAAATATCTTCCAGGCTCCTGTGTCAGAAACTTGAGAGCTGTGGAATGTTCACTGTTATTTATATCTACAAAAATAACCAACATGGGTAAAACTAATTTGAAAGTCAAGTAATTATGCACAAATTTATACATATCCCATACCCACTCGTCTTTTGAAGGCTCACATAGCATTAGAGACATCTGTATGTATAAAAGAGCCAGCAATAACTACCCTCCTTCCACAGAGCTGTGTAGAAGCCCATTGTATATTGTCAGTTTCTACTTCTAAAGCAATATTTAGAATCTTTGGTTTAGTAAGATATGTCTATAGCACCGATTTTTAAATATCACATCGATTCAGAAATAGCATTAGTTACTTCAAGCCTATTATGCACAAGTGTGTGTCACGCATTCAGTGACAGCTCTTATTCTGTCAAGGCAAGCACGCATGTACCACGGTTCCAAACAACAATTGTCCAGATGACAGACTCCCCAGATGTCTTTTTCAGTCTGTAAGACAGTGAGAGGTCAGCCCATGCCACACGTGTAATGAACCTTTTTATAGAAGGTGGTCAGGATTTATGAAGGCCTGTCATTACCCATTCTAAGCAGGTACCAGTTGGTTTCTGGAGTCAGTTACTAAGGGAACCAAAGAGAAAATGCTACCAAGGATCAATTAGACATGGAAAAATGTCATCCTTTGTACCAGTTGTTCCTTTAAAAGCTCCCAGTTAGGAAGAGATGTGTGAATGGAAGGAGTTTCCTTGTTACACCCCACTCCCCATAATCCACAGTCTCCATGAGGTTTCCTCTTTCCCATCCAGGTGCTGCTGTGGGGGCTGGCTTTCATTCCTCCATGTTCACTGGGTTAACACAAACTATTGGGCCTACCCCACAGCCATAAAGAAGTAGAGCATTGCCGTAGCCTGTTGTACCCATGACCAAGGCTCAGGTCAGACCTGGCTGCTGAGAAAGCCGTACTCAAAGCAGCAGCACCTGCTGGCTGCCTTGTAAAGATTAGACTTTACCTTTGACCCTGCAAAGTTTTTATAATAGGTAAAGTGCAGATACACTGCTCCATATATTTCCAATCACAGACACATAGGACTTTATAAGTCCTGAAATCCTCTTAACATAGTTGCCTACAAAGTGTCATGTAAAATACTTCAACACAAACTGAAGCTCAAACAAACCTTAACTTTTTAAAGACATTTTCCTAAACAGGCAAAAGCTGCTGGGCACATACCTTTAATCCCACCACTTGGGAGGCAGAGATAGACAGATCTCAGTGAGTTTGAGGCCAGACTGGGCTGCAAAGTAAGTTCCAGGATAGCAGGGATATACAGAGAAAACCTGTGTGTTGAAAATACATACCTACCTCCATACATATATACACAGATACATAGATAAATAGATAGACACATAAATGAAAACCTAAAATATAATCTTAAAAAATAAGCAAGACATAAAATTCTATCTTCCAAGTCAATTACAGAACATTACTAAAAGTAGAGAACAATATCCTTAGGAAAATCTCATTGCTTTAGACACAAAAATTAGCTTCTTGTTATACTGGCTTCTTTATAGGAGAATATTTTCATTTTTTAAATAGATGAATCTTACTTCATTCGTTCCCAAACTGTAGAATTTTATAGTTAGGGGGGACATACTACATTCCCCCTACATTCTTTTCCTTAGCCCTGTTTTAAATACAGGTCTTGTTCTCCAAGCAAACACAGAAAGATAAACCAGTATTAATTATTAATATCTAAGTTCCAGAATTTCAGGAGAGGACAGGCAGCCATTTAATGATGTGGACTGTCTTATATTTTTTCCAGGCCTCCAAAAGACAAATACTATACAAACCACACAGATTAGTTCATAAACAATCATCTGTTCTTACCCATTATACATGTTGAGAGCCAAGCAACAGCCTAGTCGCCTCTCAGTGTCGTCATGACCACAGCCATCTCTCCTTAGCATCATCATGACCACAGCCACCTCTCATCACCGTCATAGCTCTCTGCTGTTAATAGCCTATGACTGACTAGAAAGACAACGTTTAATCTGATACACTTCAGATTTCTGATTGGTTGAATTGTGGCATGAGAAAAAGACAGACAATTGGGGAGCCAGGAATGAGAAAGGAGCTGCCATCTTACTAGAGCCTTTCACCAGCTAAAAAGCAAGAATTCTAGCACAATTAGCAACATTTGTAGAAAAAGGTAATGCTCCTTCCACATATCGATATTTTGTGCTAAAAGAGCCATGAGTCAGTGTTGTAGGGAGAGGGCCTGCTTGTTTGTCCTGGTTGCCTGGCTAGCTTAGCCCTGAAATAACCACACAGAAATTATGTTCATTAAAACACTGCTTGGCCCATTAGCTTTAGTTTCTTATTGGCTAATTCTTACATCTTAATTTAACCCATTTCTATTAATCTATATATCGCCACGTGGCAGTAGCTTACTGGGAGAGATTCGGCATGTCTGACTCTGGTGGCTCCATGGTGGCTCTCGCTCGCTCTGCCTCCTTTCTCCCAGCATGCCATTTAGTTTTCCCTGCCGATCTAAGTTCTGCCCTATCAACAGGCCCAAAGAAGTTTCTTTATTAACCAATGAAAGCAACACAAAGACAGAAGGATCTCATATACCAACTTAGGCTTGAAGCCTGCATGTGTTTGGCCTTGAGCAGGGCCTCATTCTTTTTCCCTGGCATGGCCTGGCAGTCTCAAACAAGCTTGGGCCTATGTTAAACGTCTTTCCATCTCTGCTTTACCACACCAGCTAGTCCTGAAATTGCCTTCAGTGTCAAAAATAATGCATCCCTGGTTAGACCTGAGTTGAGACCCCTAAAACTCTATGGTACCGCTCAGGCTGCTGAGGGAGGCAGTATAAAGGTGTGTCTCCTGTGTGCGTGTACTCTAAAATGCTGACAAGAGCATCCTTCTAGCTCAGAAGTATTTTAAGACTTTCACAAAGACCAAAAGCATAATAAACAAACAGACAAACCAAAAACAACTATTATTTTTTTCTTCCTCAACAAACATAATCCTAAGAACTGTCATTTCTGGTTGCCAGAAGGCATTTCTCTTCAAAGAAGCTGAGGCAGAAAGAGAAGCAGAGCCTACAGTCATTTCTACGTCTACCCTTTGCTCTGTTTCAAAGGGAAAACTGACAACTTTAAATTAAACAGACACTGACTAGTGAAGATAAGCACTGTTTTTAGGATTGGTGTTATCCTTTAAAAAAAAATTTAAAATAAAAATATTTAAAATATCCTCTTCTGGTAGAGTTTACATCTATCTCATATACCCCGTGAACAACCAAAGACCCAGCTTGTCAGTAAAAAACATGCAAACCGTCAGCCCCAGATGAAAGACCATGTTTTCCGGCAGATGAGTTTCAGTTCACGAGAAATATATAACTATTTGAACAAAGAAGGGAAAGTTAACTCCATATTGCTAGGAGAGAATAGGGGTATAAACAAAGCTCGGGGACAAAGAAGGGACAGTTAACTCCATATTGCTAGGGGGGAATAGGGGTTTATCAGAAGCTGGAGAAGAAGTAAGTTCCAAGTGGGTTTTTGACACTCAGACTCTACCACATGCTGCTGGCAGCCATGAAAACCACTGTGTTTTATTTAAAATATATCTGAACATAAAAAACTAGACAGTGATGTTCATCTGCCAGAGTTACATAGCATGTAACATATATCATAACAATGTCCTATCTACAAACGTGAACATCAAGTTTAATAATTCAGTGAACAGAAACAGTGTTTTACCACTTGTGAGCAATGTTGGTTTTATCTTAATAATTTGCAATGCACATTTACTCTATACTGTTCAGATAGACAGGAGACAGCCATCAGCAGGCTTGGAGGTCAATGAGGAGGCGCCTTTCCTTCATAGTCAACTTTGGGCCCCATCTCACATTTTCAGGACCACACACAGAGAATGGGAAGAGCCACGTGAAGGGAAAGAGGCAGAGGTATCAGTCTTTGCCAAGGCCCATTAATGGAAAACTACTTTTCCTTGTCGAAAGAATAGAACCTTGCCCGCTTTTCACAGCTCCAATTCACACATTACCTCCCCTCCATGTTATCATATGCCAACCAAGATCCCAAACATATCCGTGCTGCTACTACACGTTTTTATCCAGCTCTTGAAGACCCCCGTCCTTCCGTGTAACTTTGTCCAGACTGCCGTTCCTGAGGCTGCCCACTTTGCCTGTCTCTCAGATGTCACGATCTTTAAGTCTTGTTTCTAATTTCTTGCATCAACAGGAATAAGAACCCAGAAAAAAAGAAACCCCGATTCTCTCAGCAGTAAATTTAAATACTAAAATACATACTTCTATAACGTGATTGACAACACAATGCATTATGTCTCAGCAACTATCCCAAAGCAAAATTTGCCCATCTCAACATCGTCAAAGCAAAAATCACAGCACAGATCTTAACTCCCCCTTTCTCTATCTGAAATTAATCAACAGAACCCCAGTGACTCAAAAGAGCCCCCCAACTTTTCTTGTCATATAGCTGATGCCACAAATAGTTCAACAGAACTTCACATTTTCTCCCAAGAGCTTTCAAATTGGCCAGGCCTGGCCTACCAATGACAATATTGTTAGATTATGGTCTTCTCCTTTGAACACTGGTCATTCTGGAAATTCAGACTTCATAACTTAAAGAAAACAAGCCCTATTCCCTTTTAGAACTGCCATAACCCTCCTGTGAGGAAGAAGATGCACAGGAATCTACAAGGGAAAAGCAAACCCAAGGTAAAGGAGACCTAACCATGCCTCCCCTCCTGCAGCCTGCAGGAGTGGTGGAGCAATGTCTCCCTAGTTCCTAAATAATGGCCAGATTCCAAGTGCCCCTGAGTGCTCGCTCTCTCTTCCCTTGCTGTAGCCACTGTTTCTCTACTCAATAGCCTTAAAGAAGAACCCCAAAAGATGAAGCCAATCCACAAATGGAAGCCACTCCAAATGGCTTAAAAGAACCTCCGAATACTCAAAACTGAAGGAAAGCAAAGCCTGGGGTGCAGTGATGGGGGAGAAACTCAGCAGACTTTCTCTAGAATCCAAAAGAAAATCCAATCCTTGTTTTAGCACTCCTCACCAGACAGAGGTAAAAAGACAGGAAATGTCCCTGGAATGAAATGAGTCTGGTTGCTGCTGGCAACTCCCATCTTCCCCATCTGTCCACAGTCAACTCGCTGCAGGCAATAGATAGGCCAAAAATGTTCATTTTTGTCCCTTCATAGCCATTATATTGTCACCCAGACCTAGTTAGGGGTTACAGCCTGTGCCCCAACAAGCCAGGTGAGACCACTCCTCTTCTGATGGCCAGTAAAGGAGGAGCCAAATTATTAGCGAAAAGCAGAAATTGGAGATTTATTCAATATGGTCCCATTAAGAAAAGAGATGAAGTGTCCAGCAACTCCCCCAGTTTCACCCTCAGAGATTCTGGCATGAGGTAGGATTGAACTAGAAGGTGAGGGATGCACATAATTACGCCATCTATCAGAAGTGGTCCCCTGCCTACCTGGTCTTCACTCCAAGTTTCTCCTCATAGGCCATCTGACAACTTGTGACTCTTAGTCCAGAAGACAAGTTCCTCCTTTGGCTGTCCCAGGCATCAGCCATTTCTTCCCTACACAGAAGATCTCTGGGGAAGATTCTAATTTTTCTCCCTCCCTCCCTTCCTCCCTTCTGTCCATCTATTCATCCTTCCTTAATTTCTTTTTCTTTTTTTTTTCTGTTTTTCTAGGCAGGGTTTCTCTTTGTAACAGCCCTGGCTGTCCTGGAACTCAATTTGTAGACCAGGTTGACCTCAAACTGACAGAGATCTGCCTACCTCTGCTTCTAGAATGCTGGGATTAAAGGTGTGTGCCACCATTGCCCGGCAGATTCTATTTTCTTGAGGTCCACTGTTCCAATAGCCTGATGGCCAGAGAAGGGAACACATTGTCTCTTTAGAAGACAGCCATTCCTGCCAGACAGTACAATTACAAATTCACTCCCCTCCCACCCACCCCTTGTTTATACGAAATCACTCTGCAACTTATTAGACACTCACCAGTACTGCTCAGTGAGCTGTTACTGACTTCCCTCCCGTCTTCTGAGCTCCCTCCACGGCACCATATTTACTTTGTATCTGTTAATTCCCCCGATCTATTTCTCCCACTCATCCCCTGGGTATTTTGATGGTTCATTTAATGAAGTAATGACCTATAATGGGTTAATAAAGGGCAGTTAGAGTGGCAGGTATGGCCCTTTGAAGGTCCCCTCCCAGGGTGATTTCATCACTCCTGTTTCTCTTTATTTATTTTTCTAAGGCTGAGTGGAATCAAGGGCTTCATGCACGCTAGGCAAACACTCTACCACTGTGCCAAATCCTAAGCCCTCATTCCTTCTGGTTGCCTCATCTTACAAAAGAGTATGGATAATGTATATCTTCCTAAGTCAGCATACAGATACATAGCAGTGAGTTTGTTTAATTTTTTTTTAAACAAAGTCTATATATAAGCAAGAAGACAAGAATTGGAGTTAAATGAGGTTCAATTACAAATACTAAACACTCTACACCCGCCTCTGGCCTCTGTACTTGTATGCATATGTGAGGTGCCGGTGCACACATCTGTATACACCCCTGCATACACACACACACACACACACACACACACACACACAGAGAGAGAGAGAGAGAGAGAGAGAGAGAGAGAGAGAGAGAGAGAGAGAACTAGAAATGGCAGCTACATCTCTAATCCTGGCACTGGGGAATAGAGACAGGCTTGATCTGCCGGTGCAATTGTCCATCATTTTAGCCAAATCAGGAAGCTCTAGGATTGTTGGGAAACCTTGTCTCAAGAAATACAGTGGAGCCAGGCAGTGATGGTGCATACCTTTAATTCCAGCACTCAGGAACATTTTTGAAAAGATTAAATGCATGTTTCTGCTGTGGGAGTTCCCTTTGTGTGCTGTCATTATCATTAATGAATAAAGGAACTGCTTTGGCCTGTTGATAAGGCAGAATTTAGGTAAGGAGGGAAGATAGAACTGAATGCTGAGAGAAAGAAGGGTGGAGCCGGGAAGATGCTATGGATTCGCCACCAAAGTCAGACATGCCGGAACTTTGCTGGTAGGCCACAACCTGGTGGTGATATACAGATTAATAGAAATGGGTTAAATTAAGATGTAAGAGTTAGCCAATAAGAAGCTGGAGCTAATGGGCCAAGCAGTGATTTAATTAATACAGTTTCTGTGTGGTTATTTTGGGGCTGTGCTAGCCAGGCAGCTGGGATGAACATGTGGGCCCTCCTCCTCCTACATATTTCACTTTTAAAATTGTTTTTAAAATAAGGGAAAATGAAGTTGGAAAAAAGTTTAGAATAAATTCATCTCTACAAAGTCCCAAGCCAGTCGTTTATACATGTTCTGTCCTTTTCTCAGAAATGAGCGTGTCCAGTACACTGCCCGACAGCTACAAGCCACGGCCGCCGGGGCAGAGAGTGGTGTCAGGCAGGATACTGAGCGGTTTATGAACCTTGGCTTACTTCCTAAAGGACGAGGTGCCTTTTGACTATCCTGAGCTTGTGATGCAGATGTGACCTAGTTCCTGTGACCCACGTAAGAACCAGAAACCGATTAGCGCTTCTAATGTTAGCAAGATTGATATTTGAAAGTCGCTGCTCCACTCCTCCACTTCCTCCTCCTCCTGCGCCTCCTCAAGCACTTCTTTCTCTTTTTCTTTGTTGCTTTTTTGGGGTAGCTGTTCTATATAGTGAGGATGTAGCCCAGGCTGGTCTCAAAGCAGTAGTCTTCAGCCTCAGCCTCTTGAGTGCAGGGTTTACAGGTGCGCACCACCCCGTTAGTCTAAGGATCCTCTTCCGCCAGGCAGTGCAGTCTGTGGCTGTCATCATCAACTGACTCTGAGCCGTGCTGATGGGCTTTAGACAGAAATGAAGATTAAAATAAGGTCAGATTACAGACGAGAGAACAGACAGAACTGGATCACTGCTGTGGAACTGTGACACTCTACACCACTTTGCTGTGTGGAAATCATACATGGCTCTTCACGGTGCATCTCTTACTTGCTAGATATGATATAGGGTCCACGGTCTATGGGAAAAGATGGAATGATAAGCAGTGAAGTAACCACAAAGCAGCTCCGTGTATTTATCGCACACGGGCGTCTGCATGCATTAGCTCGCCCGTGTGCTCTGTAACAGTCCCAGGAGGCATGCCTTGCCATTCCAGGTAATCGCACTGAGGCACGAAAGAGATGTCATGGTTGAAATGTAGCAGTAAGTGGTGGTGCCAGGAATCAAATTCAAACTTGGGGGGCCTGTCCCCACAGTCCCTGATGATGTGTCTAAGACTGGGAGAAAGGGTCCCAGGATGGACGTCCTCTGTAGGTAAGCTTTTGTGTCATTCCTGACTCCCACACTAGCTGAATTTAATATTTCTTATGCAATGGGTTTTGCTGATTAAATATCATAGCTTAAATATATATGCATGCACACACACACACATACACACACACACACACACACACACACACACACACACATATAAAGTGTATGATTTGGGACCGTCTAGTGGCCTTGATATTGTCAAATAAAGACAGGGGAAGTTCACAAAAAATCACTGCTGAAGGGTTTTCTGGCCTAAAAAATCTAAATGTATTTTAGATACCTTAAGAAAAGCCTGACTTCCAGGAAAAGTGGTGTTTAGAAGTCATTTATTTCTTTGAAGCATATATTTTGATCACGGGCAACCGGAAGAATCGTCAGGATGAATCAGTGGCAATTCCCAGCTATCAAAAGGACCGCATCCACCCCTGGCTTAACCCGTGCTGGTCAGTTTGGTGTGTTGCAACTGTAAATATGATTGACAGTTTTAGAAATTTTTGAAATGATTCAAGAACTCAGTACATTATTTGTCTTTATAAAAATTCTGTTAAAAATGGAAATGGGGGGGGGGGGCGTACAGTTCATAAATAGACCTGCGCTTTCCATGGAGTGTCCGTCTGTCTGTTTCAGGTCTGATACTGACGAGGGCACATGGAGAGCTCCGTCAACAGGGCACATGGAGCCTGTGATAAAGATGAGGGAGCGGGTGAGGAAAGGCTTTTCGATTGTAGCTACTGTCTTGCCTCTCAGAAGCCTGTTCCTGCATTCAAAACCCTGCCGATCTAAGCAAATTGTTCAACTTCCCAACTAATGAGTTTAAAAATGAAGCTCTCTTGCTGCCTGATTTTCTTTCTGCTTCGGTTATTTTTTTTTCAATGCAATGCTGAAAAGCCAAGGAAGCAATTCATGAGAATGTCCCAGTGACTAACTTTCAACTGTGCCCTGAGATGGCGGGGAGGTGATGCTCACTAGGGCTACCCAAAGCCTCTGTAACACCCCACCATCCTTAACAGTAGGAAAAGCCAATGTCTGAGGAAAAGAACTTCTCAGTCTACAGAGACAAATGCAAGTTCCAGTGCATGACCCTCAGAGTCATCAGAAACTCCAGTTACAAGGCCCTTGCTCTAACAGACTTGAGAATAAATTCTTCAACACGCGAGACATTTTTGTAATTATTGTTATCATACTATCATTTATCATTATTGTTATTTATGATTATTATTGGTTATTATTGTTTTGTGGGGAGTATTTTGACTGTATCTAAGTTTGTGTACCACATGCAGATCTGGTGCTCAAGGAGATCAGAAGAGGGCATTGGATCCCCTGGAACTGGAGTTAGAGATGTTTGTGAACCTTCTTGTAGGTACTGGGAATCAAACCTAAATCAGCTGGAAAAGTAGGCAGTGCATTTGACCTCTAAGCCATTCCGCTGGCCTGACAAATTTTTTAATTGAAATAAATTTTAAATAGCATACACAATGTTAGGTTTCATTGTGGATCCTCTCTCTTGGTCCCCCTTCATCTGAGCCCACCAGATACCCTCCCACCTCCCTTCCCTTTAGACTGTCCTGTCATTTCTGAAGGACAAATATTCTGAAGCCAGTGCCCATGCTAATTTCTTTAAAGCCATACTGTCAGGCCAGAGAACTTTATTTAGATTATCTCAGGCGATCTTCCTCGCAAAGCTGTGAGGTAGCAGCTCCAATTCCCTTAGTTTTAGAGATAAGAAAGTTGAGGTGTAGAGACCTAAGGTGACTAACCCAGTTCAGTGATACGGAATGACGGGGTTGGAGTTTGAACTCCGGGATAATGCTTCCCGGAGCTGCAGGGTTTTTTTTAATACCTTTTCACTTAACATCTTCCGTAGCTAATAGCAATTGGCGTGAGACAAGTGGACCTTGGATGTCTCCGGGGAGAAAGGAATGATTGAAGGCACCGGATATGAAGATATGAATTATTTCCAGTCCAGCTTTCCATGTCTGCTAGGCCTCTGAGCCGGTGACTGTGTCCACACCCAGAGTCAGCCCTGGCTGAGCCACTTACTAAAGTTCTTTGCCTTGCTCTCATGGTCTCTGGCTTCTGGCTGGGCACAAATAATGGATCCGAATCGCCAGTCCAACATTAACTGCTCTGTGTGAGATCCTGTTCCTTCAGCCTAGGAGCTGGTATCAGTCCCAGTCCCGTATGGCTGATGCCTGGATGCTAACAGCAGGCTGATGCCAGTTTTCCTCCCTTAGCCCCATCCAACCTGCACAATGCACCCTTTTATTGAGGCCTCTTCTCTTGTAAATTCTATTTTCCAGCTGAGAATCGCTCCACCAGCCCCGTGGTTTTGTCATCTTCTACTCTCCTCCCTGCATATGTGCAGGCGTGCATTCACTGAACAAATGTTCACAGAGCCGGCACCTCATCCACAGGCTAGAAGCTAAGAGTATCATAAAGAGACATGGGTCACTGCTTTCCTGCGCTTGGAACTGTCTTGTGCCTCCATTTCCCTATGCTTGGCTTCATCCCCTGCTCCCTACTCAGCTTTTGTGAGTTGTGATTTGTTTGTTTAAAATTTTATTTGTGCATGTGTGTGTTCGTGTTCCTGAGTGTGCCTGTGCACATATACGTGCCTAGGGAGGCTGGGGATGGTTATCAGGTGTCTTTCTCAATGGGTCTTCACCTTATTTTTTGAGATAAGGTCTCTTGCTGGGCCTGGAGCTCTCTGATTCATCTAGATGGACTGGTCAGCAAGCCCCAGGGATCCTCCTCCCTGTCACTGGGATTACAGGAAGGCTGTGCCTGGCTTTTCCATGAGTGTGGGGTTTCACACTTACATCCTCTTGGCTGAAAAGTCAGCACTTCGTATCTGACTGCATCATCTCAACAGCTTCCCCCATTCCAAGAAGTAATTCTTTCAGCTTCAGTTGAATTATTGTTTCTTCGAAATTCCAACGTGTATACTTTTTCAACCATGGGAAAGTACCCATTTCTGTACTAGCAATTAAGACACTAAATTAATTCTGAACATATTTGCTGAGTTCTCCAGGATTCCAGGTCATGAGTCTAAGAATCTGTGACTCTAAAAAATAATAAGAGCTGATGCGTGTTTTCTGAGTAGATGGGACCTGACTATTTGCTCCTTTAGGATTGCTGTCCAGATAACAGAAAAATAATTATGTCCTACTGTAATTTATGGAATGATTAAAATAAATTTTCCTGACCATTTCTGAGTAGTGACAAAAGAATTTGAGTTCTTTTGCCTCAGGGAAGGGCGAGTGGATGAAAACAGGTTTCCATGCACACCGTGCTTCCTGACCCTTGTTTCTAGAGGCCTGCAGTTACAGGAGAAGTCCAGTGGGGAAAGGGAGAGATGAAGGTGTTAGAAGCAAGACAGGATGAGGTCTCCAGAGTGGGCAGAGGCCACTGTACACTATTCAAGAGTCTCACTCTAGGCAGTCAGCCGATGTAGGAACCCAGGGAGGTCAGACTGAGTCTTTGTATAAACTCAGTGTTGTGGAGCTCCTGCCTCCACAGGACACAAGCAGCAAGATAGAAGCAAACCTTATGGAGTGGCGGTGTATGGCTGCAACCCCAGCACTTTGGAGGCTAGGGTAGGAGGTGTGTGTTCAAGGCCAGTGTGAGCTGCTTAGTGAGACCTCCCCCAAACAAACAAAGAAAACCTAACTTCTGAAGGCTCCATTTCAAATGTGCAAAGGAAATATGTCCAGACCCCATGGCTGCTTGATTTCCTAGCCACTGGACAAACCGCCTACCTCCTTATCACACTGTTAAGGTCTTCTCATTGATATCAGCTTAACTAATTTTAACTAATTTAAATAATTCTGCATTTGGATTAGATTATAAATCATTAACTGGTCTTTACACACCCCTAAGCTGCTATTGAAAGAGGTAAATCTGCAAATCCTTAGGTTTTCCAATCATCCCTTCCAAGAGGGCCCTGACCGTTCTTGGTTTGTTTGCCCATGTTAAAGAAGCAAGGGAATACTTCCCATCTTGATCTGTATATACTGTTCCTTCCTGGCTGTTTATGGAAGTTTTCTGATCTCTGGTGTGGGTAAATGTATTGTCTCTTGTTCCAAGGCTTTCGATTTCATAGTCCAAGACAGGGCCTATTCACCTGCTTCCTGGGTTTTTTTCTGTTGCTATAAAGAGTTGATATAAAGGTTATTACTCTCTTAGGAGTAAGGTTGGCATCAGAAGAGACTAAATCCAAAGGGAGCCCTCTCCATGAGTTAAATAGACCTCAACATGTGTTGAATGAGCTTGGCCTCATGTAGGAAGTTCTTCCCAGAGGCATTATACTGAGAGCAGCTTCTATTCAAAGAGCACTACCTTGATGGCTCCCACTTCCTTCAAGAGTTAGTCCTCAAAACAGTGGGTATTTTCAGCGGTTGGGGAGGGCGACACAGTGAGCTGAAATGAAGCCATCAGGGATGTGACCAGAGGGGCCCCAGAAACAGGGTGTCTAGAGCGTACCATGTGAAGGACTGCTCTCCTGCCCACCTAACAGGAAGTCTTGCCTGGTGGCAGAAAAAAGGCCAACTTTCTGAGATGTCCTCGGGAATTGGTAATTGAACTGAGAAAAACACCGGCCAGTGTCTGTCCTGTTCGTTAGATTCCCTCGTAGCTGTAGCCTTTGTCCTTCTTCTTTCTCTAATTAAATTTTATATTTGCCAAAACGTTATGTGGGGCTTGCAAAAACAAAAAATGGGAAGAGTATAACAATATAATAAATATAACAATATAATAAAATGGTTATCAAAGTGGATTGTGGTTGGAGTGGACGGGTAGATGTGGTCAGGGGTGGGAGAAGGGAGTCTGGACAGATGTGGTCAGGGGTGGAACTGGGCTTCTTGTGTATATTTGCCAGGTTGTTTCAGTTTTCAGTTTGTAAATGTGCCAGCTATCACAAACCCTTACTCCTGAATCTGAGCCTTCCCTGGTACACAAACCTACTTGCTTTCCTGGCAGGTCCCATACTGATTTTATTCTATCCTACTTTCTTTCTCTCTCTCCATTTAAGATTTAATCTGTCTCTGGGTTTAAAATACAATAACCCCAACATCTTTGTCTGTGCAAATAATTCCTATGGAAAATTTTATGCTTCTGGCTGGGGCTCACTTTCATACCCCAAGCAGCGCTCTGCTACACTGTCTACAAAAAGATGCACATTCTGTACAAACACAACACTAAGCACTTGCCAGTGCTGCACTGAGTTACACGATAAGATGTTTAAAAGTTAAAAGATTGTTTTTGTAATTTACAAAAACACTTCCACGGCTTGTGATTACAGAAAGAAACAGATCCATATTCATTCCTAGAAAATACATGGCGCTGTGTGCAGAGTCTGTCTCCCCGCCTTGCGTACATGGCGCTCTGTCCAGAGTCTGTCTCCCCTCCTTGCGTACATGGCGCTCTGTCCAGAGTCTGTCTCCCCGCCTTGCATACATGGCGCTCTGTCCAGAGTCTGTCTCCCCTCCTTGCATACATGGTGCTCTGTGCAGAGTCTGTCTCCCCGCCTTGTGTACCTCCCGATACCTGCTGCTCCCATCTCCAGCATCACTAAGCACCAGCAACACTGTACTGTGTCTCTCCTAACAGCCTCCCCCCTAATACAGAAGCACACTTCAGTAAACACTTGATGAACTGATGAAGGACCAATAACTGCTTATTCTAACTTAATAATGTTACAGAGTAGCCTTGCTATTAATAGAGGAGGATAAACACATAACACACTGTTCCTTTTAATAATCGAATATAATTTTCTAAATTATTAAATTAGTTAAGTTGACTATTACAAATAAGTCCCTCTTGACTTTAGTGAGTATGGATCAAATCTCTGTGTTAATGGTTGGATCAAGCTGTGTATTGTAGATGAACCTAGGGCTTGTTTGTTTGTCCCCGAAGGAGGGGACAAGGACAACTCTTTCTAACCACTGGCTTGGATCCACTAGTGTTTCCAAGTCCATCCTCCATAGCAATAACTTCTCCAGAATTCTGCTTTCACTGTCTTTCTGAAGAGCTCCTATGTTGGATTGCTAATTAGAAAAATAGTCCAGGATCTTTATTAACCGTTTCCCAAATATGAATTTATTAAGCCATTTTTAGCAAACAAGGTCTTTGTCTCGGCTAGGTTAGTTTCTTCTTTTCTGCTTTCAAATCTTGAGCCTCCTTAACTAAGTGTCCTGTTTGCTTGTTCTTAAAGTGCTTTGTTTTGCTTGTGTGAGTTGGAATCCTACATATCAAGAAAATGAAATAAAAACCTTTTCTGTCGCATAATATTCCTTAGCACCTGCCGTTTATACTGACACATCTAATAACTTGTCTGTAATGCCCTAATTACCTGCCAGATGCATTTTCCTGCAACATCTTGTCACCTCAAGTGGGATGTTTTGTTTGTGTTTTAACTGCTTGTCATAGTGTCTCCCACAGAGCAGGCAGGGCTGAGAAGGAATAGAGGATATTGTATTGGTCTGTTTAGTCCACTGTGATGAAATACCATAGGCTGGAAAAGTTATTGAGAATGGAAATTTCCTTCTCACAGCCCAGGGAGCTAAGGCAGCCACCAAAGTGCTGGCCAGCTCCTTATCTGGAGAGATGCTGGCTATCTCAAGCTGGTACCATGACTGTTGCCCTGCCACATGGTGGGAGACAGAAGGGCAAACAGAAATACACATGCTCCAGCAAATCCTTACTTTAGGGTATCTCTAATCTCATTCGAGAGGGAGATCACAGATGCCTTTGCGAGGCCTCTGTGTAAGTGCCCAAGTTTTGTAGAAACATGCTCAAAACACATCAAATACAACTGCACTGAATCTCAAGGAAGAATTTTAAATTGAAGGACTGAGAAGGGGTAGAGAATGTCTGTCATGGTGGGTATTTAGGTTTTGTTATTTAAAGTCATGTCCGTAGATCTTCCAGGGAACCTTGAATTCATTGGTTTAGCTAGTGGCTGACTAGCAAACCCTAGGATTCCTCCTGCTTCTGCCTCCTTGGAACTGGGATTACAAATCTGTGCTGCCGTGCATAGTGTTTGAACATGAATTCCAGAGCTTAAACTAAAGTCCTTAGACCTGTACAGCAAGTGTAGTGACTGTGGCCCCACCATAGTTAATTCACAAAGAAATCTCGAGTTTTACATATATACCTTCAGGTAGCAAGAGTTTTGAGATAAAATTTCTATTGCCAAAAAATCAGATCTTTAAAAAATACAGGTTCTTTTTCTTGTGTGTCTCATCTAACTTTAGAAGGCTATCTGCAATAGCCTTGTGGGTCTAATTTCTAACACTTTCCAAACTAAACCTAAGCCTGGCATACCAGAGACAAAATAGCAAGAAGAGCCCCCTCGTCCAGTTCGCAGAACTGGAAGGAGACATCAGGGAGTGGGTGTGCAGGACATAAGGAAGCTTACTTAGCTCACATTCCTGGAGTCGGGGCCCCTAAGGTTGTGGTGTGACATGTCATGAGAACACGAGGAAACTTCACGTGAGAGCAGGCAAGAAGCCGAGGGAAAGGCCTCCTTATCATGTTAATGGTATTGGGAAGTGGGCTCATGGAAGGTAATTAACATTACATGAGGTCATAAGGGGAGTGGTTCACATGATTGCGTTAGTGCTAAGTAGGTAGCTTTGGAGAAAGGGCTTCCAGCAAAGGCCTCGTGTTGTCTCACCCCATGGCAAAAGACTGAAGAGCAACGGGGTGGGTATGGCTAGGGCAGTCAGAACGTGAGGGATAGCCTTTCCCTCCAAAAACCAACATGCTCTGAGATAGATTTTGATCACTCTTGATGTCCCCACCTCTCCAAACTGCCAATCAAACTTCAACGTAAGCTTGAAAGAGAGCAAACCATAGCAAGAAGAGTTTGAGGTTATTGTTGTTGTTAAAAGAGCAGTTTGGTTTTACAGCTCAGTGTCACCTACTCTCCCTGTAGTTCTAGTACCACTCATTTGTTCCTGTCTTCTATTCTCAGTGGACCATTTTCTCTCGTGAGCGATGTTCCACGATGGAAGGCGCTTGTATAGTGTAGCAGGTGTTCTACAAGCCACGTTGTATCAATGCATGCAGGAAAGACCCGAGACAAATCATTCTGTCCCACCGCAGGGTGACATCCTCAGGAAACATTCAAGCTAATTAAGTGAAATATTTGAGAAATGCATTTTGGAAACATCTGCGTGCCTGGCTGTGCCCACTGCTTCTCTTGCCTGTGAAATCTGGAAATGCACATAGCAAGGCATCAATGAGCCCTGTAGACAGCAGTCTGGGGGCTGGAAAATAAGAGGAAGGGAAAATGGCAAGGGGCTTTCTTAAAGTACTGAAGCTTTTCTTACGAAGAAAACCATTTCCCTTTATTTTAACCCCAGGCTTGTTTTAATTTTAAGCTATTAATTTGAAACAGTTAATCAGTAGCCACAGGCACATACACACTTCTAAGATTACAAATATCCGTCCTTTGCGAATAAACCCTGAAGTGATGATGATTTATTTATAATGTGTTATTAGTTGGAACGGCCCAGGCTCTTCCTACTAGACGATCTGCAGAGGTTATCCCATAGAACTTTCTAATTCATCCTCGGGCTGGGAAACCCTTAGAGGATGAGAATATTTTCGAGACCAAACATGGGTGCACACGTTTAAAGAACACAAACTCTGGGAGACAATTTCAAAAAGCTTATTTTACTCATTTATCTAGACCAGTATTTTATTTTGAATGTTTATCACTCTCAGTGGGGTTCCAGCAGAAATGCCCCCAGGACCCCCTAAAGAGAAGTAAGGTTTACATAGCATTGGTTCTCATTGCTGCTTCAATACCAAATATTTACCAGGAAGCAGGATGAGTTTCTTCATTTAAAGAGAATTATTTGGTTTGGCTTAATGAAGCAAGAATTAACTGTTGGCTGTACCACTTAGCCCACTGCTGTGATCGATCTATCTTTATTAAGAAAATCTAATACATTCCTGGCAGGTAGCAGCAACCTACACATTGGAGGGAACTGGTAAGAAAGAAGACCATTGATTCTAATTGGAATGACAGCAGGAATTTGAACAATGCAGTAATCTGCATTGAAACATTGCCATTATATCGATTAAAGTACATGTCCTGTCTTCTGCACAAACAGCCTACCTAGCACACCTCTGTAACCTTGCAAGCTAGTGTCCTCACTACCCTTTTAAATGAAGGGAGAACAGCAAAGTGAATGAACGCACGCATAACTAAATAAATGACCCTGGAGGTTCCATTGTGAGGTGCTGTTTTCAAGAAAGTCACATCCTCACCATCACCCTGTACCCAAACTGGCCTAGCTGTGTGCTTTGGACTCCTGCCGTTGAAGGAAACTGTAGCGTTGACCCGGTGGAGATGATGAAATTCCCTGGGAACACGATAATCCAAGGGAACGTGGGTGGTTACAAAAGGTCAGCTTACCGGTTTATGCATTCTTAAATTTGACTGAACGACTTTCTCAAATGAAGACATTTCCCAGTGCTGGGATTGAAATATATTTACCTTTAAAATGAGTAGATCCCCAAGATGAAATATATTTATTTGTCATCAGGGCCAGTGTCATGTTTGTGATAGGGAGTCGTCGTGGGGTCATGAGAAAGGAGGAAAGTGGGAAACAAGGAAGGTAACTTGAGACGGGGTTTTCAAATAAAAATTCCATTTGATAGTTTGCTTCCCAGAAGAGCGGCTTTGTTTTGAGTCTGCTTCTCAAAGACCTCCACGTTCTTCATCAGACACCCTTGGTGGTGAATGTCTGGATCCTACATTTTATGACTTTCATTGTATGACTTTTCCTGGTAATAGGAGAGAATTTTTTTTTTTTACTGACCCCTGAGATATCATTTTGGTAGAATAATGTCTGTCACTTTCTATAGATCCTTATCAATGTTTCTTGGCATAGTTGTATTCTGAGAGGGAAAGAAATCCTTCGGTGTTTAGGGTTGTTGTAATAGGAGCGGCAGGGCTGTGTCCCCGGCACCCGGCCGCCAGCATGGCTAGCTTATGCCCCGAAATAATTACACGGAAACTGTATTCTTCTAAACACTGCTTGGCCCATTAGTTCCAGCCTCTTATTGGCTAACTCTTACATATTGATCTAACCCATTTCTAATAATCTGTGTAGCCCACAAGGTGGCTTACCAGGGAAGATCTTAACCTGCGTCTGTCTGGAGTGGTAGAATCATGGAGACTTACTGACTCGGCTTCTTTCTCCCAGCATTCTGTTCTGTTTACTCCACCCACCTATGGGTTGGCCTATCAAATGGGCCTAGGCAGTTTCTTTATTAATTAACCAATGAAAGCAACAGATCAGAAAGAAATCACTCCCACATCACAGGGTGGATGTGAATGTGAACATCTTTTAAGACTGTTTTCTTTATGAAATTCCTGGCCTGGAATTTTTAGCCCTGGAAACTTAGGAAAATAGTAAGAGTACCTGAGTAACTTGTGCATGTGGTGTGTCAACAAGGTGGTCAGTCTACCAAGTGGGTCTGATCTCTGATCCAATACTTGCACAATACTGCGTGGTCAGTTGTGAATTGAGCAACTCTTGGGTGAAAGCATGATTGCAGGGCACACTGAGATGGTGGGAAGTGATATCAGTGACTTGGCTCCCTTCGGCCAGTTCCGAACAAACCCATTTTATCATCAGAGGACCTCCACGTCTCTGCTACCATCATCCCCCTGTAGCTGAGGTACCTCCTATCTTAACATACCTGTTTCCATCCAGATGGAAGTCACCGGGACATTTCCCGCACAGAGATGGCTTCTGGGAATGAGGCACACACATCTGGATTGTCTCATACCCTGGAAACCCCTTGGGTTTCACAAGTGATCTGAATTTAAAGTTGCTAGCGTTAGGTAGGCAACTGTGTGGGAGACTGTCAATTGAAAGTGAGATTTAACATTTTATTTGACTTTTGATATAGAAATATCAAAAAAGAGTTCTCTTTTTCCCTCTGTGGTTGGCTCGGAAATGGAGTGGAGCAAGTTAATTAAATAACTGGTGGCTTAAAGCTTTCTGCCTCGGGTGGTTCCCAGCCAACTCTTCTCCAGAGCATTCTCTGTGACTGGAAAGCTCGGCTGGAGCCTTGGAAAACTCGGATAAAATGATTTCTTCTAAGCCCTGTCTGCTTCCTCTTTTAAGATTTGAAGGCAACAGTTTGGGGGTTAATGTTCAAACCTCGGGTTAATATCCTCCCTTCTTGGTGCCGACCTAGAGAGTGCTGAGGAACACTGTTTTGTAGACAAGTGTTGGAAGCATGGTACTTTGTAGGCACACACCTTGAAACTATCTTAGTCAGCACAGCCGAGACTCATCTTAACTACGCATGCTCAGGAGTGGTCAGCTGGTGTCCGGCAATAAATAACGGCAACCCCCCCCCCACATCTTATCAAGGTTACTTTTGGATCTTCACCTCCTGGTGAAGCAGAAATATGCAGGCAGGAATATTTAGTATATTTGGTTTATTTATACTGCATGGAATTATTTGAAGAATTGTATTTAAACCCAAACATTTTACTATATAGAGAGTCATCATAGAATTCTCACCTTCTAGAAGTTACAATGCAGCCCTCAGGCCACATAACCAATCAATAGATTGCTTTTAAACTCCGTGGCCTTATTAACTATATTAGCAGCCATTTAATGTGAAATTGCCAGTTAATACTGGATCCTCAGCACATCCATAAGGATCAATCTCACCACTACCTTTAGAAGAGATACAGACCCTCTCAAATCAGATAGAAATTCTTAGTGGTCATCTCTCTTTGTTTTTGAATATATAAATGCATGTGGGGGTGTATGAGTATCTGTCATGCATGCATGCATATTTGTGTGTGTGTGTGTGTGCGTGTGTGTGGTGTGCACACTCATGCCAGGGGACACCTTGAATAGTGTTTTTTAAGAGCTGTCTATCTTGGCTATTGTCGTTTTATTAGATTTGTTTGTATTTGTGAGGAGGCCAGGAAATAGTAACCAGTGTCCTCTTCTATAGCTCTTGGCCGATTCCTTTGCAAAAGGGTCTTTCCCTGAACTTGGGGCTCAGTTTCCCCACCTAGGTTGGAAGCCTGGATGCCCTCTGTCTCCGCATGCACGGGAACTGGAGTTACAGACTTGCTTATTATGAACATACTGGGGTCTGAAGTCCAGGCCTTATAACTGTGTAGAAAGAGAACTTATCCATAGATCATCTCCTCATATCAACCCTGGTTTCCAACTGGGACTCACTGAGTAGTCCAGAGTGGCTAACTAGCAAGCCCCACAGACCCGCCTTCCTCGTTTGCTCCAGTGTGGAGATGAAAAGCCCAGAACAAGGCACCCAGATTTCTTTTTTAGCCTGGGTTCTGCTGATTTAATTGAGGTCTTCTAGCATGTGCGGCAAGTACTTCTGCAGGCACCGCCCTCACACTGGCTGCCTTCCTTAGATAGGACAAGACTCTTCCCACTCACCTTATTTCCCCTCCTCTCAAATCACAAAATGAAGGCTTAGCAAAACATTTGATTTGGGATATTTGATTATGGCAGAACCTTTTGACACCATAATTTTCTCTTGCAGTTATAAGAGGGAGAACGACTTTCTTGATAACTTCCTTCCGAAGGACAAAGACATCATCCAGTGGAGAGCTAGCATGTGCCAGGCACTTTCCTTGTCCTGTCTTGTGCACTTGTCACAGTAGCTTTATCTGGCAGGGAAAGGTGAGCTCTGAGAGACTGAGTAACTTGCCCAAGACCTCACAGATATTGGGTGGCAGAACTAAATTGCATCTCTAAGCCCACCTGCTTCTAGATTTTCCCTCTAAACTCCCCAAGACTTCAGGTAACTTTCCACAAACTGGATCCCTCTCACCCTGTCTCTGTCAAAGGAGAGTTGAGTAGAGTAGGGAGGACTGGGGAATTTTGCAGTATTATCCTTAGCTGTTCCCTCATCATGTTCTTCTCAGAACTGCAACGGAATTCCTGATTTGGGGTTTTGAAATAACCCACAACAAGGCAGAAAAACAGAATGGCTCCTGTTCGCTACTAGAAGGCCTGCTTCCACATGGCTTTTAATTGTTTCATTGGCCGTGTTCTCCCCGCTCCACAGCTCACAGCTGTATGGGGGCTCAATTTGTAATAAAAGTGGTTTAGCGCAAACCATACATCCATAATGGTCTTTGATTTCCCCCTAGGCTTGGGAAATCTCTCTTAATTATCTGCTTGTAGGGTTGGAATTTCCTCACCAAGTCTATCTTCATTTACTGAAGAGTCTCCAGAGTCCCACTTCAAGAGGAATTTTTTTTTTCAGAAGTGAAAATTGGCCCCATGCCCTCATGTGGAAGAAGGTCAATGGGGTAAGGAAGTTAAAGCTCGCCCCAGTGAGGGAGTCCCTTAAGAGAAGGTGATCTTGCTCACTATAGATGGAAAGTTGTGGAAATGGGAGAAAGGGAGGCAAGAAAGAATAGTTTGCCAGTCAGAGTGCAAGGGAAGAGTTAGCTGAGCCTGCTCCGTTCAGCTACACACGCTCCAGGTTCCTGCTTGACCCTCTACTGCGACACGGGCTTCTCTGGTGAAAGGAGAGAGGAAGGACTAGGTAGAAACTGCTTCTGGTAAAAAAAAAAAAAAAAAAAAAAAAAGGTACCAAGAAAATAATGTTGGCCATCTTGGAGGAGATGCTGAAGCAAAAGTGCTCATCCTCATCAGAGGAATCCTCTTTAGGCATACACACACACATGTGTATGCATATGCAAACACACACACACACACACACACGCACACACACACACACACACACACACACACCGTGGCTAGCCATAAGCTGCTAGTACACCGTGAAGAATGGCAGAAAGAGAATACTGCTTGAGTTTGAAGAACATGAGACTTTCCATCTTCTCCGTCCTCCATAGAGGCTCCCAGGCAACAGAGCCGATCAGGGATGTGTGTTCTGACATGCCCTCCTGAGGCTGAGTGTGGATTTCCAATAGCTTTGTAATCATATAGTCTCTGTAGGAGGAATGGTTTTGAAGATGGGGAATCAGGTCTCAGAGCACATTCTCATGCTTGGGCTTAGATTGTGGACATGGGCACATGTCATGGACCAAGTCTGGTCCTCGTGAGAGTGACTGCGGAAATCCAAGGAGAGGCAATAGAGAAACCTGTCACCTCTGCTGAGGCCGAGGACATCGGAACAGCGGCCACCTGCCAGCTCAGGTAATGGCACATGGACCTGGGTCCTGAAATTAGTGCAGTACTAATCCCTGGACCAAATTTGATACTTGATAGATCTCTAGCTGAGACTTTTAAGGATGGCTGCCTACCATGGACAGACTTCTTCTGGTCTGGAGGAATGTGCCAGAGCTTAGGCCCTTCATCAGATCCTAGAACCTCCAGAGTGGGCAGGGGTGGACACTTGTCCTGCTGTTGTAGCAGTTTGAATATGGTTTGTTTCTTAGATGATTATAAATCAGGTTCTTTCATTCTTCCTCTGGGATCAAAGCATATTAGCAATTCAGAAGTTTTGTGTGCACCAGGCTCCCACTGTAAACCTTTCCCTCCCTTACGCTATCTCCCCTCGGCTACAAATGAGGAGACTGCCTTTTAAGGCCTGCAGTAAACAGCCTTGTCAATTAGCTTTGATGGAATCAGAGTGCTAAGCTATGAGTGTGCACTCAACAGGAGTTTGCAGGGCATTTATTGTTGCAGATGGGGAAATTCAAACCTAGGGAAGCGAGTGGCAAGGTCACCTGGATGGAAGCCCGCTGGGTTCTGGTTCTCAGCCTGAGCTCCATCCACTTCCTGCAGCCACCTAGCTTGCTGCCTCACTTGCTGTCTTCAGTTGGTACCTGCTTTTTATTTTAAGCCCTTGGAATCAAAGGGGAAGCTGTCAGCTGAAGGAGCTTTCACGTCCCCGTGGCACAGCGTGGTTTCTCCTTTCCTAGGAAATGACTTGTTTCTCTGTCCAACCGCTTTGTGACCTTAAGTTAGAGGAAATAAAATGATTTTAAAATGTCATTTTCCTGGGTCCTAAAAAAACGCCATTACCTAGAAAGCTGGCCACAGCTAAGGGTTAACCCAAGCTCTGTGGAAGCAGAAAAGAACCCAGAAGGCGAGGCCCTGGTAGCCTGGTTTTGCAAGTGGTGTTGCTGGTGCTCACTTAGGAGGGAGATTCCAGCAGTTGTTTGCCTAGAGATGCCGAATCTTCTTTATGCTGGAAGGAATGTCAATAGTCATTTATAAAGAAATAGCTCCGGAAAAAAATAGGGCCTATGACCACGGTCACAGGGCAGATTTTAATTGGAACATGGACTTCCCACTCCTAATCAGAGGCACACATGGGGAAGACTACATCAGCGGGTCCAGGGATATGCCCTTTCCTGTAAGACAATCCAGCGCAAATGAGAAAGTGATGTCTAACATCACAGTACACTTGCCCTGATGGTCACCACCTAGACTTCATCACAATCCAAACATTCTTGCAGGACTTTACAGGGACTGAGCACTTCCAGTTGCTGGACTATTGGTCAGCTGTCACCAATCTATGCCACAGTGACCTCCCTGGATCTAAGTGGTTTGTAGCCACAGGTGTATAATGGTTGGGATGTGCCAGGTGCTGCTCCACCTGGCTCCTGGGTGCTAGATCCGGTACGAATGGGAAGACCTGTTTGAGATATGTCACTCTTAGAGGAGAAAACAAAAATACCCATTGGAATCTGTGATACAAGGGAAGGGCCTATGGATATCTAAAGTCCACATAGAAAGCAAAAGACAGACTAGCTCTGAACCCCAGCAGCACGCCCATACCTGCTTAGTCCGTGGCTCTGCCTATCTCAGAGTCTGCTGCCTTCCTCTGCTAATCCTCCTACTCTCCCTTCCCAAGATTACCCTTCCCTCTCCCTCCATGAGCGGGGGCCAGCCACCCGATGCCTTCTGTTATGTCTACCTGTGTTGACAGAGCTGTTTCTTTACTCACGGTACATCTTGAGCCACCCCCGCCCCCGTGGGCATTCTGTGATCCACAGTAGGAGGCAGCGTGACAAAGAGATGGGTGATGGACCCTGTTCTCATGAACCAGGGAAGACCAGTCCACCAAAATTCCATAGGATAGACCATGTATTGACACTGTACATTGTTATGGAGAAGCTGCGACAATGAGAAGAATTTTGTGACAAGCGTATCCTATGAAAGGAGGGGAGGAAGGGTAGGTAGGGCATGTGGTGAACACCCAAATAGGAAGGAAGGGAATACGAGTAGATAGGGCCCATAGCATGCAGCGGATAGCAGAGCTTTAGTCCTAGGATTCCATCTTAAAAGACTTGATACTCCTATCTCAGCTAGGCTTCTACTGGCCACAGCAAGGAGTCCTTTGTCACCAGAATAAATCATGCTATCATTATCTTGGAGTAAGCGAGGGGAGAGGGAAGGGAGACAAGTCATACTATCATTATCTTGGAATAGAACAATTAAATACATCGCTTCATAAACATTTAAAGCCCTTACTGGAGAGGTGTTAACTCCTAAAATATAACAGACTTGGGGTTTGAGGGTGCTGTTCTGTGAAAGAGAATTTGCCTAGCAAGCTAGAGTCCGTGGGTTCTACTCTCAGCACAGCAAATAAACACACAAACAACCACATAAAATATAACAAACCTTAAGAATTTTTATTCAGATTTTCTTCAAAAAACCTGACAGCATATTTTATGTCTTCAATGTATTCTTGTTGAAGTACCACGGAAAGGGTATAATCTCACTGGCTGGGAAAATAGTTTCATTAATTAATCTAACAACCATTTAGTGAGCACTTACAATAAGCCAGGCTTCAGTTTCTGAGTGGGGATGTCTCAGTGATCAAGGGGTGAAAATTTGTGGCCACCTGGAACTGGCATTCCACCAAGCACCCGCAGAAGGCAGAGGGAAAGCTGAAAAGCCCAACTGCACATTGACAGCGAAAGCACATCTCATTCCCCACTAAGGCTGACCAGTCTTGGGCTTCAGCACACCAGGAGTCATGGAGGGCTGCTTCAGGGCATGGCAAAAGCATATAGTGGGGAACTTGAGCTGGCTGCACTGTGGTGGGCAAGATGAGCTGGAAAGAGAGCTGGCTGGGTATAGAATGGATGCCCAAGCTTGAGGTGGTGATACCTGCTGGCAATCCCAGCATCTGGGGGCTGAGGCAGAAAGATTGAAAATTCAACGCCATCCTAGGCTAGGTTGTGTGTTCAAGTTTAGCCTAAGATGTGTGGTAACACTATTTTACGGAGAAAAAGGAAGGGATGGGAGAAAGGAGGAAAGGGAGGAAAAGAAGAGGATGGGGAAGTAAGGAAGGAATCAGAGAAAGAGGAAGAGACATCCAGAAAACAATTTCCAGCAGATAGAAAAGTGACCTAAACCAGAACAGCCAGATTCAGATTCCATGTGTTCAGCCAGACTTTCTTTGTACTGCCAGTTTCCAAATAATGACTCGGAGAATTATTATTAATTATGAATGCTTGCCTGTAGCTTAGGCTTGTTCCCAACTAGCTCTTAGAACTTCCTGTTTCTGTTCATTTACATTCTGCCACTAGGCACAAAGCTCATTACCTCTCCTCCATTCTATAGTGTGAGTCACTCCTTGTTTGGCTGGCTTAATCCTGCAAGTATGCATACCTCAGATTCTTTCCCAGTCTCTCTCTCTCTCTCTCTCTCTCTCTCTCTCTCTCCCTCGCTCCCTCTCTCTCTGTCTCTCCCCCTCTCTCCCTCTCTCCCTCTCTCTCTCCTCTCTCTTTCCGGAAGTTACAAGTCCCACCTATTTTCTCCTAGCTAGCTATTGACTATTCAGCTCTTTTTTAAACCAATCAGAAGGGACCTTAGGCAGAGACTCATCTTCACAGTGCACAAAAAGATTATCCCACAACAGATGTGAGGGCTGGCAGGAAAGGAGAACCCTGTGTGTTGCCCTAGAGACCCAAGGAGAAGAGAAAGGCAAAGCAAGGGCAGCCTCATCTCTGGGACTGGCAGGCATTAGCTTAGACAGTTAGCCCAAACAGGCTCTGGCGTCAGGTGATCCCTCCCATCAAGTGACATTGAACCACTGAGGAGCTTCTAATGAGTTGTTTGACCTCTGAGAGCTTTAAGGACCCCATCTGTAAAAGTGACCAGCCCAACCTTCAGTATAAATGAGACAATAAGCCCAGGTGACTGGCTTGAGAGTTGGTGGCTTTTTATTGTCATGATTAGGGCCATGTGGATGATGAACTGGTTTGGGGTATGCCTCTGAAGCCGAACATCTAAAGAGTGGTGTTAAGTCACAAAGATGGGGCCTCAAGTAAACCCCATAGGAACCAATGTTGTCTCACCCACTGAGTGACCAAAGGAGGTGGTGACGGGACAGTGAGTGAGAGGAGCTTTACACAGGCTCCTCTACGGATGAATACTAAGAATATGGAGCCATTAGTTTCTTGACTGTTTAGTACTCTAAGCATTTGCTTAGACAAGAGTTATACAGCCCAGCCTACATGTCCCCTTGGCCCCAGATCCAGAGCTAACTGGCACCTGATTTGTTCAGCACACAGTCCCCTTCTTAGTTCCTGTGAATACCCATACCCACTGGCTGCTGGTCTGGACTCTGTTGTGGTCCTGACAGTGTTGCCTCTGAAGGGACAGCATTGCCCCAAACAGCCGTTCAGAGACTTTAGTGGATTGCAGCTCTGGCTTCAGCAGTAGGCTTCCACCAGGCTTATCGAGGCCACAGACACTCCTGCAGCCCCAGGAACATGACTACTGTCCTTTCAGGTTTACTATGCCTTGTTGCTGGCAGTTTGGACCCAGCTGCTCCCTGGGGCTGGAACTGAATGTAACTGAAACATGCCAACACCGGGTTAAGATGCTGGTTCAAATTATGACACAGCTCCTAATAACCCGTGTGATCTGGGGGAAAGTGTTGTGTTCTTTTTGAGCAACTTTCTCTTTTTCATTTGCAATCCTGACACAGTGACCCCAGGCCCAGATCAAACAAGAACACAAAGGTAGTTAGCAAAAGGAATGCCAGTTATCCTGTGCACGGGCAGCTAGCCTATCCTCGTGGTGATAAATGGAGAAGTATGGACTGGGGCCCCAGGAGGTGTGCAGAGAGCCAGGAGTCACAGAGTCTCGCTGGCCCAGTGGTTACAGATGACCTTGAACTTCTAGAAAGGCCATTTTAATTCTTTTGTTTCCCTCCTGCAGTCACACTGAGTCATTTTCGACTCAAGAAAACTTCCCACTCAGGCAGGGCTCTGCCTCTCTATTTTGATGTTAATTTTAGCATTACCTGGGTGGATTACAAGTTTCTGCTTCCAAATAAACCCTCTTTAGAACAGAAGTGAGGCAGCCCCGTGACTCACTTAATGGTTTAATACCTTGCCTGTGAATAGCTTCACCATTCCTCGGTGAACAGATTGTAGCAACAAAGGCTGCCCGGGTATTCTCCCTTAATCATTTTCTGAACATCCTCGATCTGACACATTTGTCTTAAAAAAAAAAAAATCCTTGGCACTTGCCAGCTCGAGTGTGTGGGACGAATGTGATATTATCAGAAGAAAGTCTGATGCAAATGTTCCGGGTGCAAGTTAGGGGAGCCTGACTTTGCCTCTTTCTAAACCAACTCCTTTAAGATCATCCCACAAAACGGCAACGTGCCCCATCATCCCACTGCCTCTGAAGCAGGCATTTTCGTGTTTTCCTTTTCTTCTCCTTTAATGTCCAATCTGGTCTGCCTAAGGAGACACCAAAATGCCAACGCAGCGAAGCGAGTAATCGACATTTACCACGGGCTCTGCTCCGTCTTCCAAGCAGAAGGACAGCGGAGTTTGAATGGGTGGGGGTCCCTTTGCTTGTGGCTCCGTGCAGCAGGCCTGCCATGCATTACCATTCCAGCCCTTAAACCTGTGCCAGACTGTTAATGTCTTAATGCTTATTCAAGTGTCAGAGAGTGCTGGCAGATGTCAGAGAGAATGGGGGGCTGTCAATAAGGAAATTACTTACATTCACAGGGTGATGGCGGCAGTCTGTCAGGTAGCATTTGAGAAGGCGTCAAGCTGGAGGGAGGAAGCGGAGAAGAAAAGGGGATGACAGCAAACAGCCCTGGGGGAGGGGCCCCTTCTCAGAAAAACTGTTTGGAGACATTTTTCCTGTTTTTATTTCTCGAACTAAATCTAGGTACGGCAGCCACAGGGCACACAATAAACAAGAAGGTGTTTTCTATCCCTGAGAAAGAATGAGCACAGGGCGGCAAGGGGCCTTTGTTTCTTGACATCAGTCAAATAATCTAAGTTGTTTTCCTGAGGAAGAAGCAGGCATGGGTTTCCTGGAACACATCGGTTTTCCATATTTTATGTATTTTATTCAATAGCGGCTTCCCATAGCAACTGTAGTCTAGGAGTGGTGAAAAGCTGTATTGATGAGGTGCACATGGGAATCCATCATTTTAAAAGTCATTTGGTGTGCCAGAGAGAGGGAACGGCATCCCCCTTGCTGTGCAGGTTTAAGGTTAAGTTGGACTGAAGGGTGTACATCTGTCTGTCCTTGCCTTTGTGTGACTGAAGAAATCTGTCTGTCCTCTCCTCTGTGTGATGCCAGGCGTCTGTCTGTCCTTGCCTGCATGGTACACTTTTGGAGATGTTCCTGTTGGAGCTGAGCTGCAATTAGAAGCTTTCAATTCCGAGTTCCCACGCTCATGCTCTCACCAGGGTCCTTATGTCCACAGAATCTCCCTTCTCCCTATTGCTTCTTGTCTAGGTCTCTCTCCTTAACTCCCTCCTCTCTTCATTCTGTCCACTTCTCAAGTCTCTCCCTCAGATCTTTATATGTGGGCTTGGTTTTTGGAGACAAAGTCTTCTTAAATAGTTTAGGCTAGCCTTAAATCACAACCTTTTTGACTGAATCTCCTAAATGTTAGAGTTCTAGGCCCATGCCGACATACTTAGCCTATCACATTGTTTACTGGTTCGTATAGGCCCTACCCGTTCCTCCACTGTATGCAGTACCTATGTGTACGGGAGGGGAGGGGCCTACCCTGCTGTTGTCATTAACCAGCAGCTACAGTGAATGAACGGGCTTCAAGATGAACGATTGAGCCCTGAAGAATCCATCTGGAAACTTGAGGTCTGCTGTTTGCTTCTTTTGATGAGAAAACAAAACAAAACAAAACAAAAAAACCCAAAAAAACAATACTGATGTGGGATTCCCCTCTGTATGCTGTGAATATGTTTTATTGCCATTGGTTAATAAAGGAGCTGCTTTCGGCCAATGGATTAACAGAATATAGCCAGGCTGGAAAAGATATATAGAGTAGGTGGAGTCAGAGAGAAAGCTAGGTAGCTGACACAGGAGACAGATGCCAGACGCCGGACAGACGATAGGCCACAACCACATGATGATACAGAGGATAATGGAAATAGGTTAATTTAAGATGTAAGAATTAGCTAGAAATATGCATAAACTAATAGGCCAAGCAATGTTGTAATTAATGCAGCTTCTGTGAGATTATTTTGGGTCTGGATGCTTGGGAAGCGAACAAGCAGCCTCTGCCAACATACCACTACATCCACTACCAACAAAGCCAACTGCATTTTGGGGGAACATGGATGGCACGTTTGTGGTTACCACTGGCCTCCAGAAGCTGTCTGCACTCAGTGTCCCACATCTCCAGCTCTAATGTAAGCTCCCTCTCATGTTTTATAATTTTTCCTAGAGGGAATCAGGCAGAGGAAGTTGGACACTTTTTTTTACAAACTAGTCAAAGAAAAGGACTAGAGGTGCCCCAGCATTGCGGCAGAAAGCAGGGTAGTTGTTCACAGAATTCCTGGAAGATGCTGCTGGCCTGGCCTGGTGCTGTGGAGACAAACCTGGAGGTTAAAGGAAGAGTGTAGCTAAAGTCTATATTAACCTGGACAAAGAGGCTCCTTCCCAGATTTCACCGGGCCTCACACTACATAGCCCCACCCTGACCCCTCCCAGAAGGTGAAGGGGCAGAGCTGGTGATTTGGATGTGCATGTTTGTATGGCCTAGCTGCTGGTCTGCCCATGTAGCCAGGGTTGCCAGAGCTCAGCCCTCAATCGGGTTAGCTCCAGTCATGGATGGAGCCTGCAGGGAGCTTTTGAAGTAGCCTTCCAAGCTTTGAAGTGCTCTCCTGAAGGGCACGTAAGCACACTTCTGCCAAGAAAATACAGCAGGATGAACCCTCCCAGACAGATCCCTCCTGAGACCCTCACGGTTCAGGAGAGAGTCCGTTTCTGTGAGGGCAGACTCATTGGGCTGCCTGCATCCTCCTCTTTCTCTCTAAGATGAAACCGCAAGCCACCAAGTTAAAACCCTGAAACTGGCTTTGCAGTATCTCTTGACCCTCTAGCTAAGAGTTCCTCGTGGCTCCTGCACTGCCCTTGAACACCCTGGGACAGTCCACCTCACTGGTCTTTGCCCACTGCACTTTGGTATTAAAGTCTGGGTAGAAGCTGGTGCAGTCTCGGATCTGTGCTCGGAGAAATGCTGAAAAGAACAGAAAGACCATGCAACAGAGGGCAACACCATGACAGAATCCCGGAGATGTCGGGGAAAATGTTAACAAGGCACTGGATTCCCCATAGGTAATTATTTCCAGATTGCTTACTTGTGATATGCGACTCTTTTACTGAATAACTCCATTAAAAGGATAAATCCATCGACTCAGCATACTTTTCACAGCAGGAAAATCCGTAGCATTTCTGAAAGACTTCCCTTACTTGCTCCATTCATAATGTCTGACTGTTGTCGTTTTAAAACTTTTACCCAGTTTTCTGCTGGACAGGGGTCATAGCAATGGGAAAAACAGCCGCCGTCATGAGCTGTCTTTTCTGGCGCTGGAATCCTGGAATGCCTTCTAGCGTCTGTTATCTTCACAGTGACTCGGACTCAGTCCTTTGACCCTATTTTTCTCATGGGGAATTGAGATTTTGAAATACTAAAGAATGTAAGAGGAGCCTTGCTGAGTAATCCCAGGTCAAAGGTCACTTCGGGACTTACTGCTCTCTGCTAGGCCATGTACCTATTTAAATGCCTTTATTATCTTCTGTTGTAGTCAGTTTTTATTTTATGTGTATGGGTCTTTTGCCTGCTTGTGTGTTTGTGCACCCCTTGTATACCTGGTTCCCACATGAAAAGGGTACCTGATCCTTTGGGAGTGGAGTTACAAATGGTTGTGAGCCATCATATAGGTGCTGAGAATTAAACCTTGGTCTTCATCAACCAGTGTTCTCAACCTCTGAGCCTCTCTCCACCTCTCTCCTTCATTGTAACACCCTGTATCTTTCCTTAAAGTACTTATGAGCATGTATGATTTTATGTTTACTTGTGTAATAGCTGTAATAGCTCAAGTATGTCACCCTCATAGAATCTAAGTCCAAGAATCCCAGAAATCATGTCTATTTTTGCTAATATTAAGACTGGTACATAACAGGAGTATAATACATAAAAATATAGCAATGGAATGCATAATAGATGAGTAATGGAATGACTTAATAAAGAGATAAATGAATGCTTTTCTGTCTAACTCTAGAATTTCAGAGTTTTAAGCTAGGCAGCAAAATTGCTTTTGAAGTTAAGCCGTAGGTGAGAGGAGCTGAGAAGCGCAATGCAGAGATGTTCCACCCAAGCTGCCCGTTTGAATCCCAGCCACATCACTCTTAGCTGTTTGAATATGTTACTTAACTTCTCCACGTCTCAATCTCTTTGTTTTCAAAGTGGAGTTAACAGTAAAGATCACCTCACACCGTTGGGAGGATTGACAGCATGCCCATCCCTTCTCTCAAAATGTTGCACAAAACTTAGACTTCTGTTGGATCTCATCATCCCGCAGAAGCAGTCTCAGTGCAGAGAAATAGGTGCTCCTGGCTCATCTCACCCACACGCTGTTCTGTTACTATGTGGCAGTGCTTTGAAGCAACCCAGAGCCCGGTTCTGGTCCTTCTGATAGGAACATCCTGAAGGTCCATCATAAAGTAGAACCCAACTCCAGATCATCTCCCAGAAAGAAAACCCTTCGCAATCAGTCCATCTTGATAGCTGTATTTTTTTTTACCCTCAATGTTCAGAAAAGAAAACCATCAGCAAAATGAATTAGTTTTTAATCTTCAAACATGCATTTTTAGTTGCCCCTTAACTATTTTTAAATTCTCTTTCCATTGGGCCACATCGTCTGCAACCTTTATCAATGACTATGTTACGAGACAGAGTGGTCATGCAGTTTCACATTGTCTCAGGGATCGTCAAGGCTCTGGAGACAATCAGCCTTCACTTGTTTCCCTAACTAGAAAATGGAGGAGACATTAGTCCCATCCGTGATGGTTAAATGAGATAGACCCCAGTGTCCAACAACCCTGGTGGATCACAGTCACTTAGTGCTAGCTTACTACAACATTCGCTCCTTACCGCTGCTCTGTATACTGTCCCTGTCAGGCCAGGACCAACCTAACATGCCACTGTCCTTTGTGCCTTCTCTCTACTCCAGTGTTTTTCTGTCCCTCTGGGGACAGCGTCCTTAGCGACCCTCCCTTCTCTTTCCTCACACGTCCCATGAATTCTCTAGGCTTAGGTAACGGAAGCAAAGGGACAGGGCAACGAGGCAGCTGATTAAACCATCTGGATGGGAGTTTGTCTTCCCTTGTGCTTCTGACTAGTTTTGGGTTTAGTCAAGGTTTGTTTGGTTTTGACCTTTTAAGTTTCCTTCCCTCATTTCCCAGGACCGCATTCTTCCTCCACTTTGTCTGGTGATCAATGCCTTTGCCGTAATTACAGTAGTATGAGAACTATTTTCAATGCACACTTTCAAAAATCTGTCAAGTCGTCGCTATTGGTCACCATATGAGAAATACAATGCATTCCGATGAGGTACCATCCCTCCTTTTCCAGTTAAGAACCCGAGTGAAGATGCAGGGAGGATAACCAACCAGAGACCTGTAGTCTGCCAGACTCCTAAGACACACTTGTATGTACTGCACTTGGTGAAGGGCAATATTTTATTTTTAGATTATACATACAGAAGATAAGTCCTAACCTAGAGTAGTAGATGCTGAGAGGCCAAGGTGTCAATCATAATTTCTTCTGATTTTATTGGTTTATCTTGGAAGAATCCTTTTTTTCTTACAAAGAATTTCTCTCCCCATCTAGTCTCATGCTTCAGAAGATAAAGAATTCTCTTCACGTCGAAACCCTTGTTTCCATGTGAGGGGGGATCTCTAGGATCAGAGATATTGAGCTGCATGCATGTATAAACAGTGAAATGTTAGATGAAGCAGAAGAACCCAATTCAAGGCTGGAAAAATCATGAGACGTTTCTTCTGAGCCATTTTTAGGCCTGGGAATGAGAAATATGCAAAGTTTCACTTTCATTTTTAGTGAAACCAGAGAGGGATGTAAGTAATTTCTAGGATCCTCCAACAGGAATAAGGGCAGCAAGAGTATCTGGAATACATTTTATTTAAAAAAAAATATGTTCCCAAGAACATCCAATAATACTTCAAAAAACCTGAAAATTTGAATGTGTGCTTTACACAGTTCAAACAGGACACGCTGTGAAAGCTACCCTGTGAAGATTTCCCCTCTGTTTCTCTTCCTCTTACAGCCTTACTTCTCCAGACAGCCACTTAGCAGTTCCTTCTTTACCTACCCAAGGGGCTTTTTACGTATAGACAAATCCAGTGCAGACACTTCTTCCTTCCTGTTCCTTTCTCTCATGGCTATTATGGAATACCATCCCCAATGTCTTACTCTGAGGCTCCATCCATACCCAAAAGGTGCCTGTTGCTATGGGCATCTCAGAAGGTTCTGGCCAGTTCTGTGTTAATGACATTTATCTTTTTTCCTTAGAGAATAAGTAAGTTTGTCCAAATGTTATTCATAAGTCAAGAGGAGCAAAGCTAGGGAATCTTGATCCTTGGAATTTCTTAACAGACATGTGCCTCCATCAGGCGTGGGACCGGACACTGGTAGCTTCAGTGCTAGGAGGCTGAGGCAGGAGGGTCAAGAGTTTCAGGTCAGCCTGATCTACAAAGTAAGTTCCAGAACATCTTGAACTGCATTGTTAGATCCTGTCTGAAAAAACAAACAAGCAAAACAGAAAAAGGGGGGGGGGCACCCTTGCCAACCTTTCACGGTAGAGTAGATGTTGCCAATCTCAGGAGTAAACAGTATGTTTTGAGTTTACTATTTTTCTATTATGAACAAGAGTGAGCATTTTTTCTTCTGTGTGAGTCATTTAGAACCAAAGGGTAGTTTTAGTGCTTCACGGACTTCCTGTTGGGCTATTGATGGTTTTCACTTAGTTTGGTTTCTAAGCAAGTGTGTTAGCTGCTTCCTGAATTAATCCTCACAGGTTTCTTTATGGGGGTGATGGCTACCCCTACCTTATTTGAATTGATTTCTGTTTGTGGCAAGCACTGACAAGTCAGACAGTTGTTTATTCTCTTGTAAGACTTGGTTCAAGTTGAGTCTGAACACATCCAGGGTCCGTCCCAGCAGCTTTCTTCCCCATGGTTGGAATTTTTTCTTTTTAGTATGTTTGGGGTAAACAGCGACAACTGAGGCAAATCCCAGTTTTGCTCCCCCTCAAGCCCATTGGCTTCATAGCAAGCCATTTGGTAAGAAGAAAAAGTCAGAACATGGACGAAAGCTGAAGCCATCTATGTGCTGAAATTCACATCTTGTTAAGAAGTAGTTATGAGTCAGGCACTCTTCTCAACACTAAGAATGCGTGGTAGTAAACAAGAAAAACAGAACATTGACTTTGCGGCATCCAAACCACGCCTCGTCTTGAGTTACACATGAGAATGCCCTGGGAAGATTCATTATCCCTTTGTTCAAGCATAGAGGTGTTATTCAGGCACAAATATTTTTTAAAACTCTGTGGAGGGCTCTAAGTGAAGCCACCGTTGAAAACCACTGGTCTGGTCATACCTTAGAGAAAGCCAGGAAGCCGCAGCGTGTTGGGAAGAGGAAGTGGTCATGGAAAGTTTGATTAGGTTGAGTATGAACTACTACGTAATATTGACTTTAAAGAAGCATCCTCACCATGATGTTCAAGTTAAAAGCAATAAAACCAAAGATTGACATTCAGATATATAGGGAATATAGAGGTTAGATGAGCAATTAAAAATCACTTACAGACAAATATCAGGCAAATACAGAAAATGGTGCTTTCTCTAGGACAAATTGTCTAGTTTCTTAAAGAGGCTTAAAATATTCTTGGGGATAATTTTGAGACTCATTTAGGAAATCTAAATATGCAGTAGAAATTAGATTATAGGGATATTGTTGGATACTTTTCAGGGATTCTGGAATGTACTATATTATACTGTATACAATAAAATCCTTATTTTAGGAGATGATACAAACAAATGTATTTTAGGGGTAATAATACTCAAATATTTAAATAGTTCTTCGACAACACAAAATGAAGTTATACAGAATAAGAAGATCCACAGTCACACTTGTTTCTTCTTTTCTATTTTGTTTTGGTTTTAGATAGGAGCTCATTGTATAAGCCAGGCTGGCTTGAATTCATAATGATCTATTGTCTTGTGCCTCAGCCTCCCAAATGCTGAGGTTACAAGTGGGCATCATCATGCCTGGCTCGTCACACATAAAAAAGGAGATGTGTGTGTGTGTGTGTGTGTGTGTAGCTTTTTGAAATAGTCTCAGCTGCTTAGTGGCCTTGAACTCTTTATGTAACCAAGGTTAGCCTTGAACTCCCAATATTCCTGTACCTGCCTCTGACATGTTGGGATCACCTGACTTTTAAAGGAATCAGGGAGAGACTGAGGTATGAGGCATGAAAGAGACTGCTGGATAATTTTGGTAATTATATTTAATTAACTACTATTTATTGAATTCTATTTTCCAGAGTTTGCGCCCATGACTGGATGCATCATTTAACTTCATTTCCAAAACAAGCATTAGTTTAGTCTTTGACATGGTGTCGGGCGTGGGGGGTGGGAGGGTTGGTCTTAGACACGCCACTGAGAGTAGCCGAGAGGACTCTCTGCGCTGGGGTTTTATGCAGGTTCTTTCTCTTTCCATGGTGGGTGATCTCTGTCATTGTGCAACGTTGTCTGCCCCAGACTTCATAACCACTTGTGAAGGAATGGAAAGGACTTAGTTTTCTGTTTCCCTTGAGCTGTAGCACTTACTTGAAAGCGGGCCATTGTTTATGTGTCTGTTTTACACAAAGTGCATGCTCTCTGGAGTAAGGTCCATTGGGTCCGTAAGTAAAACTTTGTTCATCTTCAGTTTCCACTTCAGTGATGGTGGAGATAATGGTAGGCATGTATATGATTTTTATAAGATTAAGAATATTTATCAGGAGACCATGGAACAAAAATGATCATAAATGTTAACTGTGTCCCCTACCTTTTGTTGCATTTAACTTGGATGTCCCCAAAGGACCCTAGTTTATACCAAAAACAAAAACAAAAAAACCCTTAAGTTAAAATGATTGCATTGTTGGGTCCTGCAAGCATTCCCGTGGCTGTCAACTTGGCACCAGGCATTAAGACATCAAATCCCTAAAATCTACTAATATTGCACAACTAATGTACAGAAAGTTGCTAGTGTTAACCATTATGATTTATTAGTTTGTGCCAGCTATTTAAAGATTTTATGTAGGAACTGAAGATTAAGGTGTTGTCAGTATATTTCCGAAGTCAAGTAAAGGGTCTGGACAGATGGCCTGGCAGTTAAGACCAGTGGTTGCTCTCACAGAGGACCTGAGTCCAGTTTCTAGCACCCACAAAGTGGCTCCCAACTGCCTGTGACTTTAGCTCCAGGGATCTGCCACTCTGCCTTGTTACCTGATGATACCTGCACACGCTTACACAGAAATGAAAACTAAGTGTACTAAAAATAAAAGAAATATCAGCTGTTAATAACCCATCTGAGGGCTCTGAAGCTTCATCCTGTATGCGTAGAAGTGTATGAAGAAAGCCACAGGGAGAGGAAAGCGTAGGCTGATTCTTTCCTGCTCAGGTAAGGAATCCATCATTTGGGCTAGTATGTATAGAAAAGTGTAAATAATAAACCTGAGGACTCAGATTATTAAACATAGCAAACCATTGTCCCTTGAAAGCAAAGAAACAACTCCTTTTCCGATCCCTTGGGGTGTGCGAGACTGTGACCTTGATTGAAGTAAATTATGTGTGTCTGTTGGTGGGGAGAAATGAAGGGGTTGACAGTTCTCTCATCTCACATTAGACAAGGGAAAGGAGAGGCTCTCCTGAGTGAAACACAAAGGCCAGAGCCTCCTCCTGAGGTAGGCAACTGACCAAAGAAAGGGGGTGTGGTCAGCAGGGAGAAAGTGATAGGCAGTCATGACGGGAGGAAGAGGAGAAATTCCCTAATGCAAACAATGAAATTGCCAGCCTGCAGCAACTCTGTGCCTTAACATTGGTCTTTCTGCCTTAGATTCAGATCATGACACACAGGGCTTAAAACAGAAACAGATCTCACCTCGGCTCAGGTAGCAGAGCGCTTCCCACGGGCTTCCCACGTGGGCACCAAGCAAAGGCAGAGGCTTACAGTCTCTCTTTGAACCAGCAGGTATAGTCTGGCCCAGATACCGCTAGCCTGAAGCCTACGGCGGAGCCATGGTCCATTTGATCTATAATTACATCAGGCTATGGATAGGCTGGGGAGAAGAGAAGGAAGTATTCAGGGAAAGTGGATGGAAGGCCTGAACATAATACATAAAAAAGCAGTAATGTTTTCATGCGCGTGTTTACTAATTAAGCATTGGGTACCTGCTGTATGCCAAGTATTTTGTTATCAGAACAGGGTGCAGACAAGGCCATTGTCAGCTTGTGCCTTTTCCAATTATTCTGTTGAAATTCTCTCTTTAGCTCTCTCTCTCTCCCTTTCCTTCACTTTCCCTCCTTTTCTTCCTCTTTCTCCCTCTCTCCTCTCCCTTCTCCTCCCCTTTCTCTACTCCCCCCCTCACTTCCTCTATATCAGGCGGGTCTTGAGTTGTTTTCTCTGTATATGGTATGTCCTTGAACTTCTGATCCTTCTGTGTTCCAGTTTGTGAGTCCCTGGGATAAAATCAAATTCTTTCTCCATGCTGGGCAAGCAGCCTGCCAACAGGGCTACATTTCCAACCTGAGACTTTCACTCAGTCTCATTCTAATAGCAGATACCAAAATAGACATATAATTTTAGAGAGAGCATTAACATCCTCCAGAGATCCTGAAGTGCTTTTCATACTTAAAAACGAAGTGGGATGGCCCTCCCCTGACAAAATCCACCGCTAACACCTTCTCATCCTTCAGGTCTGAAAGCCAAGCAGCCTTCATTCCCAGCCTCCTCCAAGTGGGTCCCCATGAGAAGTACATCTCTGTCTCAGGCATGGGCATCTCTTTAAGGACTGATAATTTAGAAAAGACCCATTGCCTTCTGGGGTGGTCATTTCATGATGGTAGTCACTTTCTCTGCTTTCTCCTCAATGGTTTTGGTTAATGCCTTCTCCAGGGCCTGGCCTGCAGAAAACTTTTAGAAATGTCTGGAATTTAGGTGATCAACCACCCCCTGTTGAACCCATTCCTGAAGGTTTTTTTCTGAAGATTTGCTTTAAAACATTTGGGATTAGTGCCGGGGAGATGGCTCAGGAGGTAATGGCACCTGCCTCTAGTCTGGCAAACCCAGGTTGATCCCTAGAGCTCAGGAGGTGGGAGGAAAGAACCAAGTCCTACAAATGATGTCACATGAGAACCAAGTCACATGGGTTCCTCCACCCCATACACAAAATTAAGAAAAAGTGGTTTTGTTTTATTTTTCTAAGATATGAAATTCAGTATTAAACCTGGCTGGTCCCAGGCCAAGCAGGACAGTTAGTTGCCTGAGTGGCATGCAAATGCGTTGACTGAAGGGTTAATGTCACAAAACACTGTCTGTCACAGAAATTGAATATTAAGTCTGTTTTAACCAGACTAAAGCAGGGATGTTATCATGCCTTGGTTGGTACACTATGTTCTAGTCATTGCCTGTCATGAAGATCTGAGCTGTTACATTAACATTCAGAAAAATGCCTCACCTCTGTCTAGCATTTCACAAGGCAAGTTAACTGACTAGAGTGTCAATAATGTGGAGGGTAGGAATATTGCAGATCCATAGCCAAGTTACCTTGGGTTATCCTAGCTCCTACGTGGCAGCTTGTTGCCGATCTTTGTGTTTGACCAACAGCTTGCAACTGTTAGGTAAATTGTTTTGGATTAGCTTCCAGCAACCCAAAGCTAATAGTCTCATCAGATAGCACTAAGATCTATGGTTCCATGTCTATGCCCCAGTGTCTTAAAAAGGTGTTTTGATTTATGATTTACTTTGTTCTGATACTATAAAAACTCTACCGAACTATTAGCACATTGAAACAGGATGTTTATATTTACTTAAATTTACATTCCTGGATTATTGTTGCTTATATTTGGCTCAAAAGAAATTATCAATCAAATCCTCTGAGGCGAGAGCTATGGTTTTGTTTTTGCTTTTTGCTGTTTTGCGTTGCTGGGGCCTGAAGGAAAAGGGAAAGCACATTCCTAGGAACAGATCGGAGTATCCGTGAACACCAGTGTCACTATGCAGAAATGGGCCCTGAACAAAGCTGCACCCTCTCTCTCTGACACCAGCGGGGCTGGAGCAAGTCTGCCATTCCTGGGCCTTGTCAAGCCACTCAGTTATCATAGTCTTAGTCTGACAACTATGTGTGCAGTTCAGTTGGCAGAGGGCTTACCTAGCACGTTTAAAACCTTGGGCTGCATAAACTGGGCATGGTGGCACACACCTGCAGTCCTGGCACTAGGGAGGTGGAGGCAGGGGGATCAGATGTTTATCGTCAGGCTCTGTAGTGAATTCACAGCCAGCCAGGGTGACATGAAACCTGTCTCAAAATAAAATGCAAGCGAAGAAAACAAACAAACAAAAGGGTAGTCTTCACAGGAAGCCGCCATCTTTCACTTCACGTAGAATGCTGAGAATCTGAAACAATAGCTCTCTGAGCCGGTTGCTTGTGTTTTGCTCAAATCTGGCCAAAGTCCTTTTGAAATACTGCCAAAGTCTCTCCAGGTGAGACAGCGCTGTCTTTTCGTTTGCTCACCGGTTCTCCTGGTTTGTACTGCTTCCCGCCAGAGCTCTCCAGAACAAGTCTTGCTACCCTCTCTGCGAATGCCCCCTCCATGTTATTTTATCCCCCAGAGCATTTCTGCTTAGCAGGCCAGACACTTCCCCGTCCTTGAGACATGGGTGACCGCTCCTCAGTTTGGGATGAAAATGGTTTCATCATTATTGTGGCTTTCAGATCGTATGAGTGTGTGTGTGAGAGAGAGGTGTGGTGGGGGAAGGTGCCAAGGTACACAACCTCAGGGGTAGGTCTTTACCTTGTTTGAAACAGGGTCTCTTGTTTGCTCTTGAGTACACTGTCAGCTGGCCTGAGACCCACTGGCCCATCTCTTCTTTGGAGCAGTGGAGTTACAGATGTGAGTTCCCATGTCAGGCAATACACGGGTTCTGGGGATTCAAACTCAGGTCCTTGTGCTTATGAGACAAGCACTTTATCTGCCTACCCATCTTTGTAGCCTGGCTTCCACAGAAGGGGTGTGGGGCAGTGGTGAGTGGGAGACAGAAAGATAGAGAGGCTGGGGGAGGGGCAGAGAGAAACACACACACATGCACGCACACACGCAAGCACATGCATGCACACACAGAGGGCGAGAACTGTCCTGTAACGTTCATGGAGCTTTTTGGGCCCCTTGACTGTTAGGTTTCTCCCTCCAGTTTGTCGCTCTGTGACATTTTTTAGAGGCTGGCTTTGACAGTTGTTTTGTCTCATCAAGAGAAAGAGCAAAATTCATGTTCATTTTTATTTTGTTGTGTACTCTGAATCAGAAGGTTATGACTAAGTTTAAAGTGAGAGGGGCTAGGGCTAACCAAACATCTATTTAGAGATGTTTTTAAAACACTATGTCCTAGTTCAACTATTTTGGAGGAAAATGGCACTTATTAGTATTATTAGTGGAACATCAAGAAAGTTTGGGTTTATGACTTGTAACAGCTGGTGTTTGACTTTTCAACTGGGGTATTTAGGAAAGGAATTTGTTGTGAGTTTCTAATAAAACAACAAACAGAACATAAGGCAAATATTTTCCTTTTCTGTGGGGCTTTTGTCTAGACTGGGACATTTTGTTTTGTCCTCCCCCATGTATTTCTTGCTGTGAGAGAGAGGTGTTGAGTTCGTACCTCTGTAGAGAAGGCCTGGGCTTCCTCAGATTTTGTTACTTTAATGCTTAGGTGATCTCTTAAATCCCTGAGCCATGGTCCGGCTCAGACAACCTGCCTTTCTATTCTTCTCTTTCTGCCACAGCCATGTCCTTCCAGCCCATCTCCTACCCCAACACCTCTTCTTCGCTCTTACAACAAATCTAAAGTAGAGGCACCGTGCAAGCCATAGGGAGACAGAGCCTCAGCCAGCCTCCATTTTCCTCTCCTTCTTGACCACTCTTTCAGAGACAGCTAATTAGAGACAATTGTGTGGGTAATTGTAGATTCTAAAATTATCACCAGTTAATTCCAGGCCTTGGAAACATTAATCATATGCTAATGGTGTTATGTGGGAGATTTGACTTTCAAGCAGATTTCAGTCAAGAAGCCAAGCTCATCCATGGGCTAGCCATGTGTCACCGTGCCCATCACAGAGTGGGCCCCACACAGTCACATCAGAACACAAGAGGCGGCTAATGTGATAAACAAGTGAGGGCCATCACATTCTTTAATAAACTTGCGTCACATAAATTATCATTTTACACAGTGGCACCTGATGCAATTACCCGGACTACTGACAGGTACTTCAACTTAATAAATGTGATCAATCCATAAGTAGAGAAAGTTAAGAGACATTTTTTTAGCTTCATCAGTATATATTGTGTTTAAGTAAATATAGAATTTTAAGTTTATATAGTGTAGCTATATGGAAAAATCCAATTTTGATTATAAATTCTTCCATTTTTAAGGACTTCACAAAATAAAAATGTAAAGTATCTATTTCCTTGCATTCAAATGATCATTATCAGCACACTGTCAAATCTGCTGAAGTCTTTCTGAAAAGAATTGAATTCTACAGATTAAGTTAGAGCCTCATTGGCCCACCATACCCAGACTCAACTGGTCCCAGAGACAGATTTTCTCAGCCATTTGGAGAAAAACTTGACTTCTATGATCACTTCGTGGGAGTGAGTGTGTTTGTGTGTGTGTCTGAGTGAATGTTTGTGAGTGTGTGTGAAATACACTTACCACTGTGCTTTTCCATGCATAACAGCATCTAGATATATTGTGTTTGAATACTGGTTCTACTGATGAGATAATGTTTATCTACAAATCAAAATGAATTTTTGGGTATTGTCACTGATTTAACTTTACAGAACCAGCCAGAAGTCATTGCTTTAGACAAATTGCCTACTTTAGTGGTTCTCAACCTTGTTACTGCTGCGACCCTTTAGTAAGGTTCCTCACATTGTGGAGACCCCAACCATAAAATAATTTTCGTTGTTATTTCATTACTGTAATTTTGCTACTGTTATGAATCATAATGTAAATATTTGATATGCGACCCCTGTTAAAAGGTTGTTTGACCCCCAAGTTGAGAGCCACTGGTCTAATTGATTTAAAAGATGACACAATCTTCTGATTGGCTGCCTGACTCTATGTGAGAGATGAATCCTCAGGGATGAGTTTTCATAATAACAACAGCAGATGCTAGCTGAAGGAAGCCCTTTGACCACCACAATTTTGTGAGGTCTGACTAATAGAGTGGCCAGAAAACAATTACTTTATGGATAAAGATATTAAAGTGTTTATTCTTTCATTGCCTTAAACATTAAGTAAGACCATAATTGACCAGGATTAGCAACATTTAGAGAATTTCACTATGTCAGCAGAATCTAGAGAATTCTACATTGTCATGTCAACAAGAGTCCTTAGTGTTGACATCTGTTCTCAGTGTTTCATAACAAATTTTGCTTGTATAATGTAAAGGTAGCCCTACAGAATTACCCCTGCAGGGATAATAATTAGCAAGTCAAATCAGGTACTGTTTGAAGTCCTGACTTATTTCCGGGGCTTGGACAAGTGTAACTTTGCTATTATCTTGTTAGCCTTGGAAATATCATTTATTCTCTCTGGGACTCAATTTCTTCATCTCAGAAATGCTTTGATTGGTGGCATGAGGATTGGAAAGATTAGAAGAGTTGATAATTAATATTCCTTCCAGCTCTAAAATTGTCTTATTCTATTATTCATTTTTCTCCCTTCTTCCTTCTTACTCAGTGTTCTAGGACATAGAGTGATAATTAGTTAGAACTGAAGGGACCTTCTAGAAAAATAAGAAAGCTTAATATAAAAGGCGGTAAGTATCTCAAATATAAAACTCTCTTGTCATGCTTGGCCAAGTAGAGCGTTTGATGCAGTCCAGGACACATGAGGCCCTGTATCAAAATAAAACAACAGAAAGCTATCTTATTCTTAATTCAGAATGAATAACTCATTCAGAAGAAAACAGACAGATCTTGGCAACATAGAAAGCACAAATAAAGAAACACACCTGCTTTTCACCATAATGATTTATACGGTGAAGAATAGCCATACAAATTCAAACACAGTTACATTCCTGTTCAAAGTGGTGATATGCTGTAATCAAATGACACGTATTTATTAGGTGTTTCTTTGTCAGTGCTGAAAAGTATGCTGTGGTCCATTACATTATCAACAGAGATGCATTGCTCTTGTGATCAGGTCATGTTATATTAGTATTCGTTGTCAGTAGTTAGTCTAAGGAGAGACATTGTCTGTGTCACACATAACTTCTTTCTAACTATACATTTGAACTGGTAGGTAAGTAAAATGACAATGCTCATCAAAGCAAAAGCAGTAGCATTGCCTTTTGGCGGCTATTGTCTTCAGTAATTTTTAGAATTTTCACACGTCCTTAAAGGAACTGAAAAACTATCATATGTACGGTGGAATTTCCCGTGCAATTGTTACATTTTTGGAGGAAGTTTTGGGTCTGTGAGCTAAAGAGTGGCAGTGATCACAGCACAAGCGAGGGTATGTGAAAGAACCTTCCGGAAGTTGTCTTCTGTATTCAAGTCCTCCCACTTAGGCGTAAAGTCTTAGCAGGCTGGATAGAATCTTCTCACTGATCTCCTCCCTAAAACAATTAATAGATGGGAAAGAGTTTTGTAAACTGACTCATGTTGATAATGTTTGAAATATTCATTCCAAAGTCATTTGTCTCATCATAGAAATTCCCCCAAAGCAGCAAGACTTAACCTTACAGTCATCAAAGAATTGATGGCACTGGGCAAGGAGTCAGAATCATAAATAAATACATTTTCAGACCCGTCCTTCCCTGTTCTTCTTACCGTGGTCCAAGGATGTGAATGTTTGGAGCCCATTCCCACCTTTGTATTTCCAAGGAATTCCAACATGGCCATCTTCTAAGCTAGACTGGTCACCAACAGGTCACCAACTTTGGTCAAAGTGGGAAGAGGGCACGGAACCAAAGCACGTCAAGTAGTCTTCTTCCCCTTTGGCTGTAGGTCCTCAGACCATCAGGAAAGGGAAGTGATGGAAAACAACACAAAAAATCAAGGAAGGAAATAAGGGATTTTTTCTACGGCCTGGAGCCAAGTGCTCTCCTTGTCCTAAGGCCTTGGCACAGTAGTCTTCCCCTTGCATCCGAATGAGATTGCCGAGTTCAAAGGCAGAGGCCCCAGTAGGCGGGCCTTGTGCTCTCCACTGTCTTGGCCACACAGCTGCAGGGTTTCCTCCTCTATGGGGTCTGGAGGGGTGGGTGTTACATTCTCCTCCTTTCTCAGAAATCTCTTAGTAGTGAAACAGAAAGGACTTTCTTTGATAGGGAGTGGTTCGTCTGTTAAGTACTTTAGGTATCAGAGGGTTTTTTTCCCTTACTTTTTACCTGTTGAAGAAAAACCATCACTTTTGCCTGTCACCAAGAAGCCACTTTGAATACACGACAGGTTAACAAGCTGCAGAGTGATAGCCAGAGATGATTAGATGCAGTGTATCGGCACTTCCTGTGCTCGCTCTTCCTGGCGTTGCTGTACAAAATTTTCATCATCTTTCATCATGACGTAAGACAGGCATTGTAAACCGTCCTTCCTAAGAGCAGGTTTACCCATCTTGGTTTGAAAGCTGGAAGATCAGGCAGTGTCCAGGCTAACTGGAGACTAGCAATGTGGCCTGAACCTTTGTTTCTATCCATTTACAAACTGGAGCTCGGGGTTCACACCTTCAAGGGCCTGGATCCGCATTCCAGAGTGACCAAGAGAACAAATTAGTGAGGGTAGAATAAACACATTCTGAAGATTTACATGATGGTTTCATAAAGCTCTTAAAGATCCCTAACAACTCATAGTATCAGAAGATGCTGTGTGAGCCACCAGGGGGAAAGCGTTGTTCACAACGCTACCCGGTTGTAAAGTCTGTGAGCCACAGTGAAGATAGCCCCAGCTCTGCAATGGTGGCACTTAATATATGAACATAACCAGCAACTGTTTAATTGGACTTCTCAATAGGACAGAGCTTATGCCTAGTGCTATAAACCTAGCCATGAACCCATGTCTGCAGGGGTCATAGACTTTAGAGGAGATTCCACTACAATCATTTTGCTAAATTAATATTGCTTCCAACTGTATGCTAAATACTTATCCTTACACCATGGATAAGGACAAGTTCTCACCCCCTCATCAGAAAAACTTCTTTTTTTATAGTAGATGAATGCTACTCAACTAATCAAAATGGGGGAGGAAGCGATCATGAGGTTCCCAGCCTCAACTGGAGTGTGTGCAACACAATCCTTACACCTAAGGTCAGCAGGTAAAAGCACTTGCTATGAGGCCGGGTGGCCGTGGCGCACACCTTTAATTCCAGCACTTGGGAGGCAGAGGCGGGCAGATCTCTGTGAATTTGAGGCCAGCCTGATCTACAGGAGCTAGTTTTAGGACAGGCTCAAAGCTACAGAGAAACCTTGTCTCAAAAAACAAACAAACAAAAAACAAAACAACCCCCCCCCCCAAAAAAAAACCCATTTGCTATGAACTCTGACACTTGAGATCCATCTCTGCAATCCAGAATGGAAAAACTTCCAAAAGTTGTCCTCAGGCCTCCACAGCCATGCTGCGGCATACACACACTGACACACACACTGACACACACACACACACACTGGCTCTCTCTCACACACTGACACACACACACACACACACTGGCTCACACACACACACACACACTGGCTCTCTCTCACACACACTGGCTCTCTCTCACACACACTGGCTCTCACACACATACACACACATCCTCTAGTAATAAGCAAAATGAAATGAATTATTTAAAAAGGCAGAAGGTGAGCAGAAATGGAGGAAACAGAATGGAAAGGATTGCACAATGACAATTCAGCCTATGTTCTCATGGGATTCCTGCAGCAATAACATCGTTGTTCCCAAAAGGTGGGTTGAAAACTATACTGAATACAGCATTATGTAAGTTGGGATTTTTCTTTGGAAATGAAAGTGGCAAAAAGAAAGGAAGTTGGACTTGTACTGTTCATGACGATACTTGCACTTCTTTTGTGTACCTGAAGTGCAGGAGGCTTAGGAAAAGCAACCTTCCCTACATAGCTACGCAGTCTCCGTGGAGTGGAAATGTAACACGGGCCGCCAGCCTTTAGTGCTATGATGAGGTTCTGCTCTGCAGGGCTTTGTCTCAATCAGCTTGACTACTATTGTTGAGTTTATTAATATTTACATTTTTGTTATATTAATCAGGTGTGAGTGTGTGTGTGTGTGTGTGTGTGTGTGTGTGTGTGTGTGTGAAGTTGAAGGATTCAGTTCACTCTTTTCACCACGTGACTTCTGGGGATCAAATTCAGTTGGCCAGGTTTGGTAGCAAACACCTCTATCTGCTGGGTCATCTCACTGGCCCTCCAACATCTTTCAGGAGGACACAAATTGATTGCATGGAGTCAAAAGATCCGGAGGAAACTGTGAGGTATAGAAAATATAAGACACAGTTGAAACAAAATTACATACTGTGTTTTGAGCCAGCCAGCCAGCCATCCACCCATCCATCCATCCATCCATCCATCCATCCATCCATTTATTAAGCCAGTACACACTTATCAAGGGCTTATGTGTTGGTCAATTTGCTTACGGTAGAAACAGGGCAGGTAAACGCCCAGCTCTGCTCCCATGGAGCTCACATTTTATCAGGTGAGGGGAGAGACTCCATTATGAGAGTGTGGTTTGCCCTGTGTCCTGTGGTCTGTTTGTTAGCAAACACAGGATGGAAAGCTCAACCATGACTGAGGGCCTGCAGTCCTGCTCATTTGTCCTAATCCATTCCTCTTCACAGCGCAGAGATGCCAGAGGTAAACAAAAGACTCAGAGTTTTGAGAATAAACTGCTGGTCCAGGGAGACCCATCTATAGGAGAGCATAGGCTAGAGAGATAGGCAAGGGGACCTGCTAATGATTCTCCAGCCAGAGGACAGGCAATGAACGTTAGGTCAAGGTGGCGCCTTCCACTCCGGGAAGGAGACAGGCAGGGACCTTAGAGCAAGGGCTCTAATAATGCCAATTACAGCCGTACTGGATGGTTCATCAGTATTTATACGTTAACGGAAGCTCTCAAATCCTTCTTTTCTTACCCAGGGTCACAGCGCTGCCAAGTCTCCAGATCTTATACAATTTTCCTCCCACGGATCTCTTCCCCTCACTTCTTCGCTTACCTTTCTATGGCGCCTACAAGGGAAGTTTTGAGTCCCCCCCCCCTTTTTCTAAAATAGTTATCAGGTATCTGATGCTAGCTTTAAGTATGTGGTTACAATGATAAAACAACCTTCACTGAGGACTAGCCTCATGTATTAGAGGAGGAAAGTTCTCACACCTGTAATTTCAGTGACGGGCAGTTTACTTAGGGTTTGCCCTCCAGTAGCCAGTAAGCTTCAGAGGTCTGGGACCAGCAGGTCGCAGCTACCAGTGCGCCCCCAGCGTTTTGCACCGTATCTAGCACCCAGCAAGTACTCGGTTGTTCCTTCCGGATTTGGTACGAAAGTTACACGGACAGTAACCTACAGTTCATAATTATGATCATAGATACTGTACAACGAGTCGAGCCGGTATTTACAGGTAGAGCACACAGGCAAATGAATACACACTCGGGGACACATGACTGCACAAACAGCCGCGGGCAGCGGCACGAAGGAGGAAGCGCACGCCGGAGTGGGGCCAGCCCTGGCTGCTGAGACCCGCTGCGCCAGCAACCCAGCCTCCGAGGGCGGCGTGGGCGGCTACGGCCGCAGCGTCACGGGAGTCCCAACCCGCGGGGGCCCGGCAAGTCCCAGAGCGCCCGCTGCAGGGCGGCGTGGGCGGAGAGCGGCGCCACGATTGGCCAGTGAGGATGGGCGTGGCCAGAGGCGGGGGCGGGCCGCCGGCGGCAGGAGGCGGGCATTCAGGAGCAAGGGGGTGTGCGCGACTGCGGCTGGAGTTTCAGTATAAACAAGGACCCCGACTGGATCGGCGGGTTTTTCCTTTCTTCTGCGTTCGGTCCTTCCTGGTCCTGAGCTCGCCTTTGGGGGCGCCGCGGTACAGCAGCCAGGAGGCGGAGGCCCGGGGCCGTGTGCGGGTAGGTGCTCCGCGGGCCCCCACGGCGGGATGGAGGGAGCGGGCTGCACGGAGCCCCGGGGCTGCGTGGATGCTGCTCCCGGACCCAGCTAGCTGCCCAGTGCACCCGGCGTGGCTCGAGGTCCCCGGTTAGCGAGCGCCGGCGGAGCCAGGGACCTAGGAGTTCCCGCGCCCGCTGCTTTCGTGCCGGAGGCTGCCGCGGTCCCAACAGGTGCGGAGCTGAGCGCCGGGGACCCGGGGATCCGTGGACCCAGTGCTGCGCCTCGCCCCAGTGCCCAGCCAGGCCTTCTGTTTAGAGATCTTGTTAGATCTTGAGGGTTTGTCTGAGTTGGAGTGGCATTCATCCTTTTTTGCTTTCCTTCTAAGCTTCCTGTGCACACCTAGGTTGTTTCCATATACTTTGGGCTAGTTTCCTGGGGTGTTTGTGAGTGTACCGACTGTTGTTTATTTTTGTTGCTGATTCCTTATAATCTAAGGTCTGACTTGTAGAAACAGACAGGGAAATAGAAGTCTTGTATTTCCCTGACTCTTATGCAAACTTGAACAAGTAGCCTGGTTTTTTGTTTGTTTGTTTGTCTTGTTTTGCGTTTGCCTTTGGACCAGATGAGTTGCCTTCGGACACTAGCCTGGGTTATACTAACGTGGTTTAGGGTACCTGGAAGCTTCGTGGGCTGACAGCGTGAGGGAGGCGCCTCTTTATTGGAGAGCCCTGAGAGCAACTTCTGGACTCTACTAGAGAAAAGGGCAAATGGGAAAACAGAGGTGTGCGCGCCTCTGTGTGTGTGGTAGATTTGACTATTGCTTGCCACCATTCAAATTGATGCAGTTCAGGCAAAGCTAAACACCGTGGCTAAGCCCTCTGATAGATAGTGCGGGGAGATGGGGGTGGACCGGTGTGGTAAACAGCGCCAGAAGAGCATCTAGGCTGCAGTTTTCTCTTCTGAATGTAAATGTACCACTTTGCAGATGAATTTGCGGGGTCTGGTGCATATGAATAAATATGCACGCATACTTGTGTATGTATGTTTGGGTGAACGCGTCTCCAAGGAGTCCTTCGTCAGCAGCGCCATGTGACAATGGTCAGGAACTGCTGGTGTGCGTAGATCTATATTTAGCCCTGATGGTGTCTCACAGGGAGGACGGGTCTCGAGCCCGGAGGATAAAGCGGGAAGAGGCTAGGGATCAGGGTACCGAGCTCCTGGCTGTTGTCGGGCCCAGTCAGACTCAGGTGGGTAAATAATTATTCTTTCGTCCTGAGCACAGTAGCTGGAACGTGGCCTGTGGTGACCGTGCCTTAATCTGCGCATAGTTGTGACCAGGGTGGTCAGCCTATGCAAAGAGGATTAAAAACCAAGATAGTGTGTAGCCGATTTGAGGATGCAGGAGGAGATTACTGGTAATGTGGCATTCAAAGCACAAGGAGAACTGATTTTTTTAAGGATTTTTTTTTTGACTGTTGAGGATATATAGAAGAAAAATGACAACCCCAGTTAAATAGTATTATTCATTAATGACATTTTTATTTGGGGCAGGGAGCAATGTTTGAGTCACTGAGGACCCAGGGCACTTTTGACAGAAGTCAGCGGTCACAAACAGTGCTGGCTGCTTTATCCCTTTCAAGTAGACTTGCTGACAGGCATGAGATACCATCAACCTCTGGTGAGCAAGTCACTTCCCTGTGTCAGTCAATCCTTTGTTTTCCTAGAGGTGCCAGCCCTTCTGGATACCAAGAATACTGGCCTTGGACTTGAGGCCTGTTTGGTTCTTAGAATTTATTTCAGCTTTTCCCCATAGCATGAGCTACACTATACATGGTGTCTGTGTACCACATGCTGTGTCCTGCCTGGTGGAAAAGAGAATCAACAGAATGTATCCGCATTGTCTTTTTCCTAACCTTAGCATCTAATCTATTTTAAGTATATGTAACTAAATATTGCTAAGTATTCATTGTTTATCGTAATATTCCTTGTACCATTATTAACATCTCATTCTTATAATCTAACATTGACCTCGCTGTTTAATGGAGTACAATAGGCCAAATTGAACCGGTTAAATACCACTCATCTAAAGGAAAGAGAATAGGTAAGAAAATAGGGAGGAAGATGTGGGCCAAGAGGACCTATACAGACTAGGTGGGGTCCCCAGTCTAGTACAGAAAGCCATGGGACTAGCCTGTTCAGTCTCCAAAGGCTACTTACTTAGAAGACCTGAACTTGCAATATTGGGATGACCTCCAAGGAGAATACTTGGAAAGGAGATAGGGAAAGAAGGGTTCTAGGCCTTGCCTGGGAGAAGAGTTAGGAAGCCCAGGCAAGGGTTGAAGAGAATCTTAATTCTAATGGCACAAATAATGAGAAAATAAATGAGAAGATTTTAAAGAGGTTTTGTGGATTCTTAAAATTGGCTAATTGTACCGTTGAGGATTTGAGGGGTTTAGTAATTGAATTTAAGTATTGTCTATCTCCACCCCTTTTATTATTCCAGAACACGCTGTATTATATTGTTGGCCATCTTTTTATTAATTCATTAGTTAAGCCTACAAAAATTAGACCTGGGCAGGCAGTGCTCCTTCTAAAATGACAGTTGTAGCTTTGCAGAGCTCTGCCCTGGAAATGAGAAGTTGGGGTTTGGGTAGATGGGGAGCCCCAAAAGACCCACACCTTCTCTAAGTAGCTGTGGTATCTGTGGGGTGGGCGTTGGAAGGATATGGGTCTCTGGTGTCTCTGTGGCAGCTGGTTCATTTCGTTTCTGTGCCCTTCATCCATCCGTAGGAGAGAGGGCCATGCCAGCGTGGGATAGCCTGTTAGCCGTGCAGGTGTTTCCTGAGCACATGGGACACGAAAAGGGGCAAGTAACACTTGCTTTTCGGTGGATTTTCATAGAAATTTAGTATTTTCTTGAATTGCCTTTTTTGATTTTTTTTCTTCTTCATTTTAGGAATACTTAAGATTACTAATTATCAGTAAAGTGGGGCTAGAAAATTTTTCATGGCTTATTAACTCGTCTACTAATTGTCAATTTCTCTTTTACCAATCAGTTTTCATAGGTTTATGTGTTTATATTTTTCTCTTGAGGTAAATATATACCCAGGAATGATCCAGTTGCTTTAAAATGTGTTACAGAACCCCGATGTGAAAGTTTGACACAAACAATTTAGTCGTGTGGAAAGGAAAACGTGTTGTAGATCATTAACCTTTTTCAACTTATCTAAAAGAAAAAAACATTGAAGGGGAAAAATCCATAGTTTTTAAGAACTTAGAGTCCAAAAAAAAAAAAAATAAAAATCCCAGTTACCATGTTACATAATTAAATACAAAGAAAAATAATCTTGGCTTTTTACAAATGCCTCTACCAAGTATCAAGCCATTTCCCTGTTGAAACAAACTGGACACAGAAAAGTAAAATATCTTAATAAAAGTTATCCCCTGTGATGTTTCCTGATTTAGCTTCAGATTTGTCATATATCTTATAATCCCAGCATGTCTGTGCTGTTTAGTATGGCAGCTTCTAGTTGCATATAGATCTTTACATATAAATATGCTTAAGTTGAACAAAATTGCATACTTCTTGATTGTCTGTCTTTCCCCCCTCTGTTTCTTTCCATCTTGTGCTGGGGATGAAACCCAGGGCCTTGTGCATGCTGTGGAAGCGCTGAGCCACCAAGTCACTCTCTAGCCTACTCTCTGCCTGTGTGAAGTGCCCTTTGGTCGCTGTGGCCAGTGGTGGCTATCAGAGAGCCAAGAGGAGGCGCGTCTTCTAGGAGTCCAGCCCTTCTGGTAGTAATGATTTGGAGATGAGTTTTACCCATCTATGACTATGAAATAACTGATTCTCATCACAGATGGGCGCCTGAGACATCAGGAAATAGATCCGTTGGGCACTGCCGGCTAGTACAGCACGGGCGGTGCCCCTTCCCCGAGTTCAATACGTGCTAGGATCTTCACATTTCCCCCAGTACTGTAGCCGCCCTTCTCTTGTTTTCCTAAACCAGCCCCAGCTGGTAGTGCTGGGAAGCGCCCGCTCTGTCAAAGACAGGGAGCCACGCGCCACCTACTGCTAAGATCGAGAATTGCAAGGATGCTGTAGATGGTACAGGCTTTTTAGGCGTGAAGAATGTCAGCATGGCCTGGCTTGCCTTCCCACACACCCAATAGGAAGGATTTCAGTGACACCCCAGGCCTATTCAGAGTTGCTGCCACTGTCCCATGACAGAAGATCACGAATCTTATCTGTGTTGTTCTTCCAACAGAAAATTGTAACTAGTTGAGTCAGAATTCTTTTCCATCACCAATTAGGGATTAGTTAGAAAAATAAATCCTAGTTAAGCATAAGAGCTGATAAAGCAAAATGTAAATTTGAGTTGTATGTTTGGGGGTGCGGAGCACGTGGCAACTCAAGTCAGGAAACACCGCCATTCCTTTGCAGAGGAAATATAGGTTCGGTTCTCAGCCCGTGTTGGCTCAGACAACTCTAACTCCAGGGATCTGCTGCCCTCTGCAGGCCTCCTCAGGCACCACCCCCACGTACACGTTAATAATAAAACTTTAAATAAGCTATTTTTTTTTTCTCTTTTAACTAGGAAATGTACTGAGCGTTGGGATTCAATTCTCAAAGCCGCACACTGCGGAGTTGCTTCCGTGTATTCTGCCTTTCTGCTCTCATCTGTGAACTTCTTAACTTTCTCTCGTCTTTCTCTCAGCCCTGTGTCTTCTCCCTGCACAACCTCTTTTCCTAAGACGATTAGAGGAGGAGCAGCATCCCAGCTTTCAGAGATCCTCTCTGAGGTCTCTGCTGAAAGGGCTTCTCAGTCTAAGGAAAGAATCGAGATTATCATCTTGACATTTCCAAGCTTAGAATAAGCCACGCTTTAGATAGCGTCAGAGGCTCACCTTTGGCATGCCACCCGGGCTCAGCTCCACAGTCACCGGAGCCTTCAGTCTGTCTGCATTCCCAAGTCTTGTGTCACACAAGGGAAGCTGTCGGTCTAGGAGGGTGCTAGGAACTTTTACCCAGCGTCTGCAGTGTCAACTGAGAAAAGAAGAGTTGTCCAGTGTGCAGATCCTGAAGCTCAAAGTTTCCGTGGAATCTAGACAGGAGTTGAGAAAGGTCAAATTCCAGGTACTAAATGGAATCTTTTCCCACTAAACAAACACACTTTCAAGGTTCAGCTGAGATAAGGAGAGCTTTGCCTACATTTTTTTTTTTTTAAGTCAGGACACTTGTCTAGCATTTAACTGATGCTAAAACACTGTAATCAGTGTAGAGCTGTTGGGTTTATAAACACTGCGCCCTGTGGTGACGCAGGGTGAGTGGAAAGTGCTTTTCTCTGCCCTGCACATTTTCTATTTTCTCTTGAGACGGAAGGATCACTGACGTGCTGCTCTAGGAAAGGTTGTCAGAGCGTCTGTCACAGAAGTCAGGGTGGCTTTTGATGTGGCTCCACGCCCATCCATACCCCAGCCTCCTTCCCAGATGGAGTTCTCACCTGACACCACCTCCTCCCCAGTGCACCTGTTTCATCGTAAACACCACTGCCAAAGCAGTTGCTAATTCAGACACAATCTGCCGGTCAGGGAAAGGTGGCTTTTCATCTGGAGCTTTGGTTGGTCTGAAGCCATTCGACATGCCTTTCAGATCAATTCATCCTGTAAATCACCCACAGCCGGCCCTTGCTTTGGGATCAATGTCAGGGTCATCTTCAGGGTCTTTGGAAGAACATGATCTATGCTTGTGCACAAATTAGCAGCCCCTGTAAGATGTCTGTCAACTGACTTCTGTTTCCCAAGTCAATTTTAAGAAGGAATATTTGTCTACTCTGCCTGGCTTCGGTGTGTCTTGTTCCTGCTGGAAGCGTTTCCAGCGTAACTTATAACCTGTGGGCTAGCTTTAGTGCTCAGAAAGGCATTTTTTTCTTCATCCTAGTTTATCGTTTCATAAAATAAAATCTATTTCTTGTTGTCTTACTATGCCTTCTACCCAGAGTGATGCCCCACTGGGCCAGGGAGCCCATTTCAGGAACTCTGCCCTTCAGACCTGCCATTCTTGTGTTCTCTTTAACTCAGCTGAATTGGTACTACACACACATACACACACACATATACACACAAACATGCACATATGCACATGCACATATACATGCACACACATAAACATTTATACACACATACATATATACATACACACATGCACACACATGTACACACATACATACACACACATACACACATATGCATACACGCACATACAGTCACACACGCACACACACTTGATTTAGAAGGAGCTAGTTCTGAATGTCTTGGAGAAAGGTTCCCTGTCGTTCCAGCTCACTCTCCTGCTTTGCAGTAGGCATAAGACATCTAGGCTCCACGCTAGGCCAGCGCCCTGTGCTGGACAGGAGCTCCAGTAGTGTCTATGCAGACATGTCAGCGCATTTATGTGGGCACAGCAGCAGAGAGGTGTGGATTTCTTCAAAAAGATCTGTTCCATTAGCTGACTAGGATGTATCTTGAATTTCAAGCAACCAACCTAGAAATGAAACTCTCTAAGGTGAGAACAGTTTTCCAGTCTGCAGTGTAGGTTAAGTAGTGATTGAATCGCCAACAGGTTTTTTTGTGTGTCTCATACAGATTTCCTCTTCAAGGGAATTAACTCTTTTTATGTATTTATTAGGTATAAATCGAGCCAGGATTTAACTAACTGCTGTCATACACTATAATTCTGAAGTAATCTCTGTTTCCTAAGCAAGGTGTTTGGTTAGCAGGTCCCCGTTTATGAGTATACTGGACAGGACAGATTTTCCTTTTCTTTTTTCTTTTTTCTTTTTTTTTTGGATCTAGGCTTTTTATTTGATAGCTTATAGTATCTGGGAGAGGTATTGCCTCCCTCCCAATTTTCAGGTAGCTCCATTTTAATTCCCTTTATACATGTATTTAATTTAGGATGATTCTACATTAGTAGGCTTCGATTTTTCATAAAGGGAAAAGGAATGGACATTGGAGGGGCTGGTTTTACGTTAGAAAGTGTGTGAAGGAGTAAGCACATGAACCCTAGTGCCAGAACCCATTAGTCACGATGACCGTACAGCAGAGGCAGCAGACCTGCAGTGAGCCGGAAAGATGGATGGGAGCCAGAGGGTGAGAGCAACTTCTTGCCTGGATCTTCCTCGAGGAGTCATTGGCAAGAAGTTCCTGGAGATGGTGGAGCCCAGGGCTCAGGCAGTCTCTGATTCTTATGTCTAGTACATTAGATACTGAATTTATTTGCTTGACAATTCACAATCTTATTTCATCTTCTGGGCTCCACTTTTCAGTCCCAGACCTGAGCCTAATGGAGTGGGAGACCTTGATGTGGAAGGTGAATGGTGCTGAACGGACCCTAGCTGTAGATGTGGGTCACGGGACCGGGAATGCTTGCGAGAAACCAAACCTTTGTGCCTTTTCTTCTTAGGTATTTAAAATTAAGGTTCCAAACAGTACCTTCTGTACTGCTCTGCCTCCTTTGTACTTATCTCCTAACTAGGTGGTGAGACTTCCAGAAAACTCCTGCATTGGCTGCTCGCTAGGGACGGTCTAGAATGAGTGATGGCCACTCTGTCCCATGGTCTATTGTCAATGGCTCAGTACAGCTTTCTTTGGCTGGTAATCTGTGAGTAAATACAGGGAAATACCTCTGCATTTCATGGAGCCATGGGCACAGGTTGAGCCATCTACTCTACAACGCTGCGCTCTTTCATATGCTGCTTAAGTAAGTCAACGGAACCCCTTTATTCTGGCTTCCCATGCCCCCCAGTTGTAAAGAGAGTGTGCTTCTTGAGGCACATACTGGAACCTCTGAACTTCCTGTCTGGATGGATCTGTGTATTGATCACCAAAGTCAGACGCTTAACTACTACTCTTAGCAGTGTGATTGTATTTTAATAAGAATAATTCGTGATTTTAACATATCTTAGAAATAAGAATATATGCAGAACATGTAAAACATATAAATCATTCTAATAGCATACAATTTGGGGCAAAATGTTGGGGTTTTCACTTTATGGCTATATATTAGAAATTCTAAGCCTATTTTAAATGTAATCTAAGTAATATAATAAAATTTGTCCCCGGGATCTGGAGACCTAACTTTGAAGTCCTAATTTACCTGTTACTTTGTATGTAATCCCAGGCAAGTTACTGTAGTCTTCTTATGTGTGTGGGGGGAAGCAGGGAAGGCATGGAGGTGGGAGAGACAAAACAAAACAGGATGTCTGTCACAAATGGATGTAAAGAAGGATTATAAGAATTACCAGAGGGCAATCCAGAAAGACATCTGTAGTCAGGAAACTCTGAACAAGAGAAGTCAGTGAGGTTCCCAGAGCCCTGCCTGCATGTCCCTCTGGAGGGACAACTTCATGGCTGGGGGGGGGGGAGTTCTATGGAAATGAGCCATGGAAAGTAGATGACTTTCCTAGCATCTGAGATCACAGAGGGCAGAAGGGTCACTGTGAAGAGAACAGGGCTTGGAGATGACGGACAGAGGCATGGGTCTGAGCCCAAGGCGAGAACTAAGTAATACGTCCCTTGTGTATAGGTCTCGTGTCATGATTGGATCTCAGCGGCTGGCCACAGGTCTTTGCATCAGTTTGATGGCAGATGACCGCCAGAGACACACTCTTTCCTTCCACTAATGTTTTAGGTATAATAAGCCACAATACTGATTAACTTACCTCCATTAGGTTGCCAGCTCTACTTACAGTGTTTTCTTGAGGAGTCTTGTGTGTGTGTATGTGGGGGGGCATTTTCTGAGTGCTACCATTGCGATTGGAGTGGTATGATCCCTACAGGCTTTTGCTACCACTCTCTAAACAGTGTTCTAAGAAGAGCTTTGCTAGGCAGACAAGATGTTGACACAGACGAATGTGAGTGTATGTGTGTGTGTTTTGTGTGTGTTTGTGTGTATGTGTGTGCCATTAGGGTTTGGGAAAAGTTGAGCAAACCCGGAAGTGACAGGTGTGAAATGTACCTGGATGTGGGACAGATGACTTTCTAAGACTTCACAACTATCAAGGGCTATTTCAATACGTTTGATTTTTTTTTTAAAAGAAGATTTATATTTGTGTGTATGTGTGTGAGCCTGCATGAGTGTACATACATGCGGCACATGCATGTAGGAGTCTGTAGAGGCCAGAAGTAGGTTTTGGGGTTAGAGGCTGGTGTGAGCCTCCATGTGGGTGCTATGAGTTGAATCCAAATCCTGTACAAGAACAGCGAGCGTTCTTCGCTGAGCTGTCTCTCCAGCACTGAGTCCAAATTTGGGGGATAGGTATGGGGGTGGAATCCAAGTTCTTATCTACTTTACAGAAGAGTAAATAAGAGTGATAATAAAGGCTCTTTCCTTTCGCTGCTGCGTCCGCAGCCATGAGTATGCTCAGGCTACACAAGAAGCTTGCCTCCAGCATCCTGCGCTGTGTTAAAAAGAAGGTCTGGTTGGACCCCAACGAGACCAAAGCCAACTCCCGTCAGCAGATACGGAAGCTGATCAAAGATGGAAGCCTGTGACTGTGCATTCCCGGGCTCGATGCCGGAAAAACACTTTGGCTCGATGGAAGGGTAGGCATATGGGCATAGGAAAGCGGAAGGGTACTGCCAATGCCCGAATGCCCGAGAAGGTGATCTGGATGAGGATGCGGATCCTGCGCCGCCTCCTCAGGAGATACCGTGAATCCAAGAAGATTGACCGCCATATGTATCACAGCCTTTACCTGAAGGTCAAAGGGAATGTCTTCATAAACAAGTGATTCTCATGGAGCACATCCACAAGCTGAAGGCAGACAAGGCCCGCAAGAAGCTCCTGGCTGACCAGGCTGAGGCTCGCAGGTCTAAGACCAAGGAAGCAAGAAAGCGCCGGGAGGAGCGCCTCCAGGCCAAGAAGGAGGAGATCATCAAGACTCTGTCCAAGGAGGAAGAGACCAAGAAATAGAGCTTCCCTCGAGTCTGTACATAGTGGGCTGCCTGTGGCCTCAGGTGGATCAGTCATTAAAATAAAACAAACCTTTGTCTGGTGAAAAAAAAAAGAATGATAATAAATACTGGTAATTTAGGGGATAAGCTCTTAAAAGGGAACTGGGGTGATCTGGGACTATCTGGTAAGCTGTTTACTGCTGATAGGCTCCAGGCACTGGGGCACAGATTCCTTGGGGAGCCACATTGTACTGCAGTCATGTGGCTGTGTATGTTATCCTGGTCACCCCAGTTCACCTTCCTTAGCTCCAGGTCCCACATTTTTAGAAACAAGAGTTTGGGCGGCTTATTCTCTAGCCTCTCACCATCTGTGCTAATCACTCAGGACAACCTTTCCACTGAGTTCCAGCCCCCACCCCCATCCTCCAGGCCATCCTTGGTCCTCTGACCAGCCACTTCTAATCGAGTGTACTTAGAAATGTAGTTTCTGCCTCTTGAAACAGTTTCTGGGGCCCTTTTGGAGGTTTATCATTTATTGATTTTTCTGGAGTTTTCAAGTCCTGGCCAACCATCTTCAAAGACACTTGATTGGGTTCAGTGACAGGTGAGTAGAGATGTCAAGGAAAAGTCACAGTTCTGGGTAGCAAAGCTTCCCATCTTGGGAGTCCTAGCCTTCATCCTGTATGTGAAGGATGCTGTGTGGCTGCCACTGTTGGAGGCAGCTCTAAGATAGCCACAACCAGATGGAGACAGGGTTCCTCCCGGGCTGTGACAAGTAATGCAGGTGAAGGGTTTCTCCACCGTTTGTCTTGTCAGGGCCCAGTGAATTATACCTGAATTATCTTCATGAAAAGTGGCGATTTGAAGAGGAAAGAAAGTCACTTCTGTCTATGCCATATAAGGGAATAACACTGAGGGTTTGTTGTTGTTGTTGTTTTTGTTTGTTTGTTTTTTAGTTTACCTACAGTTTCTGGATTTCAGATATTATCATCTGAGTGGTTGTCCTGTTTATTTAACCATTCGCCAAGGGACTTGACAGTCTAGCCTTTGGATGCTATGACCATGTCCTCCCTAATAGAAGCACAGCACTGATAACCCAGGTGTTGAAAATCCCAGTGGAGGAGTTTTCAAGGATAATTTTCTTCCCATTTCTAGCAATATTTTTTTTTATTTTTTATTTTATTTTATTTTATTTTTTTTTTTTGGTTTTTTGAGACAGGGTTACTCTGTAGCTTTGGAGCCTGTCCTGGAACTAGCTCTTGTAGTCCTGGATGGCCTCGAACTCACAGAGATCCACCTGTCTCTGCCTCCCGAGTGCTGGGATTAAAGGCGTGCGCCACCGCTGCCCAGCCAATTTTGTTTTTTTTAATGGAACTTTTAGAAATTCTATCTCTGTCCTGGTTTTTGGTTGGATAGAGGTCAGAACATGAAGCTATTTTTCTCTATGTCTCTCTTTCTTTCTGAGACAAGGTCTCTCTACATAGCCCTGGATGTCCTGGGATTCACAATGTAGACCAGGCTAGCATTGAACTCACAGAGAGACCTGCTTGCCTCTGCCTCTGGAGTGCTCAGATCAAAGGTGTGCGCCATCATTTCCAGGACTTCTGTTATCACCATATCTCTCTTGATACGCTCTTCCTAAATGCTGCTTTCATTTGACACACTGGCATTATAGACTTTTTTTTGTTCTAACACCCTCTCCCTGGGCACTGCCTATCCCAGCCACATACCACCTGGTTACGAGGTTCTTAGCCCCAATCTTATCTCCCACCTCCACAGGTGGAACAGATGCTGCTGGGGGGCTGAGCTTAGCCCCCTCATTTAGATGCAATTACCTTTCAGCCTATTCAAAAGAAGGATTAGCCCAGGTTGTGTCCTCCTGCAACCTCCACGGCTGCTCCTCATCAGTCCTTTTGAGTTTCCCTCGGCTCTGAATCCCCAGACTCCATGAATTCTGAATGCCTCCAGTGTCTAGACACACGGCCAGAAATCTGAGTCTGCTCTCAGGGCCCTGCACTAGGTCCCCAGGAATCCCAATAATAACCTAATGAAATGACCTTTGGCCTGCACTGAACACTGTCTGACATGGGCTTTTTGAGTGACAAAACACAGAGGGTCAAGAGCAACTTCTCTAGACTGAGGCAGTACTCCCTGTTCCGAAATATAAAGTGCCTTCTCATCCTTCCCGTTGACTGAGACAGGCTCTGCACACAGTACCCACGCAGCATCCCAAACCTGAGAGCTGACGAGAGGAGCAAAGGCCAGATAACATGCCGGGGAGCCAGCATGATGTCTCTTGACATGAGCAAACACAGACACACACGTTAGACACACACAGGCAAAGATGCAATCTGTGCCCTTTAATTCCAGGCCTCTTGCAAATGAAGATCTTTTCAACTTCAGCCCTGGTGCTCGTCCACATGTCCAGTGCCTGTCAGTTTCCTTCAGTTTTATCTGATTCATCCTGGTGATGTCTTGACTTGAAAATTCTTGGCTCAGTGAGGTTAAGCAACTGGAGCCAGGTTCCTCTACACCTGTTCACAAGTAACTGTAAAGGAGCGTGTGTAAAAATGACACCATGCGGATTACAGTCCAGACTGGATCTAAGCAGTTTGTAATATTTGATTGCATGTGTGTGTGTGTGTACGTGTGAACTCAGAGCACTTGGGCTCTTCCTGGTTCTGACAATGTGTCACAGCTATTTCCTCAAGCTGCGTGTCTTCCGCTGTTATGAGAATTACTGATGAAATCTTACTTTTCGTATCACATGTCACTGATGATGGTGTTTTCTTGTGTTTCATTCTTTTTAGGAAAGTATGCCTCAGACACCTCCCTTTTCAGCAATGTTTGACAGCAGTGGTTACAATCGAAACCTCTACCAGTCTGCAGAGGACAGCTGCGGGGGCTTGTGTTACCATGACAACAACCTCCTTTCTGGATCTTTGGAGGCACTTATCCAACACTTAGTACCCAACGTGGATTACTATCCAGATGTAGGTATCAGTGTTCCTCTGAAACCCATTTTTGGTATGGCTTAGAAATTGCAGTATGAGTCGGGCGGTGGTGGCCCACGCCTTTAATCCCAGCGCTCAGGAGGCAGAGGCAGGCAGATCTCTGTGAGTTCGAGGTCAGGCTGATCTAGAAGAGCTAGTTCCAGGACAGGCTCCAAAGCTACAGAGAAACCCTGTCTCAACAAACAAACAAAGAAAGAAATTACAGTATGGTATACGGGCATACTATCTTTGCTGGGAAATTACTTTGGTCGCTAAGAATTTTTTCTAAGAAGAAATTATACAGTAATTATTGAAAGTTCTGAGACCACATTGAGCATGGGGATGGGTCAGATGGGCAAAGTCTCCACATCTGATTTTTTTTTTTTTTTAGGTTGTCCACCACATTAGGCAGTCTAAATGAAAAGATATCTGTAGACTTGATCCATGCTGATGTCTTGCTCTGTGAAAATGCAATTAAGGATAGCATTGGGTGCTTCTGTCATGTGACTTTAATGTACGTAGGGAAAGTCCATAGAGAGAGATAAGTTACACACAGATGCAGTAATTTACAGATCAGACATCGGGTGGTGTGGGCCTCACTTTGCTTTCCCTTGACATGCTTGCATAGACGGCACTTTCTAACCTGGGAGGGCTGCTGTATTCTATCTCAGTCTTGGTTGTTCCGAGAGGCAAAAGGGGGAGGCGTATCTTCTTACTGGTTCCTCTTAGTATCAGCAGTCAAGCCAGGTGGCCTTTCTGGGCCACGTGAGCGCCCCTCCCCTCTTGTGTCTGTTGAGTGGGATTTAGAAGGACAAGAAGGTTGAGTTTAACAGGCAGCTGTTTATTGATGGTGAGTTCCTGGAAATGCCTAGAGACCACATTTATTAGTTTTTATAAATACAATCATAACCTGTGTTGCAGAGGAGAGCGTGCGCTTGCCAATGGTAATTCACCGTAATGTCCTTAACTGAGTTATCTCTGTGTGATTCATTACATAGCCTTTTCAAATATGTTCCCAGAGATGGAAAACTTGTTATCGAGAGTATAAGGAATCCCTTGTTCAGTACTGTAAGTGTTTATGAAGCACTAAAGGTGCCGAAGGAGGGCCGGGGAGCCAACAACCCATGGAATTCCTCTTTTGATGGAGAACCTGAAACTGTTAGGATAAATAAGCACCACATCATCAGTGGTTGCTTGAGAAAAGTATATAGTGCTATATTGTGCTTTATCAGATTGCTTAGTCTTGAGCAAGCCAGGAGGTCAGTTGAAAGTCAGCCTTCGAACGTTGTAACACAAACACCGTGTGTGCTGCACGGAACACACTGGGCAATTCTTGACTGAATGCGGGTAGGGTAGGGTTTCTGTTTTTCTGTTGTTATTTATTGGTTAAAATAGTATGTGGACACGTGACCTTCTTCAATGTGGGTAACCTATTTAAGCCAGCCTTGATTCTCGCTGGGCTGAATTTCATTCTTCTTGATTACACTGGAAAACGAATACATCCTGGCTCCCTGATGACAGATAAGAAAATGTCCTCTGGGCCATTTCGGGAGTCGAATTTATCCTGTGATTTTTAGTATGTTTCAAGGGGAAAGATAAAGTGGTGGTGGAGGGGACTTGGCATTTACCAGAACCCACAGCCTCTTAGCTCCAATGTATGAGGAGATTATAGTGTGCTGGGATGGCGCAAACTCAGAGAGGTGGTGACGAAGACGACTCTCTCTCTCTTGCTGCAGAGAACGTACATATTCACCTTCCTGCTCAGCTCTCGGTTATTCATGCATCCGTACGAGCTGATGGCCAAGGTTTGCCACCTGTGTGTTGAGCACCAGCGACTCAGTGAAGGGGACAGTGATAAGGTAACACAGCATTTGAGTTTTATGGGTTTTGTTGTTATTGTTGTTGTTTTGGGTTTTTTTTTTTTTGGATCTGCTAACTCTGGCTTAGATTCCATGGTGATGGTTTCCAAAAGTGACCCCCGTGTAGCCCCAGGCTGATGTGCCTAACTGGCACAATGGCCGGTGTGAAGGAATTGTGGGGTAGGGCTACAGAAGTGGGCCGGTGATGGAACACTAACCTCCTTTGTGTACAGCCCTAGGTTAGCTCCCTAGCACTGCAAAATAAAATACAATAAAACAAGGAGCAGTATAAAAGTCACAGAAGAATCCAGGCAGTGGTGGCTCATGCCTTTAATCCCAGCACTCGGGAGGCAGAGGCAGGCGGATCTCTGTGAGTTTGAGGCCAGCCTGGTCTACAAGAGTTAGTTCCAGGACAGGAACCAAAAGCTACGGAGAAACCCTGTCTCAAAAAATCCAAAAAAAAAAAAAAAGTCACAGAGGACTGTCCTGCCGTTGTTAACTATACTTGGCATTGCTATGAAGGGGGCTATAGCTGTTGCTTCTTCCCCAGAGAACGTGCGGCACCAGAAGTTAGTGAGTGACACAGTTATTTCGTTATTTATTTAACGCAGACCCTGGTGGTGGATATCCCTGATGTAGATTTCTTTTTCTCCCTAGAACCAGATGAGAAAAATTGCACCTAAAATTCTTCAACTCCTGACAGAGTGGACGGAAACGTTTCCTTATGACTTCCGGGATGAGAGAATGATGAGAAACCTAAAGGACCTGGCGCACAGGATGGCCAGCGGGGAGGAGGTTGGTCATGGGAATGTAGTGGAGCCAATGGGGTTTCCAGGTGGAACCTGGGAGGGAAGCAGGGCTGAACTGACCCAGAACTCAGCGTTGCCTTTTTCTTTTGCCTTCAGCCAGCCCTCAACATAGCATATGTTGGCCTTTTTTGGTGTGTCACGTGGTGAACGGTTATTCCATGCCCTTAAATGAGTGTGATCTGGAGTCTTAGGTTGTTGTTTCCAGCTGTGTTCATGCTAATTCGTGTGGCCAGGCGCATTTTGTTTTTATTCCACTTTGGTCTGTGTTCTTCAAAGGTTTGACCCAGCTCACATGTTAATTCTTCTCTCTGTGTGTCTACCTACACTTACAGTAGATATAACTAAATAGCATATTAATAACTCATTAGAAATAGACAGTCCAGACTATGGAGGGGGAACGCACACCTGCCGGTGTTGAGAGCGAGTGCATCTGGAAAGGGCGGCTGTGATTGGTCCGTTCCAGATAAAAGGGAAATACAGTTGGTTACATAATTTACAGGGGAAGGAAAAAGCATCCTAGGGATTCCGGGCATTAGATGGAAAACGTAGAAATCTGGGGCTGGTAGAACATTCGTGTGGCATACATGAGCCCGTGTGATGGTGAATGCAATGAAAACAAGAGAAAACAAAGTCTTAGGAGGGTTTCACATAGGAGGCCTCGCTTGCTCTTTTATGGTGTTCACAGCGCACACTCTGATCAAAGGGAGAGCACGAAGTGTTGTATAATTAACAAAGGTAATTCGTGGAACTGGGGTGTCAGGCTGGGGGTGGCGTGCAGGAAACGATCCAAGTATTCTGGTGCTGGAAGTAGATTCAAGGCTAGGACCTGGAATAAGTGGAGGTTCAAAGCAGGTCTCTTAGGTCATCTTCCATAAATATCACCTCTGCCAACTCAGCCTTTGATAGCAGGTGCTAAGCAGCTTCAACAGAGCCGAGGTATTTGAAGCAGGCCTGGAGGGCTAACTTTGTGTGTTGAGGCTTGCTGGGCAAGAATATGTTTGTAGTTTCCATGCAGCAGATAAGCATCTGGGAGTAAGTTTGGCACGGTGTAACTGTCACCTAGAGAGAAGTAGCTGGAGTACCTGACAGGGCAGGGATGTCCTTTCCATTGACACACTGCCCCCTCCATGACAGCTCCCTGGAGAAGCCGATTTCTCAGCTCCATGCTGCACAGATAAGAGCTCAAGACACCTGTCCTGATTCATGGGAATGCTCACGCCATTTTCCTAAGCCGAGATCAGTGAAATTAGGGAAACCCGGCTGTTGAGAGCTCTGTGCTTAGTTGTCTTGTGTGGCATTTAACTCAGGGGCTTTTGCTGTTGCTTTAAGCATCATGTGGAACTCCCAGCTGGTTGTGAGCACACAGTGTTCTAGTCAGTTTTCCCGCCTTAGGTTCTTGCTGCTGTGAATGAACCCCCACAAAAGGGAAAGTCCGCCAGGGTAGCATTGCTGCAGGCATTCTGTATGGGTGGCTGCTACTGGCCGCTTGGCAGGGCCAGGGTTGGCTCAGTGGCTTTGGTTTGTGACCAAGACAGGTGCCATCCTAGGGCTGTTTCTGTATGAAGGTGAGAAGTCACAATCAAATTTTCATTTCCGTTCAGTTGTAAAGAACCATTGACATTGCTGGCTGATTGTTCTCTGTAGCTTTTTCGGAGAGAAATTAGATCATAACTGTTTCTTCCTAAAAGGAACACTTGATTTTTTTTTTAACGGATAAAATGCAGTGATTTGAAAATGCCTTATTGGTGGCTATTGGTCTTTCTTATCTGAAATCAGAGATGGTGATCCTTTCTGTTTGCCAGCTGAGATCTGAACTTTATAAACAAGGTCAAGCCTCCAGGGATTGGGTGACGTGGAGGAGGGGGTCAGACAGCCTTCTGACTCTGGCTTCTTGTTGGCATGTGTTACTTGCCTACTCTTTCCATACCATGAAAAGGTCAGCTGGCTTTGACAATGGCATGGCACGAGAAAGATCTCCTAGGGAAACAAGGACTCCGTCAAGTGGAGTCTGCATCTGCCTTGACTGGCCAGGGCGTCACAGGAAGCCACCTTTCCTTGGCTGCTTTTATCCAGACTTTGGGAACTGGGTCCACACATAACCGTTGCTCGAGTGGAGTGTGCTCTGCCTCGTCCACCAAATTGCTCGCTCCCTTCCCATCTCCAGAAACCATGGCACTGAGTGGCTGCTAATGTTGGTGCGGTAGAGGCTCTTGCTGCATTGATTGTCTTGGCGGTCTCCTTCCTGTCACGTGTTTAAACCTCTCTCCTCAGAGAGACCTTTCACAACTCCAGTCCCAGCCCCTCCCATTCTTGGCTTTTGTGCTTTTTGCTTCACGGTACTTTGGGATTTGTGCTAAATTGTTTGTGGCTCTGCTGGACTTTTGATGATGCTCTCTTCGTTCCCCATGACATCTTTAACTCCTGTCTGAATGCCTGGCATGTAGTTGGTTCTCAGAATATTTGAACGGATGGATGGATGGATGAATGAATGGAAGGATGGAAGGAAGGAAAGAAGGAAGGAAGGAAGAAAAAGAAAAACTGAGCGGATTAACAAAGAAGTCAACTGTGAGAATGGGGAGACATCATTCCTCCCCGTGGAAGAAGCTTGGGTTTGAACCAGGGCCTGTTGCTTCTTGCCTCTGACTTCAGGGAAGGTTTTTGGCACTCAGTGAATCCAGGTGTGCCCTGTATATAATTTAGTCAAGTTCCTTAGAATCTGCTAGGACAGTTCCACATAATTTGGCTTAATATGCTTCTCCCCTGGGGATTTGCCCCAAATGGGGTGGTTTATTGGGGCTCTCCGGGAAGAATCATGAAATGAATCTAATGATTGAATTCCATGACAAACGGCTGGAGTGGATAGAATGCGATTTCTCTTCCTTAAGGGGCTGGTCTCTACGAGGACTTCTGTCTTTATTTGCCAGGTAATTACTGTCTCTGGCAACTGAAGTCATAAAAAAGAATAAGTACACATTTAGCAGTTCGTGACTCAGTGAGGAAGCATGCTTAACCATGCAGAACCTCACTCCTCAATGGGATCAGATGAAAGCAAGAGACTGAAAAGGGTCCCATTACCCCCTCCCCCATTTTTCTGCCAGTACCCCCTCCCCCATCTTTCTCCCAGTACCCCCTCCCTCATCTTTCTCTCAGTACCCCCTCCCTCATCTTTCTCCCAGTTCCCCCTCCCTCATCTTTCTCCCAGTACCCCTCTCCCATCTTTCTCTCAGCACCCCCTCCCTCCCCCATCTTTTTCTCAGTACCTCCTCTCTCCATCTTTCTCCCAGTACCCCCTCCCCCATCTTTCTCCCAGTACTCACCTCTGCTCAGTGGGACTTTTCCCCATGGGACTCAGGCTGCAGACTGTTCCTACTCAGCCCTTTCTTTTCCCCTTGCTATTCTGCTGGGACCTTCAGGTGGTGACCTGAAGAAAAATGGTTGTTTCTACCCGAAGTCTCTTGTGTGAGGGACCCTGAGAGGGAAGAGGTGAGGTGTGAGGTGCCGAGACAACCCGTGTGGGATGTAAATAATGGACATTTTGAAGATTAGTTTTTCACTTTTCCAAGTGAAAAAGAACTTTCCTACACGTGTCTCATATGTATGGTGTCCGAGAAATACCACCAAGTGGGCTTCCACTGTATTTGCTCCAAATCAAAGTAAAAATACCAATCCCTCCTCTCTGCACAGCGCCAGGTGTTGTCAGTTTTGTGTGCATCCTCCCAGAGCGCCCCCTTGGCACGTATGGCTCTATGTACAGGTTCAGACGCCCGAGGAACAGTGGGTTTAGGGAAGTATCCGTTTAGAAACCTTTGAGTTCTTCTTATTTGACCAATATCCTCTTAGCCACATCATGCTGTGTTTCGTATTTTAGTAATGGTAGTTGTGGGTTACTCTTGTAAATAGGTCTTAATGGCTGTAAAAAGGCAACCTTATAACATGTTTTCTACTCAGAATGGTACACGGTGCAGCTGAAGTGTCTCAAGAACTCTTTGCATAATTTTAAGAAGTAGCAGGAGCACTCATGTAGGCATTTATAAGGACATTTGGTACAGAAGACTGAAGTAAACACAAGTTAGTTTTAGTGTATCTTAGTGTTCCCAAAGAAAGGTGAGGTTAGGGTGGGGAAGGAGAAGCACATTCCTTAGCCTTGATTGGTTTGGGTACCAAAGAAAGACACATTTTCTTTGAGTGTTAGACTTCCAGCTTCCACCTCTAGTCCTAGAAGGGTGATAGGTTGTTTAAAGGTGAGGGTTTTTTGGGGGGTGGGGTGGGGTGGGGACTGGTTCCTATGTATCTCAGGCTTATCCCTAGGATGACTTTGAACTCCCAGTCCTCAGGCCCCACTTGCTCTGTGAAGGTAGAGAAAAACAAAGGGTATACAGTGGGCCTGCTTAAGAGCGTATTTGATGTCATTGCCAGGTAGAGACGAAAAAAGATGGAGAAGGCAGTGGTTGCTTTGAACCTCTGCCTACATGAGATGTAGCCAATTTCAGATTTGTAATTTCTTTATTGTGAACAGCTACAGGTGTGTGTGTGTGTGTGTGTGTGTGTGTGTGTGTGTGTGTGTTTAAACACACTCTAAGCCAAATTAGAAATAAAGATACTTTTTATGCCTTTTAGATTTATAATTTTCAAATTTCCAATTCTGGCAGATGGTATCAGGAGCCTTTTAAAAAGCCAGTGAGGCATAAGCACGGGCCTGCCTGCCTTGGTAGACTCCCTGGGACTGTCAGCCTAAGTGACCAGCTGGCACTGTGTCAGCCTGCATTCCTCTCGTTTACGTAGGCATCATCATTTACCTAGAAGGATAGTTGCTGTTAGCAGTTTGGGGCCAGAAAAGAAAGACAAGAGCAACACTGTATTAAATAAGTATACCCAAAGAAAGGATAGAGGAAGGGGTTAGGGATGGATGAATGGATGATGGGTAGATGGATAGATGATGGATGAATGGATGATGGATGATGGATGCATTGATGATGGATAGACAATGGATGAATGGATGGATGATGGATGTTGGAGGATGATGGATGATGGATGCATTGATGATGGATGGATGATGGATGAATGGATGGATGTTGGATGGATGATGGATGGATGGATGTTGGATGAATGATGGATGATGGATAGATGATGGATGGATGGATGATGAATGATGAATGGGTTGACTGCCATGTGCCAGAGTATGTGTGGACATCAATATCAACTCATGAATGGGAAAAAATGGACATGAATCAAGAATAGGTTAGATAACAAAAATGGGTATCCAGTTCCACTGTAATAGATGTCAGGAAGGTGAATGACAGGGGAGTGGAAAGTAAGGTGTACTCTGCTCACATAGTTTCCACGCCCTCAGAAGAATGAGGCTAAGTGATAGGAATGGAGAAGTCATGCAGGCGGCTATAGGAACATGGGGAGAGGATGATCTGCTTTGAGATACACGTTGGTTTCATCTAACAGAAGTGAACAGGCACACTCTCACTAGAGAACACTTCCTTGTGTGTAGTATCCATTACACTGGGTCACCGCCACAGCTAATCTGACGTTTCTGAGGTGTTTTCAAGGCCCAGCCTGAATGACAATTTCAAAAGCATTCTAAGAGAATGGTCCAATGAACCTAGGTTTTTGAACACTTTGCTGTGTATGGGTGTCCTTGAAGCCGGTGGAGCTCAAAGCGTTTGAAGGCAGGGTGTCTGAGGTTGGCAAAGGACAGGCAGGTCAAGAGTGTCATCCTCCCCTTGCTTCCTAGCAGACGTACCGAAAGAACGTCCAGCAGATGATGCAGTGTCTCATCCGAAAACTCGCCGCCCTCAGCCAGTACGAGGAAGTCCTGGCGAAGCTCAGCTCCACAGCCACTGACCGGCTCACGGTCCTGAAGACCAAGCCCCAGTCCATACAGCGCGACATCATGACGGTCTGCAGCGACCCTTATACGTTGGCCCAGCAGCTGACTCACATCGAGCTGGTAAGGCCCTATCTTCTTTGCCCTTTGTGGCCTCAGAATTGTTTGCTTTGGCATCGAGACTGTTTGCTGATAAAGGTCAGAATAACTCAAAAGGGAAGCAATCCACAAAACTGAAGCATGCATGTTTTGTTTTTGGCATTTGAATATGGATGTTTCTGATATCCTGGGAATTTACTCATAAACACATACTAAACAAGATGAGGGAAAGCAAGGTTTATTGACCTTCTTTATCTTCTGCCTCTAATTATTTTCCTATAACTGGTCATTTTTCAGCTGTCTTATGAAACATCTCCTTTCACCTTTTGAAGATGAAGAAAGTATTTAGGGCTAAAAGCTTATTTTATAATCTAAGAAATTTGGGGGTGCTGCCAAAATTAATAAGGGGAAATGTGGCCATCTGTTTCTTCTCATTTTCTTTAATATTGTTTATTTAATATTGTTGGCTTTTGTTTCAGGAGAGGCTCAATTACATTGGTCCAGAAGAATTTGTTCAGGCATTCGTGCAGAAGGACCCCTTGGACAATGATAAGGTAATTAGTATCAAGTTGTTTGTTTTTGTGTTTTTCATTAGCTGTGTGTGATTCACTGTTGTTTTCTTGGGCTGGGTCTCTAAGGGCCTGTACAATAGTTTACCCCATCACTTCCTCCTTATTTAGGAATTTAAGAAGCCCTTCCTGGCAAGGTCCAAGTGTTTGTGGTGCTGAAGGTAGACGATAAAAACATATAATGGATTTAGCAGATTAAGCCAGAAAGAAAATCAAAGAGAATAGTCTGCCTGTGATTCAGCAGCAGGGGCAGGACAGGATGTACATCCAGCCTGCCCAGCAGAGCTCCAGTTAGCCTGGCCCCTTGCTGTAAGTGAATCCCTCACGACAGTGTTATGGCAAAGCACACAGAGAAAGAACATGGTCCTGGACCGACACTATCCATTTCATGAACATGCACAGGTTTTTTTTTTTTTCTTTCTAGAGTGACCTCTAGAAGCATTTTGAATTGTTAGGCGATCTGTGGCTGCTTCGCCTACTGCTGAAGTCTCTCGGGGAGACAAGGCCACAGCTGTTTCCGGCCTTAGACTAGTTTCACTCCGCATGGGAAGTGAAGACATGATTTTCAGTAGGAGGCCAGTGGACTTTTTTTTGTTTGTGTCTTCTGAAAGGAAGGAAAGAGGGATTAATGAACCTCTTCAAGCGTGGCCTTGAACTCCAAGATAAGATGAGCTTCTGCTTTTGAACGGTGTGCCGTTCACCCTAAGCAAGAGAGTAATAGCGTAGAATTCCATTTATCTTTGGGTAAATGGTGCTCCATCTTGTGTCCCATCTAAATGTGAGAGAGGGTTTCTAGCCCCGCACACACAGCCACTCCTTGCTGTATTGATAGCAACTGGCATTTGCATCCTGTTTGAGCCTGCAACCCTTGTTCTAGTGACATCTCTATTGCTGTGATATAGTATCCAGACAGTAAGTAACTTAGGGAGAAGGGGCTTATTTACCTCACACTTCCAGATTCTAGAACACTACAGAGGGGAAATCAAGGCTGGAATTCAAGCAGCTAGTCATACCACACAGTCAAGAGCAGAGAGATTTGCCACCATTTAAGGAGAGGTTTTATGCCCTTATTTATTCCTTGGATGAAGAGAGAGTAACATCTTTGCTTTTTCTAAAAAAATATATATGGCAACAAGTTCCTCAAAAATAAGACTTTTATCTTTAAAGAAAAAAAATGGAGTAGAAAGAAGTTAAATACAGCCCGGTCTGTGTCCTTCCTCGCTTCCTTTGCTGTGCCCAGTAGCTTTCGCTCCTCATACCGTTTAGCACCCCTGCCTCAAGAAAATGGTGCCACCCTCAGTGGGCTGTGCTCTCTTCCCTACATCCATTAACAATCAAGACAGTCTCCCACACACTGGCAGGCCAGCCAGATCTAGATAATTCCCCACTAAGAGTCCTTCCATCGGATTCTCGCTTGTGGGAAGCTGGGGGTTAAAACGAACCAGCAAATCCTTCTTTGGAGTTGAGGGTCTGAGAGAACTCATGACCCCAGAGGAACATAGTTTCTCAGGAGGGAGAGGAAGGTGCTTCTGTGAGCGCATCAGCGTGTATTCCAGACCTCATCTGCCCGTATTGCTCTCCACAGACTTGCTACAGTGAGCGGAAGAAAACGAGAAACTTAGAAGCTTACGTAGAGTGGTTCAATCGCCTAAGCTACTTGGTCGCTACAGAAATCTGCATGGTGAGACAGTGCATTTTTTTCCTGCTTACTTGCTAGCTGTTGGGCCTGCGTATTGGGTTCCTGTCTGCTCATTGTCATTTTCCTTACAGCCCGTGAAGAAGAAACACAGAGCGAGAATGATCGAATACTTCATCGATGTGGCTCGAGAGTGTTTCAACATCGGGAACTTCAATTCCTTGATGGCAATAATCTGTGAGTATTTTTGTGAGAACACTGATTTTATGGGGCTTTCAAAATTTATCCATTGAAAAATTTCTTTCCAGAGAAACACTGTCCTGAAGAAAACAAAAACAAACAAACAAACAAAAAAAAAAAAAAACCAAGAAAAAAAGAAGGAGGAAAGAAAAGGAAATCTTTTTTTTTTTTTCTGAAAACTGTATTCTTTTTAATCTGGAGTAATTCAGAGCATTCAGAATGTTTTATGGAACCAAATTGGTGCAAGGATGTATATTCTTTCCTTAGTAAGCTTGAATTCATTGAATAGCTTTTGTTCATTTATCCTCCATTAAATATCTATCCATACAAGCTAATGAGTGAGGTAACCCAGATCCAGAAAGACAATTATCACATGTACTCACTCATAATTGGTTTTTAAACATAAAGCAAAGAAAATCAGCCCACAAACCACAATTCCAGAGAACCTAGACAACAATGAGGACCCTAAGAGAAACATACATAGATCTAATCTACATGGGAAGTAGAAAAAGACAAGATCCCTTGAGTAAATTGGGAGCATGGGGACCTTGGGGGAGGGTTGAAGGGGGAGGGGAGAGGTAGGGAGGAGAGCAGAGAAAAATGTAGAGCCCAATAAAAATCAATAATAAAAAAGTCTGTGTTTGTCACTCGCTCCAGCTGAATCCTGGAGACAAGTGAGTACAGCATCATCAGCAGCATCAACTTTTGTATTAAGAGAAACAGGTCATCAAAGGACAGCCTGTGGCCCAGTCACCCACTGTCTTGTTTCGTTTACTTAACTAGAGTTCTCATTTTTTGAAGTGATTGAGAAAAATGGGGGAAAAAAAAGAATTTCTAACATACAAATATAATCTAAATTCAAACTTCAACATCTAGTCAGGTATGAAGTCTTCCGGCTTTCATCCAACACGTAGGAGATGAAGGAGAAGGGTTTGGAATTCAAGTCTTGACTTCAAAGCCAAGTCCAGCCAGTCTGAGCCTCTTGAGACCCTATGTCAGCAAAGCATAAGCACTGGCATCTATGCGTAACGTGTGGAGGACGGCAGCCACGGCCTGTTGTTTCTGTGTTTCTGTGGCTGCTCACGTGGTACAACGTGGCAGTGTCATGCCCCACACATGGGCTGCATACCCTAAAATGTTTACTGTTTTTATCCTAAGAATGTGCTCAGCCCTAGCCTGAGGATGAGCTTTCAAGGAAATGGTGTAAAACTCGAGGCTGTTACCACACGTGCAGAACTCAGTTATTAATGCTTAGCAACGTATGCTTTTTTTGGAGTCCAAGCTAGAATGACTTCTTACATTTCTACTTTGATTTTCTTCTCTCCATGTGCATTTTAAACGGGAAGCTGGTATGAACATGAGCCCAGTCTCGAGACTAAAAAAAACTTGGGCCAAAGTGAAGACTGCCAAGTTTGACATTCTTGAGGTATGTGAAAGTCGTGTTTCAGAGTTGAATGGAGAGAGCGTGCCTGTGATCTCAGCATTTAGGAGGCTGAGGCAGGAGGATTTTGAGTTTCAGGGCAGCCTGGGCAGAACAGCAAGGCACCACTCTGTGGTGCTGCCTCTTTTAGGAAGGACTATCAAAGGAAGAGACTTTCAGACCCAAAGGTAGGAGAGGGATCTGACTGGAATAGGGCAACACAAACTGGGTTTAAGGTTGATCCTTTTATAAATAGAGGCGGGCATTTTGGAGTGATTGATGGAAGATGCTGACTTCCCAATCACATGATTGTGTATGCCAGAATAGACCCAGAATCCTGAACAGTAGAGAGGTCAACATCCCAGTTTGCCTTGCACACTTCTGTGTAGCATCCTTAGCCTTAGAATAGTTATTCACCACTGTGCAAATTTGGTTAATACCAACAGCCCTTCCTGTATAACCCTGAGGGGTTGTGTGCGTGTGGAGTGTGTGTGATGGGTAAATCATACATCTGTGAATTCCCTAACTAACTTTGAATTTGTATGTATAGTTAAAGACATGATCTTGTAAACAGCTACAGTAAAGAATGAGTGGTTAATAACATTGCCTTTCTACAGCACCAGATGGACCCTTCAAGCAATTTCTATAACTACAGAACAGCTCTCCGAGGAGCAGCACAAAGGTCCCTAACTGCTCACAGCAGCAGAGAGAAGGTATGCTCTGAAAAGTGTGGATTACTTGTTGGGGAGTTGCCGTGTTTTATACTGACGTGTGAACCACTCCCTGGGGCTGTTTTTTTGCCAGCTCGGATCTAAGAGAAGTACGTTTATACACATCGTATCCCTTGGCACACGAGGAAGGCGACCACAGAGCAGTGTTGAGCTGTGGACAAAGAGGAGTGACTTGGAATCTAATTTTGCATTGGATATTGGATATGACTTGCATTATTGTGCTTTTGGTGTGTTCTGTAGTGTCTTCTCTGTGTTTAAGGCAGTGAATTAAGTCATGTGATAGGTGATTAATAGCATCAGAGAGTAATTTGGTTTAATGGGGAAAAGACATTTAAGTTCTGCATAAAGGAGCTCACTTAATGTAACCTTTTCTTTCAGAAGAATTAGCTTACCTCCTACAGTTCAGTCATTTATTCTCAGAAAGTAGGGTAGTTGCTCTAACATTAGGCTTGCGGTTACTAATTGGATATGTAGGTGGCATGAAAAATACAGGGGCAATTTCTAAAAAAAAATAAGAATGATCCTGTCGTCTGTCCCCTACCCATTAGTGCCACCCTGGATCTATGGAGTTCTGGATTCTGTTGGTCCCACTGGTCCATTTCTGTCTCAGTTCCTCGTGGAGGAAGGACAGATTGTCTGTCATGCTATTTGAGGATTAATGTCCAATTATGACAAACAGCTAATGCTGATTTCTTAGTGGCAGCTATTGTCTATTTGAATTCTGTCCCCGCGTTAAGTAGTATTTTCACCCAGCTTGGGAAAACAGGATTAAAACATTCCCCGGGCTTCTAAGTCATGTCCCCCCTGAATCATCAGGCTCAAGAACTGTGACGAAATCTCCTTTTAAACATGTGACACTTCTGTCATCACACACGAAATACCGGCTCTAGTGACTCCTGAGAAACACTGCCAATGTATTCACTCTGATTTTTAGACGAGGAAACGTCCAGGTGCCTGAGAGTTTGCTAGGGTTTCTATTTTGCTGAAACGACCTAATCGGAAGTGGGTCGATTTTCTGAAGATGAACACATGTGTGGGAGGACCTCCACATCCTGAAGAGAAGGATGCAGGGAGGCTGTGAGACCACGCCCCATCTCCCTGTGGTGGACACTGGGCTCACACATGGCCCTCAGGGAGCGGTGGGAGGAGGCTGTGGAGTCTGTCCAAGGACTGCTGCTCCATCGTCAGCCACCAAGAGTGGTCCCTTGTGCAACCCTAACAGTTGTTCCCAGAAAAGAAAACAAACCTAGTTATTTACAGTTTATGCCACTTAGTAAATTCTTCCTGCTTGCTTTTAAAAGCCAGTTCTGCATAAATTTGTAAATTTTACCTTGTAGCTGATAAAAAAAGTCAAGCAAGCTGATAGAAAAATAAGAAATAAGAACATGTCCAGCTAAATCTAGCCTTCATTAAACATTGAGGTTATTTTTCTTATCTTGAGCAGAAGGGTTCCTTTCTTTATTCCAAAGCAACGTCCCCTTTTACAGTCTCCTGGGCAGCATATCTTAAGTCATGGTCTTTGATCTTTTTCAAATCTCCAGTTTGTGTGTGGGGGAGGCACATTCCAGGTGCTTATTATGAAGCCAATCAAATCTTTCTTCCACACAGGAGTGCTGAGGTGCTCTCTGAGTAGTCTCCCTCCCTGCAAGTGCTTGTTGCTCTGGGTTTTTAACCATGCCTCATGTGATTATGTGGTTTTCCATCTTTTTGCTATTCTGTTTGTTTCTGTAGACTTGGCCCTCCTCATTTGCATCTCCTTCTAGACATGGAACTGATAATACCTTCAAGTACAAAGGCTGACTCTGAATTACCAATGTTTTGCTTTTACGGTGCTAGGGAGTGAACCCAGGGTTTTACCCCTACCAGGGAGCACTCTGCTATTCAACTATACTGTATGTCCAGCCATCGTTTCACTGTTTTGTTTTTGAGAAGGAATTCCAGACAGTCTTCAGCCTGTAATCATCCAGCCTAGCCGCCCTAGTAGCTGAGATTACCAGCCCCAAATGAATTCAGAATGGATATATGTATTCTACGTGTTTGTCCATGAGTGCTCTGTCTGTATGCGTGCCTGCACTTTAGAAAAGGGCATCAGGTCCCACTACAGGTGGTTGTGAGCCACCATGTGGTTGCTGGGTATTGAACTCAGGACCTCTAGAAAAGCAGCCGGTGCTCTTTACTGCTAAGCCAGCCCTCCAGTCCCAGGATTCAGAATATTATTTAAGGGGAAATTGACAGTGTAGCTCAGTTGGTAGAGTCTTCATCTAGGATGCACAAAAACAGTAGAGTTCAGTCCCCAACACCACACAAAACCACACAAGGTGGTCCATGCCTGAAATCCCAGCACTCAGGAGAGTTAGAGGAGTTCGAGGTTACCCTTGGCTATATAGTAAGTCTTCAGGCCAGTCACGAATATATGACCCTACCATATCTATCTGTCTGTCTATCTATCTATCTATCTATCTATCTATCTATCTATCTATCTTATATATGGCTACTTGAGAAGTTTGCCCAGTAATAATATTGGCAAGACCTAATAGAAACAAGACTTGTTCTCTATATTTATCTCATAACAATCCTGAGTTATTATTTTCTTCTCCTCTTCACTGTTCAGTTGGTTGTGCAGAGCTGGTGGGGACTTCCATGAGTGAAGAAGGAAATGAAGTTTGAGATTCCCTCCTTCTCATGGGCATGAGACACAGCAGTCAAGTGCCCCAAGGGAGGCTGGCTGTGTTGCCTAGTTCCTGGAAGAATAACTCTGTTGGTAGTAGGGCATCGTGTAGGGACACTGACTGAAGTCAAAATTCACAGAAGGAACCCTTCTGCCTCCTGCAGTTTATAGACTGTGACAAGAACTGAGTCTAAGTACCAATCAAAGACAGTACCTGAGGCTCACAGTCCAGCCCCAGGAACTGGGGTAGCCCAGGAACTTCTTTCTTCAAAGCTGCTGCCCTGTCAACTACTACCCCTTGATTTTCATTGTCTCCGTTTCCCTGAAGCTATCCCTGGATGATGGGTGTTTATTGCCTTCTAAGAGTAAACTCTACTTGGATAGTAGCGGAAAGCCGGTGTCTAGATGAATGAGCATGGTCATCCTCCAGAGAAATCCTGTGGTCACTGTCATTGACATTTCACATGATTTTTCTTGCACCCTGAAGCCATTATTCTTTTGAGGCCCTCCCCCAGCGACTTAAAAATGTAAGGCGTATGTCTCCTAGGCCATACCAGAAATAACAACACATACATTTAAAACAGAACAAAACCTACAAACAAAAACCTTGCATTTTGCCAGCCCCTGGCTTTTATTACTAGCCAGTTGTAGAGCCAGTGTTTTAGGTACTGCCGGTTGGAGTCCATAGCCCAGCACCTCCCAGCCTAAGGCTTCCTTGGAAGAGGTGGAGTTCAGATCTGTCTTGCTCTTAGTTCCAGCCCTGTGCCCATAATGTCAGAGGGGAAGGAAGTACACACATTCCCTGCTAATTCTGCTTTAGGGGCTCCACAGACAAGAACAAATACTATGTAGTCAAGGGTACTAGTAAAGTTGAGGATAAATTTGATTATCCTCAGAGATCAATGAAACGAAAATTTGAAAGGTGTTTTACCCTTTTGAAAATGACTTCAGGGGGAAACGGTCAGAGTTTCTCTTTAGAAGTGGATTGTTACTGTTTGTGTGTGAGCCAAAACGTCGTTTTCATACCATGAGTCATGAGCTTAGGAGACTTCAAAGACCTGATCTTGGGGTTTTCAGAATTTCCCAAATAATCTGTTTGATGCATTATTTACATTGCAGAACTTTTTGATTCAAATATGTTGCCTTTGAGGGGAAAAAAATAAAAGTTACTCTATCTGCACTTTGATCTCTGTTTGTGATGGACGGGGTCAGACTTAGGGTCCCTTTAAAGGTTGCTCCTTTAGGCTGAGTACCACCTCCTCAGACCAAGGAATCAGGGCCAAGAAGGTATCATCAGAGACGCATACTGTCCTCTGGACAGTCTTTAATTTTATTTCCTACATTTCTCTCCCTCCCTTTCTTGAGGAGCATCTGTCTTGCCGCAGACGGTGCCAGGTCCTCCCAAGGGGTTTTTCCTAGACAGCAGGCACGTACATGTTCTCTGACACGGCCAGGTTCCTTCAACAGGAAATGTAGCAACTGTTGCTTAAAACCTTCAGCTGTCACATTATCTTGAGCAAAGGCTTCAAGGATAAAACATAAAACAACAACTAAAAACAAGGAGAAAGAAAACGTCAACTAAACTGTAGATGTCTAAGTGGTGATGGGGCGTTTTGGAGCACAACCAAGAGATAGGCCATGTGCCTTTAGGGCTTTGCTAGAATCAGGGGTCACTAAATGAATAGCATCCTTTTATATACTTTCATTTTGGTCAGAACCTTTCAATTTTATCAAGTTAAACATTGAAGAAAATCAGAAAAACTGTACAAAAAGTATCCATCCACTTATCAATAGTGCTAGTCCCTACTGTGCTTGGGTCTTGATGACACTTGCATCTTGGGCTATGCCGTGTAAGGTAGCAAGTTTTGTCTTGCGGAAGTGCAGTGTACACTTATTCATTGTGGACTTCCACATAATCCAAATCCACATTGTTCCTTAATCGCTTCTGTCTGTAACAAGAGGTTAAATATCTTATTTACCGAGGCAACCCTGAATCTGTTTCTTTCTAGATTGTGATACCATTCTTCAGTCTCCTAATCAAAGATATTTATTTCCTCAACGAGGGCTGTGCCAACCGTCTTCCTAACGGCCATGTCAACTTTGAGGTGAGTGTAATGAAGTAGGGTACGACTATCTAGAGGAGGGATCAGGGAGGATGGTGGTACAGGCTCACAATCTCAACATTTATGAGGCAGAAGCAGGAGGATTACCACCACAAGTCTGAGGCCAATTTGATCTTCATAGTGAATTTCAGGCCTTCCAGTATTACATAGTGAGAGCGTGTCTCAAAAACCTAAAAATACTAAAATTAATGCCAGAGGATAGGAGTGGGAATGGTTTGTTTCTAAGTGTCCCAGTCAGTAGCAAGGCAGAGCCACAGCTTGGAACAAGCTTGCTATTCCCCTACTGCCTGTGAGAAATGAACACCACCAAGTAGCTTGTAACCATGTCACCCATCAGTGCTGTCACCTGAGGGAACGTGACTAGATCTCACCCTCCCTACTTAGCAAATATAATGTTAATTTAAGCGAAGAAGAGTTGATCCCTGAGTTCCAAAACTGGGTACATTGCAAACTGAGTTGTGTCTTGCAAGCCCATTCATTCTTAACAATTGCCCTACAATTTTTTAATTCTCTTTCAGAAATTTTGGGAACTGGCCAAACAAGTGAGTGAGTTCATGACGTGGAAGCAGGTGGAGTGTCCGTTTGAACATGACCGGAAGGTCCTACAGTACCTGCTCTCAGTGCCAGTGTTCAGTGAAGACGGTGAGGCCTTTAGGGCGTTCCTGCCCTGAACACCCCCAGATCCTGTCTATAAATGTCTCTACTTGGTTGGCTCTCACGTCCGAAACCAGGCCTCTGAGCCTGGTTTCTTTCTTTCTTGCAATTTACCCCTAAAATATTTTTAATCAGCCAAACACAATGCATTTAAGCATCCTTCCTAATGCCTGTTCTGCAGTGATGAGCTTAAGTAGAAAGCTATTAAGGAATATTTCAGAAAGCTATGGGAAGCCTTGACTGTGAAAGCATTGGACAGTGGGGGCAGGAAAAAAAGGATTGCTTCTGCATAGGAAGATTCACCAGTCGAGTCTTCTGCAGAAGACCTGAGAACTTATTCTGCTGGACTGTTGTACCCTCATGGTGTGTTGATGGTGTCTGCCCAACCGCCATTTTGAATTCCTGTTGCCTGTTTTGGGGTGGAGGCGGGAACTTGATTGTTTTCATTTCTATAAGTAAGATCAATACAGTTTTGAGATGTTGCTCTTTCTGATTTAAACAACATGCACGTGGCCTTTATTAAAGTTCTGAGGCTCCAGAAAAGAGCCATGACCCTTTCCTTTGTAAGGAATAAAATAAACCTGAGTACTTCAACAGCACTGTATGGCTTGCATTTTCAAAGTTTTTTGCCTCATAAATTCTTGGGTGATGAAGTACTTTTTCAGTTTAGAGCCCTGGGGTTTTGTCAAGATGGCCAATCAGAAGCAGGGGTTTTGTTGAAGTGGCCAATCAGAAGCAGGTTTTGCTGAGCTGGTCAATGAGAAGTGCTGTTCGTTTTGTGTTTTTCCAGCGTATCTGAAGGGTGTTCTGGAAGTCAGGCTTAAGGCAAGCAGGTCTTCCTAGCCGTGGGGTCAGGTATCAGAAGGCTTCACTCACACCGTACTCTTCTTTCCTTTGGTTGATTGTAGCTCTCTACCTGGCATCCTACGAGAGTGAAGGACCTGAAAATAACATAGAGAAGGACAGATGGAAGTCTTTAAGGTGAGTCTCAGTGCTTCTTGTACTAGTCTGAAGGCAGCGTCAATGTCCCCGCAGGAAAGCCATGTATGTACCTTGTGGGCGGGCCCTGCCTACCTCATCATGTTGGCAGAGTCTTAGCTTCAGTTCAGAGAATCTCTCTGGCCTGGGATTCTCATGGCCATCACTCGGTTTTATTGGTTTTCTTTTTCTTTTCTTGCACTGGCAGCTAATACCGTGACTTCAGTTTTTCCCCTATTATGTAATAGAATGTGAAACTGAGATTACCCCATGGTATACTAAAATAAACAAATTTTAAAATACCATTTTTCTATCTTTGTAAGTCCAGACTTTATTGTTGACTAGTTCTAATCTTAAAACTCTATTTGGGCGAAGCAACAACAAAAATGCTGGTTAAAATTAAGGTCAGTTGAAGGTAGGGTATCATTTAACAGTCGGTTACCAGCCAGATACCAGCTCCTATGTGTGTGTGTTTGTGAATTTGAAGAAGTAGACAGATCAGTTTTGAAACTCAGTATCTGAAGTACATGTGAAATGCAGATATATTTTAAAAACCCAAAACCTACCCATAATTCTTTTATTTTACTCTGTTCTGTGGCAATCATTTGCTAGGTTGCAAATAGAAGGCTTGACAGGAAAGAATGGATTGCATGCTTTTCCCATGGCTCTGTAGACTCTACACACAGTATATGGTAACCAAAAAATTTGACGTAACCAAAGACTTCAGTGGGTGAAACCGAAAATGTGCGGTGTGAGAACCGTGTGCTAGCTGAATTCAGGCATGGATGTGGGGATCTCTTTACAGTTGTATAAATTCAGAAATGTTCAGCAATAATGTGTATCTGGTCCAAATGATTTTGAGGATTGCACGCCAGGCGTGTTGACATACGCCTAGAATCTTAGCTCTTGGGAGGCTGGGGTAATAGAATTGCGAGTTTGAGGCTAGCCTGGCCTACACAGTGATTTTGCAGCCAGCCTGGGTTATAATGCCCATCCGCATCACCAGAATGACGCTGGGACATTGCAGGTGCTGGCCAAGGCCTAGCAACCACAGAAAGGATAAAAATGTCAGTAAACTCTTTAGAATGGCAGTTCCTGCCTGAAACCTCATGTACCCGTTAGCTTTGAAGCAGTGAGCTGCTGTCCATAGATGCTTTTCCTGCTGTTCCTACATTCAGAACCCCAGTGCAGACTTGAGCCCCCAGCTGAGGGCAGACACCTACCTTATCACCTGCTGTTTCCCTTCAGTGATCATAGAAAACACGGTGGAAGTTGCCTTTATCCTTCTAAGTAAACTGCGTTGGCAAGTTTTATGTCAGTTTGACACAAACTAGAATAATTTTGGAAGAGGAAACTTAATTGAGAAAATGCCCCCACCTGCTTGGCCTGTTAGGTGGTCTCTTAATTGATGACTGACAGGAGAAGGTCAGCCCATTGTGGGCGGAGCCAGCCATGGACTGGCCGTCCTGAGTGCAAGCCATCAGGAGTCAGCCTGTAAGCAACACTTACTTCTCTGTTGCCTCTGGTTCAAAGTCTGACCTCTAGGTGCTTGCCCTGACTTCCTTTGACGATGGCCTGTGATGTGGAAGGTGTCAGCCAAATAAACCCTTTCTTCCCAGGATGCTTCCGATCCTTGTGTTTTATCACAGCAACGGAAGCCTAAGGCATAAGCCTGGCTATCAGGCACGTGTTATCATTAATGGTGTTCACCTTTTGTTTTAATATCAAACCACTCAACCAAACAACAGCAGTGCTTTGGCTGTCTCCATTAATAACTGTTTAAGGGTGTAGCAGTTTTCCTGCAGGACTACTAAGACTCCAGATCTTGATTTCCACCCATCGTTTCACTATGTGAAAAGACATTGAAAATATAGGAGAGATGAGCATTAACCAAGGCGATCTGAGCAAATACAAGTATCCTCTGCCTTCTGCCTTACAGGTCCAGCCTGCTGGGCAGAGTTTAACATATGGGACCTGCTGTTGCTGTTGTTGTTGCTGCTGCTGCATCAAACAGACCCTGGAGGGCCTGGCCTTTGTTTTCTGGCATCTAGTACTAGGAACAATCAGTGCAGACCCTGCAAGCAAGCCCAACTGCAGAGCAGATGGAGAACTCATTTCCTACAGCCAACAGACGCACTCAGAGCGTGGAGACCGAAATGCTCATTGAAGACACTTGAGAAAGAATCCTCTAAAAGTCCCGGCTCTGCCCATGATTCATCTCCTGGAATTTCCACGTGAATCACAGCTCTGCACCTGGATGGAGTTTTCTTTTGTGTGTGTGTGGTTGTTTTTTTTTTTTTTTTTTTTTGGCTTGAACATTTGCTGCTAATGGAACTTACCCAGCCAAGTGCTGGCTCTATGTTTCTTTGTTAATTTAAATGAAAAAGGGAGAGGAGGGAGGAGAACCCCCACACACACACCTCAGTTTGGATCCCAGACCTCTGCTTGAGCCAGCAGTGTCCTGGTGAGGATGAAGACTGGGTGGATGTCTGCTGCCCGGGAACCTTGTTCCCATAGTGTGTGCGGTGTGGTCAACGTCTCTTCTCCCTCTTCCCCGGAGGTTTTGAGTTGGCTGCTGGTTAGCACACTCCTCCTTGCCCGTATAAGTTATTGAATATAATAATGAAGCGCAACACTGTGGTGGGAAAATAGCCACTAGGGAAACAGAAAAACCAAGCAGAGTTTGGCCCATTGGACTGCCCATCCTGCTGGAAGGACGGACGGTGTCTTCTTCGCCCCTCTGAGCTGTTTACAACTGACCCCTGTGTTCTATAAATGTATTTTTCAGTAGTTTTTGTTTTTATTGTTACTTAGTTTCCCATAACGCCCCCCCCACCCCCGTAAATGTAAATGGTCTGACATTAAGGGTCTTGGGGAAAAAAAAATCTATGACATAACCATATTTGTTTTTAACTAACTTATTGTTCATTATTTTCTGGAGCCTGTTGGTGATTACATGTGTAAATGAGGAGGAAATTGGAAAAGTGGCCTCCTCCCCCGGTGAACAAAGCTAATGAGAACCAGGTTGCTGGTAGCGCAGTGGTCAGTCTCACTGTGAACCAGTTCACCTTGTTAACGTCTAATAGGCCTGTAGTTGCTCTGAAAGCAGCCCTCAGACATGCTCTAGGAGAAACTTTAGAGTAGTGAGCCCGGCTAATAAAAACGCACAATCCAAGTTCCAACGCCAGGCGTGTTCATTGACCTCTCTGATGCTGTTTTAAGAACCAGCACGCCTTGTGCATGCATTGTCTCAACAGGCCTGAACCAAGTCGTCCCTTGACAACGTCAATACATTTTACACTCTGTGGTCAAGAGGTGTGGCGTCTTTCTTTGCGTTTTGGACAGAACTGTGGCTGGGTGGGCTTATAGCTAGAGGTTCAGAATTTGTGCACTCCCGAAGGAGGGTCTTAGGACTATGGGCATGGATGGGTATTTGTGCTCTGAAAAGAAACCCTAGCAAGCATGTTTCAGACACTTCTAAGGTGTTTAAGCACAGATTCTGCCACCGTCATTCCCACCCTTAGGTGCACAACAGGAAATGTGAATATTCTGATAAGTTGTCGAAGGCCGCAGAGCTAATGAGAGGCACAGGGTTAAACTAGGCCTTTTAATCCAGAGCCCAGGCTTTAACTCATCAGGGTATTCCAGGCTTTTGTACCCTTGCAGATAGCTTGGGGAATCTTGTTTCCCTGAAGATTTTCAACCTGCAAGACTGGCGTGGGGCCTCTGTGATGCTGGGGTCCTGGATCCATTTTAGACTCCACGCATCCTGGTCTTAGATTTACATTGGTGGAAGTGACTGAGAATTACACAGGAGAGCCAGCACTGTTGAAAGAGATCTTACATTTCTCAGAGAAGTGGACAGAACATAGCCATGAGGACCGGAGGGGAATCAGTAGGTGCAGGAGGCAGAGAAACAGAGGCCCTGCCTTATAGGAAGGCTTCTTTGGGAAAGGCATGGCAAGGCAAACATTAATCTCGAATTCCTGGGGCCTTGGGTGGTCCTTGGGTGCCCTGAAATGATTAGGACAGGAGAAATGCCACATGGGAGTCAGGCGATGGAGAGGGCCAGTGGAACAGACTAGGAATTAGTCGGGGTGTGTATGAAAGGAGTCCCCTGCACCTTCACTCTCTGCAGGCCTTTCTAGCTTTGGGAGGACTTGCCTCTCACCAGCCAGCCAGGTTCTTAGGATGCTAAAACATCTTACAGAAAACGTTAAAATGTGATGACTATACCTCTTCAATACTGTCCCATTCGCTTAGCACTGTCTTCCCCTGGCCGCCGTAACTGTAGCTGACAGTAGCAATGTTTATATTCCATCTGTCTATGGTCAGGGGTCGTCCCCTCTAGCCAGTTACTTGTTCTCGATGGCCTATTCAGGTAACAGGTTGAAAAACTCAAAAAAGGAATTACATTTTATGCCGTATGGAAACGATGGGAATTTTAAATTTCCGTGTCCGTAAATAAAGCTCTAAGGGACCATGGTCATGTTAGCCACTTACGTGTGTCTCTTGTGGTTGTTTCCTGCTGCAATCACAGTGTGATAGTTGGGGCAGAGACCAGATGACTCCAAAGCCACGTGTTTACACTCTGTCCCTGTATGGAAAGTATAATTGATCTAAGTAGTTCTTTTCGCTCAAGTTTTCAAAACCGCTACCCTTGTGACATGAGATACCTAAATATGGCCACTGATCTTACTTTTTTTCTAGTGCGGTCTTATGACTACTGATTCTAAGGCAGTTTAAAGAGAAGGTTTCCCGTTCTGTTTTACTATCCGAGTGAGCCAGAGGTTTAAACCATGTGGAAACTTTCGTGGACTCTACTGAGTATTTCTCCCTTTTGTGCCACGTGTGTGTGTGTGTGGCCTTCACAGGAGTTCAGTAGGCACATGTATGACCTGTACGGCTGGCTGGAAGCCCACGCACAGGCAAGCGTGAACAGCACCAGGCGGCCTCAGTAGTTGTGTTGAGGCATGCCCGCCACACATTCCAAACCTACAGGGCTTTGAGCTGGGGCCTGGCTGGGGTCTGACCGAAGATGGATGGGGTAGATAACAGGAGAGTGTATCCCTACTTGAAATAACCCCTTGCTTTTGAGGACCCAGCTCAGTGCGCCAGGGGGTGGCCCATGTCTAACAAAGGTACTGCAATCAAACCTGTTGTTGCCTTTGTCTTGGAACCTCGGCTACTTCCAAGTCTACCCCTCTGCTAGCACCCTTTCTCTTTGGGCACATTTCTGCTGCTGCCCTGCGCCTGTGTGAGGACTCCATCCGTACACGGTCAGCTGCTCAGCTAGATATGGAGCTGAACACTGTGAGTGGCCACCACCATTCACGGGTGGTTTTTGTTTCACCCGTGATTCTCAATACAAAGCAACACTCACCTCTCTAGTCTAAGGGTAGGAGACTGCCAGGCCGAGAATAAAGCAGTTTAGGGCAGTTTTCTGCTATAGCTGAGGGTTCAGAGGAGTTCCTGAATAAGAATGCGGTCAGTGACTACTGACTAACTGTAAAACTCAAAGATATGAAGCGGGGAGGCCATGGACTTTATCTGCCTTGCAGAAAGTTGAAAGGCAAAGCTTGTTTTGTTTTGTTTGTTTCGTGTATGTGTGTGTGTGTGTTTGTGTGTGTGTGTGTGATTAGATGATTGAGAATTGCCTCCATTCTCTGCTTCATGTAGTCAAGGTCACTTGACTACTCAATGCTGACAAGGATTTTGGGACTGAAGACTTCTGTCTCCAAGCCGTGTGGTTTAGAAACTCAAAGTTGCAGACTGCCTCGATGTGAACTAGAACAACAGTCCAATTCTGTACTTAAGACCCAAGGCCTTTCAGAGGATTATTTACCCCTCCCTCCCTCCTTCCTTCCCTCCCTCCCTCCCTCTCATTCACTTAATTCACTGAAGAAATCCCCAGGCAGCTAATTCCCTTTCAGTACTAGTAGCCATTGCAGGCCTCATTCCTGCACTCAGCGAGCCTCTGTCCTCTCTCTATGCCAGCGTGTCTTCAGTCTTAGGGTCTCGTCATCTGTGTGAGCTGTCCCCCTCAGGACTGGTAGAGAAAAGTCTGGGGATCCTGAGGGAGCTGTAAAAGATGTGCCCCTCATGAGACACCCAACTTGCCGTCTACCTAAGCCAGGCTTTGCTTTCTTTCCCTTCCCACCCCGCTGCTTGGGGAAATGAAAGTGTGAAATCATTTGTCTCCTGATGAATCACTGTGGGAAAGTGAGTTTAGCAGAATGCGTTGTCAATTCACCTGAGACGACGTGGTTGGAGGACAGGCATCGTGTTTTGTTTCTTCTCAGGTGATTAGGACTCGTAAGTGCAGATGGCTGCTGATGAGGAGATAACGTGTGCTTGGTAAACATACTCATGAGCAAGACGATTAGTAGCCTGGTTATCATCCAGAAGTCGCAGATTTCATATTCTTTAGATAAATAATTAACATATCTGCACTTGGGAAATTAAATAAATCAAAGCGACTCTGATGTAACTATCGTGCCTCTACAGAGACCAGCAAAGAAAATCCAAGTTAGTGTGTATTTTTTCACATTGTTAAATTGTTTTTTTTTCTAATTTTATTTAACTTTATTTTATGTGCATTGGTGTGAAGGTATCAGATGCCCTGCAACTGGAGTTACAGACAGTTGTGAGCTGCCACGTGGGTGCTGGGAAATGAACCTGGGTCCTCTGGAAGAACAGCCAGTGCTCTTAACTGCTGAGCCATCTCTCCAGCCAATAAATGGTTAAATTGTTAATCCTTACCTGTAGTTATTAGTAGATGACTTTAAGTCTGCCCTTATCAGTAATATAAAAACCCAGCAAAGTGATTGAAATGACTTAGGGACATGGGATAAGTGTGGAACACTTCCTAGGAAAGCACCAGAGCAGGACTGGGGACTAATTAGTGACCCCCCTCCAGCCAGGTTTCTGGGTCTCTGGTGAAGTTCCCCCTCTCTGAACCTCAGGATCTTCCATGGATCTGGACTAAGGGAAGCAGAATGGACTGTTGAGGGCCTAAAGGTTTTTAGTATTAAACCCACTTTCTGGGCTTGCCCAATTCAAAGGAAAATTAGCAAGTAGATGCAGCTTCCTGTTTGTATACTGCTACCTTCTCCTCTGCTTGACCCCTTTGTGTTTGTTTAAGTGTGTTTATAGAGGGAAAAGGAGAGAGGCTGTGACTGGGGTAGCAGACAAAGGCCTGGCAGAATCTCCCTTCACCCCTTTAACTGCATGCCACGAAACAAGATAAGACTCTTCATAGAAAAGAGTGGTCGTTACCCAGCCCAGCAATTGAAAATTGGCTTATACAAGACCCAATATAATAACTTCAAGCTGCTAGACTGGGAAAGCCCAAGGACTCCGCAAATGACTCTGTTGTCATGTGTGCGTCTTTGTCACAGCCGCTGTTAGAGCGGTGCTTGCTAATCTAGATGTATAGGTGGACATCCTAAAGTGCCTAGTCATTTACAGAAAGACTTTCTTTGGCTTACCAAGATCTAGAGAAGTGATGATCCCCGTCCTGTCCTGAATTTGTTATCACCCTGCGGGGACACGAGATGGTTTCCTTTGAAGGCTGTCCAGTTGGAGATGGGCTGTTGAAAATGTCCTGTATGCTAGACAAAGTCCTATTATCTAAGGACATCGGAAAGGGGACACACCATCCCTGGAGGATAAAGACCTTTCCTTGTGGGGAAGGACCCCGTGAATTGTAACCTAGCTAGGACACAGTAACAGAGAATAGGTGAAGGTGGAGAAAGACAAACCCGGTCCCCCAGATGGATGTGGAAATAGCAGAGCAGAGAGATTTGGGTGAGCGAGGAAGAGGGCTTGGGAAGAGGTGTCAGATTCAGGATATCTGAGCATCTGAAATAGTCAAAGTAGTTTCAGACCTAATGAGAAAACAATGAAGCCAAGAAACCAGTTCTCCGGGGAACTCAGGAACTATTTGCTATTAAATTAGGTATTGGGTGAGTGAGTAGCCTAGGTAACTCAGAGGCCTGTTTCCAGCTGTGCTAGTTTACTGAACTGACCCCGTGAGTTCTAGAAAACAGGTATCAGCTGCTGCTCTCTGCTTATTCAAAAACTAACAAGGCCATTGTGAAGGGCAAAGAGGAGCTGGGACCAGAACGACCCAGGGAGTTCTCAGCCTCCCCCATTTCCATGGGGTATGGGGTGCCTTTGAAAACAACACCGTTCTCAGGAGCTAGGGTCCTGGAAACTCTGGCCGCCCAAGCTCGTGACTTTCAGGTTCTTGTCTCATGAATTCGAAGGCCCAAATCCGCAGACCAGAGAAGGTAAGTTTTAGAGAAAAGTTTGTTATGGATTCATAGATGAGCGCCTAAGAGGGAGAAAGAGTTGTGATGTTTGAGTTAGGCATGGGCGTGATTCACGTGGAGGATCAGCAGCCATTTGTCTGGAATGGGAGCTTCAGAGAAAGAGTCAGGAAGCCCAGAGAATAAGCTGAGGTATGCTTTGGCTCTGCAGCACCTGAACGAGACAGAAGGGAACAA